>NW_028274823.1:36697500-37322500 GCF_037043125.1 Eumetopias jubatus
TTCTGTTAATTTTTACTTCTTTTGTTAGAATTTTACTTCAGATCAGAATTATCAACATGATCAAGGTTAGATTATTAACTTACCTCATAAGAACTTGGAAGTTTTAGTTTTAAACTTAAAAATTTTTTAATAGTTCCCACAGTTACACGTGTAGAACATCGAATGAATTTCTTCATTAAACCCTAAAGGAAACAAAGATTACTAATTAAAATAGTCTACCTTACTTTTAATGAAACCACAGGTGTCATTTCCACTA
This sequence comes from Eumetopias jubatus, assembly GCF_037043125.1. Classification (NCBI taxonomy): domain Eukaryota; kingdom Metazoa; phylum Chordata; class Mammalia; order Carnivora; family Otariidae; genus Eumetopias; species Eumetopias jubatus. Next base: position 36,697,757 of record NW_028274823.1, read on the forward strand.
TAATTTTAAGTATTTTCAAAATATTTTCTGAAAACATTTCAAATTATAACTCCTTAGTACAAGTGAGTAAAAATATTCCTAATTCTTAGATACTTACATGATATTCTTCAAGAATGTATGAGGAAAATCCTGGGCAATCGATAATCTGCATACCTTTAGATAGTTTGGTTAACAACACATTGAGTTTAATCAAAAATAAGGGTCACAAGAAGCATATAAAATATTTTATTATATAATGTTGCTTCTAAAAGTATTAGGGATATTTTTTTAAAAAGCGGTGATTTCAAATGGGGCTCTAAGGAGTCCCAGGGTTCAGCAGAGACCAGTTGGGCCACAAGACCCCCTACAACTAAAAGTCAGGTGTCTGATGGGCTGTGGTAGTACTTTACTGGAAAAACAATGTTCTATGTGTCTTGATTTTTCTTATTTTATTAGCAGTACTAATTCTCTCTTTAAGCACGAACATCACTAAAATGTAAGAACCAATCCAGAATGCATGCTCAAACTGAAAATGAGTCAAAATGAGGTTTGTAGACATGATAAATACGAACCAATTTGTGAAACAAAATTACATCTCCAAACCTTAAAAGTTATCAATAGTAAAACAAAAACCAGCAATTGAGTCTTTTAAAGATATAAAGTATTACTTCTACTTACATGTACAGGATATTAGGTCAGGAAGCAGAATTGTTCTTAAATTCACTAAGTCAAAAGTAGAGCCATCCATGGGGCGCCTGGGTAGCTCAGTCTGTTAAGTGCCTGATTATTTAGGCTCAGGTCATGATTTTAAGGTTGTGAGACTGATCCCCACCTCAGGCTCCACACTGGGCTTGGAGTCTGCTTAAGATTCTTGCTCTCCCTCTCCCCCTTTGCCCCTCCCCGCCAACACATGCGTGCTCTCTCTCTTAAAAAAAAAACAAACAAAAAAAACCATCCAGTTAGTATCTATTCCTAGCAAATGTGTTCCTAGCAAAATATATTTCCTAGCAAAGACCAACAGAAACAAATTTACAAATGATACCTGGTCACAATTCAGATGGTAAAGTATCCATTAAAAGAAAACAGAAGTCAAAAGTTACATCTAAAGTAAAACATACTCAAGCCATTTCAAAAGGTAAGACTGATACTCTAGACAGCATGGAAACAAAGGGATAAATATTCATACAGATCTTCCTTGTTATCTATTCACATCATCTCAACTACCCCAAGGTTTCCTGTCTACTTTCTTGTTCCGAACATCTTATAGAGAATGCTTAGCACATTTTCTTGGTCCCAGTTAAGTTGGAGTATAATGGGCAGGTACTGGAAGACCCTTTAAATGTATTCTCATCTGCAGAGAAATCTCAGGTATTTAAAAGAACCTATAGAAATGACCATGGCATCACTACTCATAACTTTTCAGAAATTGTTAGTAAGTATAGAGCTGTCAGAAGAGTTAAGGGATTTTAAAAACTAGGCAAAAGTTTGTTTCTGGAATTTATAATTCAATAAAGTTTGACATTAATCTCTAGCAAAATTCTGGTCTGAATTAATATTTGATTTGTAAGTACTTAGGAAATGACAATATAACAATTATGCATTTTCTCTCTATAGGAACATTCTGCAATTATTACCAATAACCCCGCTGTTTCCTAGCTAGGTACACCCTGGACTTGCTATACAGGTCTCTGAAAAGTAATCAACATGTTTTAAGGGAGGCAATGACAATTAAGTGCTCAGCAGAGATGACGAGGATGGTGGGGGGACACTTAAAGAGATGATCCTAAGAGCAGTGCTCCTTTCCTGCCATTTCATTTCATAACACACACAGAAAATGGAAAAATTTGTACTACACACAGGGGGTTAAGGGGAGACTGCTGCCTGGGACAGTAGGTGTATAGCCCAGGCCTTGTCAGTTGCTCTCGTGGGATGAACATTTTAGGCTCCCCTGCCTAAAATGAAGAAATACTATATGGAAAAAGATTTGTGTTTCCAGAATGTTACCTTTCCTTGCCTTCTAACCTGTTCCTTCAAACTCAGGCCAGGAGAGGAAGAGTTCAAAAAAGGCTCTTTCTGCTTCTAAGGTGGTTACACTAGAAACATTTTTACTCTTTATGCCTTTGTTCTAGCAGAGTTAAGAGACTAGATCTGAAATCAGCTAGTGGTCAATATCATGGGTTACAGAGTTTTCCAGTTGTAGGATACAATTCAACAAATTCTAGTTCTTATTATAATGATTTTTTTTTAAATTTTTTCTAAAAGGTTTTATTTATTTAAGAGAGAGTGTGCACAGGAGTGGGGGGAAGGGGCCCAGGGAGCGGGGAGAAGCAGGTTCCCTACTCAGCAGGGAGCCTGATGCGGGGCTTGATCCCAGGACCCTGATATGACCTGAGCCAAAGGCAGACACTTAACTGACTGACCCACTCAGGCACCCCCGTTTGTTTTTTAAGTCCAAATCCCCAACAGTGTTTTTCCTCTCATCTTTGGAATGGTATGGCTAGTACCTTCACCAGCTAGAGCAACTGTTGAGCTTGACTTTTTTTTTAAATTGAAATATAATTCAAATACCATAAAAGTCATCATTTAAAGTATATAATTCAGTAATATTTAATATGTTCATGAGGTTGTGCAGCCAATATCATTATCTAATTCCAGGGCATTTCATTACCCCACTGAGAAACTTACTCAATTAGCAATCACTACTTCTTCCTTCTCCCTAGACCTGACAAAAGCCAGTCTACCTTCTGTGTCTTTGGACTGCCTATTCTGGACCTTTCATAGAAAAGGAATCATACAATATGTGTGACCTTTGTGTCTGGCTTCTTTCACTTGGCATAATGTTTTCAAGGTTCATGTTGTAGCATGTATCAGTATTTGATTCTAGCTTATAGTCTATTATACACTATCCTAACTTATTTTCCTTTTTGAAAAAAATATTAAAGGCATCCTACTGGGTGTGAAGTGGTAGGTCATGTGATTTTGATCTGCATAGTCCTAATGACTAATGGTGTTTAGCATCTTTTCATGTGTTCATTGGCCATTTATCTTTTTTAAAAAAATATATTAGAAAGAGAAAGAGCAAGCACAAGAGAGCAGGGGCAGAGGGAGAGGGAGAAGCAGACTCCCTGCTGAGCAGAGAGCCTGATGCAGGGCTCGATCCCAGGACCCTGGGATCATGACCTGAGCCAAAGGCAGACGCTTAGCTGACTGAGCCACCCAGGCACCCCACCCATTTTTTATCTTCTTTGGAATAATGTCTATTCAAATCTTTTGCCCACTTTAAAAAATGAGTTATCGGGGCGCCTGGGTGGCTTAGTTGTTAAGCGTCTGCCTTCAGCTCAGGTCATGATCCCAGGGTCCTGGGATGGAGCCCCTCGTTGGGTTCCCTCTCCCACTCCCCCTGCTTGTGTTCCTGCTCTTGCTATCTCTTGTCTGTCAAATAAATAAATTAAATCTTAAAAAAAAAATTAAATGAGTTATCTTTTTGTTCATTTGTATGAGTTCTTTATATAATCTAAATACTAAAGGTTTACCAGATGTGTGATTTGCAAATATTTTCTCCCATTCTGTGTGTCGTCTTTTCACTTTCTTGGTAGTGTTCTTTGATGTACAAAAGTTTTTAATTTTGATAAAATCTAACCTATTTTTTTTTATGCTTGTGCTGATGGTATCATTTTTAAGAATCCACTTCCAAGTCCAAGGTCTTAAAATTTTATCCCTATGTTTCTCCTAAGAGTATTACAGTTTTAGCTGTTACATTTAGCTATGGGTCCATTTTGAGTTAATTTTCATATATATAGCATGAGGTAGGAATCCAACCTCATTTCTTGCATGTGGATATTCAATTGTTCCAGCACCATTTGTTGAAAAGACTTTTTTCCCCTTGAATTATCTTGGTCACCATGTCAAAAAAAATAGGTTTATTTCTCTCCCTCAATTCTTTTCACTGATCTATATGTCTCTACCCTTTTACCAGTATCATACTGTCCTGACTACTGTAGCTTTGAAGCAAGTTTTGAAATTGGGACTTTGAGTCCTCCAACTTTGTTGTTCTTTTTCAAGATTGTTTCGACTATATCAGGTCCCTTGGATTTCTATGACTTTTAGATCAGTTTGTCAATTTATGTGGGAATGGCAGTTAGAATGCTGGCTAGGGTTATCACTCAATCTGAAGAACAATTTGGGTAGGCCTGCCATCTTCACAATATTAAGTCTTCTAATCCACAAACATGGGATGTCTTCCAATTTACTTAGACCTTTTTTTTTTTTTAAGATTTTATTTATTTGAGAGAGAGTGAGCAAGCATGAGTAGGGAAAGGGGCAAAGGGAGGACAAGCAGACTCCCCACTGAGCGGGAAACCCTGCTGTGGGGCTTGATCCCAGGACCCTGAGATTATGACCTGAGCTGAAGTCAGACACTTAACTGACTGAGCCACCCAGGTGCCCCCTATTTAGGCCTTCTTAATTTCTTTTAATGTTTTGCAGTTTTCAGTATACAAATCATATGCTTTCTTGGTTAAATATATTCCTAAATATTTTATTTTTTTTAGGCTATTAGTGCACAAAGTTTCCAATGTCTCTACATCCTCACCAACACTTGTTTTCTGTTTTGTTTTTGATAATAGCCATCCTAATGAGTGTGAGGTGATTATGCTATTGTGGTTTTAATTTGCATTTCTTCAATGATCAGTGATGTTGAGGATCTTTTCATGTGTCTGTTGGCCATCTGTCTGTCTTCTTTGGAAACGTCTCCCTGGTCCTCTACCCATTTTTTAAAAATTGGATTGTTTGATGTTGAGTTGTTTATATATTTTGGATATTAACCCCTTATCAGATAGATCATTTGCAAATATCTTCTCTTATTCAGTAGGCTGCCTTTTTGTTTTGTTAGTAGTTTCCTTTGCTGTGCCAAAGCTTTTTATTTTTGGTGTAGTCCCAATAGTTTATTTTTGCTTTCGTTTCCCTTGTTCAAGGAGACGTATCCATAAATACATTGCAAGGGTGATGTCTTAAGAGGTTATCGCCTATGTTTTCTTTTTAGGAGTTTTATGGTTTCAGATCTCATATTTAAGTATTTAATCCATTTTGAGTTTATTTTTGTGTATGATTTAATAAAGTCCAATTTCATTCTTTTGCATGCAGCTGTCCAGTTTTCTCAGCACCATTACTTAAAAGACCATTTTTTCCTGATTGTATATTCTTGCCCCTTTGTTGTAGGTTAACTGACCATATAATTTAAGGGTTTATTTCTGGACTTTCCATTCTGTTCCACTGATGTATGTATCTGTTTTTGTGCCAATATCTCACTGTTTTGATTACTACAGCTTTGTAGTATTATCCTGAAATCTGGGATTGTGGTGCTTCCAGCTTTGTTATTCTCAAGATTGCTTTGGATATTCAGAATCTCTTGTGGTTTCATACAAATTTTAGGATTATTTGTTCCAGTTCTGTGAAAAATGTTATTTGTATTTTGAAAGGAATTACATTTAATCTGTAGATTTCTTTGAGTGGTATGGACATTTTAGCAATATTAATTCCCCCAATTCATGAACATATCTTTACAATTGTGTCATCTTCCATTTCTTCTAGTTTTCAGAGTATAGGTCTTTCCCCTCTTTAAATTTCCTAGATAATTTATTATTTTTAGTGCAATTGTAAATGGGATTGTTTTCCTAATTTCTCTTTCTGCTACTTTGTTATCAATGTATATAAATGTAACAGATTCTTTATATTTGTATCCTGCAAATTTACTGACTTCATTTATCAGTTCTATAGATTTTTGGTGGTCTTTAGGGTATTCTATATATAGTATCATATCATCTGCAAATAGAGATTATCTCTTTCCTTACCAATTGGGATGACTTTTCTTTTTCTTGTCTCCTCAGCTAGGTTCCAGTACTATGTTGAATAAAAGTGGCAAGAATGGACATTCTTGCCTTGTTCTTGATCTGAGAGGAAAAGCTGTTTTTCACCATTGAGTATGTTAGCTGTGGGTCTTTCATATATGGCCTTTTTTTTTTATTCTGAAGTATGTTCCCTCTAAATCTACTTTGTTGAGAGTTTTTATCATAAACAGATGTTGTATTTTATCAAATGGTTTTTCTAAATCTGAGAAAAATCGTGTGGTTTTTATCCTTCTTGTTAATATGATGTAACACACTGATTTGCCAATACTGGCCCACCCTTTCATCCCTGAAATAAATCCCACTTAATCATGGTAAATGATCCTTTTACTGTTATCACTGAATTCAGATTGCTAATATTTTACTGAGGAATTTTGCATCTATGATGTTTGCTTTTCTTTTTTTGTAGTATCCTTTTCTGTAGTATCCTTTTCCTTCCACTTCTATTTTCAGCAATAGTCTGAGAATAGGTATTAACTCTTCTTTAAATGCTTGGTAGAATTCACCTCTGAAGCTATGTCATCCTAGACTTGTTTGATGGAAGTTTTTGATTACTGATTCAATTTTGTTACTAGTAACCAGTCTGTTCAAGTTTTCTATTTTTTCCTCATTCAGTTTTGGAAGATTTTATGTTTCTAGAAATTTATTCATTTCTTCCAGGTTGTCCCAATTTGTTGGCACAGGATTTTTCATAGTACTCATAATTCTTTGTATTTCTGTGGCGTTAACTGTTATTTCTCTTCTTTCATTTCTGATATTGAGGCGTTTTTTGTTTTTTTGATGAGTAAAGCTAAAGGTTTATCAATTTTCCTTGTCTTTTCAAAGAACCAGCTCTTGGTTTCCTTTTTTTTTTTTTAAGATTTGAGAGAGAGAGAGAGCATGTGTGTGAGTGGGGAGAGGGGCTGAGGAGGAAAGGCGGAGGGAGAGGGAGAGAAAATCTGAAGCAGACTGTGAACTGAGTGCAGAGCCCAATGTGGGGCCCAATCTCTCAACCCCGAGATCATGATCTGAGCTGAAAACAAGAGTTGGATGCTTAAAAAATGCGCCACCCAAGTGCCCCCCAGCTCTTGGTTTCGTTTTCTTTTTTTTTTTTTAGTCTCTATTTCATTTATTTCCACTCTAATCTTTATTATTTCCTTCCTTTTGCTAACTTCAGACTCTTTTCTTTTTCTAGTTCCTTTAAGTATAAAGTTAGATTGAGATTTTTCTTGTTTCTTGAGGCAGTCCTATATTGCCATAAACTTCCCTCTTATTTAATACTGAGAGAGAGTGTGCAAGTGGGAGGGTGGGGCCCAGAGGGAGAGGGAGAAAGAATCTCAAGCAGGTTCCATGCCCAGTGCTGAGCCCGACACAGAGCTCAGTCTCACAACCCTGGGATTAACCTGAGCTGAAATCAAGAGTTAGATGCTTAACCAACTGAGGCACCCAGGTGCCCCTAAACTTCCCTCTTAGAACAGCTTTTGCTGCTCCCAAAGATTTTGGATGGTTGTATTTCCATTTTCTTCATGTATTTTTTATTTCCTCTTTGATTTCTTCATTGACCCACTGGTTGTTTATTAGCATGTTGTTCAGCCTCCATGTATTTGTGTTTTTTTCAGTATTTTTCTTGTAACTGGTTTCTGGTTTCATACCATTATGATTGGGAAAGATGCTTGATAGGGATTTCAGTCTTCTTAAATTTACTGAGACCTGTTTTGTGGCCTAATATGTGGTCTACCCTAAAGAATGTTCCATGTACACTTGAACAGAATGTATATTCTGTTTGGGGATGGAATATTCTGTACGTATTTGTTAAGTCCAGACTTAAATCTGTTAAGTTCTGTATATATCTGGTCTAATGTGTTGTTCAAAGCCATTGTTTCCTTGTTGATTTTCTGTTTGGATGATCTATCAATGTTAAGTGTGGTGTTAAAGTGCCCAGTTATTATTGTATTATTGTTAATTTCTCCCTTAATGTCTGTTAATATTTACTTTATGTATTTAGGTTCTCCTATGTTGGGTACACAGATATTTACAATTGTTAAATACTTTTGTTGGCTAGATCCCTTTATCATTATGTAATGCCCTTCTTGGTCTCTTGTCTTTAAGTCTATTTGGTCTGATATAAGAATTGCTACCCTGTGCTTTTCTTTTCCTTGCTTCCATTTGCATGGAAAATTTCTACCCCTTCACTCTTTCTGTATGTCTTTAGGTCTGAAGTGAGTCTCTTGTAGGTGCCAGATAGATGGCTCTTTTTTTTTTTTAATCTATCAGTTACCCTAAGTCTTTTGACTGAAGCACTTAGTCCACTTACATTTAAAGCATTCTTTGATAGGTATGTAATTATTGCCATTTGGTTGTTTTCTGGTTGTTTTGTATTTCTTCTCTGTTCTTCCCTTGTGGTTTGATGGCCTTCTTTAGTGCTATGCATGGATTCTTTATTTTTTGCATATCTATTAGAGGTTTTCGATGTGTGGTTACCACTGGGCTCATATATAACACCCTACTGTCTATAGCAGCAGTCTGTATTAACTTCATGATCTCTTAAGTTTTAACATTCTAAGAGCATTAAATTTTTACTCCTCCTCCTTCACCCTCTAATCCACTGCTGATTCCCTCTAGTGTACATTTCAGTTTCTGTACACTTCAGTTCTGACTAGTTCTTTTTTATCTCTTTGTTGAAAAGTTCTCAGTGAGTTCATGCACTTTTTTCTCAAGTCTGGTGAGTATCTTTTTTTTTTTTTTAAGATTTTTATTTTTTATTTGAGAGTGTGCATGCATGCACAAGTAGGGGGAGGGGAGAGGGAGACTGCCCACTGAGCAGGGAGCCTGATGTGGCATTCGATCCCAGGACCCTGAGCCAAAGGCAGACACTTAACAGACTGAGCTATCCAGGTACCCTAAGTCTGGTGAGTATCTTTATGATGATTACTTTGAGCTCTTTATTAGGCACATTGCTTATCTCCATTTTGTTTAGCTCTTCTGTTGTTTTATCTTGTTCTTTCATTTGGTACATATTCCTCTGTCCCCTCATTTTGTCTAACTCTCTGTTTCTATGTATTAGGTAAGTCAGTTACATCTCCTGGTTTTGAAATAAGTGGCCTTGTGTAGAAGAGGTCCCTTTAGCACAATACCTCCTGGTCACCAGAACAAGGTGCTCAGGTGTGTCCCTTGTGTGGGCTGCGTACACCTTCCTGTTGTGGCTGAACTGTGATTGCTGTGGACATGCTGGTGAGTCAAAATGGCCTTCAGCCCATTTGGCCATTCTGTGGGCAGACTGGGCAGGGTTTGTTCCCCATGTTTTTAAGAGGTCCAGCTCAAACTGCCATGGCTTGCTCGTGGGTGGGGGCCAGCACACAGCCTAGCTGTCTTCATTTAGCTGCTGGGAAAGGTGTGGGTACAAAATGATGTGTAGGGCTTGCTTCCTGCATGGCCAACTGAGAGGCTTGGCTGCAGCTGCCATGGGCTCACTGGTGAGTGGGACTGGTACTCATTCTAGCTGTCTGCCATTAGCGTCTGCAACAGCTGCAGGCACTGAAGGGCAGGCCTTGCTCCCCGTGTAGCCAGCTAAAAGGCCTGGCTAAGGGTGTGTGGGGTTAAGAGTTCCCCTCCCGAGGGCATAAGTCACTTTGGAGGGATCTCTGCAGAACTCAATGTGTTCAGTGGGGCAAATCTTCTCCAGGGGAACCCTGGGCTCAGGTATGTGGTGCTAGCAAGGTAGATGGAGTGTGTCAGAATTGGCTTCTGCAAGCATCCAGCTATCTAGGCTGGGGAGGGCAAGAAAAACAGCACCTGCAAAGTTTTGTTCCTGGAGAAATCTGTAGAACCCTGCCCCACCGGTACAGGTCCTAAGATTAGTCAACAAATATCCTTCATGTATACCTCAAATCTTTTCAAACTGCTGCTGCTATACTGTGTTTTAGGCCACGTTAGTGTGTTGGCTTTCTGAGGGCAGGAACTTGGTTTCTTATCACCCACTAGCTCTCCTGGGGTTAAGCGCCACTGATTTTCAAAGCCAGACATTATAAGGACCATCTTCCCAGTGAAGGTCCCCAGGGCTGGGGGTGACCGGTGTGGAGTCTGATCTCCTTGCTCCTCTGTGCCTGTGACATTCCTGCTGTGTTCCCAACCATATCTTCACTTTTACCCTTTTTGACGTAGCTGCCTCTCTATGACTAGCTGTGGAATACTGTTCTGGCAGTCTTGAGGTCATTTTTGAAATTAGTGGCAATAGATACAGTTGCTGCTTTGGTCTGTCTGTGGGACACGGTGAGTTCAGGATCCTATTTGGCCCTCAGCTCTGCTCTTACACTTTCATTTAAATGTTCACATATGGTTTCTTTCAGTCTTCTTCACACATTTAAAATGGAGGCCTTAAAATCTGTACCTCATAAGTCTAATGTCTGGACTTCTCCAGGGACAGTTCTGATTACTTTTCCTATATATCAGCTGTACTTTAACTCTATTTGTGTCATAATTTTTTGTTGAAAACTTGACGTTTAAAATAATATAATGTGGCAACAGTGGAAATCCAGTGCCCATCTGCCTCAGAGGGTTTGTTATTGTGGCTGTATCTTGCTGTTTCTCTTTGTTTAGTGACTTTCCTAAACTAATTCTGTGAAGCCTGTATTTATAATATGTGGCCGCTGAAGTTTCCACCTATTGGTTGGCTAGTGACTGAACAGAGATTTCCTTATACCCTTGGAACCAATAAATCTCCTAGTCTTTGCTAGGAGACCATGTGTTTTGGGGCACACCTCCAATACTCAACCAGGTTATTGACAACTCTGCCTTAATCTTCACATCCTGCTGTGCAGAGCCTCAAGGTCAGCCAGAAGTGAGAGCTTAAGGCCGCCTGAGATCTTCCCTGAGCATGTACATAGTCCTACGTATATGCTTGGACTTGCAGATTCCCAGGAATATGTTAGAACTTTTCCAAAGCTTCTACAGGCTTTGATATCTATAGACATCTTATTTATCAGCTTTTCAAGATGCCCCAAACGTCATCTATACCTCAGACAGCCATGAAGTTCAAATATTTGTCGGTTAATTGGTTCTAAAAAACGCTCTGCCCTTCCCAGCGCACAGATGTTTTTTCTACGGGGCAAGCTCCACGTCAGGCACAATATAGACAGCCTATAAGTGGGGTGTTCCAGGAACGACCAGACAGCTCAAATAATGACAATTATTTGGCAATTAGGCTTTGAAAGAGTTCCACCTCTGTTCTGCCCTTTGGTACCTGAAAGGCTACTCCTAAAATGGAGAGTGGCGGGATTGGACTAAGGCAAGTTAAAATGCCACAAACCTCACTGTTCACACCATTTTCTTGATCAAATGCTCTATGGGTTTCTGCAAGCTTTTTTTTTTTTTTAAGATTTTTATTTATTTGAGAGAGAGCAAGAGAGCGAGCACAAGCAGGGGCAGTGGGAGAGGGAGAAGCAGGGCTCCCCGCTGAGCAGGGAGCCCGATGCAGGGCTCCGACCCTGGCTGGGATCGTGACCTGAGCAGAAGGCAGACACTTAATGAATGAGCCACCCAAGTGTGCCAAACCTTTGATTAATTATCAAATTCCTAAGAAAATTGATTCTGAGAGGGTTTTTGGGGGCAGTTTTTTTCACTGCTTTTATGGAAGAGTGAATTTTTAAAGGTCCTTATGCTACTGTTTTCACTGCCTTCCTGCTCTTGACTTTGATTTTTGGAATTACAAAAGTAGTAAGTATAAACTGTGCATGCAACTACACCACCACGTTTGAGAATCACACCCTCCTGCAGAGGAGTGAGGTGCCTGAGAAGGCTATAAAGAAACACAGACATGATTTCTTTGCCTTGAAGGGGTTTACAATCATCCCCAAAAGATAAAAGACAGCATCAGTACCTGGTACCTTCAGGAACACAATGAATGCTGATTTAATAAACAACCACCTAACCAAGTTATAAATGCAAATCCTAGAGAATTTCAGAGAAGGGATTCACTAAGGGTCAAAAAAGCATCACAAAGAATAGAGGTCTCTGCTTGGGTCTTGACAGAAGCATAGCAAAGTGGTGAGAAGAGGCAAGAACATGCCAAAAAAGGAAGCATTTCTGTTTTAGAGGGTTTTAAATATTAATATAATCCTTTGTCAGATATAAGGCAATAATCATTTGTCTTGAGGAGGATTCACTGATAGGTATAATGGGTGATAAACTTATCAAGATAGGGGCTAGTGAAAGGTCCTGAATGCCAACATAAGGAGGTAAGATTTGATTCTGTAGGCAAACTATGGCCACAGCTCTCAAGACAAAATTATCTATTTTGGTAAGTGAAGTTTTATCGGAACACAAGCCAGTTCATTCACTATCGTCTAAGGCTGCTTTAGCCTTATAGTGCTATAATGAGTAAGCTGAGTAGTTGCAACAGAGACCATATTTCATCTCTCTGTTTATACCTTTGTTGGGAGTTCCATAGAGCCTAAAATATATCCTATCTGCTCCTGATATTGGCCATGACTCTGGACCATACCTTCAGGCTGTAGCCTCAGCCCTGGATAATAAGAGAAATTAAAGGTACAGAGAACACTTTAAAGACTGCTTTAAAAAATCTATACAAGGTGAGCAGCACTAGACTGAGGGAAAGTTTTCAGGACTTATGGCTGGTTGAAGGAAAACAGTAAAAGGTCAGGAATGACTCCAAGGTTTTGAACTTGTATGACTGGTACAAAGATGGTAGTGATAACCGAGATAGCAGGTTTGGAGTAAAGTTAGGTGGAAGTATAATGAATTTGTCTTTAAACATGTTAAGTTTCAGGTGTTAGTAAAACTTCCAACTGAGATATTTAAAAGTAGTTACTTAATTCTTCAACTTGGGAGAGATGGCAGGGTTGGAAATGGGGATTTTAAAAGTTCTTTGCAGAACTGAAGTCACAAAAAACAGAAGTGACCTCCTAGGATAAATCCAGAGAAAGAATAATTGAGTGGAAGACAAGGTCTTAGGAGGTACTCACATATATCAAGCAAAAGCCAGGAAGAATTAGAGACAGTATAGGAATAGCCAGAGAAAAAAGGTGGGAATCAGGGAAGCAAAGTAGAATTCACATAAGCTATGAAAGTTGTTTTATGAATAGAAGGCACAAGGAGGAAGAAAAGTCTAAAAAGGAAAGAGTGAATGGATAAAAGGTCAACTGGGATGGTGAAGTGTCAAAGATGTCAAGAGAATATCAAGGCAAGGGGTAATTTTTCAGATGAATCTCTAAAATGCAATGCTTTATAACTTTCATACTAGAAATCCAAAAGAAGTATACTTCACATTTATTTATGAAAGATATTCAGCTTTTCTACTGACTTAATTTTCAAGATACAAGACAATTTACAAGATAGTAACTCCTATCAGAGAGCTAAAGGATGATCACAATCTCCATTAAGATGAATCTCTTAAAAAAGAGGTTAACAGAAACAACTAGTATAAGGTTTTCAAAAACCCTGAAAAAAGACTCACAAAAAGGAAGCATAAAAACCAAGAGAAGTGTGGAAGGATAAATAGGTCCCATGGCCACTTCTCTAAAGATTGCCACAGATGATTACATGCCTTGTCCAACCAACCCCTCTTAACTAAATCATTCTGTTTGTTTGTATGTGAGAGTCCTAACTAAAATTCCTTGAGTGAAGAATTTTTTTCTTATCTCTTAACTGAGTCACTATGCTCCTATATCTTTGTTGTAAGATGCTGGGAAAACTAATCTGAGTTGAAAAAGTATCTGCTTTTAATTTCCTAACAGGAAAATATCATTTAAGGTATTAGTGAAAAATTCAACCCATTCACAGATTTATACAGAGGAAGTAAAAGAGAAAAAGAGACACTGAATATAGGTACTTGCATAAAACATGGAGTATAAAGAGAAAAACAATACTCAATCATTGACAAAAATCTAAGAGCTACAGTAGTGAACATTTATAATGAAAAGGGAAGTTGCTTGCAATAAAAAAATCATTACTTAAATTACACCATTTAAAGAAAGTAAATAAAAGTGAATAGGGTGTTTTAAACTCTCTAGTATATAGATCCTTCACAAAAAGGTCAAATTAGCAGGTAGATACAGGGGGAAACAGGATTAGAAATGGAGATTCTACAGGAAATATATGGGAGCCTTTAAGGACTTTCAAAGTTAACAGGCACTTTAGGACACCCAATTTTACTTCACAACCAATTATATTATTTATAAAATGTATTAGCCACGACATGGATGGCTTTTTGAGTTTCAAATAAAAATAGAAAGAGAAAATGAGGAGAGGATGAATGAAAGAGTTGGAGACACTGTGATGTAATGATTTGAGTCTGAATTGGTTACCACACATAAAAAGAGAGAAACAATGTATATGAACTCCCAACAAAGGTATAAAAGGAGGTGACAGAGAAAGAGAGGCGTGATTCTTGGAATTAGCCACTAGGTGGTAGCATTGGCCCAGGACTGTTCAGTTGTGGGGGCTGGAAATCCGGTGCCTGGAGTAAGCAATTGTTTGGTCATTTGTTGGTTGCTATGGGGCTGTCAGAGAATGGTATTCTACTTGATGATGTTAATAAAAATTTTGAAAGCAAGCACTAGCCAAATTCATCAACAAATTCTCAAAGATTTACTATAAAATGATTATAAAAATAGAAACTGTGCTTGTCCACTCACCTTTACTACATTGTCCCCTGATTGTCCATTATTTCGTAAACAATCTAGACATATAGCAATTTGTGGGTCACTTCTGTGATAGTCTTTATCATCTTGATTTTCATCACCTTCTTCATCTACTTTAGGTTTGTCAACTTTTGAAGTATCATCTGTATATTTTAAACAAACCAAGTTAGATGTAACTCCAAGTTGATTTTAAAGTAATCAAGACAAAAAAATCATCAAAACAAAAATGTTTAAAAAACTAAGAAATGCTTTTTAAACATTTTTGTTTTGATGAAGAATAACTGAAAATTTTAATATTTTTAAAATGTTCCAACCAACTCAACAATGGAAATATTTTTAAAAAGCCATCAGTGACTTATTAACATAACCTAAAATTTCTCAGCTCACTGGGATATCCAAATGAAAGATTCAGAACTAGCTTTATCTGGCCAGAAAAATGATTGCAATTAATGATTAGACCACTTAGAAAGTAGACAGGATATAAAAATATTCCAAATTCTATATATATTCAAATTTGAAACCAAGTACTCTTTTCAAAGTATAAAATAGTCTTTGAGTTCTCAAAATTTCAAATTATTAGATACTCATAAAACCAGCTAGTGAAATATGAGTAGAATGAATTAGCTTTTTAAAACACGTATGTAGCCATGTAATGTTAAAAATCCAGTAAAGAAATCTGAATCGCATACTTCGTTTCATACAAATGTATTTAACCTATGAAGTACCTGCAGCCTACATATAATACAACGCATGTGCCAATTCATTTCTTTACAGAGTCCCTTTCACTCTGTGTTTGACATGCATTGTGCTAGGCTTGGGGGAATACTGAAACCAGAGTGTTCTCATCCTCACCCTCATAGTGGTCAGGGTACAGGAGGAGATACAGGCAAGTAAAGAAAACAGATGGAGAAGTATTGATAATGACTCTGATGGAAGAGGTAAAAATAGACTACGTGGGCACCTATAAGAGAAGTATCCAAACTTGGGGTGAAGCAGAGATTCAGGGAAAGGTAAAGAAAATCCCAGGAAAAAAAATAACAGGTTAGCCCCTCTTTACTGCCTAATAAAAGCAATACAGTTGTATCATAAAGGGCAGGTGGGTTCTCTTTCTTCTGCTTTCTTTCTTCTATGTGGAATCCACATAGACAGGAGCTGCCTTTTATGAACTGAACTCCCAGCACCAAGAAAAGATTCACATTCTCTAGCCAAACTCAAGACAAAACATTATAAAATACTTTAAAAAGGGAGAAATATGGGTAAAGGGAGATACACACAAAGTAGGCTGTGGTCCTTCATGAGTCTATAAGATACACTGAGTCCTGGACTAAACCTACTATATACCTTATGATGACAATCCCTTGGTTTCCTGTTCTCTTGAAAAGATAGTAAAAAATTTGAACATTTAGTCAACTTTATATTATTTATACTTTACTGGAGTCATTTTTTTGTCAAGCTTGGGCTTCTTTGCTCATTTTGTTGTTACAGATAAAAAATAATCCCTCCCTACCTTATTCCAGTAATTGAAACTATTCTCAAACCTCCCCTGCTATTGGAAGCCAGCCTTGAACAGTTAAGTTGAATTAATAAAATACAGATGAAATGAGAAAGACAGGATTTCCTCACCTATCTTAATGGTATGTAACTGATAATCCTATGATCTTAAGCTCACAATGAGCCTATAAAAACATGCATACATCATTAAAAGATTTCAATGGTATTTAGGCTATCCTGAAATAAATCTCATATTAAATAACAGTGGGAAAAGCATACTATTCCTTTTAATTTCAGGTATGTTATGCTTTTTTTTTCCCCATTGTGTGAACTATACATACTGAAAAGCCTTTTCTCTGCCCAGTAATGTTTGTCACTTTGCTGAGATTATTATTAAAAACTGATGGCAGAGTCTCCTGGGACCCAGAAGAGAAATGTGGACACTCTGTGTAAGTGATGGGGAAAATTCCCATAAGCAACTAGAATTATTTTTCATATCTCAGGATATATAAATTTATATCATCTGAGTTCCACCTATAAACATGTAATTCCAGATTATCAGAGCATAGACAGATCCCCTGATCTGGCACTCAGCCACATCTTGGCTCCTTCCCCAATAAAACAAACATACAAAATAAGATAAATAAAACAGAAAACCCCCCAGTGTTTAGATGCAGACTATGGCTATTTCTTCAGTTTCCTTTAGCCCTCCAGCAAATACTGCTATAATCAGTGATCAGTTTTCAGTTTTATCTCCTTTTTCTCTTCCCAAAGTCCAATTTTCTCTACTTCCAATTGCCTTCATCGGCATTGACTCCAGATTGACACACATGTATATATCATCTCATGGTTTTATATAAAAGGATCATAATGTAAATGAAGGGCTACATGAATTTTGTACCGGAGAAATCTGAGCTTGAAGAGAGATTAATTCACCAAAGCTACAAAAAGCTAGCCACTTTGAGAGACTGTATCAGATACAGACATAAAAGTCACCTTGTCCATTTTCTTGAGGCTTATTTTTCTTCCAAAATTCAGATTCACGCTCAAGTTCCTCTAATTTAAAAGAAAAAAGAAATATAAAAATAATAGAAACAATCATGAAATCTTTAATAGAAATGTTAACTTCATAGAACACAAAAATCTGCAAGAAGCCAAAAAGCAACTTACGTTCTCGTAGTCCAGGGACCAGCTTAAATATAATTTCCTCTAATGTATTATCCAACCTTCCAAAGGGGAAAAAAGAATATACTAACAATGAAGATATCAAAATCCACTATTTAAGCAGTTAGAGAACTGTATCTTACATGTGTTACAGAATACAAGACGTAGACAATTTTAGCACATCTATTACACCAAACTCTGCATGCAGAGCATACCCATTTCTAGCCTTTCCTGCAGGGGCAGATTGATTACAAAAATGGTCCCAGTCCCCAGCTCTCTCTACATCTCTGGTCTTTGAACAGGACTTTGAAAGTCCTCCCTCAATTAAGGGATGGTATCTATTTCCTCACCTCAAGCATATACATGGGCTAGCCTTGAAACGTGATTAGGCCAACCGAATGTGGCACAGGTGACACCGTGCTTAGCTCAGAGCCAAAGCCTTAAGAGGCCTCCCACAATTCTGTGCACTCGCTCCTAGAATCCTGCCACCCTGAGAACCAGTCTGGAGGATGGGACACCATGGACATGCCAGGCTGCCCTGAGGCCATCTTAGACTCATTCATTCACTGGGGTCTCCTGAGTGAGCCCAGGCAAGACCAAAAGAATTACCTAGGTCTGTGAACCACATAGACGTGTGAAGAATAATAAACGCTTTTATTACTGTTTTAAACATGAAATTTAGGACTGGTTTGTTATGCAGCAATAGCTGATATACCTGCTCTCAAACTCTCTACCATCACTCTGGCTCTTTCCTGTAGTAAAGGAAATAATATCCATTCCTTTCTTCTGAGCAATTTAGACTTTTTTTTTTTAAAGATTTTATTTATTTATTTGACAAAGACACAGTGAGAGCAGGAACACAAGCAGGGGGAGTGGGAATGGGAGAGGGAGAAGGAGAAGCAGGCTTCCCCCAGAGCTGGGAGCCTGATGCGGGGCTCGATCCCAGGACTCTGGGATCATGACCTGAGCCGAAGGCAGACGCTTAACGACTGAGCCACCCAGGCGCCCCCAATTTAGACCTTTCAATCATTCTATCTTCCGATATAAGAAATGTAAATACTGATTTACATTTTTTCCCCATTTCCTTTCCTGGCCATGGAGGAGTGAAACGCCACCTTCCCGTGGCTGCATGGCTGGTCCTTCAGTCTCCTCCTGCTGCCACAGCCCTTTTCTCTCCCCATCCCCCTCACCGGCTCAGCAGCATTACTCTTCTAGAATACAAACACGTACAACTTTCTCACATCTAAAAAACCCCAAAACCTTTGCTGAACCTATTGTCTTTTCAAGCTGTTAGCAGCTTCTCAATCTTTTCTTCCAACTAGGAAAGTCTGAAAGCATGATCGACATTATTTCTGCCACACACTCTGGGCTTTGCTTCTTTTACTCTACTGAAATCACCGTAACTTCCACACTGAATAGGTTTAAATTCTTGTTTTAGAATTACAGTTTAAAAACTGTAGATGATTTTTTAAAAAAATTTATTTATTTATTTGATAAGAGACACAGCGAGAGAGCGAACACAAGCAGGGGGAGTGGGAGAGGGAGAAGCAGGCTTCCCCCAGAGCTGGGAGCCTGATGTGGGGCTCGATCCCAGGACCCTGGGATCATGACCTGAGCCTAAGGCAGACGCTTAACGACTGAGCCACCCAGGTGCCCTGTAGATGATTTTTAAAAGTAATTTTTCTCTTATATTGCTCTATAGCAGTTTGACATTGTTGCCTAACACTGCCCCTTGAAAATTCCCCTTCCTGGTTCTTTTCTCTGTCTACTTTTCTTTGTCCGTAAGTAATTTTCTTTTTCCAACTACCTCAAAATTTGAGTGTTCCCCATTGCTGTGCACTCTGTACTCTCCGACCTCTTCTACAGGCTGCCCTGCCCGGGTGACCACATCCACGTTTATGGCTTGAAGACTAACATACAGGCAGATTACATGTGTACACACACAAAAATATGCATTACACCTCTCTGCTGAGCTCAAGTGCTGTGTTTCTAACCAATACTGAGGATCTCAAGCACCTCCTTTTGCTCATCACTGTCAAGACTGTCCCAACTATCCTTCAACAAAATACTGAATACCTCTCAGTGTCTTACTTTTTAAAAAGTCAAAATTAGAAACGATACCATCTCTTACCCAAATAGACTCAAACTGCAAGAATCAGCTGAGCCTTCCCCCAACCCCCTCTCAATTCACACATTTACTCACCCAGCCCCACTGACCACACCTTCTCCATGTTTCTCCCACCTTGTCTTCCCACACTTTCCATGCTTCCAATCCACCAGCTGCCACCCTACTGACAGGACAGCACAGAGCTCCCTCCCTTTAAGTTGACATGCTCATAGTGAATCTTCCTTAAGCACTAATTTGATCATTATCTGCCTGCTCAGGATCTAATTTCTTCCCACCACCTGGCTTTGAGTGTTTATATAACTTGAGTCCAACCTAAAACTGTAACTGGTATTATTGTCTTTCTTCTCTAGCCAACTGCCTTATTCAATTATCCCTAAGAATGCCTTGTCACTTCCAATCTGTTTTCCTCCCTCATGCTCTCCATCCTGGCTCATATACTCTTTTCTTGCTCTCCAACCCAATCAATGTTACCTTATTCTTCAAGACTTAATTCAAATACTGACTCATTCACAAAGTCTTCCCCCAGACTATTTAAGAGTAGCACTTAAGAGTATTTTTCTTAATATTTTTTTATCAGAGTAATACACACACTAATTTACAGATCAAACTTCCTCACAAAACTTTTATTAAAATACAACATTTTCATGCCCCATCCTTCCCCATTCCTAATTCTTACAACCCCAGGGGCAGCCACTTTCAAATCCAACCTGTTTCTTCTGGGAGCCATGCCTTTTCTGCTGTCTAGATTCTTTGGACTTCCTTTTATGGAAAATAAAGATTTGGTTCTCTGATACCATCTTGCCAGCCCTCTTTCTTCCCAATGTATACTATACTCTCATCTCCTGATATACTTTTATTACCATTTTTTGGTTTAATAAGAGGTGTTTACATGGTTATAATTATATAAATATTTACAGTGTACTCTGATTATAGACATCCCCTCATTCAACTTTTTTCTTTCTCTAGTGTTAGTGATTGCTTCCTTTTCTTCATTTTCTATGTACCTATTCCCAAATTCTTTAGAAGAACTAGTTCTCACTGTTCTCAAACAGATCAGGAACTGACCAGTTTCATTTCTGTTCCTCTGAGGCATTCCTCACCAAACTGATGTCCTCTCCTATCCAGTTTAGGACGGATTTACTCCAAGGTCAGTCATTAAAACCATACCCTTGCAACGTACCTTTGATTCCCTTGTTTTTCCCTCTCTCACTTGCTCAAAATTATTTGCTACAACCACAACACTGGCTAAATCCAATTCTTCATTAACCTGCATCCATGGCTAGAAAAAACACAACCACACCCCTACAAATTCCTAACTACAACCCTGATGTGCCTCTAAAGTTGCTAGGAATCCTACTATACTTCTCCAGTCTATTTATTCTCTCATATTCCTGGATAGCACAATTTTTTCTCTCCTCAAACCATTACACCCCCTCTTTCAATCCTTACTCTTGGCTGATAACATTTTCTCCTCCATGAAAAACTTCCAGACTCTGACCACCATATGTGCCTACAGCCCATGCACCCACATATACTCTGCCCTCCTGCCTGTTGCTACAGATGATCTGTCAGTGCTCCTATATAAAGCCAGTCTCCTCTCTCACTCTATGAGATTCCATTCCCGCTCATCTACCAAGAACATTGTTTCACCAATCCTCCCTCCACTCCACTCTCCTACATTACTAACCTTCTGTTCTCTACTGGACCATTCCCTTCAAACAAGCCATTTTTTTGGCTTGTATCAAATACAACAGAAACCTTCTTGACTGTATTTCCCCTAACAGCTACTATCCCATTTCTTTGCTTCCATTTGTGGCAAAACTTTGAAAGAGTTGTCTATACTCCCTGTTTCTAATTATTCTTTCTCCCTTTTGCTCTTGAAACAATCCAATTGGGTTTTTGCCTCATGACTCTACTGGAAGTGCTCTTGTCAAGGCTGATGACCTTCATCTTGTTAAGTCCAACCATCAATTGTCTTCACTTTACTTGACTCCAGGAACAACATCTGACATGTTCTTCACTTGGCTTCCAAACCACACTCCTGGATTTTCCTTCTATTCCACTGACTGAGCCTTTTCAGCTTCCTTTGCTGGTTCCTTCTCCTCACTCTGATCTCTCAATGTGGGAATGCTCCAAGGCACAATCCTTGGTCCTCTATTCTCTCTCTGTACTCCCTCAATGGATTTCATCCCATGTCTCACAGTTTAAATACCTTCTATATGAATACTACCAAATATTTATCTCCAGCCAGACCTCTCCCTTGAACCACAGACTTGTATATCCACCTGCCAACCTTCTCTCTCCTCTGAAATGATTAACAGACTCAACATGTACAA
Organism: Eumetopias jubatus; assembly: GCF_037043125.1. Classification (NCBI taxonomy): domain Eukaryota; kingdom Metazoa; phylum Chordata; class Mammalia; order Carnivora; family Otariidae; genus Eumetopias; species Eumetopias jubatus. The sequence continues at coordinate 36,719,394 of NW_028274823.1, forward strand.
AGCCAAACTCCCAATCTACCCCTTCCCCAAAGCTGCTCCATCCTTAGTCTTCCCTGTCTCAGTTAATGACAACTCCATTATTCCAGTTGCTCAGTCAGGAATCTCAGGTCAGGGTCTACTCTTTCTCTCATACTCTATCCAATCCACCAGCAAATCTTGCTGGATCTTCCTTCAGACTCTATCTAGGATATAACCATCTCTTGCGCCCTCTGTGGCTACCGTCTCTTACCTGGATTACCTTCTAGCTGCTCTCCCGGCTTCTACCTTTGTCTTGCGATATACAGTGTATTCTCAACATGGTCCTCAAAATGATCCTTTTAAGCCAGGTCATGTCCATCCTCTAACCAAAACTTTGTAGTGGTTCTCCATTTCACTCAGAGTAAAAGATTACACTTTTACAGCGGCCTACATGACTCCCATTATCTCTCTGCCCTCATCTCCCACTATTCTCTCCCTCACTCACTGGTCTCCTTGATGTTCCTCCAACAAGTTTCAGGTGCACTCCTGACTTAGTTCCTTTGCACTGGTGCCTCCCTTTATCTGGAACAGGCATGCTTTCCCTTGATTTATATATGGCTACCTCATGGCCATTAATTCTTTGCTCAAAGCTTACCTTCCCAATGAGGCCTATCCTCACCATTTCATTTAAAATTGCAATCTGCCCCTCCCTTCACACTGCTGATCCCCCTCACCAGCACCTTCTCTTTTTTCCCCTTTGTTACGTTGTAATGTACCATCTATTTATTATACAGTTTGTTGTCCATCTCTCCCCACAAAAATATTAACCCTACAAGGGCAAAAATCTTGTTGTATTTTGCCCACGCAAGCACCTAGTATGATGCCTGAACACAGCAGGCATTTAGTAAATCTCTGAATGAATGATTCCTCCTAGTGTTTTCCATCCTCCTTCTACCATCTTTATCAGCGATGTCTAGTAGGAATGTGAATCAAATATGTAATTTTAAATTTTCTAGTGGGCACATTAACAAAAGTCTTTTACATGTTTTGTGTAAAATTCTAATGTTTTGTTTATGCATTAAAGCTGTGTCACTTCTCTAAGTTTCAGTTTCCTAATGTGGAAAAAAAGGGTTTAGATTAGGATCTTATAGACTACTTCCAGCTTTAAAAATACAGAATTATACTTAAGTGAATGGTAGTCATTTAAAAAAAATTCTTTAGGTTTTACATAAACGTTTATATATTTTTTTGATATAACTAAAAAATTAACAGTACCAAGGTACTATTGTTAGGTATCTCACTGTTAGGTCTGCCCTCTTTCTACTACCGTGTTGCTAAAAGTATATGTGGAATATTAAGATACCAAAAATAAATACAACTAAGGTAGCTCTGAGATAGTTATAGTTTAAACAATTTGAAATATATTTCTTAAATATTTAATGTTTAATATATACAGACTTATTTTTAAATTCCTCTTAATAAAATGCTTTAAAATGAAACAAAATGCTTAAAAATGAAAATAAAAAAATTCATAAAACCTGTACTAACTGATTCAAGGTGCTAACAAATATTATGATGCATAATAAAACATATTAAGAGTTCATATAATTGGGGTGCCTAGGTTAAGTGGCTGCCTTCGGCTCAGGTCATGATCCCAGAGTCCCGGGATCCAGCCCCACATCAGGCTCCCTGCTCAGCGGGGAGTCTGCTTTTCCCTCTGACCCTCCCCCATCTTGTGCTCGCTCGCTCTCTCTCTCTCTCTCACTCTCTAATAAATGACTAAAATCTTAAAAAAAAAAAAAGAGTTCATTATAAAGTATATTTACTTACCTCAACATTTCTAATGGATTTGTCTCATGAACTTGGTTGCCACACCTTGGACAGTCATTGCTATCTTCAAAGTGCTGGACAATACAAGTCTTACAGACTAAGAAGAAAGAAGATATTAGATTAAAATGCATCATTTGAACTTAAACTAAATGTAATCAGAAATAGTCCTTCAGAATTGCCTATATACTATTCTTTAACCAAACTTTATAAAACTTAAAATTCTAACATTGTAAAAAAAAAAAAAAAAACTGAAACGAAGCTTATAGTCAACTATATAAAAAGTATGTATTACTCTGCTGGTTGCTTTCTTAAATATATTCACAAACCAAATAACTTATTCATATTACTATGAAAAAGCTGGTTTATTTACATAAAACAGTTGTTCTTCTCATTTAAAGAAGGACAAAGAAAGGTATAAACTAGTAAGTCTGCAGTAACTTCTTTTGAATGCAACATAAATAGTTCTTAATAAAACTGGAGAGTTTTCAACATGTTTGGATTACTTTCTTTTGGCAGGGTGCTCCTGGGACAAACGGGGGGCACCATTCAATACAATGGAACTTCTGGCCTTTGCAGAGCATGATGAGTCTGTGCTCATAATTCCATGGAGCATGAAGTATGGGTAGTGGCATCAAGTTGGTACAAAGGCATGAGAGGAAAAGTAGAACAACAACTGAGAAACTTATAGGGATAAGTAAGATTTTAAGTAAATATTCTATACAAAGACAATAGAAATATGATTTGTGGATTTTTGGCTACTAGCCCATATAGCCTACGCTTCCTTTAAAAGTACGAATCTTTCTGGCTATGAATCTCTCTCACCTTTTCCCTAAGTTTTTATTACCTACTATGTCAACTGTCTTGCTCAAAAACCTTTAAACATATTTACAGCACCTGAACTATAAAAATTTTTTGATCTAATTCCCTATCCCAATACCCCCCATTTTATTACTCTGTATATTATGAAATTTTCACCTGCTATAGATGAGCTCCAACTCCCTTTTTCAACTCCACGATAAACTATTTCTTTTCCCCCTCCTCATGCCCCACACTAAAAGAAGTAAAAGTTTATCTAAACAATTGATCAAAAGTAAACATTAGGATTCTTCTGAGATTAGGTCTGAAAATTCAAGCATATCCCATACGCTGGTCAGAGCAACAATGGTCAAGGAAGAATTCTACTAGGTATCTAATTTTAAAGTCATTAGTATATATACTGAATGGTATCTTGGTATTTCCTTTCATGTACTCATAGATTCAACAGACACTGAAGGCCATGCACTGTACTAAGAGTTGGGGATGTAGAGACAAACAAAACAAAGTCCATACCTTTATGGAGCTTACATTCTATTTGGAAAGGCAAACAAAGAATTTTAGTTAGTAACACGTGATATTTACAAACAAGCAAACAAAAGGTAGATAGAGCGTTAAGCACCAGCAGCTGTTTTAGAGTGGCCACGGGAGGACTTTCTAAGAAGATGACATGTGAGCAGATTTTTTTTTTGTTGGATAAGTACACCCGAATCCCATTTTCTCTACCTCTTTTTACAATTACATACGGCTTTAAGGACAATACCCCTGCACTAAAATTCTCAAATTTGGATGAAAGACAGTATCAGAAAACCTTAAAAATTAAAAGGCTTAGATATGAATACTTCCTCTGTCTTCCAAAATCTCTTAGCCCCAAAAAGGTTCTTCATGTCTTTTAAAAAAGTCAATGTTTGGGAAGGGAGGACTTTTTTGGTAAGCTATACTGAAGTGGAGAACAGAGAAGCTGAATTCTTTTAAAAGATTGCTGGTATTTGCTCTTTTCCCGGGATACTAGATAAGTCTCTGAAATTTGGGAAGAAAGCAAAAAGGACAGATAAGAGGCAAGAATGAAGAGTATTACAAAGCCTGATCCTATCCTGAATCTCTGATCTGACCCTGGAGCTCTGATCCTTGTGGTTCAAAAGGTTTATCATACTCAAAGGGTTCAGGAATTCCTGGCTGTCTACCAGCCTTGGCCCAAATAGAGGCATGTGACATGCCTAGAGCAAGTCCTCATCCAGGTCAGCCAAAAGACTAAGGGAAGAAGCCTCTCTTCCCAGGGCCTAAGATACTAATCTAGGTTGCTAAAGGAAGAAATATAAGGCTCATCCATCCAGACATGCATACAGTTTCAAGAATAAGGCTGTGTTCACTGCTTAAGGTGAAGGCAGCACAGTGCCCAAGGATGCTGAGGAGGAATATTCATCAGCATCTAGATCTGGACTGTCCAATATGGCAGCCACTAGCCACATGTGGCTGAGCACTTGAAATACTGCTAGTTCAAGTTAGGATGTGCTTTCAGTGTAAACTGTACATCAGAATTCAAAGACTCACCATGAAAAACTTAATCTCATCAATTTTATATCAATCACATGTTATGATATTTTAAACGTACTGAATTAAATAAAATATATTAAAATTAATTTCATTTGTTTCTTGTTTTAAAATGTGGCTACCAGAAAATTTAAAACTACACTAGTGGCTCACATTTTACTTCTATTGAATGAGTGCTGCTTTAGAGGGATGCAGAAAGCCCCACTGGGAGGTGAATTTATTTTTCACACCAACATCTGAGATACAGTACTTTATTCTACTTTTGAATATGAAGAGGTTTCCATAGGCTAGGTTACCTGCCTACTCTGATGAATGGCAGCACAGAGACTTGAATCCAGGTTTTCTGATATGAAATCACAAATTTTATGTCAAATTTTAAAGAATTTTAACTTTATGAAGGAAAAGAATGTTATGTAAAAATACCAACTGTATCAGGCACCACCCTAAATGCTTCATTTATTTAATTCAACACTATTTAATAATTTAACCCTCATTATAACCCTATTAGGTAATATTATTAGGCCTCTTACAGCTGAAGAAACTGAGCAGAACTTTAGTAATTTGCCAAAAATCACTGAGTAAGTGGGAAAAGCCAGGGTTTCAATCAAGAGTCCGTTTTCTTAACACATGCCTATGTGACACATTTTCTTCTAATTTTATTTCTATAGGCCTATAATATGTAGAAAAAGAATGCCTTATCCCTTAATTTGGGAACCTGAAAAATGTCTGTCTGTAGAATTAGATCTCCCTTTAAGCTAAATATTTTGCACAAAATAACCCCCCTAAGCAGCTTATTTATTCCTTTAAAAAAATAACTGTAGAAAATACATTTTCCACATGCTTTTAAAAGCTGTTAAATAAAGCACAACCTAATATGAATTAGAACCTGAGAAAATCCAGACCAGAATTTCAGTGAAACTGAAAAAAGTAAAAGGAAGATTTGCTTTCCCTTAGATGCTTAAAAAAACCATCATTACAAAACTGACCTTTGATTCTTAGTTTATAATTTTGTTTATACTAGCTGGAAAACTTATTTTTAAAATATCTTAAGATTTAATATCAAGCTTTCTAACTGCTCAACAGCTGTACTGGTTAATTCAACTGGTCCAAGAAAGATGTTGAAAAAGTCCCTGCTTGTGGTTAAGACTGTATGAAGACCAACTAGAGTTTTCACTCTCACCAGCTACTACAGACAGGTGCTGTAGCCACAAGAAATACCTGAGTCAGAAAGGGAGCTAGGCTCACCAAAGATATCCCTAGTTGGAAAAACACCTAAATAGCAACAAGTATTAACATTTACTGAACACTAACCAAATTATCAGGCTCTGGGCTCAAGGCTTTGTATGGATTATAGGATGGACTTTTACCACCCCCTTTGGCAAATGAGAAATGCAGTACTAAGAGCCTGAGCAGGCGGCCCCCAGCTGGTCAGCTGTGTAGCAGACGCGATACCCATCCTCAAGCTGTGCAGCTCCAGGCCTAATGCAACAGACCTTAACATCAATAACACTTGGTCCCTGCATTAAGAGTTCATATTTTTAACTGATGTTTATATTTAGCCCATCACAAACAGCATTAAACTTCTGCCTAAAGCTTACTAAGACCGAATCTTTCCTTTGACCATTTCTTATATATTGAACTAGATTGTTGTACAAATTAATAACAGTAAGAGTCATTTGTCACCTAAAGCAGTGGTTCTTTTTCTGGGGTGTATAGATATAAAATAAAATATTACCCCGTCATAAAAAAAGAATGAAATTTTGCCCTTTACAACAACATGGATGGACCTACAGGATGAGTGAAATAAGTTAGAGAAAAACAAATACCAAATGACTTCACTTACATGTGGCATCTAAAAAGAAAAAAAAAAGAAACAAACAAAACAGAAACAGATTCATAGGTAGAGAACTGATGTTGCCAGAGGGGAAGAGGGTGGGGGGGGGAATGAATGAAATAGGTGAAGGGAATTAAGAGGTACCATCTTCCAGTTATAAAGTAAGACATGGGATGTAATGTATAGCATAAGGAATACAGTCAATATTACTGTAACAACTTTATACAGTGACAGATGGTAACTAGGCTTATTGTGGTGACCATTTTGCAGCATTTCTAAACATCGAATCACTGTTATATACCTAAAACTAATACAATATAGTATGTCAGTTATTCCTCAATAAAAATATGTTTTTTAAAAAAGCAGTGGTTCTCAAATCACCACAATCACCAGTGAGATTTAAAAAAAAAAAAAAAAAAAACAGATTCATGAACCACATCCGAGACCAATTAAATCTGAATCTCTGGGAGATTAGCACCAGAATTCTAACTCTGCAAAGCTCTCTCACTGAGGCAGCCAAAAAAGAACTGGGAAATCCTGACCAAAGATTCAGTCAGAAGTCACTTTATTATTCACCATTAGGAAATAGTACTGTCACAGGATAAAACATATTCAAAGGAATATGGGATTGGGGCACCTGGGTGGCTCAGTCAGTTAAGCGTCTGCCTTCAGCTCAGGTCATGATCCCGGGGTCCTGGGATCAAGTCCCACATCGGCCTCCCTGCTCAGCGGGAAGCCTGCTTCTCCCTCTGCTGCTCCCCCTGCTTGTGCGTTCTCTCTCTCGGACAAATAAATAAATAAAATCTTAAAAAAAAGAAAAAAGGAAGACAAGAATATGGGATTAATGTACTCTTTCCTTATAATGCAGATTTACATGAGAAGCCAGGTAGTACAGCAAAGTTGTTCTAGATAAAAATAATCTTGAAGCAGACTGCCTGGATCTGAATTCCACTTCTCTCATTAGGCAAATCACTTACTTTATGTTTTTATGTACAAGGGAGATAGCAAAGGTTCCTATCTCCCAGGGTTCTTGTGAAGATTAAATGAGACAATATATGTAAAATGTACAAATGAGTGTTGGAAAACTTGTAAATATTCAGTACATGTGAGCTATCACTATATATTAGATCACTGGATGAGCATGAAACAATAAGGGAGAATCGGAGTAACTGAATATTGAATGGCATCAGACTATGATTAGTTTCATGTGTCCATCTTAAATAACAGATGATCTTCCTAATGGAACTTGAAATGTCTATCATGTATTGGTATGAATCCTCTGCAGCCATGTCCACCCTAGAGATAGTCTTGCAATTCAAGTATGATATTTATGACACACTCCTTCACCTGAATGGAAACTGCTGATCTCTACATGTGTGGTATTTCTTTTTCTGGGGTGGAGGGTCCAAGATTAACCCACATTTCTCCATTATACATTCCTTCCTTAACTTCTATGTTTAATATATTTCCAGCATAGTCCCACCGGCCTAGGCCTTACCATGTTCTGTCTCTTTCTGATCACTTTGCACATACCTGCTCTGAAGCATGATCATCTGTTGATTTCATAGTTTAACTACAAGGGATATCTATCCTACATTCTTATTTTCAAATTCTTTTTTTTTTTTTTTAGAGAGGGGGGATAGAGAAAGAGGGAGGGGGGAGCAAGATGGGGGAGAGGGAGGAGGGAGAGAGAGAATCTTAAGCAGGCACCATGCCCACCCTGGAGCCCAGAGGGCGGGGTGTGATCTGGTGACCCTGAGATCATGACCTGAGGCAAAATTAAGAGTCAGACGCTTAACCGAATGAGCTACCCAGACGCCCTTATTTTCAAATTCTTGGTGGAGGGGGTTGCTTCACAACAGGTACAAGGACCATTTGTTGCTGCTATCTTGGATGTATGGTCCACCCACATCTCTTATGTATCATAGAGAGCTAGCTTCCCAGCTTTGATGACACAAGTAATCTACAGAAATTTCTCTTCATGAGCACTAATTCTGCTATCACTGATAATAAAACAATATTCTTTTCTTTCGTGTCCTTGGTGTAGTCATTCATTAGTAATGCCCTGTTTATTGAAAATGATCAAATGCTGACTTCCTTTGTTAAAATCATCTGAATGTGTTAGTTTTATCTGTTAACATAGAAGCATCCTTTTTCTTCTGTCCTTAAGCACATCACTATCTTTATATGCCCTTCGTGATACCACTCACTTGATACAGTTTGCCTTTGAAACATTTATCTATTATCTGCTAACAGTCTATAAGTAAACCATGGTCATTTGCAAAGAGAAGAGGCATCAGTTTCCTGCTTTTGATACACATTCTTAATGTGTGAAACTGACATTTTTATAAAAGTTCTCCAGAATAGCTGTAATTTGCTTCTATGAGCCACTGCTTCTGGTTTTACTTTTACATAAGGAACTAACAAACATCTTTACTTCTCTTATGTTATACATGGCAATTTCTTTTAAAGGCTTACATGAGTTGCAATTTCATGGAGAACACTAAGGACAGCATTCCTTTCTATTGAGTAGAATGCTTTATTATTGTCTCTACGGGACAGAGGAACAGGCAGCACAGCAGAGTTTTTTGAAGAGGGTCAGGATAGAATCTTGGGATTTAAGCATGGTAGTGGGATCTTAGACCAAATAGACCAGGAGACCAAAAGGCGCAGGAAGGCTGGAAAGGTTACCCCACTTCCATAGACAGGTTTAAGGAGTCAAGTACCACTCCAAGGTCAAGGTAGAGTCTGGTAGCTCAGTCAGTGCAGGGCTGCCCTCATTCCCCTCCTTATCAACAGAAATTTCCTGATCATTCAAAATAATCACTTCCTTAAACGTTTTTGAGTAGCTCTGCTGTTTTCTACTTCACCTCTTCTGTCTGTCTCTTCTTTCAGCATACTTGGCTCATTTAAACTATTACACTCTGGCTAAATCCAACTCTCTACATACTCTGCTTCTACAGGATTACAGCGGAACACTGGGAGAAACATACCACCACATCTATTTACTTCCTGGCATCTACACTTTGTGCTCTTGCCTATCTCCAAAACATTCACATGCCTATCTAAAGCCAATCTCTGCCTGTGCACTAGATCCCCTCCCAATGACCCAAGAACACTGCTCCAGTGCTTCTTCCCTTTCATTTACATTTGTCTTTTGTTGATTTCCATCAACATTCAAACATATTATGTTTCCACCTTAAAAAACAAAAACCAATGTGCTACGGTGAGCGCTGTGAATTGTGTAAGACTGTTGAATCACAGATCTGTACTTCTGAAACAAATAACGCAACATATTTTAAGAAAAAAGAAAAAGAAGAAGATAGCAGGAGAGGAAGAATGAAGGGGAGTAAGTGAGAGGGGGAGATGAACCAGGAGAGATGATGGACTCTGAAAAACAAACTGAGGGTTCTAGAGGGGAGGAGGGTAGGGGGATGGGTTAGCCTGGTGATGGGTATTAAAGAGGGCACATTCTGCATAGAGCACTGGGTGTTATGAGCAAACAATGAATCATGGAACACTACACCAAAACAAATGATGTAATATATGGTGATTAACATAACAATAAAAAATTAAAAAAAGAAAAAGGAAAAAAAAAACAAAAACCAAAAAACTTCTGCTGACCCTACTTCCCTTGTGAGCTATCATTCCATTTCAGAGGTACATACACTCACTCTCCAACACCTCTCTTCCCAATTTTTTCACCCTTTCTTTACCTTCATTATGGTTGAATACATATATAATCAAAATACAATTATCAAAACCAGGAAATTAAGAAATTTCCATCCTGTCACACCTATCCAGACTTTTGCTCCTGACCACTCCATGGAAACTACTCCACAAGATTATCTGTGACCTCCATGTAGCTAAACCTAGAGGTCTAGTCTCAGTCCCATCCTACTCAACACAGCTGATTTAGTCGACTCCTCCTCCTTGACATGATATGCAGTTTTCCTCCAAACTCATGCCTACTCCTCTCCTTAAAGCCCCAGGGTCAGTCCTTCACCTTCTTCTCTATTTACACTCATTCCCTTGGTGCTTCCATTGTTGACAAACTATATGCTCATAAACTCCAGACTCATATGTCCACCTTCCAACTAGCTATCTCTTTGGATGACTCACAGCTCACATTCAACTTCCAAAAATTAACTACCTGATCTTCCACCCTCAGTTTTTCCTATATGATTTGATGATTATCTTTATCCTTCAAATTTCTGAGGCCAAAAATCTTCAAGTTTTTTTTTTTTTTAAGGATTTTATTTATTTGACAGAGACAGAGAGAGAGCACACAAGCAGGGGGAGTGGCAGGCAGAGGGAAAAAGCAGGCTCCCCACTGAGCTGGGAGCCCAATGTGGGGCTTCATCCCAGAACTTGGGATCATGACCTGAGCCGAAGGCAGACACTTAACCAACTGAGCCACACAGGCACCTCTTGAAGTTATTCTTGATTCCTTTTTCTTAATGACAGTTCATTAGCAAATACAACTCTACCTTCAAAATAGAACCAGAATCTGACCACTTTTACCACCACCATCACCACACTGGTGTAAGCAGCCTCCTGCTTGGCTTATTGCAATCATTCCTAACAACTCCATTTTCAATAGTAGTCTGAATGATGCTTTTAAATATAAGTCAGATCATGTCATCCCTCTACTCAAAACCCTGCTGAAATGGGTCTTCATTTCTCTGAGTAAAAGCCAAAATCCTTAAAATGGCCCTATAAAAACTGTGCACTGTGCCTGTGGCCCACATCCACCCCATTACCTTTCCCAACTCTCCTTCGCTCACTGCCGTCCAGCCACACTGGCCTCCTGACCATTTCTTAGCATGACAGGCACATGCCTGCCTTAGAGCCTCTGTTCTTGCTATTTCTCTACCTGAAATATTCTTCCTTCGGATATGTGATTAGCTAACTCCTTCACCTCTTTAAGTCTGTTCAAATGTCACTTAATGAGGTCTATCTGAACACAGGCTTATTTTTTAAATGGTAATATCTCACTGACTGCCCAATTCCCTTTACCCAGCTTGACTTTCCTTTTTTCTATAGCATTTAGCATCTTCCACTATACACTATGATTTACCTATTGCCTACTATACTGCCTCATGTGTCCCAGATGCCCAGTATAGTACCTGGAGGAGGAGGTGCTCAGTAAATATTTATGGAATAAACAAGGACACAAGGGTTAGGAATCATAGAGGGAGGCAGGATTTTAGGGCCTATAGTGTCCTGTTTTAGTCAAGTTAGAAATCAGCCTACATTTTCAACTTAGTTAAGGGAGAGATTCTGAGTTTACCAGTAAATTTTTTTGACAATTAAAAAAAGAGTTAATTCAACACAAATTAAAATCTGTTTTAGTTTTCTAAAATACAATGATAATTTTCTGCTGAGTAAAGAAATTCAGTGGTTGAGCATTCTGAGAGTTTGTCCACTGGTTTTTAAATTTTTGATACAATATAGTAGTCTGGTAAAAACCAGTATGTTTAAAACATCAGTAGCTTTTTAAGTCTTCAAAGTATCCAAACAGAAATTATCTTCTGTCTTTTCTACATGTTTGAACTGTACTTATTCATAATGTGTACATTCAACCACTGTGCCAGGCTTTTTTTTTTTTTTAATAAATTCTATTTCCACAGGCATAGAGAGAGAATGCTAGCGGGGGTTGGGGGGTAGAGGGAGAGGGAGAGAGAATCTTAACCAGGCTCCACACCCAGCATGGAGCCCAACGCACAGCTCAATCTCAGGACCCTGAGATCATGACCTGAGCCAAAATCAAGAGTTGGACGCTTAACTGACTGGAGTCACCTAGGTGCCCCTGTGTTAGACTCTTAAACATGCCCGTACACTAAACATGACTTCTAACTGAATAATTACACATTTTAGGGTACATATTTTTTCTCAATCCATCAGTGGTATCAGTTCCAAATGATTATGACCTATATATAATTTATTCTCAGAAGCCAATATAAGACAATTTCATTTTTTAATCTATCCCCTAGTTTAGTCTTTGAGTGTCCACTATGATGCTTTGCTCAACTGTTTAAGCATTCTTTACTATCTAATGCAGTTTCAAAAGCTAAAAGAACCATATATTTAATATAATTTTTCTTTAGCATTATTGCTAATAGACACCTAGACTGTTTAAGATCTATAATTAGTCTTTCTTATTTAAAAAGAATCATCAAAATGAATGCTATAATCACTTTCATGAATGAGTGACTAGTTTCTGCCAAAATATTGTTTGAAACATGTAACATCAGTGTACCAATGATCTCATTTCTAATACAATCCTGAAACATTGTACTTGCAACCTACTGAGACTTTAAATATAATTTCTAATTAGGCCTTTGATTTTTATTCTAAAAACAAGTCTTGGCCCTAAAATTTGATTTTTATAAAGAATACATTATTGGAAAATTCAATTTGTATCTTTTCTTCATTATAATGGCTATTTATTCAAAATTAATAAATTCATATCATGATTGGTGCAATGACAAGTATACTGTCATGCAAACATAGCTGGAAGAAGAGGCTAAAATATATAAGATATATATATATATTTAAATTAACCTGTTTGCTTGAAGAAATTTCAGAAAACCAAGCAGAAGGAAGAAAAAATAAAATTAGGAAAAAGTCATAATTTATTATGAAGATATGCCAGAGTCAGATGTCCAGGATTCAGAACCCAGCTCCAGCATTTAATTAGCTTTGTTACTTAACCTTTCTGAGTCCTGTCTCTGAAAAATACTGGAATGAAATCTGAAATACTCTTCCTTCAAACCTTCTCACAACTTGCTCTTTCCTATTTAGTCTCTGCTCAAATGGTAACTCCCAAGAAAGAACTTCCTGTTTTATTTTTTTTCTCATAGCATTTGTTATATATAACATCTGAAATGATACTGTTTACTTGCTTATTTTCTGTCTCTCCTATTAGAACACAAGTTCCGGGAGGGCACAGACTAGGCCGGTCTTGTTTATTGCTGTGTTTCCACAGGCTAGAAGAATGACTGGCACAATGTAGGTGCTAATAAACATCTGTTGAATGATTAAATAATATCACCTAACTAGAAGGGTTCTTGGGAAGATTAAATAAGATAATAAATGTAAAGCTCATGACCACAAATACAACACTCAATAAATAACAGCTATTAGTTTAACTTTTATTAGCATTTATTTTAATTACAGAATGATTTAATTACAGTATGATTTAATTACTGTCTGATTACAAACTGGCTGAAGTATGCTAGTATTATAAATGTCTGGTCACGAGCTGTGCTTTTCAAACTCGTACACCACAGAATCACCTGAAGAGCTTCTTATTATATGGATTTCTGGCCTTCTCCCCAGAGATTTTGATTCAGCCGGTCTATGGTAAGGCCCAAGAATTTGCACTTTTAACAAGTTCCCAGATGATGTTGCTGCTGGTGGATGCTGCTAGTCTGGAGACTGCACTTTGAATACCAAGTGTATGTAGCCTAAGGTTTTTAAACATTGAACATCTACACATCAAGAGATCTCTGTACCTTAAAATACTTGTGTTTTTATGATACTTGTTCCAAAACAATAAATGGTTAGTCATACTTAAATTTTATCATCTTCTAAGTTGTTCCTTCATGTTTACTAATTATCACATAAAATCACCAAGTCCCTTAACTGTCACATCAACTATACTTATCAATTAATCTGTCTTTTTTGCATAAGTTAAAAACTAAGTACAACAACGTTTTTCCAAAGAATTTGTTCTTAGTGAAGGGATTACTGCCACAATCTCTGAAAGGGCACAAAGAAGAAAGCTTTCCTTTCCCCTACCACGGACTTCTATGTCTATAACCCTCTCCCCGCCCCCCCCGCCCCCCCCCAGGAAAGAGTCATCAAATTCTTAAAGAGGCCTCTAACCACAAAAGAGTTAAGAACCAATGCACTGTATTCTTCACATTTTAGCTGAACAAAGCTCCTTTGTTTTTAGGTTAAGTGAAAAGTCCTTCATTTTAAGTCACCAACCTATACAACCACAAGCGAATATACTCTAAGCAACCTCAGAAAGTTTCTGAGGATCCTGGTGCAAGAGACAGAGCATTCTTTAATCTAGAACTGCCAATCTCTAGTCTCCAGTCCAGCATCTCTCCACAAGACCTACATGGCTTCCACCTATGTTGTAGAAGACAGTTTTTCAAAATACTTAATTCCTAACTGACATTGCCTACATGCCTTTCAAGCTACCTATTACTGCATGTGAATCTTTAAAAGGAAAAACAGTAAAATAATCAATAAACTGGCCATTTATTTATTCACTTAATCATCTATTAAGCACTCAAGTACCAGGTACCAAGGATACACGTAACCCAAATCTGCCTGTGGAATATCTTGGAGGAAATGAGTTTTAAAGGATGGATAATGGCTAGCTGGGCATACAGGAAAAGTGCATTCTAAGCAGAACACACAGCTGAACCAAGTATGTACATGTGTGTGCAGTAGGTGGTAAGGGAGGAAGCGGTGGGCATAGCTAAGTAGCTTTAATTTCTCCTGAGGGCACTAGGATATCTTTAGGAAATTCTGGGGTGGCTAAAAAGTGAGTGATGAAGACAGTAGCTGTTTTAAATGATCACACCTTGACACAGGTTAGAAATGGGCTGCAGTGACTGGTGAGACGTAATGAGGGCCTGACAGAACAGTAACAAGGGGGTGGAAGTGAAGGGACAGATTTGAGAGATATTAAACAGAGAGACCAGACAGGACTTGGTCCCCATTTTGTTAGAGAGGAAAAAAGGAGTCAAGTGTTTGGGATAACTGAGTGTTGGCATCCCATTCATTCATTTTTAGACATGCTGAGCCCCAGGTGGCTTTAGGACATCCAAGTGCTCATCCAATAGGATTCTGAAACTCAGAAGAAATGTCTATGCCAGAAATAAAGATTTGGGAGACATCAGCACATGTAGCTGAAGTCCCAGAGTAGATGAGCTCACACGGAAAAGAAAAAGATCCAAATACACATGTAGAAATTTCTTCTTGGCTTATGAGAAGTTTTTCTTGATAGAGTTTAAGTTCCAAATTTGTCTTTTTTACCACTCTACCGCAGTGGCTAGCAAAGTGCCTGACAACTAATTATTTTAAGTAATTCAATTATTATTTGGGTAGACATGTTTATTTCCTTAGGTTTTTTGGTTTGGGTTAGAATTATCTCACAGACCTATAACCATGGTTAATGTGGATTTAATTCATCTAGCATGAAGTGACCATTTAAAGCTAAAACTCACTTCTGTTTTAATTTCTACCTCATTTTAAAATTTTATTTGTTATCAAGTGTCCTTAGCCTGCTGAAGAGAAATGGTGTTAACAGGTGAGGTATGAGTCTACTTAAAGATGGGGCTTTTATAAGCATTTGTTTTGTTTTTCTGTTTTTTGTTTTTTTTTTTTGCAACTCCTTGCCAGGAGCCTGGGACGCAGTCTGCCCTGCCATCTCTACCTCTCTCATCCTTCTAAGTGGCTCTTTCTCCTTCTTCCGCACAGCTCTGGTGCTAACAACATCAAGGGTTACTATAGTCAGTCATCCTGCTGGTCCTGTCGGCCCTTTTTTGTACATCGATAGGGAAGCCAGGCAATGTTAGCTCCAGAATTTCTCAATGGGAGAATGAGAGAGCATCAACCTATCTGATTTGAGGAGGAAAGAGGAAGAGATTAAACGCATTTGCAGGGTATTTTGAAGGAAGAGTCAAGTAACTTCATTTATCCCTATCAAAGCAGGGAGAACCATTCATGATCCCTACCTCCCACCCCATTGCACCTCTACCGCAGCCAGGCCCAAGCATACTCATGTCCTTGTCAGGGAAGGCCAAGGCCTATGGCTTTAGAAATTTTAAAAAGCACTCTAGTTTTATCTCTTGCATGCCATTCTGCTGCAATATCCTGACCCACACCTGCTATTATATCATTCTGTTGATTAGTTTCATCACACTTATCAGCATCCACAGTTATTTCATATATTTCTTAACTTGATTACTCCTGTCTTTCTTCATTTGACCAGAAAGTCCAGAAGGGCAGACTCCATGTCTGGTTTTGCTCACCAATAATAAAGCTCCACTTATGTATTTCAAATTTGAACAGTAAGACTAAAATCTTTATATTTTATTATGAATTTCATAAGAACGATGTTTTACTCATTCTTTACTTGTAGTAAAAACTCACAAAATTGTAGTATTTGTACAAAGTTATTTTAATAAGATATTCTTTTTATTTGCCTAAATCAAGATAAAAAATATTAATGGTGTACTACACTGTCACTTAACATTTCTCACTTTCCTCCTGTCCCATTTGGCCATCTGACTTTTCTATTTCATACTATCTCAAATCACAGTATCATTATATTTGACCCACATTATACATAAGAAAACTGGGTAAGATCAAAGACCCAACCTATGACTGAGGAACATTGCTTCACAGTACTGTTTATTTAATCATTACAAATAGGATACTTTGCAAATGGGATAGTTTTTGCCTACAAGTCCTAATATAAATACAAACAAAATAATAACCAGAAATCCAGGGACCAGAAAGTGCATAAAGATGAGTACTACAGGATCCTCAGGTCTCCACAGACACTGGGTTGACTACCTGACTCCTTCATCATTTACTCTACTAGTCTGTACTCCTGCTGATGATAAAGATCCTATTTATGATTCACCACTGTCTTTTAATTCCACTTTGGCCATGTACATTCTCTCTCAGTAAAGGTGCTTGATGACAGCCAAGGATTTTTTTCAGGCTAGGATGACTTGTGTGGTTAAACTGTCACTTACCCCTTTAGACTTTAAACTGCTGTTGCAAACATAAACATAGCCCTTGCTTATAACCTGTTTATACTTCTGGAAGCTTTTGTTTTCCTCCAAAAAAGTGGCATTTAAATTGAGATTTCATTATGTCCCAGAGAAAATTTTCTTTCAGAAAAACAGATATAAAATCTGCATTAGAAAGGCAGAACTGGAGAATCTGGGCTTTCTTCTCATCTTCCAGAGTTGACAGTTTTTGCTGGAGAAATCCAAATATGAAAATAATGCACAAGTGTTAGAAGGAGCAAAACAAAACAGACTGTGGACCATGTCCAGGTACCATGGATGGTATAGCAAGAAACATGGGAGTATAACAGAAAGTCCTTGCCCTAGAGTAGCCACATCCATTGGCCCTTCCTCCAAAATACATCCACAATCCAATCACTCCTCCCAGGCTCCAATCTCACACCTCGTTACTCTGGTTGAAGACTCTATAATCTTTCAGCTGACCTGCAGTGACCGCTGTTGCATAAACCTCCCAAGGACATTCCTGCCTCAAGGCCTTATACTTGCTTTTCCCTCTGTCTAGAATGCTCTTCCCATTTAGCCACAGAGCTCAGTTCCTTCAGGTTTGTGTCCAAATGTCATCAAAGAGGTCAACTCTGACTATGTAAAATAACATCCTATCTACAACCCTTCTTTGTTCCCTTCATAGCATTTATCACTATCTGACATGGCACATGTTTATTATCAGTTTCACCCACTAGAATGTTAAACTTCTTGAGAGCATAGATTTTTGACTATCTTGTTCACTGCTGTATCCTTTCTGTCTGGAATGGATGGTGCCTGGCACACAGTAGGTATTCAATAAATATTTGTTCGATGATATTTAACTGGCAAACGTTCAAGTTAAATAATGATACAGGGCAACAATAAATTAATATTTCAAGATAGTTCATAGTTAATTGCTAATTGAATAGCATAAGCCAGTAATACCCAAAGGTAATATATATCACCATTACTTGGAAAGATTTACACATGCATGAACCTCACCACCACCAAACCTTCTTCTACTGATAGGCCAGGTGAGAAAGAAACCTGATATGAGTTCCACAGATATGATCATATTAGAACGAGATTTTCAAACTTGATCATGCTTCAGAATCACCTAGAAGGCTTACTGAACATGGATTGCTGGGCCCACTCCCAGAGTTTCTGATTCAGTAATTCTGAACTGGGGCCTGATAATGTGCATTTCTAACAAGTTTCCAGGTGACGCAGAGGCTGCAGGTTTTTTAGTCGAAGGGTACAAAATTTCAGTTAAACAGATGATTAAGTCCTAGAGATCTACTGCACAGAATAGCCTATAGTTAATATTACTGTGTTGTATGCTTAAAATTTACTAACAGGGTAGAATTTAAGTGTTCATGTCACAAAAATAATAATAAGAGCAAGGGAGAAAACTTTTGTGGGTAATGGATAGCTTTATGGCATAAATGTGGTGATGGTTTCATGGGTCTATACTTATCCCTAAACTCATCAAGTTGCATACATTGAATATGTACAGTTTTTTTTATATGTCAACCATACCCCTCAATAAAGGATCTAAAAAGGCCAACGAATTAAAGTATGCATACCCAAACAAAACCTGAGAGCAGATCCATTCCTTCAATATAATTTTTTTAAAATAAAAAACTTAAAATAGTTCACTTTTTAAAAACTATAACCAATAACATGTTTATGATTTTTAGAACATTAAAATTAGATAAATGTCAACTATTACATAATACAAGAAAAATTTCATGCCACTGGTATCCCAATGACAAATTCAATCCTGAAAATAAATTCAAAGTTAGGATGATTCTTGGAATACTCGTTTTGAAATGAAAATCTAGATATAAAAACAAGATGTGGTAGTTTTAAAAGGACAAGTGTAACCCATACCTTCTGATGGGTAAAGGACTTAAAGAATACTTACAGGTATGGAGGCATTCCGTCACTGTAGTTGGCTTGATCAGGTACCCTTTACAGATGTAGCAGGTGATATAAGGATTGAAATCTTTCACCAAGTGTTTCCTTTGGGTAGCCATTCGTGGTTAGCTAGGACTGGCTTTAGTAGTTCAGGCAAAGAGGGGTAGTAAGTGGATGAAGTCTGATCCCAGGAGCTGGTGTGGAGTTCCCAACTGGATGTCCTGAGGCATGAGAACTAACATCCAGATTTATCATGAGATCGCTGGTCATCACTCCTTTTGGTGGTTCTGCTTTCCCATATCTGTTTCCACAGTATTTTAAAAAGATAAGAGAAAAAGGTGTCAAATTCCTCATAGTATATTAACAACATATTAGCACCAAGTGTTACATGCTCCAAATTGGGCAAACGGGTAAATAGAACATGTCTCTTACTGTCACATTAATTTGTAAACTTGCTATGATTTAATTCAGGATAATGCCAAATTCATCCAATCCTGGAGCCTTAACTCTCACCTCTATACAGATGACACCCAAAGCGATTAATTCCAGTTTTGATATCTTTACCTCTTCAGTAATGCATTTTAGCTATCTGCTCGACTGCTCTATTAGGAGTTCTTGCCAATACAAGTTAAATAATCAAAATTGAAGTCATTGTCCTTTCTACCAATACGCTTCCTTTTTTTTTTTTTTTTAAGATTTTATTTATTTTATTTATTTGACAGAGAGAGACACAACGAGAGAGGGAACACAAGCAGGGGGAGTGCAAGAGGGAGAAGCAGGCTTCCTGCCAAGCAGGGAGCCCAGGACCCTGGGATCATGACCTGAGCCGAAGGCTGACACTCAATGACTGAGCCACCCAGGCGCCCCTCTACCAATATGCTTCCTATTTCCATTTTGTACTCCACATCCAGTCAGTGAAATCAAGTTGATGTTCTTTTTCATTTCATCCATAGCCACCCTACTTGAATATGACCTCTCCACTGGCAGTCCATCTTACATTCTACCAGCTTTATTTTATTCTATTACATTTGGGTCCTCTTCTCAGAAGCTGTTAGGGTCTCCTCTTTACAAACAGAAAGACATTTAAATTCCTTAGCTTTCCATATAAGACCTTGCACAGGCTGACCTTAGCATACCCTTCAACACTTTTCTTTAGGCAAACTGAAAGGATCACGCTCTCACAGTCCATTCTGCAGGGTCTATATACCCTCTGTCCAAAAAGCCCTTCTGTCTAAATCCTACCTATATCCTTTGGAAACCCTTCTCCAAAGTTATCCTCAGTGTATTCTCTTCTCAGGTCTCAGGTTTAATCCTTCTCTTTTGTTACATTTTCCTTTTGATTTATAGTTACATTCATTCTTTATGTCCTCTATTAGACTATACAATCTTTGATAGAAACCAATCACGTTTAGTAAATGTATAACCTGGGCTACGTTACTTATCCTCTCTAAATCTGTTTTTTTTTAAACTATAAAATAAAAATAAAAGTGCCAGCTCCCTAGAGTGGTGAGGATTAAGTGCAACCATATACATAAAGCTAGCACACAGTAAAAGCTAAACGTCATTATTTTTTTTCCAGAAATGTTTAGCATTGTTGGCTGCTACATGGGGTTGCTAAAGAAAAAATAAAGTTTAAAAGGTTTCTTACAAACAAATGTGTTCTCTGAGAAAACACAGCATTAAAGAAGGTACTCATTTCCTAAGCTAATCCTATAAACAGGAACTTTTCTCCTATCTTAGCTGTTAACTCACAGATATAAAGCAACCAGAGAGGCAAAAGGCATCATTCCATGGACACATCGCCATTAAGAATGTGCACGGAGTAGGTTCTGCGTGGTATCATCCTACCCGCTCAGGAAAGTTGTGCCGAGGGTGTAACACAAAGGGAGCATAAATAACAGCCAAGGGGGTATGGGTTCTGGTCCTTAGCCCTGTATGGCCTTTCAGTAAGGCATTTAATATCCGTGCCTGGGTCTCAGCTTCTCCTCCAGACATCGGGACTAACGGCCCTGCCTTTTCCACAGGTTTGCCAGGAAGCTCCAGAGTTAAGAGAAAGTCTTCTGAAAGAGGAAATGCACGGTCCCGACCTCGGGTGGTATGAAGAGAGTAAGGCACAGAGTCCTGTCACTAAGACAGTTAAAGGAAGCAAGTACTTGCAGTGACGGGGTGGCACGGAACTTTTCCGCGTCCTCCGGCGGGATCCGGCGGCACGGCCCTGGGCGGTCCAAGCACAAGTCCGCCCCGCCCGCCCGGCAGGTGCGCGGGCCCAGGCCCGGAGGACGCACTGCTCGGGCCGGGCCGGGGCTACGCGGGGGAAGACGCGCCGCCTCTCCCAGGGCCGAGCGCCGGCAGCCCGCCGCCCTCTCCGCGCTCAAGGGCAGGACGCGGCTCCGAAGCCCCCAGATCCACCCCCGGCCACCCCCGATCCCAAGGGGCTCTCCCAGCTTCAGGCAAGGCCGGCCGCGGCAGGTGCTTGGAGGTGCCGCTCCCGCCCGGGGCGCAAACTTGGGCGGGGAGCGCGGGGGCGGCCGGGGCCCCTCCGCCGCCTCACAAGCCCGCTCGGTACCTACCCCGCGGCCGCCGCCGCCGCCGCCGCCACCGCCGCTCCTCGCCCGCCAGCGCGCCGGCCTCAGAGCGAAGGAAAGTGAAAGAGAAACAGCGCCCGCCGCGGCCTGGCCGGTCCCCGCGCCCCGTCCGCCCTCCCCCTGCAGGCGGGAGCGCGCCGGCTCCGCGGGGCCACTCGGCTCGGGCCCGATAGGGCGCGGCGGGCCTCGGGGCCCAGGGCCGGTGCCGCCTCCAAGGGCAACTCCACCCACTTCCAACCGCCGGCGCCGCCGGCCGGCCACGCCCCCGGCGCCACGCCCGCAGGCCACGCCCGCCTGCCCGCGCTCCTCGCAGGTGCCTTGGCCGCCCCGCCCGCCCCGCTGCCGTGGCTTCAGGGCGACACGTAGCCTTGGCCAAAATTTATCTCGGTTCTTCTCCTCACCACCACCCCTCCCAGTTGTTTCCATCATAACAATGTCTGGTACATTTTCCCTGGTGGATTTAAAAGCAACGGTCAGTGTTGATAATGAGTCACCCTGAGAAACTGCTCAGCTGCGTCTTCCCCAAGCTAGTCCCATCTGCGCACAGCAGGGACGAAGACATTCCTTGATTTGCACCTTATGTAAAAATCACTAACAAACTTGCTACTATGGGGTGGGTATCGTTGACAACTGTAAGCAAGCAGGAGCGTGGTGGGGGTGGGGGTATTAGTAGAAAGGTAAAGAGTTACTACTATTTGCAAGGTTCAAAACAAAACACCCCAGTTCTCTTTCTAGTGGCTCTGAGATCTACAAGAGACCATTCACTGCTAAAGATTTATTCAAAAGCATGCATTAAAGGATTCCTTAACGTCATTCAATCCTATTCTACTGCATTCCCAAAACTTACAAATTTCTACCACAACCACTATTTTGCTAAACATTAAATCAGACCTGGTTCTTTGCTTCTTAGAAGACTGCAATCAAGTAATCCTAGGGTAGCAGGCAAATCAGTGTGGTCTCCACCAATAAAACAAAAGTTAAAACAAACATCCCAAAGGGAATCAGTAAAGGGTGGTTTCAATTTATGTATTAGAAGAAAATGTGTTGTAATTACAACATCTTTGCTTCTGTAGAAGTGAGAGCAGTGGGGGCTGGAGAACTGACAGTACTGGGGGTGGGGTGGGGGACTGGTGCAAGGTATTTGTTTTATCTCCTGTTGACAGGAGTCACGGTCCTTATTATCAGAGGGATAGATTGTGGAGATGGTTCTAGTAGTAAACCAACAAACCCAACAACCACTAGTCCAGCAAACATACAGGTGTTCCAAGATCTATTTCAAATCTGAATACATCAAAGAAGTAGAGAAAGACAGCTTTTAAAAAAAATATCCAATTTATACTTAAACTTATGTAGAGGGGACATAACATTTAAAAAATACCATTGCTAATATCACAGCAAGAGCAATACATTTTCTCAAACAGCTTTCAAGGACCACATTTTTATAGTCCTTATAAGAACCATTTTGCAAAAGCATACATGCCAATTTCTAAGCTAGGATTGGCTTCAATAAGTCAAGTAATCACAATGAGCACAGAAAACAAGTTTGGTTAAATGACTTTATAGGTGAAGGGTAATTTCGGATCTTTCATCTGGGAGACAAAACAGATCAATATGTGCAAAGTCACCCTGTTTCAAACAATGGAAGACACTACTGTATATACTATTATAAATTGTCATTTTCCTATTTTGCATCTGAACCTCTTTTAAATATATTTTAAAGAATAACACTTAACAAAGGGGGGGGGCTTAAATGTGATTGATGGATAGTAAGTGGGGCTAATCAGCCTTCCCTGAGGAAATGAGCTTGAGGATGGATATTAGGAAGGCTTTCCTTAGTAATGGAAGGAGGGGTGAGGACTATGCTAGAGCAGCACCTGAGGACAGGTGCAGAGGTGGCATTGCTATAACCGAAACTGCAAATGGTGGACTTGGGGGTGGGAGAGAGAATTACAACCTTTGCAGGGAAATGTGTGCCTCGTGCCCTCGGAGGTAGCACAATCTGTAGTAAAATGTTCAGTGGTTTCTCCTTTTCCTTCTTCAGCAACCACCCCAGCTGGGAATGCTTTCCAGTAACTCACCTTTTAGTCCTTTGGTTCTGACGGTGGGGCTGCAACAACCCATCGAAGCCTGAATCTGGGAGGGTGGCTCTGATAACAAATCTCAAGTACGAGTGGGACCCTCAAATAAACAAAGGCCTGGAAGCAACTGGATATACAGGACTCAGAAAAAAAAAGGCAAGTAAAAGAATCATCGCTGGGATTCCCCTTATTACGAATCTACTTCAGCCTTCTCATTTTACAAATGTAGAAAGCAAGATCCTGAGAAGTGGCAAATTCATAATCACAGACCTGCTTTTGGTAAAGCCAAGACCAAAACAAAGGTACCAGTTCCATATCATTTACGCTTCTCAAGGGAACTTCATAAGTCCAAGATTTTAAGGGAGGTTTGGTAAGAAACAAATTAACTTGGAAGAAAATAAGGAACAAAGGGAGAGAAGAATGGGTGAAGGGAGAGAGGGAAATAACTGCCCATATGGTATTTAGGAGGGAACTGCCACTGGTGAGTTCCTACCAAAGAAGCATAATCCTAAAGCAGTAACTGGTTTCATTTGATCATTGATCCAGACTCTCCCAGGGAACCACAAATGGCTCTTGATAACCCTTGAAACTACTTGGAACTACCTGTATACCTAACAAACACTTTCATTACTTTATAGTTTGTCTAGATTTTTATTTCAGTTAAGGCTGGGTAATGGATGGATAATTCTATACTGAAAAGTTCACATTCTGTCCTTGGCTAATAAATATATTATCAATGAACTGATGTTCAATAGCATAATGCTTAAAAATAGGGTTAGAACTTTACATTTCCCCTGGGATATTAAATGAGATGGCTTTTTCATTATTGTAAATTAGTTTATATACCTCAGTATGCTATTTAATCTTTTTATATAGAATATCTCTAACATAAAACTATCCTCTGTAATCTAAAGTCTTCCTAGAGAGATTTTAGAAAATATTAAAATTTAAAGTGTCCCCCTGGGCCCAAATGTATTTATTTTATAGCCATGGATATTACAGCTCAAAATCTATGACTACCTAAAATCCATGATGGAGGAATGAGAAGGGAACAGAACGGAAGAACCTCTAATCAACCTCAGCCTTTTCTCTTTTTCTCTTAATGCTCCCCTCCCCTGCAATCAATAATTCTCAAAGACAATGTCTCTTGAATCCTTCCACTTAACCTACTCTGGTTGAGATTACTATCATCTCTACCCCCCATTACTTCAATGAATTCTTAGCTAAAGCTCTTATCTGTCAAACCATTCCCCACAGCATAGCCAGAGGACTAACTACAAATTGGATCAAGCTGCTCCCCAGCTTAAAAAAACCCTGTTTTTAGGCTAACACCCAAACACTTAATAAGCCCATTACAGATCCCCATCACTTCTACAGCCTCTCCCTTGAACTCTATGCTGTAGCCCTAATGAACATTTTTACCCTCTAGCTGGAGAGATGGGTCTTCTTTCCTTCAAATGAGCATCCTGTCCCAATTCCTTCACCCCTCCCCACCCTTGCTAAATCTGGTCAACTCTTGTTTATCCTTCAGGTATCAGACGATATCAAAGGCTACCTTCCCAGACACCTTGACGGTGTTGAAGAGCTTCCTTGATATACAGATACCACATACATACATTACAACTCAACTTATCTCTCAAGGCCCACATCACACTGTCTTGAATTAACTGGTTAACCTCCTACTAGTGTGTAAGCCCAGGGGACCCATTGCTTGATTGTGCTTCACGAGCAGAATGGATGGCAAAATGGTAAGTATTCAAATAAATACTGACTGAAAAGCTGAATATTTGCACACACTCTAAGACATATTCTGTGTATTCTTTCTCTGGTTTCTTCTTGGGGGGATTTTTCCAAAGATATGTTAGGCATAATCCTTGCCATCTAAGACTACTAATTAAAATCACAACAGGGAATAGAGACTTATCCACAAGAAACAATTATGGAGCCATACACCAAATTTATCAATAAAGTTTTTTATCAAAAAACTCCAGCAGAAAGAAGGAGTGCTATTGGTGGTCAAGAAATCAGTCCTGCATGCTTAAGACTCTGCCAGTAATAAAGGCTGCAAGGCAAAATACTAAAAGCTATGGATATGAAAAATAAATGAGAAAGCCAGAAAAAAAAAAAGAGAAATTAAGTCAATATACCTAAAAGTGAGTACAGATAAATAGCGTTAGGTATAGGGACAAGATTAGTCTATGAAAGACTGTGCAACTAGCTAAATAAATATTTTAAAGTGCCTTAAATACATTATGCTAAAAAGACAGACTAACAAAACTTGTTTTTTCCCCCCTCTTTTGAGAGGCAGAAAAAACTAGCTGTATTTTCTTAACTGCGATTTCAACAGTTGGCTGGAGCAAGTTCCATTTATACTGGAAGAACAGAGAATGTAACTAAAATAGGTACAGACTATAAGAAAAAAACTGCATTTACTCCAATCATCAGGGCTATGGATACTTTAAAACATGACAAAACCACAATTGTTATTTTGGGAGTTCAGATTAAATCCTTCAGGATCACCAATGGACAAATGACTGACATGTAGAAACTAAGAATAGTTCATCAAATCTGAATGTAGACAATTCTAAGTTAGGAGTGATTATAGAAAAGTTAGGGGAAAAAACCCTACCAAAAAAATGATATGAAATTCAAATGGGGCAAATGCAATATAAAAATTTTGTGACATAAACATTCAAATACCAGAGGAGTCTAGGCACATGATTTGAAAAAGTCCTCATTTTACAGGCAGCTGTGGTTTAGAGGAAGGGACACTGGACCTAGCAAGAGAACCTGGTTTTCAGTCAGGGCGAGTCACATAACTTCCCTTGGCTTCATTTTCTTCCTATGAAAACTGAGACTAATGTTACCTTAATCACTGATCTTTTCTTTCTATATTTGTGTGTTATTATAATGAACATACAGAAGATTAAGTAAGAGGATAAGTGAAAAAGTGTTTTTTAAATTATAAACCGTAAAGGACTGTAAAAATATAAGGTATAAGTGGCAATCTCGCGGACCACCAGCAGTTGAATAGTACCTGGTAATCCTGTACCACCCAGTAGAGGTCCTGGATGCTGAGACAGTTTACAGGATGAATGAGACACTCCAGGCAAGGCAATGGATCTAGGACATAGTATAAAGTAAGGCATACAATGGTCACAAAGTATTTCTTCCTCTGAACTCAATATTTATCACACCCAATTTTTAAAAACAAGATGGGAAAGCCTAAATATTTCACACTAAGCAATTCAAAGACACACAAAGAAAACTAATTCCCCCCAAATGTGTAATAATTTGGGTTAGTTCAACATTGCAGAAATGTGTGTTAAATCTTTATTTACTCCTCTCCAATGAAGGCGTAGCAGAAACATAATGTTTTCCATTAAAATGCAAAATCTCCAGGCGGGGTCACAGTCAAGTCCTCATGAGCCATCTCTTGATTTATGGGTTCCTAGCTCACCAGGATTAGTAGACTTCTTAGTCCAAAGGAAGGGAGAAGGCCAGGGAAGGACAGGAGGCTTTAGTTATGACTTTACACTTTAGCAGGATATTAACTGTAACACGTTGCTGGTTGGGAGGTGGGGGAAGCAGCAGGAGGAAGGAAAGTGTAACTGAAAGAGAAGGAAAGCAAACCACCAAAGACAACCTTCTCTCTTGTACTTCACAATTCTGTCTTGGACCAAAAACAAAACAAAACAAAACAAAACAAAACAAAAAAACACCCTTGAAAACAAAAAGCAAATTAGTGTGTTCATACTGTCTTCAACTATTCAGACTTAATGACTAAGATACTGATTACTTTGTGTCCAGGTTTGCAGGAAAACTAAGAGAACACTGGCCTAAATGAAACCAGGGCAACATTAGCTATAAGGCAGATACTCTTAATTCTTGGCCTTCAGGGTGATAAACCCTACAGAAGTTTCAGAAGCTATGATAACTTGTCTGCCATAGTTCAAGAAGAAAGAAACAACCTTTGTCTTCAATGGTTTCTTCATTTGTGTCTGTTGAAAGGGGTTATCCTAGCTCACTGGAAAAGCTCCCACCACTTACCAAAACGTCCTAATAGCTTCTTGATGAGAAGCTGAAAAAAGCACTAGCATCCAAGCATCTTAGACTAGATGATGAAGAATATAAGATGGTTCATAGAAAAGTGGTTACCAGCAAGAGCTCCATGATTTATCATTACTGCTGTATCCCTTGAATCAATTCTAAAACATAACAGGATCTCATTAAATATTTGTTGCAATAAATGAATGAACAGATGAACAAGTGAAAAAATGAAATCTGACTTTGCAGTCAAGACTGTCAGCATTCAAATTCTGGTACAATCTCTCTTTTTTTTTTTTTAAAGATTGTATTTATTTGAGAAAGAAAGAGAGCATATGAGAGAGAGAGAGATTGAGATCAGGAGCGGGGGGAGGGGCAGAGGGAGAAGCAGGAACAACCTCCCCCCCCCCCCCGCCGACCCCATGCGGGACTTGATCCCAGGACCCTGGAGCCATGACCTGAGCCGAAGGCAGACGCTTAACCCACTGAGCCACCCAGGTGCCCCGGGCACAATCTCTTACTGGCTATATGTCATAGGGCAAAGAACTATTCTGTGTCTCAGTTTCCTCATCATTTAAATGTATATAATAAAAGTACATATTTCAGGAGTTTTTAAGGGGATTGTAGGAGATAATACCAGCAATGTACTTAGTACACAGTAGGAAAACAAACACTGAATTAATTTTAAGAATTTTGTATCTGTACCCTTCCCTACTATTT
Source organism: Eumetopias jubatus (assembly GCF_037043125.1). NCBI lineage: Eukaryota > Metazoa > Chordata > Mammalia > Carnivora > Otariidae > Eumetopias > Eumetopias jubatus. The sequence continues at coordinate 36,747,541 of NW_028274823.1, forward strand.
GGACAAAACAGCAATAAAACAGAAGACATAATTTAAGACCTAATGACAAACAAATACTTAGGACAAATGCCTTAGTATGATCTACTTGCTCTGAGGATGTATGTGGAAGCAACACTTAGTCACCTAACTTTGCTGCCAGTTGCCCTTCCTTGCCCTATTAGAATTTTAAAATGAGGTTACTCTCCAAGTGGCAAATGAGTAAAATATGAAAATCACAACTTAAATTACTCAAGATGAAATCAAGAAATAGGATGTACACCGAAGTCTAAAGAGTTTTATGAACACTCAAAATTCCAATTGAGTGACCTGGGTATAGTCTTAGGGAGGCAGAACTGAAATATGACAGTTAGTAAACTAAAACATAATCAATTATATTTTACCCCATCTGGAGTAGCTTCATGTAAATAGAAAAAATCTCATGCATCAAAAAAAAAAAAAAAAAAAAAAAAAAAAAAAAAAAAAAAAAAAAAAAAAAAAAAAAAAAAAAAAAAAAAAAAAAAAAAAACCAGAGAAGTATGCTCTGATCCTACCCATCAGTGGTTCATGAGACCTGGATTATCATCCTTCACCTTTGACTCTGATTCCAATGCCCACAAAGTTACTATCTGAGTATTCATTTGTGTTCCCTTATGCCAAAATGCTGGAAGCAAATACCTAAACTGCAAAATTAATATTTGTGACTATTCTACTACAAATTTTAAGATCTTTCGTTTTTACTATTGCTAATACCATGACACTGTATTGAATTATTTAGAGAAAGATACTAAAATGCACCATTTTAAGAGCTGAGGACATTAAAGTTGATCAGCTTACTTTGGGCCAAGTCAAGTGGTAAATAAGTCAGGGATAAGAATTTTCTTGTTTCTGTAAAGCACATTTCCTTCAATTAAAAAAAGTTACGGATAAGCTTGTTACAAAAGGACAACTACTGTATGACTCCACTCATATGAAGTATCTAGAGTAGTCAAATTCATAGAGACAAAAAGTACAATGGTGGTTGCCAGGGACTAGGGGGGGAGGAGGAGTGGAGAGTTAGGTTAATGGGTACAGAGGTTCAGTTTGGGAAGGTGAAAAAGTTCTGAAGATAGATGGTGGAGATGATTGTACAACAACATGAATGTATTTAATGCCACGGAACTATACACTTAAACATGGTTAACATGGTAAAATTTCTGTTATGTATATGTTGCCATGATAAAAAAATGTTATGGGAAACATCTTCCTTTTTTAAAAAGGAAAAGAAAATCACAGCAAACAGTGAAGACCATTGGCAAAGCACTTCATGAGCCCTGGTCTACCCATCTAGAGCATTGTTTTAGACTTGGGTTACATAATCTCTAATGGCCCTTAAAGTTCTTCAATTATATGGCTGTACAATTTGGAAGCATTACCTAGAGCAAGGGTTGGCAAAATTTATCTGTAATGGGTTAGATGGTAAACATTTCAGGCTTTGTGGACTATATGGTTTCTGTTGTAACTCCACTCTGCTCTTATAGGGTAAATCTGCCAAAAACAACACATAAACAAATGGATATAGCTGTGTTCCAATAAAACTTTTCTTAAGAAACAGGCAGCAAACCAGATTTGGCCCTTAGGCTACTGTTTGCCAATTCCTGATCTAGAGCATATCTCTGTGAACATGTATAGACGATACCAATTAAAAACTTTCCTATGTTCCAGGGTTGAAAACTTCTACAATTCCAATAAGCTCTTGTCAGTGTAACACCGTAACTTTATGATTTCTATTTTCCAGGCAATGAGTAGAATAGAGTGGCTTAACTAGTAAAAGGTGGTGGTGGTACCACCATCATCATCATCACCACCATCACCACCACCACCACCACCACCACCACCACCACCACCATCATCATCAAATAGCTCAGAGAGTTAGAAACTCTCTCTATGTTTTGTAAAGGGTTGCCACAATCTGATCTGTTTCCTATGTCACAACAGAGAAAGTCTACCAACAAAGATAAAAAGGAATTTTAAATAAAAACATTCTCTCCTGTTTGCTGAAGAACGGACTTAGTCTCTCACCTCCGACTTCAACACACCATATAGTCCTAGTGGCATTTAAAGAGAAAGTATTTCCCCATTCCATCTGGGATTCTAGAGTGCTGATCTACGAGAAAACACAGGGCTTCAAGGGGGTAAGCTATCTGCTTACATACTTGGAGATAGCACCACAAGCTGGCCTGACCTGGGAAAGTCATGCTGGAATATGTGTATATGTCACCTCCAGTCTTCCTGTGGCCAGCTTCAGCAGCCTGGATTCTGGTCTGAGAAGAGGCCATGAAGGGCAGGGTGGTAAGGGTTCCCCACCCTGTTTCCTTTGAAGAATAGCAGCTCCAACAAGAGAGGGCATATTTAAAATGAGGATACTAGAGCTGTGGGAACTAGATCTGGTCTGACAGCCTGAGGAGAAGGAGGGATGCTTCTATTCCCATGATGCAGCTGATAGGTCGTAATGATATTCTTCCCTTCCAGCTTTCTGGATAACTGTTATAGGCAAATCAAGAAGAATCTGCGGGAAGGGTAAAAGAGTTTCAAAGTACTTTTCACATAATTCATCATAACTGAGGTCCATTCACTACTATACTGCTGAATTACAAAAGAAAAGGCTTTAGTATTAGATCATTTGAATACTGGCATTTTAATTTACTAAATTAAGAAAACTGCAGAAAAATCCAAAGAAGAGAGGTAATTACATGTACTCGTGCTTTTAAAAGGTAAGTTTTGTCAAGAATTGTTGTTCTTGATTTGAACAACTTACAGTGATACTTCATTTCCTAAAAATTTTAGAAGGATGATGCTTATCACAAATACTGACAAGGAAGTTAATTGGAACTTGATAATTATAAATTAGTAGATCACTGTTTCCTTTATAGTATTTCCTGAACAATTTATTCTTTAATCATTTTTTACCAATGAAGTCTGAAGTGTTAAGTGGAGTACTCATTTCTGCTAGAAAAGGAAAGAATTTCTGTAATTAGAAACTGAATTTATAAGCATAGGCATGAATGCTTACATGAAGGCTTTATGTTATGTAAATTAAATCACTTTAGAAGTATCCGACAATAAACTAGTCATTAATAAAACTGAATAAATAGAATTTAACTTTTAAAAGTTGACATGTGTGGTACGATACCCATACTCAACAACATGTGAATGTTTCACACTTCTGTACTTGGTTCATTAACTTCATTACCTTAATATGCCACATTAAACACAAACCCTTAACACACGTTAAGTATCACATGTTAAATATTACACAGATGTATTCTAAATGCCTATTATGGGTTGAATTATGTCCCTGAAAAAGACGTGTTGAAGTCCTAACCCGTACCTGTGAATGTGACTTTATTCGGAAATAAAGTCTTTGCAGGTATAATGAAGTTGCAAAAGGTCATACTGGAGTAGTTGGGCTCTTAATCCAATAGGACTAGTGTCCTTATAAGAACAGGAGAAAGACAAGAAGAATACCTTGTGCAGACACAGATGCAGAGGCAAGATGGCCGTGTGCTGACCCAGGCAGAGACTGGAGCCATAGCACCAGAACTGTACATGCTAGGGGAGTGGAAATTCCCTCCAGGGAGGTTTCTGTCAGAAGAAGGAACCACAGGGACGCCTGGGTGGCTCAGCTGTTAAGTGTCTGCCTTCGGCTCAGGTCATGATCCCAGGGTCCTGGATAGAGCCCCCACATCGGGCTCCCTGATCAGCAGGAAGCCTGCTTCTCCCTCTCCCACTCCCCCCGCTTGTGTTCCCTCTCTCGCTGTGTCTTTCTCTGTCAAATAAATAAATAAAAATCTTAAAAAAAAAAAAAGAAGAAGAAGAAGGAACCACAGCTCAACTACCTCTGCATTAAAGAATTTATGGAAACGGATCAAATTTAGGATCATGGCTATGGGAAATGAGAGAGAATTTGTCCAGGCTCATACACAAGAATAATAAAAACAAACAAACAAACAAACAACCCCTTCCCACAAAAAACCAAAACCAAAACTAAAAAAAAACCCAGCAGTACTGACAACCTAGTTGAATTGGATAACATCTTTCTAGTGGTACTGATCTGCAGCCAGCCATGCTGGTAGAGAAGCAGCACAAATGGAACGAATGGATAAATGGATTGGCCAAAAGGATAAAGGATGGTTGATACAGTGGATAGAAGAAAGGAGCTAAGAGAAAATGCAGGATGATGACACTGGGGTCTGAAGAAGACCAGGAAGAGAAGGAATCCAGACAGGGGTTGACTGAACTACACAGAAAGGGAGGGGTAGTGAATATCCATTTATATTAATGTAATTTCCAAGTATATAAGCCAGAATATGCTTATTTTAAAATCAATTTATATTGTACTTAATTCTAGACATTCTTTTGGGTCCATTCAAAGGAATGTGATTCAGGTTAATACTTACAATACCTGGCATAGAACTACTCTGTGCTGCACATGGCCAGTTACAAAGATTCCTTGATACATATATACATAAATGTATACATATATATACACACATATGCATAGTATTTATTAAAGACCACACAGATGAAGAACTAGAGAGATGTGCTTCTTCAAACATAACACACTCATTTTTTAAAAATTTTTTATTGTTATGTTAATCACCATACATTACATCATTAGTTTTTGATGTAGTGATCCATGATTCATTGTTTGTGTATAACACCCAGTGCTCCAAGCAGAATGTGCCCTCTTTAATACCCATCATCAGGCTAACCCATCCCCCCACCCCCCTCCCCTCTAGAACCCTCAGTTTGTTTTTCAGAGTCTATCGTCTCTCATGGTTTGTCTCCCCCTCCGACTTACTCCATTCTTCCCCTCCTGCTATCTTCTTCTTCTTCTCTTTTTCTTAACATATATTGCATTATTTGTTTCAGAGGTACAGATCTGTGATTCAACAGTCTTGCACAGTTCACAGCACTCACCATAGCACATACCCTCCCCAATGTCTATCACCCAGCCACCACTCCAGCAACCCTCAGTTTGTTTCCTGAGATTAAGAATTCTTCATATCAGTGAGGTCATATGATACATGTCTTTCTCTGAATGACTTATTTCACTCAGCATAACACCCTCCAGTTCCATCCACGTCGTTGCAAATGGCAAGATCTCATTCCTTTTGATGGCTGCATAATATTCCATTGTGTATATATACCATCTCTTCTTTATCCATTCATCTGTCGATGGACATCTTGGCTCTTTCCACAGTTTGGCTATTGTGGACATTGCTGCTATAAACATTGGGGTGCATGTACCCCTTCGGATCCCTACATTTGTATCTTTGTGGTAAATACCCAGTAGTGCAAGTGCTGGATCGTAGGGTAGCTCTATTTTCAACTGTTTGAGGAACCTCCATACTGTTTTCCAGAGTGGTTGCACCAGCTTGCATTCCCACCAACAGTGTAGGAGGGTTCCCCTTTCTCTGCATCCCCGCCAACATCTGTCGTTTCCCGACTTGTTAATTTTAGCCATTCTGACTGGTGTGAGGTGGTATCTCATTGAGGTTTTGATTTGGATTTCCCTGATGCCGAGCGATGTTGAGCACTTTTTCCTGTGTCTGTTGGCCATTTGGATGTCTTCTTTGGAAAAATGTCTGTTCGTGTCGTCTGCCCATTTCTTGATTGGATTATTTGTTCTTTGGGTGTTGAGTTTGATAAGTTCTTTATAGATTTTGGATACTAGCCCTTTATCTGATATGTCATTTGCAAATATTTTCTCCCATTCTGTCGGTTGTCTTTTGGTTTTGTGGACTGTTTCTTTTGCTGTGCAAAAGCTTTTTATCTTGATAAAATCCCAATAGTTCATGTTTGCCCTTGCTTCCCTTGCCTTTGGCGATGTTTCTAGGAGGAAGTTGCTGTGGCTGAGGTAGAAGAAGTCGCTACCTGTGTTCTCCTTTAGGATTTTGATGGACTCCTGTCTCACGTTTAGGTCTTTCAACCATCTGGAGTCTATTTTTGTGTGTGGTGTAAGGAAATGGTCCAGTTTCATTCTTCTGCATGAGTCACACTCATTTTTAACTGATTATCTCTACTATATTTTATAAGCCACAAATATCACCAAGAATTAACAACTGTTGATGTCAGTACATGCTTTGCATTATACTTGGAACATTATACCAGAACTATTAGTGTTTGTAAACTTTGACCCTTGAGACCATTTTTAAATTGCATATAAGAACACTCCATACCATATATGGGAGCATCTATAATATTCAGAGTCAAAATATAGACAAGTAGCACTTAGGAAGTAAAATTTACTGTGATAAAAATGTAAATGTTTTGTAAAGTTATCCTTTGAGGATGCTGTTTCTTCATGAAGCATAATGCTCATGCTTTAAAATTTTTTTCATACAACTTTCCACTATGAAGACAGGACTGAAGTGCAGCTTATTTTTTTTAATTTTTATCAGGATAAGCTTAGTAAAAATTCAAACTTCCTACTAGATGAATTAAACTTACTTCCAGCTAAAGATCTTATAGCTAAAAGAACAACTTCAAGGAAAGGTATGAAACAGAATTCCTGTTTTTATATAGAGAGCTGCCTTCCATTGTCTTGTCCACCCAAAGTGTTAAGTACAACAAACACAATTAGCATGCATGAGTTATGGAAGTTAGGCAATGCAATTCTTGTAGGGATATTCAGAGTTATTTTCCATTTTGATTTATTCAGATTCAATACTCTATCTTATCCCTGTCAGCACAGCAGCCTCTGGGTACACAACATAAAATATTAATGAAAAAACAGAGGAAGCAAATAAACTTCCAGTTACTTCTGGCTCAACAATTCACTTCCTCTAACTGACCGGCATTGAGTTCTCTGTGGCCATTAAGGAACACTGCTGATTAGGCTTACCAAATCATTTCTGAATGACTATCAAGCATGATCACTTCTAAAATCTGTGAAATGGAGATGTAGTGGAAACAGAACAGCTTTGGCCAACACATCACCCTGTACCCTTTCCTGTGCCTTCCTATCGAGGCTGGAAATTGTGGTGACACCTCTAAAATTCTGTCTCCAACTCCATCCGGGCAAAAGGCAACTCCACAAAGCCTCCTCAAGCTTCAATCAGCTTATCCTGAATCAGAGTCAGCTTCCTAAGGCATAGCTGTCACTCTTTCTCTCCCTTGCTAATAATTAATGATGCAACGAGCCTTACCAAGTACCCAGAATGGTGCTGAACAATTGGTGTGATTCTTACTTCTTTTGCTCCAACAGTGACCCCATGAGATAAATAAAATCACTGTCCTTATGTTACAAATGAAGAGACAGTAGCACGGAGTTTGTGGGACAACCAGGACCACGAAGCTCAGGACCGACGGAGGCGAGAAGGGGACCTAGCAGAGCAGCTCCAGGACTGTCCAGGTGCTGCTCAACCACGTTCCAGACCACTTCACTCTGTGGCGGCATAACCCCTCTGGGACTCGGTACCGAGCAAGCTTTGCCACCTTATCTCCACTCTTTCCAACCTAGAACCTCTACACCACGACTGGACCAATCTGTCACTGACCCACAGAAACGCTGTGAATGCCAACCTCTAGCCTTTGCTTATATTGTTCACCACTAAATGGAAAGCTCTCCTCTTTCTCCTCCTTTTCACCATCCATTAAGACCAACTGCAATGATACATCTTTCCAAACTGTTCCTTTTTTTAACCCTTCCACCTCAATGGAGTCTCTCTTTTCTGAGAACTGCTGGAGCCCTACGCACCTGGTATTTAGCTGATTTAGTATTAGTATTCATGCTTTGTGTTTTTGTAGTCTATCAGGAAAGATGGCAGATAACCTGAAGGCAGGGACAGATAGGGCCCAGCGCAGGTTTGTGAATCTAGCGGATACTTAGTAAATGTTGGGGGAATTTATAATAACCTCTCTAGCAACATAGTCAGTAAAATTAATGCAGCTCACTGTCATAAAGTAACACTCTAAGAAATCACCTCAAGACTTTTTGGGTAAGGGCGCTTGGGTGGCTCAGTCGGTTAAGCGTCTGCCTTCGGCTCAGGTCATGATCCCAGGATCGGGTCCCGCATCAGCATCGGGCTCCGTGCTCAGCAGGGAGCCTGCTTCTCCCTTTCCCTCTCCCTCTGCCTGCCTGTCTGCCTACTTGTGATCTCTCTCTCTGTCAAATAAATAAATAAAATCTTTAAAAAAATGTAAAAAAAGACTTTTTAGGTAAAATTAAAGGCCGATATTACTTCCAGGGTATTCTTCAACCTAACAACCAACTCCTCCAGCTAATCACATGAACTTAGTAGGCATTTCTGCGTTTGGATACAGCAAATCAGTGTATGCATATGTGTGTGCATAAACAGCCAGGGACAGACATTCAAGCAATGTTCAAATACAGCATTGGAAATATAATGAGGGATCCAAGTTTGTTGGAATTAAAATGATGTTTTGAAAAAGCTGATAAGATGGGAAATGAAAATAAAAGGCATTCTGTTGCCATTTTGCTTTTTGCTTTGGATCATTTAACAAGCACTTCCAGTACCTACATGTTAAACTCTGTTTTGCGCGCTGTGGAGGATGCTGCCACAGTCCTGCTGAGCTTTTCTGTATGTGTGTGAAGCAGCTCACCTGTGTGAGAATTTTTCAATGTTAGAATGAGATATTCTTCTACATTTGAATGAGAGAATAGGTGAAACTTTTCTCCTACTTAATACCATCACCAGAATTCACACCGTTTTGAGAGGTTATAAAGATACACAGAGATCTGAGTCAGAACCTGAACCGTTTCTGATTTTCAGCAATTTTTTTTTAAGAGTAGCTCACAGAAAAGAGAAAGGGAGAGGCCAAACAGCAGAAAGCAGGTGTGGTCTAACTGGTACCAGGTGTCTAGCACTTGAGGCCCTGAAAGTCTCTGCTTTCCACAGGGCCGTGGCACCCAGCCATGACCAAGCCCCTGAGTACCCCAGTAGTGGCCTGCACAGAGCACAGTTCTTCTGGCCCTGAGCTTCTATAGCAACCACTGAACCTCTGAGGGACAACCATCTATTACCTGGCTAAACCAGTTATACGGTTTGATATTAGAAATCTTCAGGTTGCATCCTCTAACAGACAAAGCATAAAAAGTATTTACTTATGGCTCTTACTAGATTTCCAGGTTAGCTTTCAGACATAATATTTTCATAGAGTGGCCAGCCATATTAAACACCCTCTGTAACATATGTTACTCAGAGAGGGGGAATAAAATCCCTTCTAACCCCACTTAATTCAATGAACATGTTATTATATGCCGTGACCAAGAAAGAGATCACAAGGGCTATAGCACTTTGTTGGAGATGGAGGCTCTAGGAGCAGGTAGATGCTTTGCAGTAAGAGTAAGATGGCATCCCTTAGCAGGGAAGTGGGAGCTGGCCTTCTGAAAGGAACTGGGAGCTAATAGAGAGTACTGATTGGGGCATATGAACCTGTGAATCATTCATAAGTCAGAAATTGCCCAAGCTTTACTTCAGTCTAATACTATTATCAGTTATCTATTTAAATGCCAGAAACAGAAGATGCAAATGGTAGAGATTAAAACAAACAGAAAAGCAAACAGAAACAAAACATTCATTTTAGAAATCCTCTGGATTCTGTTAAATGAGTCGGGTGGTATGTGCCCGTGGGTCCCACACTCACTCATTTCCCAATGCTGATTAGCAGCACAAACAGTCCCTCACACTAGCTGCCCTCTGATGCTCCTCTATAACCTCCACAGAGGGGTCCCCTCGATGTAAAGCTCTCTTCTTCTACAGGGAGGATCCCATCCATTCTTAGTAGGATGAAGTAAGAGGAAATAGAAAAGTCAGATGACAGATGGGTAAATGAAATTGTGCCAAGGGAAAAAAGGATTACTGATAAAAATGTAAATAGATTAGACAAGATGACTAAGCAATACAAAATTCCATGGACATTTGGAATTTTTATGAATGTAGTGGTGGCAGACTGCAGATGGCCAGAGTGCCAACTATCTGTCTAAAAATAACTTTGAAAGGGAAAAGGGAAATTATCTGACCAAAAGCCACTGAAATCTGCCAATGAGAGGAAACTCATCACTTTTGTGGGGCAAAAAAATAAATAAATATTTCTTTTCTGAGGAGGAGAGTTCAAATTCCTTAACTTTCCTTGGTATCAGTAAAGTTGGGTCTGACTAATGGAGGACACTGATAGGGACACATCCTCCACTGAGGTCGTCATAATTCCCCCTGATCACGGGTATTGGAGCTGAAGACAGCTTCCTGAAAGGTCAGGATCTCTAGGAGAATTCAAAAGTAAGCATGAATGAGGGGAACATGGTGTTCCACATCATCATGACTTCTGGGAATCCAGTAGCTGGGGTATAGCTCTTCTCTCCCCACGCCTACCAGAGCTCATACACTCTTCAAATGATCAGTCTCTTCCATGTTATTAAGGTGAATTTTCATACTAATACAGGTAGAGCAAGATGTATTTTAAGTCTTCCAGATCAGCCGACAGATTCCTACACCTTTGCTACTTCACCTGCAGTCCACAGACCATCAGCCTCGGCTTCACCAGGGAGCTTGTTAGGAATGCAGAATCTGGGGCCCCAGGTGATTTGTATGCAATTAAAATTTCAGAAGCACTGTGAATGTACTAAAAATATTTCCTACTCTTGGGATTCGGTATTTCTCTCCCCAGATGCTAGGGCTCAGTGCAGTTAGGCCAATTCTAGGACAATCTGAACATCAAAATAAATGACGGTAATGGATTATAACACAATGAATTTAAGGAAAGACTCCATGAATCCATATTTGTAATAAGGAAATAAACAAATGGGTAAAGTGGAAGCCTTTCTTTACAATGGAATATACAATGGAATTTGCAATTTATAAATATATAAGGAATGAAAGAGTCAGAAAATGACCAATTTGCAACCACTGTTGCTGTAATGGATTCAGGCAAAGAGTCTCCGGAGATCCTAAAACCATTCGGTGAAAGTCTGTTGAGCAGTAGGATCTTTACATAGTTTTACAGTATTTCTCTACAGATTACTTCTGAATTACAAAGGGAAAAAAGTATCTTTACAGTGGAGAAATCTGTTGGACGTTACCCAAATCATGTGATCAAATCTAATGTTATTAGTAATGGGACCACTTGCCATCACATACCTGCTGGGGTGACACACTTGGGAGGATATGCTATCACCTGCATAATACTGCTGCAAAAATGCATAACCTGTCTAATTATGAGGAAATATAAAATAAGCCCACATTGAGGGACATTTTACAGAACAAATGGCCTGTACTTTTCAAAAATGTTAATGTCATGAAAGACACAGAAAACTGAGAAAGGTTAAAAGAAGCTCCTAATGAAATGTAATCTGTGATTTGGGACTGTTTCCTGGATCAAGACTTCTTTCCTGTTGTTATATGCAAATTGTTCTAAAGGAGCTCATTGAGACAGGTCTGCACAGTAGATATATTGTATCAATGTAACTGTCCTGAATATGGTAACTGTATCTCCTTTTAGGTGATACAAACTGAAGCATTTAGAGGTGAAAGGTCATATCTGCAACTTATTCTTAAATATTAAGTAGTTCCGTGAGAACTGTAATAATATATGTATATTGAGATATAAAACAAATATGGCAAAATGTTAACAAATGGTAAATCTAAGTGAAAAGTATATGGATGTTCACTGAACTATTACAGCAACTTTTCTGTAGATTTGAAACTGGTCAAAATAAAAAGGTAGGGGGAAAAAGTGAAATACAGAAAAATAATGCAATCCCAGATGGCCCCCATACCACAACCTTCTAGTAGAAGAGTATGGAATACCATCATTAACTGCACCCTTTCTCCACCCAAAATGGTCTTGAAATTGAATACAATCAAATGGCAGGCTGTTAAAAAATTCCTCTTTAAAAGATTTTTAGGAAAAAGCAGCTTTTTGGGCTAAAAGCCCATTCTTTGAAAATGCACCTCATAATTCTTCTACAATGTGCCATGGCCTGTGACTGTCCCAGGAAATAGGAAGGTGAAGCAGACAAAGACCCTGTTCTCGTAGAGCTTACATCTGAGTATAAGGAAACAGACAATAAACAAATAAACAGTGTGAGGTAGCAATTAAGTGCTATCAAGAAAAAGAAAGCTGAGAGAGACTGCAGGGATGCTGTTTCCAACAGGGTGGTCAGGTAAGGACTGCAGCCCAGTGTCACTGAGCAGAGACCTGAATGAGCTGAAGAACTACACTGTGTGAGTAACTTGGGGAAGAACACAGCAGGCTGAGGGCACACGTCAGATAGGAGACGTGAAACCCATCATTTATAATATTTATAACAGAATTTTTAGAGGAAAAAATGTATCTTAAGTTTGGCTCACGACAATCAGTTTATAAATGAACTTGGGATACAACAGTCACTTGGAATACTGCTATCTGGGACTACAGGTGTGTTTTTACCCACATACTGTTGGTGAAGGCTGACTCGGGGAGGGGTGGCGGATATGTGCTCTTTGTAATTTGGAAACTCAGAAAAAAGAAAATTAATTCAACAATATCCTTTCAAACTATTTGAGAGCAACCATGCTCAAGAATGGGTGACACAGAGAATCAAGGAGATGAAGATTCTGACCAATTTAGTGACTCTAGTGAGAGACAGAAATACACCTGATGCTTTAAAAATGAGTGTACTTAAAGATCTAATCTCACTGGACTGGAAGGATGATGATACCAAACCTGTATTACCTAGAATTTGGTTTGCCCCCCAAATTATCAGGAGTTGTTTATATAGATAAAAATTACAAATTTAATACATAATATATTCAGTTACCTATATGTATATATATTCAATTTAAACACACTGAATACCTGCTCTGAATTTTACAAAAATCTTCATTTTTAGCATTTGTGAGAAAGAAGCTAAATCTTGGAACACTTAGGAAACTTTTAATACCATGCCCAGATAAAGGCAGTTTATTACATTTCTTAAACTTGGTGAGCTACATAGCACCAAATCAATACCCAAAGTACTCATTTTTAGAACAAGAAACAGAGGTAGGAATTGGAGAAGGAATTGGAGACAGAGGAGAGAGAAAAAGGGCAGAGCAACAATGAATTGGGAGTGGGGGATCTTTTGTTATGTACAACTAATTGCTTTTATTCTCTGAATTATCTCTCTTAGCATTTTGGGAGTTTTCAGGTTTATCATCTTCTAGACTTTTGAGAACCAAAGGTTTGTCTGGATAGAAATGGCTCTACCATTTGCTATCAATTTATTGCCCATTTTGGTAATTTCCAAACAGGCTAATTAAACAACAACAACAACCAACACTGCAGAGAATGGATGAGTTTGAGACGGAAGACAACAAGAGAACTTGAAGGATATGCTGTGTCTCCACAATTCTTACCACTGGGGAAAGCCCTGAACTAAACCTCTAGCCACATTCAGCATTCAAAATCATCTGTCTACGATCAAGTTCTAAATGTGTTCCTTGTTTTATAACAGAGTGAAGGCAAGCATGTAGTCACTCACCCTGGAATATTTCGCTGAGGGCCTATTGCATACCAGGTACTGTGACAGGTGCCTGAACACAATGGTGAATTAAGCAGACATGACCTGTCCTCATGGAGCTTCCATTCCCAAAGAATTAAACATTAAACAAATATCTATCATGTAAATATTAGTTAAGGTATCTAATAAGACAGTTGAAAGCAAACCTCTAACAAAAGGAGGAGAGACTAATATAAGAAGTTTTTCATGAAAACCTTAGGATCACATAACTTTAACAATCCAAGCGACCTTAAAGGTCACAAGTTAAATTTATGATCCAATTCTGGGATCCTGTCTAAGATATCCCTAACAAATACCTCTCTTCCCTATCACAAGGCTTGTCAGAATATTGTATGAGGAGTAAATACGAGTAGGCAGGACTGTATCCAAATTAAACGTTATATTCATAATTCTAAAACACTTCTTTATAAAAGCAAGTAACTATTAAAAAACACATTCTCGGGCACCTGGGTGGCTCAGTCGTTGAGCGTCTGCCTTCGGCTCAGGTCATGGTCCCAGGGTCCTGGGTTCGAGCCCCACATCGGGCTCCCTGCTCGGCGGGAAGCCTGCTTCTCCCTCTCCCACTCCCCCTGCTTGTGTTCCTGCTCTTGCTGTGTCTCTCTGTCAAATAAATAAATAAAATCTTTAAAAAAAAACCAAAACACATTCTCTAAATTTTATCACTATCTCATTTGTAGCTCTGGTTACATAAAATGGAACATTTTAACAATCTTTGATGTCATGCTCCACAAATCAATCAACTACAACAAATGGCAACTAGTTGTACAATCACATGAAAACTGTGTAAAATTGTTACATTAACTTCCACACATTTTGGAAATGTGGATCTTACAGCAATCATTAGGTTCACAATTCAACTTAGCCTAAAAAATCAGGTTTAAAAATTTTAACTACCTATACTTGCTTCTGTGCTTCACAGAATGCCTTTATGAAAATAAATAAAAGACCTATAAAATATATTCCAATTTTGAAATTACAATGAAAAGTAAACAAAATGTTAGGGGAAGTAAAAAACAGTAAGAAAGGAAATTTCCATTAACAGGTAGGTTGTTTGTTGGGATATAGTTTTCAATAAGTTAAAAACATGACTCTTATACAAATATAAATTAAGCATGTGTCAAATATTTATTTAAATCGTTAATGAGAAAACCAGCAGGATGATACATCTGGTTCAGTGAGTATAGGAAAGACTGAAGTATATATAGTCAATGAAAGAATACAGTAAGCTTAATACAGACTGTTAGTTTAGATATAAAACTGGTCCTATAGGTCAATAAAACTCTAAACTTTGGGGGTTATCTTCTCCATCAGACACAAATAATTTGCAAGTTATCTACAATTAACATCTAACTTTATAAAATTTGGGTTTCAATCAATAGCAAATAGTAAGTTAAATAAAGGTACATTTCCCTAGAGAGTTAATTGGTCCTTGGCTGGGTATGTCTGACAATGCTCCAGCATAACATTGCAAGCACGTGTAATCATCCTTGTGCCTTATTCTCAAGCACTGGTGAATTTTTCTTTACACTTGAATATGCAATAAAATGTTGGCTATACAAAACCCTCGTGCGTGGGTTAGTCTTTTTTTTTTTAAGGTTTTTTTATCTATTCATTCGAGACACAGAGATACAGAGAGAGAGAGAGAATATGAGCAGGGGGAGAAGCAGAAGGAAGGGGAGAAGCAGGCCCCCCGCTGAGCAGGGAGCCCAACGCGGGGCTTGATCCCAGGATCCCGGGATCACGACCCAAGCCGAAGGCAGATGCCCAACCGCCTGAGCTACCCAGGCGCCGCCCCGTGGGTTAGTCTTGATAGTGGCATGCTCTATAGACCTAATTTAGCTCTCAAAATGCTGAGTACCAAGGGGTATACTGGTGGCTGGTGGCTGAACATTCTCACCACTCCCCCAACCAAGGCTGTAAGATCACTATCTGTTTGCCTACTTTTTATCACATGTTTGGTCTCTATTCTATATCAGAAAATCTGCTGCCTACTGCATGTTGCATCTAAGTCATTTCTACCAACACATTTCTTTACTATTTTTCTTCCTTTGACAGTATCCCTTTGTATGAATACTAATATGTCAATCTTTTAAGCAAAAAATATCTAATTCCTTCTACACAAATATATCTAAAAGTTCTAAGTCAGCTTTTGATAATAAACACTGTATTACACAGCATCAGTGGTTAATCCCTCTGCCCATCCATTCCTCACTCCAATGCTAAAAGGCACACTGAAAACATTTATTGTTTAAATAAGATAAACAATTTATACTAACTGAAACCAATGAAGTAAGATGAAGGAACCTACTTCTAAGGCTTCGAAGGAGTCAATATAGTAAAAACTTCTGCCTCTATATTACATTAATGTTAGAGTATCCTTCATCTAGAAACTTAATAATTAATAATAATGATGGCTATGGCACAATGTTCCAGATACTGTGCTAAGGACTTTACAAATTTTATCCTATTCAATCCTCACAACAATCTTGTGAACTAGTTTGTATTATTAGTCCCACTTTTCCGATGAATAAACTGAATCACAGAGAATTAGTGAACTTTCCCCAAATCACAATGGTGGTGGGGGTCAAGTCCAGGTTATTTAGCTTGCAAGCCTATAGGCTTAACCACTAAGTTACATCAAAGAAGACAATGGAAGAATTATAAAAACAGATATAGGGGCGCCTGGGTGGCTCCATCATTAAGCGTCTGCCTTCGGCTCAGGTCACGATCCCAGGGTCCTGGGATTGAGCCCCGCATTGGGCTCCCTGCTCAGCGGGAAGCCTGCTTCTCCCTCTCCCACTCCCCCTGTTTGTGTTCCTTCTCTCATCATGTCTCTAATAAATAAATAAAATCTTAAAAAAACATAAAAACATATAATCATCATCATCATCATTATCACAACGGCACTTATATGACACTTTTTGTATGTATGTAGGCACTGTTCTAAGCAGTGAGAGTATAAAAACTTATCTATTTCTCCAAATAACCCTCCAGGCTAAGTAGGATGATTGTTCCCAACTTATAGAAGAAGAAACTGAGGCAAAGAGAGGTTAAGTACTTGCCCAAGGTCATTATGTTAATAAGATGCAAGGCTGAAGGACAAACCTGGATAGTCTGGCTCCCAATTCTGAGACCCTCCCTGAAGCCATGCTGCTTCTTAGACATTTAAAAAAGCACAGTATAAGTAAGTAAACAGTCCTAACTCTTCAGAAACTCTGAGATTGGAATTCACCACATTAAAGCACAGAACCATAACTAAATGTTCATTACTATAATCAAAAATCATCAAGAGCAGATTAAAAGGTTTTCATTCAGCCTTGTTAAGAAGGCAAAAAAGTAACACACTTAAACAAAATTTCAACCAAGATGAGTTTCTAAAAAAAGTGTTTTTCTGGAAAACTCACTCAATACAGAACGAATGAGGTGTTACAGTAGCTTTTTAAAGTCCTTCTTTAGAAATTGTTTTTGTCCTCACAGCTTTGGGGTTTCTCAGAATTCCCTCAGGGGTTGTGGGTGGTTGAGGGAGGAGGGGAGAACACAGGACCCTGCTTCCCCACTCCACCTTCAAACGAGTAGCTCTGTTTATATTTTTTACATATTGGGTTTCCCCAAAAACTTTCATTCTGATGGGACTCAGGCTCCCATGAGAACTCAGCCTGAGTGGGCAGCCCTTTTCATCTTTATAAAGCCTTCCCCATCACTTCCCCCAGCATCCCAGAGGTTGTACTTCACAGCATTCCTCTTCTTGCTTCTTGAATCTCATACCCTAATCATTTTCCCACTTGACCTTACCTTACCATTCTCTTCTGGCAACTTGGTTCAATGTTTTTACAACAGTTACTTCATGAATGCTCTCAACACTCCTATGAATTAGGTTCTATTACTCTCCCCAATTTATACAGGAGGAAACTGAGGCTTAATGTGCCCACCATCCAATGACCAATGAGTGATGGAGGCAGGATGAAAAACCAGATGGCCCCCTCCAAAGGCCCCCACTCGACACCAGTATGCTACCTTGCCTCTCAGGCCACATCAATCCATGTTCAAAATTTTGACTGAGACTTGTTCTCAAAAATGAAAAAACAAAACAAAAACCATCTTTCCTTCTGAGGTAGCCCTTAGAGAGCAGAACCTCAGCACTGACACGTGCAATGCTCGGCTTTGAATACAGTACCGTCTACACAAAACGCTACAAATGCCTGTGAACGTCTGTGCCCTTTCAGCCATATATGTGTGCTTGGCCTGCCGATTAGACTGTTTCTCAAAAAGAGGGACTAGATCTCTGCTCTTGTTGCCTCCCATTCCCTCCTATGTCCTCAGGGCTCACCTCTACCTGGGGCAGGCAGCTTTCTGTGACCACCTGTGACTTTTACTCTGGCTCTGGGAACAGGCTGGCCCCACTCACTGAGTGAGCTGGGAATGCAGGGAAGTTAGTGCCTCCAGGAAATAGCCCTCAGCCAAGGGTGGATGGGGCAAGCTGCTGGGCACATATCCCAGCTTCTCTGCCCTTTAAAGTGTGAGCAGTTTTCCTGAGTTCCCCCAGGGGACTGAGCTCCAGCTACCCAGAGAAGTAATTCTTTGGCAAATGCACCTTTGTTGGCTTCCTTCTCTTCCTTGTCCTACTTGCCCACTTCTTGGCTGATATTTCTGGGGGAGAACCTCTCATATGAACCACTTACTCTTCAAATCCTTGTCTTAGGGTATGTTTCTGGGGAAACCAAATAGATTTCCTCTCCTTTATTACTCCATTTCTCCATCCGCTAAATAAGAGGGCTGGAGAGAGGATCTCTATGGCCTCTTCAGGCTCCAACAGCCTATGCTTCAGTGAAATAAAGCAAATTTCAATCACGAACTAAAAATGACAACGGAGGTTACTTCTTACCGAAAGTACTGCATCATATCTTGGAGCTGCCGCTGCCCTGCACCTACGTTAATGTGGAAGAAGCTGAGAGGCACTGCCCAGATACCCCCTTTGGGGAGGTCCTCTGGCCACACTTGCTGGGGCTGCTGTTGGCTTCTACAGGGATGACCTCTGCTTCAGGGGCCCTCTTTGCTCAAGGTCACACACTTTCCCAAGGTGGCCAACAGGCAATGACTGAGGGATGCTGGGGGTTAAAGGCCTGACCATCCCAGTGCAAGTCAAGACAACTCTGAAGAGCCATTCTAGCTCCAGAATGCCTGGGGGGGCTGACCAAGGTCATTGCTGGGGCTGTACCACAATTTGACTTCTCCTCCTTTCCCTTGCTTCCTTCCCACCCCCTAATAAACATCCTGAACGCTAAACTACACCTCAGAGTTGGCTTCCCAGGAAACCCAACCCATGACAATCACATTTTAAATGGTGTTTATTATGCCACGAAAGTCACAGACTCTTGAACTTGGCCTGTGGAAGCAAGGATGTTCTTGTTAATGCTGTAAGGAATAGGTAGAGACAAGGGGTAAAAAAGCTTTTTTTTTTTTTTTAATAAAATGGGAATGAGGCAGTTATAAGCCAGCCATGTATGAGATGCAGTTTCGGTTTCTGAACAGAAACAAGAAATATATAAAAGGTCAGCATAGTCAGTGAAACTGGAAGCTGAGGCCTCAGATGAGGCAGTCACAGTGGGTAATGAGAGAGAGAAGCAAAACAAGAATGGCCTTGCCAAGGAGAAGAAGCAGACTAAACACACCAAACACACCCAGTCAAAAATCATGGGGGAGAAAGAATCCATCTCAAAGAGGGCCCTCTATTTCAAGAGACTACATCTAGTCCATAAGAGGTACTATGCCATGGTATGACGAACGCAAATACCATCTTGGGAATTCCCACTAATTAAGCTCAGGGTTGGATCACTGCTACTGAAGAAGCCAGGGAGAGTCCCCACAGTGCTGACCATAGGCAGGGCCTTTACTGAGAATTCTCCCAACAACACTGAAAGTTATAGGGCTCTCCAACCACAGGCGGACCTGCCTCTGGAGAGGAAACCTGTGATGTTGTTCTGCCTATGCCGGTGCCTAACTGGTTGTGTCCTGTCACCTCCTCTGCTGGGCTGTGACCCTCTGGAGAGTAAGAAGTGCAAGGGGTAGGTAAGGAGGTGACTAAGATTTAAAACAAGGAAAGACATTACCAATAAGGTGACATCTGAGTAAAGACCAAAAAGAGGGCACCTGGGTGGCTCAGTTGGTTAAGCGACTGCCTTCGGCTCAGGTCATGATCCTGGAGTTCCAGGATCAAGTCCCGCATCGGGCTCCCTGCTCAGCAGGGAGTCTACTTCTCCCTCTGACCCTCCCTCCTCTCATGTGCTCTCTCTCTCTCTCTCTCTCTCTCAAATAAATAAATAAAATCTTAAAAAAAAAAAGACCAGGAGTTAGTTTTATGGTTATTTGAAAGAAGAGTGGTGATGAACAGAGACATGGAAGGGCCACCAACAGGAATGATGCTGATGCCCAAGGAGCAGTTTAAGGAGGCCAGAGTGACTGAGAACTGAGAAGGTGCTGAGGTCAGGGAGAACAGATGCCAGATCACACAGGGCCTTCTGGGCCATGGTAATGCCTTCTACTTGGGGAAGGTGGGAACTGTGGAAACATAACTAGGTACAGTGATATGCTCTGACACTTCTATTCCCTTCTCTGGATTGATTTTTCTCCACAGCATTTCTCACTGTCTGACAAATTATATGTGTTATATATTTATTGGCTGTCTTAACCCACTAGAATGTGAGCTCCATAAGGGCAGACAAGTTTTGTCCCTTTGATTCACTACTGTAGAGTTGCCCACCCATGGCCACACCCAGTGTCTGGTACTTAATAATCAATATTTATTGAATGAATGAATGGATCATCTTGAGAAGAACCTGAAGAATTCTTTTCTTTCTTTCTTTTTTTAAAGCTTTATTTATTTATTTGAGAGAGAGAGGAAGAGAATGCAAGCATGAGGAGGGGCAGAGGGAGAGCAAGAGAGAATCTCAAGCGGATTCCCCGCTGAGTGTGGAGCCCAAGTCGGGGCTCAATCCCATGACCTTGAGATCATGACCTGAGCCAAAATCAAGAGTCAGACACTTACTTAACTGACTAAGCCACCCAGGTGCCTCTGAAGAACTCTTTTCTAAATGGCAATATGAATCTAGACAAAAAGAATAATGTTTCTGCTTCGTTGGAAGGTATGTGTTTGAATCAGTCCTGTAAGGCCAAAATAACAATTATTTATTAGCCCTTTTAGGCACCCAGGCAAGGCTCTAAAACCAAATATGTTTCTAATTTCTAAAAGCTGGATGCCTAGATGCAGGAGAAGATAACAGAAGCATCAGTGGTTTGGGAGGTTTTACATTTATGGAATTCATTCATTAAATACATATTGAGCGGTAGTGTTTATGAAATATTCAAGGACGAGGTTTAAAATGAACAGGATTTCAGAGCTACTGGCTTTCTGGGTGCTACAGGTTGGCCGTTCTCAAGGCAGGAGGGAAGAAGTGGGGGGGGAGGAAGGGGAGTATTTCCAAGCTATACTAGTCCCCAACCTGTCAGGATGCAAAAATGTTCGAGATTCACTAGTTTAAGAAAATGTGTCCTTTTTTATATATAGACGTTTTCAATATACCAATAATTTATGACCCAGAAAATTTTTTTTTTTTTTTAATCTATTTGTGTGCCTTTTCATAATACTTATGTTTCTGGATCAATCCACAGACTCAAACATAACTAAAATGATTTGCATGCACAAAAAAAGTATAGGAAAACATCAGCGAAATTTAATGAACAAATTGAAAATACGCTGATCCTGGAGGGAAGAAGGAGGAGGGAATGGGGATGGTGGAAAACGGCCCAGGAACTGCTGAAGAAGAAGTCCGTCAAGGGATCCATGGTTCAAGTTTCCCCTCTGGAAGTAAGGCTCCTACATACTCCTTACAACTATTTGCCCTTTTATCACTAAATTTAGAAATTCTTTGTGAGCTTATACCAGTCATTTAACCTCACTGGGTCTCACTGTTTCATTGTACAAAAGGGGCTACCTTACCTCAGGAGTTAAGTAATAGAATACCTCCAGCACTTAGCACAATGCCTAGACCTCAGTAAGCTCTCAGTAAATGCCAGAGCCATGGTGATGATAATACTGCCCATGAGACCTTATTTCCTAAGATGTGACACCAACACATATGTCCCATCCCAATGCCCTATTTACAGTGTGGTGCTCCTCCAGCGGGAGGTGGGTCTATGATCCTTCTTGACTCTAGGCAGGCCTGTGACTAGGCAGACGGGAGCCTATGGGACTTACAAGACTAGTCATAAAAGGTGATACAGCTTGCCTCTGGTTCTTTCTCTTTGGGGACATGCACCTTGAGAGACCCCAGTGGCCAGTAACAAGTCTGGCTCCCTGATGCCTCCATGCTGGGAAGACCACATGGAGAGGTCTCACAGAGTGAAGAGCACGTTCAAGGAGCCCAGGTGTCCCAGACCAGGCACCACGTAAGTGAGCAAACCTTAAGATGATCCCAGCCCCCAGCCCTTGAGCCTTCCCTCCTGATGCCAAGTGGAATTAAGAAAGGCCACATAGCTAACCAGATTCTACGTTCCCAACACAGAGAAACCATGAGAGTTACAGACGATTGTTGCTGTTTTAAATCATTAAGTTTTGGGGTGGCTTGTCACTCAGCATTAGATAACCAGAATACTGCCTGTCGACTCCCTTGTCCACTTCTGATACAGAAACCATATCATGTGATTTTTCTGTTTAGAAAGGATTCACGTGGGGCTCCTCACACACAGGATAAAAGAACCTGGAAGCTCCTCAACAGACTGTCAGACTTGAAGGCAGGGACTGCATTTGTCCACCAGTGAATCCCAAACCTCAGCAACTCCTAATCTAGGAGCTGACTTCACTGGGCAAGATGAGCCACACAGCGTGGAAAAAGTGAACAAGAAGGTGAATGATGAAAACCAAACATCCAATGAGTATAGACTTAGCTCCTTCCATGTGGTCCTGGGGATACTGCTGTCAAGCCACCCTCATGGAACTGTAGCTGCACCCTCATCTCATCTGTAGGAACCTGCTGAGCATTCCAACACGTGCATGGTCCTGTGATGGACTTCACACCCCGTGGGCAACACCTGACCAGTAGGCGACAGGAGCAAACGCATGAAAATGAATTACCCCTCCCTCACTCTGTCTCTCCACTGGACAATTCTAAGGCACCTTCTTGGACAGCCGGTCCCCTGTGAGATCACATCCTAGCTGCCCACAGCGGTGATCAAGTTGCTGCATGAACCTTAAATTAGGTTTCCTTCTTTCCCTGTTAACTCTTCCCAGGCCCAAATCCTGTTCTTTGGGATTACTCCTCAAAATAAATGAATTGTCCATAAACGTGTCCACATTCTGATATTCAGAGGAACCCAGGCTAGGAGAGCATTTAAATTTGACTTAGTAAAATACGACATAATCAATGATTTAGGAATATTAATAACCCTATAAGGCCAGCTGCCTTCTAGGAATCTAGGTAGGGATAGAAATGATAAGAAAATAAAGAAATACTGGGCTTTCCTTATATAATTCCACTTGAAATTTTCCTTAATATTTGGCCTTTTTTTCCTTTGGAGCTAACTAGTTATTAGGAGGCATTTTTTTTCTCAAATGTGTGTGGTGGCATTTATTTACTCCTTTAAATTCATGACCATAAACTTCTAATGGGCTTTTAATGCTGCCAGGTGATCCTGCTCCATGTCCCTGGTCTGTTAAGTCACCCAAACCACCCTCCCCACCCTCATTCTCATCTGCTTCCTATTCTTCTGAGAAAATGGACGCATCAGAAGAAAAGCCCCACACAGTCCTGCTGCATTTACCCACCCTGCACTCTCTGCCTTCTCTCTGCACACCGTAAAGAACTCACCATTCTCCTACTGAAGCAGGTGCCCAACCCATGCCCTCAGACCATCCTTATCAGCTCCCCTCCTTGGCAGCTAAGCTTTTCGTGAGCATTGCCACACTATTCATCTCACTAACCCACCAGCAACATTTGTCGTAAGCAACCACTCCCTCCTCCTTGATACGCTTTCTTCGCTTGATTTCCAGGACACTGCCCTCTCTTCGTTTGCCCCTTGCCTCCTTGGTTATTCTCACTGTGCTTTGCTACTGCCTTTTTCCTCCCTGACCTCTTGGTGTCGAGTGCCAACTGTTTGGGGCTTTGTCCTCTTCTCTGTCTCTCTTCCTCCTACTGGTTGATCTCATTTAGTCCCACAGCATTAAGTACCAACCCTATGCTTTCAACACCTCCAGACTCATATCCAACTGCTTGCCCTGTGTTAGTTTTCTATGGCTGCTGTAACTAAGTACCATGAATTTAGTGACTTAAGACAACACAAATTTATTATCTTATAGTTCTGTAGGGCAGGTATGGGTCTGCCTAGGCTAAAATCAAGATGCTGGCAGGGCTGTGTTTTTGTTTTTTGTTTTTTGTTTTTTTCCTGAGGCTCTATAGGAAAATTCATTTCTTTCTCACCTCCAGCTTCTAGAGGCCACCTATATATTCCTTGGCCAGTAGCCTCCTTGTTCCATCTTCAAAACCAGCAACATTGCATCTCTCTGGCCATTCTTCCAGAATCACATCTCCCTCCTACCACCACAGAAAAGGTTTTCCACTTTTAAGGACTCATGTGATTAGGTTGGTCCTACCCAGATAACCCAGAAAAGTCTCTCCATCTCAAGATTCTTAACTTAATCACACTTGCAAAGTCCCTCTTGCTACCTAAGGTGACATGTTCATAAGTTCTGGGGGTGAGGATGTGGACATCTTTGGATGTCATTATTCTGCTACCCAACTATGCATCTTCAACAGGATGTCTAAAAGACAACCTATCCTTGGTATGTTCAAACTGAACTCTAATTCTTCCCTCCACCCCAGATCTCCTCCACCCACAGCTTTCCACATCTCAGTTGGTGGCACCTTCATCTTTCCTATCATTCAGGCCCCAGATTACAGAATCATCTTTGATTACTCTCTCTCTCTCTCTCATACCTCACATCTAAGTCACAAAGAAATAGACTTTATCTTCAAAAGAGATCTAGAATCTGACCATTTCTCATCATCTCTACTACCAGTGGCTAAGCCACCACTGTCTTGTGTCAGGACTTCTATTATTGCTTCCTAACTGGTCTCCTGGCTTCTTCCCTACAGTCTGTTGTCAGAGCAGCCAGCATGATCCTAATAATTAAGTCAAATCATATCACTTTTCTGATCCAAATGGTGCAATGACTCCCCGGCTCCCTTGGAATTATAGCCAAAGCCCTTTATGGTCTCCACCCTCCACAGCAGTTGCCTTACTGACCTCATCTCCCACTACTCACCCCCTTGCTCTCTCCATTCCAGCCACACTCGCCACCTGCTCCGTCTCTACCACCCCAAGCGGACCTCATGTTAGAACTTGACTCTCATTGTTCTGCCTGGAAGATTCTTCTCTCAATTATCAGCCTGGCTAACTTCCTTGCCCTCTGCATTAGTTT
Organism: Eumetopias jubatus; assembly: GCF_037043125.1. Classification (NCBI taxonomy): domain Eukaryota; kingdom Metazoa; phylum Chordata; class Mammalia; order Carnivora; family Otariidae; genus Eumetopias; species Eumetopias jubatus. Next base: position 36,772,533 of record NW_028274823.1, read on the forward strand.
TCTATTCCTGCCATGAGCAATTACTACAGATTCAGTGGCTTAAAACAACACCCATTTATTACCTCATAGTTCTCTAGGTCAGAAGTTCTGGTAAAGCATGGCTCAGCTGGGTCCACTGCCCAGAGTCTCACAGGGCCGAAATCAAGGTGTTAGCAGGGCTGCACCACTTTATGAAGGCTCTGAGGATAAATCTGCTTCCAGGCTTATCCAGGTTATTGGCCAGATTCAGTTTCTTGCAGCTGTCTTACTGAGGTCCCGTTTCCTCACTGACTATGAGTTGGAAGCTGCTCTTTGCTCCCGGAGGCTCCCTCCTTCCTCCCCATGCTTTCCATGCCTCTACCCTCTTGCACTCTGGGTTGAGTCTCTCTCAGATTTCAACCTCAGCCACATCTCTCTGATTCTAACCATTACTCTATTTTCAAAGGCTCTCTGATTAGGTTGGTTTAGCCAGGATAGCCCAGGATGATCTCCATATTTTAAGGCCTGTAACTTTAATTAAAGGTCAAAAGTCCTTTTTGCCAGGCAACTTAACCCATCTACAGATTCTAGGAATTAGGGCATGACATCTTTGGGGGCCATTCTGCCCTCCACACCTCCTTTTCCCACCATAGTATTTATACTACAACCCAGCTCTCCATTCCCTACCCACTTTTCATTCCCCTTTTCCTGCTCAACTCTTTCACTTTTCCACAGCTTATAACTTTATAAAAATATATATAATATATAACAAATATTTATTATGCTCTTTGATTATTGTCTGTCTTCCTTTGCTAGAAAATAAACTCCATTAGGTCAAGGATCTTTGTTTGGTTCACTGATAATCCAAAGACTACCTGGTAGGCACTAGTGACTATTTTTTTAATAAATAAATAAACTTATCTTACCCTAAAACATTCTCAAATGCCACTTCCACAGACTGTTTTTAGTTTCAGTGGTTTTAATACACTAATTAGAACAAAGATTCTTGATTGATGATGAGGAATATGGGTAAATATCAAATAACTGCTCTCTTAATGTTGCCTCATAGCCGAAGTCAACAATAGCTAACCAGCTTGGTTCTCACTAACCAGCTTGGTTCTCACTAACCAGCTCAGTTCTCATAGCAATGCTTGCTGGAAAAAAAATGTTGGTTATTTCTACAAAAAGAAGCATGCTTTATTTTTATGCCATTATCCAGGTACACAGGCAAAACAATTGAGTTGTTGAGGTCATCTGGTCTCAAACTGTACAAAAAAATAAATGGACTAAAATCATCATAGATGCCTTCTGAAAATCTCTACAAATGCCTGTGAGTAGAAAAATGAACATTACTGGTTTGAGGAAACACCATGCAAAGGACTAAGACTTGTTGGGGTTTAAGACTACAGATGGCCATCAGTCAGTCTAGGGCTAGAGAGATGACAAAGGTATAATGAAAAAAAAAATAAAAGAATTTTGTAGCCAAAGGCATTTTAGAAATCAAACCCAGACTTTACAGAGGAGGAAACTGAGGCTCAGAGAGGGTAAGTGACTCATCTGATCTCACACAGCTGGTCAGTGATATAATACTTTGGATATATATTATTACAGAATAGAGTGAAAATTCAATTCTATTATCTCTCTAGGCATTTAAAATGTTCATTCAATGAGCTGATTCTCTGCTTCAAAGGGCCGGATCCAGCTCAGACCAGGAGATTCTGCCTATCAGCATTGTATTTGGCCCAATTAGGTCAAGATATCTCAGTTCAGGTGGAGTGATGCAGCCTGGGGACAGTCCCCGAGGGGCATGGCATGGCCATAGACCTTGCAACCTCAGAGTGATTCCAGGAGGGCCCCTTTAGACATCCCTGCACTGAGGACAGGCTTATCAGGCAACACATCAAGAAATCAAAGGGCTTCAGGGAGAAAATGTAACGATGTCTGATGAGATTATCTATATGTAAATAGAGAAAAATAACTGTTATCTAAGGATCTTGAGAAAACCTGTTAAGTATTTACAGATATGGACTTGTTGCCAGCAGAACAAGTAAAAACGAAGGAAAGTATATTTTAAGGGAAGAATAAATAAAACATATTTTGAATGGGGTTCTCACACAAACACAAAAGACAGCAGGAACTGATGCGAAATAGTTTCTAATTTACCAAATCACTACCTTCTGCTTTCTGAATACCTACAACAGGAATGCAAAAGAGCACAATAATTCAGATCTATATTTAAAACAAGAGACAAGAGCTTCTTTAGTATTTCTTTAGACAATCTCTCATTCACTTTTGAACACTCGACATTAAGAAAAAAAGTCAAGAAACCGGTTTATTACGGCAATGTGCAGAGTGACTTTTCAATGGGAGAGCATCAATGTTATGCAGAAGGAGAAAATAAGTCTATTTTTGGAATCACCAATCAACTTTCCTCACCATGGTTACAGGCCATGTTTCATAACTTTACAGAATCACAGACGATTCAAAATGACCTTGGTAATAATTTAGACCAAATCTCATATTTTATCCGTGGAGAAGCCGAAGCTTAGAGAGGTGAGGAAGATCATCTGACAACACAGCCCTTTAATGCCACATCGCAACAGAACTCAACTCCCCCCCCCCACATGCACTCATAAGGAAAATGTGAAGCCATTACCTCAGGAAGAAGGTACCCCTTAATTTCTCTGTGGTTTTATTCATTTACAAACTATATAAAATTGTTTTGGCAGTTAAAATCTCCATGTTTCTACATGATTTGAAAAATCCTTTTCAAAACTACACTTTTATACTTGTAACTTCATCATAACTTGAAAATACTAATGTGTTCAATACTGACTCACATGTTTCTTAGGGTTTTAACCTGTTCCCTACTAGCCAAGGGGGCCCATCTGAAAGAGAACAGATTAGCCATGTGTATTGTGCAGGCCTCTATGAAATCTTATTTAATATTTATTCATAGTCTTTGGTCTCTAACTTCCCTCCATTTTTATGCAGATATGTATGTATACACACATGTACATATATATGAACATTTGGACAGATATTTGGTAGGTGTAGATCAAATAAAAAATAAGGCAATAAAATTATTCATGTCATATACTGCTAAGTAGAATTCCATTTTTAAAATGACCCCCAATCCAGTAGGAGCAGATTCTCAACACTTCACAGAGAAAGCTTGTGTTAATGTATCCAGCATTTATTATATTCGTCTACTACATGCCAGGCTCTGTATCGTGAAGTGGAATATCAAAAGACCCAGTTCTTGCTCTTGCTGAGTTCACAATCTAGTAGACCCAGGTATGAACAGGTGGTGTGGTGAGTGCAGGAACAGTGGCTGGTTAATGGAACAATGGGGGCAGAATGGAGGGAGACAATCAGATATCATGGGAATGAAGGGAGAATATCTGGAATATCAGTTGGGGTTTCTCAAAGGAGGAGAAAGATTTTTCTGGGCAAAGAAGATAAAAGAAGTGTTTTCGATGGAGGACCCAGCGCGTACAAAGGTCAAGACAAGAAGTGGAATGGCTCAGTCAGGCACCTGGCAGAATGCCTGCAGCCATATGCTAACTGGTCTCACTCTACCTCCATCCTCCCCTGCCAGCAGTCACACCCAATGGCCCTCGTGCCACCTCCTGTCCCCTTCTCCTAAACCACGCATTCATGCCTTCAGTATCTACTCCCCCATCCTCAAGCTCCGCTCAGGGTTGAATACACTGCCATCTAGAGAGGTGACAGGCAGGCAATGAGGGCAGAGAAAGGGGAGGGCCAGGCTGGGGCTCTCCATGGCACTATGGAGACTTGGATTTTCTCCTCAGACAAGGGAGAACCATAGATTTACCTCCACAAGAGAAGACTGTAGCAGAAGAACTGGAAGGGGCAAGACTGGAGGGAGCGAGGTCCAGGGAGAAAATTAAGGTGAATGAGAAGTAATGAGAATCTGACTGAAGTCAGTAGTCATGAAGTACATAAGATAATGTTAAGGAAATAAAATCAAAGGCCAATTTCATGATTGAATGGTGGGGAGGTGGAGGAGAGAATTCTAATGTCTTAGCAGCACAATTATATTTAACTTCAATCCACTGATTTTAAAGTTCATTGTTTCCAAGAAATTGTAATCACATAATTTTAATATACATAAAATTGCATTATTTGCTTCTAGGATCATCCTTGTAGTAATAATAAAACAATTAACATTTGAACTGGGCTAAGGCCTATGATTTTTGAGCAAATTGAATCATCTGTCTGCCATCAGCACTGGAAGCTCCTGAGAATAACAGTCCCTTCATCAGAATGCTGTCACTGAATTTTTTAGGACAAGTTAAGACCCAAAAGTAAACGCATAGAAAATACTCTAAATTTTTCTAAATAACTGGCAAAAAGGAAAAATATAAATACATACTAGAATTCTGGTTATGCAGAAACTTTGCAAGTACATATATTTATAGACAAACATATACACAGAAATAGTAAGCAGCAAGTTTATAGACTTCTCTGGAGAAAACATAAAGTATCAAAGTTTATAACACACTTTTCCCATAATCTCTTACCGAAAGGATGTAGAAAATAGAAGGATCCCCTGAATGAAGAGACATCGACTTTGTATTTGTTCATCACTTCAAATCTCATTCTGGTATCAGGTGAATTTTAATGAAAAGGCCACTTTTTTACTTCCTAGATAGGTTCCCCACTGATAGCCACGTCCACCTCATCTTTAGGAACATAGCCATCCAAGAGGAATCTTTTCTCCATGGACCATATCCATAAAGCAAATGTATCTACATCAGAAAGGCTATATAAGGTGTTTCCCAGATTGCTACAAAGTCCACCCATGAAGATCTTTACCTATGAGTCACAGCAAAAGTGGGCAGAACTTCTAACAGTGGTTTTCAACCCTATTTGCACACTAGTGTCACTTGGGGGGTTAAAACACACACACACGTACGCACGCACACGCACACATGCATGTATCATGTCAGGGCCCCACCCTAGACCAGTTAAATTAGAATCACTAAGGATAGGTCCAAGAAGCACCCAGATGATTCTAATGAGCAATGAAGGCTGAGAACCACTAGCCAGATCCTTGCTTCTCTAAGTGTGGTCTGCAGACCAGCGGTATCCCCTGGGAGCTTATAAGAAATGCAGAATCTCAGGTCCCACTTGAGAGTGACTGAATTGGAATCTGCAGTGTAATGCCATCCACAATGATTTGTGGGCACATTACATTGTGAGAAGCCCTGGCCTAGAAGAGTCTGGCATCACGTAGGCAAGCTCTAAATAGGACTTACTGATGAGATGAACCAATCCTCATCTTAAAGATCATACTTCAGCCTAGCTGTATAAATGTACTAAATGTACAGAAATCCCTCGGACACCAGCCGAAACAGCTCCCTACACTGGACAGAATGTGAGAGGTAAGTCCTACCACTGTATGGAGCAGAGCATTGTCTTGATGTGAAATGACAACAGGTAAGTCACTGACACACCCCATTCACAAGTGGCTGGATCTAGGGAGGCAGGGAATGGGACTGGGAAAAGGTTCAAAGAAAACCTTAACTCTCTGTAATTACTGATATTTTTATAAACCTAAAGTTTGTCAGATTTTTTGTCCTTTTTTTATCAGATTTTTTTTTTAAAGAAGTTTATCCCCCGAGTCTAAAATGTTTCTCTCCTCCATACAACAAACACTTCTTCTTTTAGATATACAAATTCTCTGTAGTCAAAGACCCAATGCAACAAGATCTCCACCCTTGGGAAATTATATAATTTTTACATTCCTTCATCTCTTGCTTGCTAACCACCCTTTTAAGAATTCCCTCACAGAAAACTAGAAACCCATGAAAATTGCTGGTGATCCCAGGTGCAAAATGGAAACACCGATATTGGTGAACATCTGGTAGACCACAGCTGAGAGAGACAGGAGTAAAACCCAAGGAAGGTAAAAGAACTTGAGGGTAACCTCAGGGTGCAACTGATTTAGCCCCAAAGGCAACACTGAAGGTAAAGAAATAACAAAATATTATTAAGTTCAAGTTTACTTGAAGTTGAGCTCCAAAATTACTGCAAGGAAATTCAAGATAAGTTCATCAATTTAAGTAGTTTCTACAAAACAAAAGGAAACAAATATTGGCTCCCTGTGTAGCTGCTCTCATTATTCATGGTCATTCAAATGACCTCTTCCATGTCTCCCTTTCTTTCCTCCTACTCTTCTGACCTAAAATAGACTGTATCAGTTCCAAACTGACAGAGAGGAAAGATCTGATTTGCAGCAGAAGCACAGAGACAGAAAAACAGACAGAGAGACAGACACAGAGAGGAAGAGAGAGAGAACAGGAAGAACACAAGAAACATTTAAGAAGCAGCAAAGGTGTTAGGAGTTAGCCTGAGCCATACATCAGAAGTTGATGGCTTTTTTTTTTTTTTTAAGATTTTATTTATTTATTTGACAGAGAGAGAGAGACAGCGAGAGAGGGAACACAAGCAGGGGGAGTGGGAGAGGGAGAAGCAGGCTTCCCATGGAGCAGGGAGCCGGATGAGGGATTTGATCCCGGGACCCTGGTACTATGACCTGAGCTGAAGGTAGACGCTTAATGACTGAGTCACCCAGGCGCCCCATTGGGGTTCTTTTAAAAATTACTGATTCCCAGGGGCCCACCGAAAGCAAATAAGTAAGAATCTTGGGATAGAGGCAGGCATTTGAATATTCAAAAACCTCCCTCAAGGGATTCTGAGATAGAGGGCTGGAATCCCAGTTGTGAGGAATGATTCTAACATCAAAAAATCACTTCTTAACTTTTAATATATATTTTTAAAGTTCTGGATACATGTAAATCATTCCCTAATCTACTTACTAGCACTGCCTTACTTTTTCTTCTTACAAATTTTATTTGTCAACCTAACTCATACAGATTACTTTAAAATTCATATAATACTACCATGCTTAAAATGAAAATATAGAAGCAGCCTGTCTTACCTCATTGTCACCCCCAAACCCACTTCCTAAAGGCAAACTACTTTTAAAACTTCTAGCTATCTCTTTTGATATTAAATTTCATATTCCTAAACCCACCTATAATTCATAAAATAAAAATGAGCCTATACAAATAAGAAATAGATATTCGAAATTTAAAAATAAGATGGCCAAAAAAAAATCATTGCAAGAAGCAGAAGAGAAAGCAGAAATAAAAGCCAAAAGATAGAAGAAACACAATTAGAGGATCAGTCCAGCAGGCATTCCATCATATTAGTCTTATATTCCATCATACTAGAAAGAGTGTGCATGGTCTATTTGTATTCAAGAGTAAGGTGTTAAAAAGCTGACTGCAAGCTGTATACTCATGGAGTTGAGGGAAGAGGGTTGTTGCCTGATGGGTTCACTTTAGGAAGAATGGGTAGTAAGTCAGTTTTTTCAGTGTGGGCCCTCAATGTCAGTATCTGGAGGTGTTTTCTCTAGGGCTGCTCTTCATAGGCAGAGAAGAGTCCTTCAATACCTGCCTGGGTTGGTAATTACCTGGCTCTCCTAGAACTGGGCGGAGGAAAAAGAGCACAGGGTCTCACTGTTTAGTATGCAGAGTTTCATTAAATTCCTCTGTTTTCACTGAGCATTTCACCTTTACCCTCTTTTTTTTTTTTTTGGCCTGGTAGCTCTATGTCCAGAACCACTAATTTACTTCAACTTCTCCAGAGAAAAATGTCCAGTGTCCAGCAAGGGCTTCATCTTTCTGTATGGGATGGGAAAAGTGAACTGAGGGCTGGTCCCTTTCACAGACTTACAATCACTCCCTTATTTTCAGCCCCGCTCCAGAGCCTCTCATCCAGAGCATTTCTGGGATTCTGGGAGATAAACTGGCTGTTTCTTCCCAGGATCTACTCCCAACTTTCTTTCACGGCACTCAAGTACCAACTTTCCCCACTATACAAAGTCCACTGCCACAGGTGTGTTTGCTTTTCGTCCCCCGAAAATGTGTTGGTGTCTCCCATCTGCTGTTGCCTCTTCTCATATCTACACCATCATTACAGGGGGGTTTCGGCAGCCACCAACAGTAAACACATGTTCAGCCCACCAAATTCTAACCTGAGGTCCCCACAACCAAATCTTACACCCACAGAAACTGCCCCAAAAGATGAGTCTTTCTTTATCATTTTTTAACACACTCATAGCTTTTCTGTTTTCACAGATACACCAGATCAGCTAGGATACTTTTCCAATTATTTTAATGTTTATCATCATTTCCTTTTTTTAATGATAAAAAAAAAACCTTATCCAAGAGAACCCTTTTCTGGATACCACAAAAGACTTTTTATTTATTGACTCTTTAATTAGCCTTAAAAGACAGTAGAATTCAGAATACTAGATTATGATTAAACAAAGAAAATGCAGGTGTTTCATGCAATAAAGCTATTATCATTGACTCCTTCTTGCCACTTCAAATCTAGCCTAAGGTAGTGGCCTGAACTGAAAGGTATTTGCCTCAATAATGGTCAGGTGTTTTCCAAGAAGACCTTTGATTACTGAACACAGTCATCATCAATACTGGAATCTTAGCTGTTTTGTTTCTAAAGACAGGCAAAGGAGGGATGATCAGAAAGTTTAAAAAATAATTAAGCATGAAAACTTTTCTCACATCCAAATGATCATAATTTTTTCGTTCCCATCCAAAGGACACAAATCTGAAGACTCTTAACCTGAAGATTTTGATCTTTAAGGCTGAAAACCTGGGACTTGTTCTAAACACTAAATTCATAGTTACAGAAATAAAAAATAACTACAGAGTAAAATACTCATACTACATTTTTTATCTAATTCCACTCAAAAGGAACACATATTTTGGACCTGTCAATACTTGTAATTGCCTCCTTTACTACTCATGACTTCTCTGAAAAGAAAATCAAGCATCTAATGAAAAAGATTCCTATGGGGAGAAAAAATTACATTGTTCTACTTCTCAAGCTGGTTGGTAGTTGCATGGATGTTCCCTTTTTAATATTTCATTGAACTATACATTTTGCATTTCAGAAGTTATATATGTGTTATACTTTATAATAAAAATTACTTTTTTAACAGTTAAAAAAGTGGATAAAAAGTTGGAAATTTCATTTGTCATGAAACACAATGCTATAATCTTGTCTAAAGTTATTATACACATTGACATGGATAAAGGGAAAAAAGTCATCATGATTTTACCTTAAGTGCCTAAACCAGAGTCTCACTGAATTTCGACAGTCATCTTCAGATGAGGAAACTGAGGAATTTAATAGTTAATTAGTAAGGTTACTAATAGGGATGGAATCTGCACTAATCCCAAGTGCTGTATGTCCAATTAAGGGCTCCTTAAACATTTTATGAGGAGAAAGAACTTTCCACTTTTCCAAAGTTTTGAATTCAAAAACAGGATATTAAAGCTGATGGTCTCTGCTTTGATGTCTGTGAATTTCCTGAGATCCCCAGGGAGGAAGCAGACATCCACTGGGTATGGCTGTGAAACTGATTAATGAAGTACCGCTCCTAGTCATTTCACTTACCTCTAGTTAGTATAAAAATGTTACCTGCTGCCTCAGAAGTTACTTTAACTCAAATGCAAAGAAGGAAACTATGAGTGGTCAATAACCTTATGTTCAAAGGGAACAACACCTCTTTCCCACTCACAAGGTTTCCAAAGGAGGGATATTCCCTGTCCACTCCTGTCTTCTTGCCCTACACCATATTCTTCCCTATAGGGGTGGAACAATTTATTTGGTTAGTGCATGACAACTGTTTCTCAGTTCTCCAATGGATGGAGTTTTTCTGTGAAAGACATTAAGCATAAGAGATTTGGCATCTCTTTTTCTCTAGCTGGGCAGTGAAAGGCAGAGACCTGGGTATTTCTGCTCTTCGGCCTCAAACCTTCCATCCTGCATGTTGTTCCAAAGTCTCCACGAGGGTGGGGGTGCACAAGGACATTGTGAACTTCACAACAAGCTATGTCCTCCAATCTAGGCTTCATCAATAATGAAGATAATGATTTGTCTATTTATTGATGCTTACCTGTTTTTTAATTCATGGGGAAGAGCTGCTGTTTTTCATGGGTCCTCCTTAAAGATGCCATCACCTGCCTTTGGTTTGGAAGACAGAGGACATGGACCTGATCCCACAGCTCTCTACTCAATGGGTTTCTGTGCCCACAAACACCGGTGTTCTAACAGCACTAAGTAGGGAAGCCAAGTGGAAGCTTTCTAAGATTTTGTTCTGTGGATACTTTAATTATTTCTTCTGCTCTAGAGGAAAATATTAAACTGAGATTCAGAGATTCTGGCCCCTTCCAGAGCTAGCTCTGTCACACACGTCTGTGATACGGGGCAAGTCACAATCTTTCTAGAAAGTCTTTAAAAGACTTTAGCTTCCCCATCTTTTAAATGAAGGAATAACTTCCCTATTTTTTTAAGGTACTTTCCAACTCTAAAGTGCAGAAAGGCTTTAATAAATGTATTCCATAATTTAAAAAAAGACTTTGATATATCCATCAGTCAAATATATATATATATAATATGAAATACATAATAACATATAGCTTAGCCTCATCATTCCTGAAGATCACTGCCCTTCTGCCTCATGGCTGTGACACCTCACCATTCTCAAGCTCAGTGACGTTCTGAGTTTACATCATCACTCATAACTGACCTCTCCATAATGACAAGCTACTCTAAAACTTCCCCACGCCCTTTGCCACCAGCCCCTGCACACCCTCTCCTATTTCTCCCTTCCCGCTGTCCCTGCTGGAACAGCTGCTACACATTGCACTCTGCTCTCTGTTGCCTACTCTCCCAGGCCGGCAGTGCCGCCCCACTTGCCTCCCTGCTCCGCCAAGGGCCCACAGGGAACCGGCAGTGCCAGTGATCCTCACACCACCTTCGCGTCCAACTCTCTGAGCGTTGCTGGAGAGAGTCAGGAAGACAGGGGGGATGCCTTCTACTGCTTGCCAGGCCTGGCCATCTCTGGATCCCTGCAGTGCTCAGACGCGAAGCTACTCCAAACTCTTCCCCTTCCCCAACTTTACCCCTCGCCCCCAACTTGCTTTCAGCCAATCATCTGGCCTCCTCCGTTATTGCTCTTGCTTCCCAACAGAAGGGAATGGATCCGTTTCACATGCAGCCACCCTCCCTCCCAGCTCCCAACTTCTCCTTCTAAATCTGTGCCTTTTTGCCTCCATGTCACATCTGTTTTTCCATGAATAACTACCTGTGCCATGACCTGGATGATCGAATAATGTATTATTCAAAAAGCGTCCTCTTTTAGAATCAAAGTAGGCATTATTTTTCCAGATATTTGTAATATTTGTCCAAACATTAGCCCATAAGTAAACTGGGGTAACAGGTGTGAACCAAGGCTGGCCTAGGCCCCCCGGACATACGGCCACTCTCTTGTTGCCACCCCTCCTACTTGTGGAGGGCCTGATGCAGGAGCTGCCTTCCCACCCCTCTCCTGATCTTCAGGCCCTTCCTCTCCAAGGATGGCCACAGTACTCTCAGGCCTTTCTTATGCTCTTGTTCCTAGCCACTAGCCTCTCAGATTTTCACAGTGTGATCACGGTTTACACTCACTCCATTTTCTTCCCATCAGGCACCCCTCAGGCACCCGGCTGACTTGTCTCTGACTTGTCTCCACTGCCCAACTGACCCCATCCCCAAAGGCTGCTGACAGTGGTCTCCCTAACGAGTCTACTGATCTCTCCCCAGTCTCTGATGTCTGCCCCTCCAACCTATCAGCCTCCATCAATCGTCCTTTCTCACCTTTTCCTTCTTCTCCTGCCTCTTTCTTCTCAGCATCCTGACGGCCTCTTTCTGTCTCCCTCCAAGCCCACAAATATTGGTTTTTCCAAGGCTCTGCCCCCAGTCTCTTATTCTTTTCACCCACACTGTGAACCTTTCTCACCACTTAATCCCTTCGTAAGGACGCCCCAAATTTCCTCTATTTGCAATGGCTCCCATACATCTGGATGGTCCACAGGCACACAAATGTGAACATATCCAAATCCAAACTTATCATCACTTCCATTAATGAGACAAACACTGACTGCACACTACTAGCAAGTGCCTTTACTAGTGGTTCTTCTCGACTATTTCAATTCCTGCCATTGCTGTCCAAAGTCACTCAGCTTCCATCTTTGACTTCTCCCTCAACTCCCTCATCTAATTAGTCAACAATTTCTGTCCTGTTTACTTCTGTGGCGTCTCGCCCAACCCACCTGCTCCCACTCTAATTTGTATTCTCTGTTGCTTCTCTTCTGGAGTGTATCTTAATAGCTTCCTAACTGGGACTACCCATGGCTCTTCTGACTCTTCTTAAAGCATAGCTCTAATCACATCACCCCCACCCCTGCATACACACACCTTAAAATACCTTTGATGGTGATCTACTGCCTAATAAATAGGCTCCTTAGCCCAGCATTCAAGATCATCACAGTACAGTCCTAACCTTGCCATGTAGCCTTCTGCCCCACTATCCTGCCCTCCAGCTTAACCACATTCCTTTCCATTCCTGGATATGCTCATATATATATATATATATATATATATATATATATATATGCTCAAAAGACTTTCATTCAAGTCTTAGTATAGACTAGTTCCCACATCTCTGCCAGCTGAAGTCCTACTAATTGTTTAAGGCCTTGCTCAGGATGCCTTAATTGAGTCTTAATTAAGCTTTTCCTTCTCTGAAATCACAAAGCAATTTCTTTGTGCCTCTTTCACAGTTCTTCCATGTAATACAGCCTTTGGTTACCTGCCTTACGCTCCTTACATGACTCTCAAGCCTCTTAAAGAAAGGGTGCCAATGTCTGATTAACCTGTAGACTCCTTATACTGCTTTATATATAGTAAGCTGAATGAGAGGCTGAGATAGTCAAGTTAACTGGTATCCATCATACACCATATAAAAGAATGAAGATGTACTTAATATCATCAAAGTTAATTATGTCAAATTGTTAGGAAGGTCCAGAAATGAACCATTTCTGCTGTTAGTTCAAGGATATATGAATGTTAGATCAAGGACATGTGAATCATTTTACTTTAACATCGCAGGAGAATTGTGCATTCTTTATTGATTCCTTAAACTACAGAGAATTATAGAGATAGACCAGATCTTAGAGATCATTTAATTCTTCCCCAATGCCCCCTCTCTCCCCAACTCCCTTGTTCTATCCCAACCACCAATGCTCCAGGTGAGAAAACCAAAGCTTTGAGAGATGAAGCTGTTCTCAGGGTCACATAAATCAGAAGTCATAATTGTAGCCATTTCCATTTATTATGGGCCTAGTGTACACCAGACACTTGATAAATGTTATCCCAGCCCCACGACAATCCTTAAAGGGAGATGCTACTACCTCCACCTTAGAGATGAGAGAATGCTTGAAAAAAGCTAAGTAACTTGCTACAGAGAGCCCTGATGGTTAGGGGCAGAGCTGAGCTCAGCCCCAATTCTATTTGGCTGTCAAGTCTAGGCTTTTCTAACTGGACACTGTGGCAGAGGCAAGACCTACCAGCTGTCTTGACTCCTGTCTCCTACTATTTCTCCAGTGAATAATTATGCCAACTAAGCAAACACACATACTTGTAAGTTGTGAGCCATTTTGTTTGAAACTGGAGGCATGAAAACTAAATAGTAGCTTCATTACTATGAATGTTCTAAGGTTAATTACTGCCAACATTCTGACTCTTGTCAGAAAACTTCTTCAATCTGGAAAATAGATATGTTTTCCTGTTTTTTCAATTCTTAAGTATATTCCTCAACTTAAAACACATTTGCCCAACCACATTTAGCAAGAATTTGTTGAGCTCCTAGATGTCCAAGGCACATGGGAGGGCACAAAGTTGAATAAGACATAGTTTTACTCTGAGAGTTCACAAGCAGGAGGCAGTCAATGGGCTAATGGTAGGAACCATGCCTCCCCCACTTATGGGAGCTCTGGCTAATTTAGGGACTTGCAACAAGATGTCAAGACTCTCAGTCCTAACCCCTGCTCTGTCTGCAGCCTTGGCGAGCCATCTCACTGCGTCTCAGTTTCCTCAGCAAAGGGACTGGTACAAAGGAACGAATTGTGCTAAGTAGTTTCAAGGTCCCTGTTAGCTTTAAAATTTCCACTATTGCTGAGCTTACTCTTGAAATCAGATTACGCTTTTGAAAGCGATCACAGCTACGGGCAGGGAAAGAGCATTCTTCTTTAACTTCGGAAGTACTGAGTTCTCAAAATATTGCTATAAGAGCAAAGCTGACCAATATCTTTCCAAAGTTTATTATTCATAATAATAAAAAGTATATTAAAGTTTACCCTCTAGGGAGGTAGCATTCAGCACTACATTTGAAATCTTCCATTATATCATTGACTGATTATAGCTTAAATTCTTTACAATACCTTTAAGATGTTTAAATTATAATTTTAAGTAACTCCTTCTATCCACTCTTCCGTGGAGTTACTGACATTAACAACAATAAAGCAGAGGTAGGGCCTCTTGCATTCACTTAGTTATATTTATACTTCATATTAAGGGCTACTTACTAGGGACCTTCCCAAGCTTCAGCTAAAGTTGAGGTTGGTGAAATCAGTGGGGAGGGAGGAATAGAGAACTATCAGTATTTCAAACATGAGTGAAAACTTGACTTTGTTGATTCCATTTCAATATCCTGTACTTCTCTTTCAATTAGCACAGGTAATATTTTTAATCACCCACGGTCTTCTACGGTAATACGCTTTCTTTTGACGAGGCTCTATATGCCTTATCTTTCCTCACACTCAGCATCTTAGGATGTGATGCTCAAACCCAGCTTGTGCTGTCAGTTAAACAGCACAGAAGAGGAAATGAATCAATCAAAAGAAAGCTGGAAGAAAAAAACTATACCATCTTAGTGCCTTGCTCACAAAAGGCACTGACTTCCAACTGTCAAAGATAGCCCTACCAAGAAATCAGGGAAAAGAATTTATTCATTCAGGAGTCAACACTGAGTGCCTAATATATGCCTGGTACTGTTCTAGGTGCTAGAGTTACAGCAGAGCAAAACAGGCCAAAATCCCTGCCACAGTGGAGCTTACATTCTAGTACAAAGAGACAGGACTTAAAGACAAAATAAAAATTATTTCAGATAGTGATTAAGTGTCATGGAGAAAATAAAATAGGATTGGGTGGGTGTGCTTCCTGGGGTAAGGATGAAAAGCTATTTAAGGTAATCAAGAGGGCCTTTGCTGAGTAGATGCCATTTGACCTGAATCCTGAATGACAAGAAAACTTTTCTCTTAATCCTACAAGTGTGGAGTGAGGTGGGAATGAGTCAAGTTAGTCTTTAAGGTGGTCGCAGTGGTTAAAAGTTCTGTATTAATGGCAAACTAAGTTCCTTTTTGGATTTGGCTTGAAACACACACACACACACACACACACACACATACACACACCCAACGCCTAAATCTTTAAGACTCCTACTTAGGAGCCACTTGTTTTTCTTTTAAGATCCACCAACTTTTAAAGTTTTTGCTAATTACTTTAGCGGTACTTAAGCACAGGCAATTACTAGAAGGACTCCTTCAGAACCCAATACCTCACTAGACACCAACCAAATTCTGAATGAGACAGGACCCAGCCTCGCAGCGAATCAGCGGTCCTCCACCGACTCATTAATGTAGCCAGGTGGAATCCTGCAATCCTTCCAAGAATGGGAAACAAGCTTCGGGAAATCTGGGGTACCGGATACCCCAAGTTCCCCAAAATTGTGTAAGGGGGAAAACAAGCGGCCGCTCTTTTGCATGAACTCTCCCCCGCCCCTCCAGGCGTCATCGCTGCAGAAGGGCGGCTGTCCCTGGGTCAGAGGCACACGGCGAGTACGCGCGCGTGTGTACCCCGCATGAATCATCGGCGCCCGGTCCGCGGGCGATGATTCATTCACCGCCCTGGAGCTCACGGCCACACGTTCCGGGCGTACTATGACCGCCGCACACGCAGCTTCCTTAATATTAAACAAATGTTTCAAAGTACAAATGCCTGGAGCCAGAACCATGTAGACCCAGGCCAGGCTGCGGAGAGGAAACGGCACGGATCGGCCGCTGCCCGAGTGCTCCCGGGGCCGGGAGGGGAGCGGCGGACACGTCCGCCCGCCCTCCCCCACCCCCCGGGCCTCCCGCCCGGCCCCCGGATCCCCGGTTCCCCGGCACGCGTACCGGCGGCGCCCGCAGGGGGCGCGGAGGGCGCACAGGTGGGTCCCCGCCCGGCCCTGCCTCCCGCCCCTCCCCGCCACTCGACGAAGGCCGACGCGCCCTCGCCAACGCGCCTCCCGCTCGCCCCTTCCCTCTCCGTGACATCTTATATAATAACCCGAGCTAATCAAAACGGAAGCGACGCGCGCTGCCGGGGCCCGTCTCCCGGCCGGGGCTGGATGCTCGCGCCCAAAGCCCGCGGCCCCCGAGCTAGGCACCCGGGCGCGCGGCTCCGGGGCGGGGGAAGGGCCCGAGCGCCGCCCCGCCTCGTCCCTCCTCGCAGAAGGCGCTGCTCCTGCCGGTCCCCGTCAGGAAGCCGCGAGCGTCACAAACTGCGTCAGCTTCTTCAAACACATTTCATGGTCTCCCTCCAGCCCGGGAGCCGGCTGCTCCCGAGGCGGGGCCGCGGCCGGGGCTGGAAGGAGCCCCTCTGGGGAGGAGAAAGTTCCTCGGGGCCCTCCCCTCGCCCGCACCGCGCCCGGCCCCGCCGCGCCTCCAGCCCCTCTCCGCGCGACGCCCGCCCCGCCGCGCAGCCCGCCAGCCCGCGCCAATGTCAGCTTGGGCAACTTGTGACCCCCGGGCGCCGGGCGGCCCCCTCCCGCCCGCCGGGCTCGCCCGGCGCCGGGGGCCTCCCCCCTCCGCCGCCCCCCCCCTCCACCCCTCGGCCCAGCGGAAAGCGGCGACGCCACAAACTTCCCCGGGCCGCGCCGGGCGGGGAAGCCGCCCGGGTCCCCGCGCATCGCCCTTACCTTGCTCTCGGGAGGCCACGATCCGGGCGGGCCGCGCGGGGCGCGTGGTGCGCGAGCGCGCGCGCGTGGGGCGGTAGGTGAGGGAGCCCGCGCCGGCGGGGGCGGGGCGGGGCAGCGGGGGTGCGAGCGACGCGGGCGGGGGGGGCCGGCCCGGCGGGCGGGCGCGAGGAGAGCGGAGCCGGCTGCGGCGGCGGCGGCGGCGGTGGCGGCGGCGGCGGCGGCGGGCGCGGGGCGAGCGCGCCGAGGGGGCGGAGGAGTTGCCGTGGGTTTGTTTACGCATTGCTGCCCGGCTCGGGGCACAGCCCGCACTCCCTGATTGGACACAAACTGGGGCACAGCCTCTCGCCGCCTCCCGCCAGGCCTCCTCGAGCAGCCTCCGCGCAGCTCCCGGAGCGCCCTGCCCGGCACGGCCCGCGGCGGTGCCCGGGCCTGGAGGGGACGAGCCGCGGCGGCTACCGGGGGCGGGCGTGAAGCCACTCGTTGGCCCAAGGCTCGCGATCGCCCACCTGTAGTGGCCCGACCTTGGCAAGGAGAAATTGGAAACTTCTGAGGCTGGAGACTTCGTATCATTCAGCCATAGAAGGGGCATTTCCCTCCCTACCCCCGCAACAGACGGAGGAATCTTGCCCTTGAACGGATAGAAAGCAGCAGCTCAAACGTGCCCCTTCAGCGATGGTCAAGCCGAACCTTCCTCAATAAGCTATCCCTCAGAGCTCAGTTTCTTCCCGGCCTCCAGGTTCGCTGCTTGTATTCTGTCCTCACGCAGCATTCAAAGTTGCCATCCCAGAAGTGACCTTGCCACATGATGCCCAAGATCCCAGATGACTCCCCATGGCCTCAAACCCCAAGTCCTTAGTCTCAGAGTCTTCCACAGCTGGGCCTCCACCAGTCAGTCTCCTCTTCTCCACTGCCCAACCCTCACCCCCAAAACCCTTGCCTATGGACAACACCTTAGATGCCTCTGTTCTTTCGAGACTGATTTTGATCCTGCTCTGTTCTCTGCCAAAAATCCCAGAAAACCCTGTAGGTCCCTCAGCTTGTCAAACCCTCCTAAGCTCAGCTTGTCTAGCATCTCCTACCATCTCTGTGCAGTCTCCCTGAACCCCGTGCAGAATCCATCCCTCATGGTTGGCATCAGTCTGGCTTGAGGGTCAGTCATGTGCTTACTCTGTGCCCCGATTAGTCTGTGGGTTCCTTAAGAACAAGAGCCTGGTTTTAACAGGGCCCTGGGGATGGGAGAGATGAACGCTGTAAGAACAAAATTGTCACTGAGTGTCTGCAGCTCTGTTGGTACTAGAAAAACTCAAGAGAGTCTCTATCAAGAGGATCTCCTGATAGTCTGCAAACCTCATCTTGCAAAAAGCAAACACTTCCAAAAACTGAGAATGCCCTCCATTTCCCCTGTGTCTCTGTGGTCTTCCCCACCACACCTAGCTATGTGCCATCTATACACATAACGGGCACTTGATAACTCTTGGGGGAGTAAAACTGAAATGTTCCTTAAACTCAGGCTCAAGGTGATTAAAGTGAATACAGTAAATCATGGAGGAATAGACATGAATGGCCATGAACCCATTCATTTTACAGATAGTTCCTAGGCTAAGAGTCCCTCAACTCTGACAGCTAGTATGGATTTGTCACTCTCCAATCAAGTACTGGGGAAGTAGACCCAGACCCTTCTCGACTCTTCGGATGGCTGGATTTCTTTCTCTTTTTAGATTCGCTGCTTCCAGTCCCACTGGGAATGTTGCCTTTGAACTCTGAGGGTAAATCCAAGTGAAAGTTTTCTTTCCCAGACAATTCAATAATGATGATTTAATGCAGCAAATTAAGTACAAAGGTGTTGAAAGAACTGGAAGTGCAACCAGGGGAAAGTGAGGCAATCCTGAGATTAGCAACTGCTGGATGCATCTCCTCTCCTAGGGCCCGAGGGACAAAGGGAAGAAGCTGCCAAAACCATGAAGGTCTTGCCCAGTGAGAGCTGGAGCCATGAAGGAAGTTACAACTGCTGCTGGAGGTGCCTCCCAAAGCCAAGAAATCCCCTGGTTTCTTCCTCCCACCCTCCAGAGCCACCCAGTGTAGAAAGCGGAAGCCAGCTGACAAGATGACAGAGAGCAGGGGTCAGAACCCCTACGGTACAGATCAGCGTAGGGAAAGGAGGTAGATCAGAGAGCGCAGTGGCAAGCCACTGGCATTCAGGGCTTGGGCGAGGCACCTGCTCACCTCGGGGACTCTTCCTCCGCACAGGATTCTGCAGGAGCAGAACAAACTTTCTTTCCGAGCCCCAGAACTCCCTTCCTCCCTCTGTTCCCCTTTTGCCCCTTTGCTTCCATTTCTCCTTCTGTCTTCTTCTCTACCATAATTCCCTTATATCTCCCTTTTCTCTCTTATTCTCTAGCTCTCATTTTTCTCTTCGTGTTCCAGTGTATTTCCTCCTAACTTCTCTTTCCTCCCCGGAGTCTCTGCTTACCTCTGTTTGTCCTTCCTGGGCAGGATGGCAGCCTTCTTCAGCATGAAGGAGAGGAGCAGATTCCTATGGCAGGCCATGGAATACGGAACTGTTGTATAGTCCCTTCCAGACACTGTGCTAGATATTTCACATATGGTATCTCATTTCATCTTCGCCTCACCTACTACCTGGGCACCAGTGAGTATAACTTTGGTGGCTTCACTATTGCCCACCAGAGGGAAGGCTTTGCTGGTGCAGGTCACCAACGTCACTGCTCTTAGCTTTCCACATCTGTGAGTGGCTTCTTCCGCCCTTTCTTTTTCCTACCCTATGTCCTTTCCTTCCACTAGCTCAAACATTTCTCCCAGATCTCAACCCCCAACAGCCTAATAGACCTGCATTCTAACTTGGCATTTCAGCTAGCTTTTGAAGGATGGGTAGAATTCAATAAACGGAGATCAAGGAAGGGCCTTCTTGGGGGAACAGTGGATAATATGGTCCAGTTTGACTGAACAAAAGGTCGAGCTGGGATCTAAGACCAGATTTCAGATATTTGCCTTTAGATTTCAGTTCTCTAAGACAGACTACTCAGAAACACAGACTAACCTTAAGAATATTAAGTATGGGTATAATTTATATAATCAGAATCAGAATATTTTAAAGCCAGAAAGCAGTCAAGACATTGTCTGGCCCAACATGTCATTTTTAAGTGAATGACCTGAGGCCTAACAGGCTTAGGTAACTGGAGTATGTCGATAGCTAAATGCAGATGTTAGAGTTTGATTACCTGTGTTCAAATGCCTGCTTTGACACATGTGAGGTTATATGACCTTGAACTTATCTGTGTTTAACATTCCTCATCTATAAAATAGGAAAATGAGAGAATCTACCCCAGTGGGTCATCATGAGAATTAAATGTTTTTACAGGTAAAACAACACAGTGCCTGGCATGTAGTCAGTCTTCCATAAATAGAGTTGAGTATTATTAGGATTTCCCATGGCTATTCGGCTAGCTGGTATTTACCAGAGTCAGAACTTGTCCCCAAATCTTTTCAGCAGGAATTGAGTGTTCTCTCCATTCCTAGAAACTATGTCTTAGGGTGCTCATTGAATGCCCATCTGAAAACATGGTGCTCCTCTGGTCTGCTGTTTAAAGAAGTTCTCTGTTATGCTTCCGGATGCCATTCCTCTGTGCACCTCCTTCCACCCGCTCTAACACCAGCCTCAGCAGCCCACTGTTCAGTAGGGACTGACTGCGCTTGGTGGAGTTCTGGCAGAAGGAGGGGGCATGACAAATGAGCAAGGGGCCTCTATTTCACAGTCAGCAATCTAGTTTACGGGTTTTGAGATAGTCATATTTGACAAATTTAAATTTCAAAGGACAAAAAAAATATTGAATTAAAGGGGTTTGAATGATCTGTCATCCTGTGGCCTATAGAGCATCAAACCTACCAGCTTCAATTTTGATGGTTCCTTCGGGGAGCTCCCTGGGACCAGGAAAAAGCCTTCCTCTAACTGGGTGTCCAAGCCTTCAACACATTGTGATGGGGGAAGAGAATCTTCTTGGTCCCTCCACTTTTCCTTTCTGAGTCTCGGGCTCCACTTTTCAAAACTCCCCATGAGCTTCATGTAGTTCACTCTCTGGACTGTAAGCTTCTTGAGGCAATTAACCCCAGTTACTTACCTTTTAATCTCTGGGACCTAGCTCAGGATCTGGGGTCTACCCGGTGCCCACAGTCTGCTGAACTGACGAGAGCGATGCCACACACACACACACACACACACACACACACACACACACACACGTCCTCCGAAAGGGTCCCTCCTTCTCCTCCTTCGAATCTTTGTCTCCTCAGCGATGTCCTTAGCTAGTTGTCAACCTGCTCCACTAATTCACCGGAAAGCATGACAACAGCTGAATGTGAAATAAATGTGCATTTTACAATACCAACTGCATTCAAAGGGGGTTATTTTAATGGTGTAAATCCAGCAGTATTTTAAGAGGGTCAGGAAGACATTTTTGGGGGGCAGCTGGGCTTTCCTAACACCTTCACATCACACCACATACACTACAACTTACCTCTCCTATAAATAAAGGCTATTTGACTCTCATTGTTACACATTTTACTTCAGATTTCTTAGGCTAAATTGTAGATGGCCCCCATTCTATATATGGCTGCATTAATCATCCTGTCTAAGTCACTTCTTAAAAGGCACAGTTTTCTTTAATCTTAAAAAAAGTTAATCAGTGTCCCATTTTCTCTCTCTCTCTTTTTTTAAGATTTTATTTATTTATCTGACAGAGAGAGAGACAGCAAGAGAGGGAACACAAGCAGGGGGAGTGGGAGAGAGAGAAGCAGGCTTCCCGCTGAGCAGGGAGCCCGATGCGGGGCTCGATCCCAGGACCCTGGGATCATGACCTGAGCTGAAGGCAGATGCTTAATGACTGAGCCACCCAGGCACCCCCCATTTTTCTCTTTGACTTCAAAGCCAGACCAATGACCCAATACCTTGATCGCTCACTGATCAGTGTGCCAAGGACCGGTACGTAGAAAGCACTTAGGAAATGGTAGTTATTTTATTATTGTTATTTATTATCAGTATTATCACCTTAAAGAGAGGAGAAAAGCTCTTCTCTGCTTTCCTTCCAGATTTCTTTCAGAAATTGAACTTTAGCATCACTTTAGGGAGAGATAGATAATTCATGGTAATCCAATTTTCCGGGTACCACTTGTTTCTGTTTCCCAAAGAGAGGCTGGAAGGATGATTAGGGGTTATCGCACTGCTAGGGTCCTGTAATCAGCCTGGTCCTCTCCATCCCCACTCTGCTCTCCATAATATTCTTGATAAAATGGGAAGCACTCAGGCCATCTCTGGCCCAAGAAGAGTTCATAGTGACAGACCAAAGATTTGTTCTCTGATTGTGTTTACAATTCCTTCAGGGCTTTCTCCTGAATGGACCAGAACATTCTCTGTTGCGTTTTGTTTGTTTTTCTGCCTTGGATGACAATTTAGAGAAGAGAATCTCCCCAGTGGCTTCCCAGCAAATAATTCTTTTATTCTCACCTATCATACTTCATTTCCTTTCCTTAGGGCAGCTTTTGCACCTTGATCATCAAATGGTCTGATTTAACTGTCTTCTTCTCTTTGATTATAGTAAAAACAAGTAAAACCTCTCATTACTGGGTTTTTTTTTTAAGATTTATTTATTTATTTATTTGAGAGAGAGAAAGAGAGAGAGAGAGAGAACATGAGAGGGGGGAGGGTCAGAGGGAGAAGCAGACTCCCTGCTGAACAGGGAGCCCGATGCGGGACTCAATCCCGGGTCTCTAGGATCATGACCTGAGCCGAAGGCAGTCGCTCAACCAAATGAGCCACTCAGGCGCCCTCATTACTGGTTTTATTTTAATAGTTTTTTATTGTTATGTTAATCACCATACATTACATCATTAGTTTTTGATGTAGTGGTCTATGATTCATTGTTTGTGCATAACACCCAGTGCTCCACGCAGAACGTGCCCTCTTTAATACCCAGCACCAGGCTAACCCATCCCCCCACCCCCTCCCCTCTAGAACCCTCAGTTTGTTTTTCAGAGTCCATCATCTCTAATGGTTCGTCTCCCCCTCCGACTTACTCCCCTTCATTCTTCCCCTCCTGCTATCTTCTTCTTCTTTTTTTTTTTTAACATATATTGCATTATTTGTTTCAGAAGTACAGATCCGTGATTCATCAGTCTTGTACAATTCACAGCGCTCACCATAGCACATACCCTCCCCAATGTCTATCACCCAGCCACCCCAACCCTCCCACCCCCCCACCACTCCAGCAACCCTCAGTTTGTTTCCTGAGATGAAGAATTCCTCCTATCAGTGAGGTCATATGATACATGTCTTTCTCTGATTGACTTATTTCACTCAGCATAACACCCTCCAGTTCCATCCACGTCGTTGCAAATGGCAAGATCTCATTCCTTTTGATGGCTGCATAATATTCCATTGTGTATATATACCACATCTTCTTTATCCATTCATCTGTCGATGGACATCTTGGCTCTTTCCACAGTTTGGCTATTGTGGATCATTACTGGTTTTAATGTCCCTTTCCAGGTAGGTGTTCCATGAAGTCATCTTTGGCCCACTGTATTTCTGCATTGTACTTGACATACCAGGCCTTCGCCGATCCCTTGCTTTCCTCAATTGTCTGTTGCCCCCTGAGCATCTGGTTGTTTCTATTTGAACATCTGGTTTTTTGTTTTTTTGAGTCATAGCAAAAATCGACCTTGGCCTTCCAATAATGAGATTTTCAAAGATCCTAGAATCATAAAATGTTAAAGCTGGAAGGACTTAGGCAGATAACAGAGGCCAACTGATTCCTTTTATAGTGAGAAACCAAGACCCAGAGAAGCCAAGTGTCAGGTGCAAAGCTATGCAGCCTATGCTAGGAGAAAACTAGAACCAGGCCCAAGACGCCTGCTTCATTTGTTTCTTGTGAATGAGATTATGATGCCTGGAAATAATAATATGAGGAATTTACAAGTGTCTTCTTCCAACATGTTTACCTTTTCATATCATGGTTTTCCTGCTACATTTCCTGGAGGCTCAGAGGAATAAGAATTCCACAATTGAAAAAAATGCAACCATAGGAAGACATGACTTACAGACCTGAGACTATGTCTCTTAATAATCATCTTTCTTTTCTAGTGGTTCTTTGTACAGTGCACACAGCACATTCTCAACAATGATGATGGTGACGATGGTGGATGATGACCAGGTCTCACATCACTACGCTGTCGGTCCTCTTCTACATTTTGTTCTCAATAGTTCCAGCTATTTCTGGGTTTCAGGCCTTCTGGAATCCTGGCTCATTTAGCTTAGGGTTCTTTAAGAGGGTGATGGGTGTCTTTTCAAGAGCTGTCTTCCATTGTGAGGGTGATAACTTCAAATGGTTAGAGACCTACCCTCAAGCACACACACACACACATTTTGAAACTTTTCTAAAGTTGAGGAGGTGTGTTCCTAAAATAATACCAACTGTTGCATAAACAAAGCATTCTCTGGTCAGGTAATCCGAAAAATACTAAACGAAACAGAATTAAATAGGGTTGGTCAGTTTGTTTTTACTGGAATTCACAGGATCTTTAAAACAGTAATGTGAATCCTGAATTTCTAAGGGAGGGTGGTGAAATATGTAGAATTTCCCAAACATATTTGACCATCAAATCATTTATGGGACTGGTGTAACATGGAACAACCTTTAGGAAATGTTAAATATCCTTTGGGTTTCAATTAGAGTATACAGTATTCCATTTGTTCTAAAACTATCTGTTTCAAAGGTTAAGATGTCCTTCCCTAGAGTTTGTTTTCTTAGATATAATGACTTAACCAGTGCCTCTTCTGCTCATTATTTATCATTTTAGGATCTAGATGCTGTTATTTCTCAACCTGAATTTTTCCACACAGAGAAATCGTAGGTTGTTTAACTCTGACCTCATATCTGAGCTGCTCAATTCTCATAATTATTGCAACTGTCCTATTCTTTTCTACACAGTTTTCAGGGTGTAGGGTCAAAAAGCTAATGATAATTATAGTAACGACAAGTAGCATTTCTGAGTGTGTACAGTGAGCCAGATATTGTGCTAACAGCTTTATGTGTAACATCCCACTTAATTGTCAGCACAACCCTATGAGATAGATATTATTATTTTCATGTTACACATGAGGAAACTGAAGTGAGTTTAAGTAACTTTGCCCAAGGAGGTCCCAGGGAAGGAGCGGAAGCTGGGATTGAACCGGATTGTGTTCAACTCTTAAGAATTCCAGGCCCCTGCACTTCCAGTGTTAGTTCTACTTTTTAATGTATGTGCTGCCTTCCCAACTGGAATCCTTTAAGAGCAGAGGTCACGTGGTACAGACCTCAGTAGAATCTTCTCTGCTTAATGCAGCACCTGGCATGCTGTAGCCAATTTCCCTTTGAAGAGAAAGATGAAGCAACTTGCCCAAGCCATTCAGCTAGTAAATGGTGGACCCAAGATTTGAACCATCTCCCATACCTTGTGCATCATGGATTTCCCACAAGGACCATGTTCTGTGTACCAAGTGAGCTCTCTTTCCCCTTGGAGGTTGCACTCACTAGGCTTTCCATCATCCCAAACAAGGCATTTTGTGTCCCCCTTCTACCCCCCCAACCACCTCACCTGCCACCCCCAACACATTCATTCTGCCCTATCCCAAACAGACTGTGGTTCTGGACCTAGGGAACTAAATCTACCTGTAATGGCTAATACCTCCGTAAGCAAGAAAGCACTTTTGTTGTTGTTGTCTGCTAATTTTGTTGGAGGTGTTTGGACGATGTTCTCAACCCTAGCACTTCACATTTGGAAGCCCTTCCAGATATCAAAATCTTTCAGTGTAAAATGAAAAGGCATGCATGGCCGGGGGCAGGGCGCCCCTCTCCCCCAGCCCCACATGTGGCCCCCCTGCACCGTTGGTTCCACGCGCCGTCCCGCACCCCTGAGCACCACGGACATCCCCGCGGGCCACGCAACAGTGGATGGCTGGACACTGCCTGGCAAAGGGGTTAGCGACGGTGTCTCTCTGCATGACCTTGGCCTCTGCGGCCCGCAGGCCCAGCAGCTGCCCCAACATCTCGGCTGGTCAGAGCCCGTCTTCCTCACGTGGGTTTCCTCCAAGCTTCATCATGTCAGATTTGAATGGCACCACTGAGGACTCCCACAAGAAGGCCAGGACGTCTCCGTACCCTGGCTTTAAAGGGGGAGCGAAGCCAGGTCCCCGATGAGAAAGCGAGTGGCCAGAGTACAAGCCTGTCGAGTACGCTGCTGGTTCCGTCTTGGGCCAGCCCATGTGGGCAGGCCCTCCGGTGGGCGAAAGGAACTTCTCTCCTAAATTCAATGAGGAGGATGGGCATGTTGAAAGAAGGAGCCAGAATGGTTTGTATGAGGTTGAGAACGGCAGACCTAGAAATCCCTCGGGTCGGACAGGGCTGGTGGGCAGAGGGCTTTAAGGGTGGTGGGGTCCCAGTCATGCTGCAGATCCCATCTTAACCAGGTAGAAAAAGGACAGTAAGGGAAAGAAAATTATCCATCCTTTTTCTGAGAGAAACGTCCTGCAATTTGTAGCCATCAAAAGGAAGGACTGTGGAGAATGCGCCATCCCAGGGGGAATGGTGGAGCCAGGAGAGAAAATGAGTACCACATTGAAGAGAGAATTTGGGGAGGAAGCCATGAACTCCTTACAGACATCTAGAGCAGAAACACAGGAGTTGGAGAAACAACTGGGCAAACTGTTCAGTCAGAGGCACTTTGTGGTCTATAAAGGTTACGTGGATGATCCCCAAAACACAGATAATGCATGGATGGAGACAGAGCCTGTGAACTACCACAATGATATAGGTGAGAATGGATCATCTTCCTCTGGAAGCTGGTGATGATGCCAAGAAAGTGAACTGGGTGGACATCAGTGATCAACTCCAGCTTTTTGCCAGCCATTCCCAATTTATTCAACTCGTGGCTGAGAAACGAGGTGCCCATTGGAGGGAGGGCACGGACTCCAACTGCCGTGAATAGTGACTTGGGGTCTCACAAAAGCCCAAGGTCTTCAAATGGACATGGGCATACATGAGACAAACAACCCAGAACTCCCACTGACCAGGACAGGGGACTTCTTTTGGTGATTGTTTGCAAAACTGATCGCACTATGAAGGCTTTGTGTCAGGGAATAATATTAGACAAATATAGGAGATTAGGATCACAAACTTTCGGTTTTCCAGCTGGAAGAGGAATATAGTTACCTGTTGTATATGTTGTATTCTTGGCTTTTAACCACATTATGCAACTAATGCTCTTTGAAGAGTCATAGGTGATACAAAGATAACTTCTTACAAATTATAGCCTTTACTTTTCAGTTAGCTTGCATTTGTCACTTTTTTTTTTCCTACTGATGTGTTAGAGGGTGGCCTAATCTAATGTATAACCTGATTTTTTGGGATAACATTTGTTTTTCAAATTGAGTTTTATGTGAACTTACATTCATTGCTTTCAAGAATGAAAGCTCTCTGGTTATTCTTATTTTTAGGATCTTCAGTTTTATGGGAAAAGTTTCATCTCTATTTTATTCATAAGGATCAAGTACTTATGAATAAGCCAGAAAAATAAAATGCAGCAACAAAATGAGCTTAATATCCAGCCCTCTGGTCATCAGAACTATTTCTAAACAGAATGGACGAAGCTCAGGATATGTGTTTCCTCTCATCTCAAAAGACTCAATAAATGTGAGCATTTGTCTCTGAAGGGGAGATTAGCATTGCAAGATGTTTCTTAGGGACAGGTCTTGGGATGAACTCCTGGGGAAGGGAGGAGAAGGAAGCCTGATTAGGTAGAGTGAGACATTGAAGTTGAAGCCCAGTGAAGGCATCAGCCAACCCCACCTGGAGCTCTGGAGCTGGAAGGCCCTTCTCGCCACCCTGAACTGGGAGTTCAGGCCTTTACACCCCTTTTTGACCAGTCACTGGATATGGGCTGCTCCTGGAAGGAGGTGTGACCTTGGGAGAGACAAGTTCCTCAGCCAAGGCAATCCCAACAGAGGGCTGGCAGCTGAAGGCCATCTTCTGGTAACACTCCTAGCAGCTAAGAAGGGGAATCTGGGAAAGGGGAGGGCACAGGCATTACAGGGTCTACCACATATTATTATCCCAGCTTTATAGATAACAGTGGAGGCACAGAGAAGTTATGGAACTTGAACCAAGTTTTACAACCAGTCAGTGTTGGTGGGAATAGACCATGGCCCGTGGCGTGCGACGGCTTACATCCTTGACCACTGTACCAGCCCCTCCAGCAGCTACACTCTTATAGTCCCCAGGTTACCTGTGCAGTGTTCCTTTACAAAAGAAAAGAAATTACTATTATATCTCTTCCTCATGCACATTTAGTCAGAGTTCCCTTTTCTAAACCTGAAGGACATGTGCATGGTCTCTATTGTTTTTCTCTTGAAAGATGTATTTACATGGGTGATGATGATTATAAAAAGGTTCACTCATGGATGCCCAGCATTGTTCATGCTCAGGAACAAATTTAATACACTGCTTTTCTTTGTGAATTCTATAACTGCTTGTTTTAGGATGGAGCCATTTGTTCTATATAATAGTTTCATTCCAGTAACTTTTCCAGGTGGGATATGCTCCCTGTCTATTTGAATAATTGAGGCACCTGGTTGACCAAGCATATTTTGAATGTTCCTCAACCTACTTCATTATTTTTTTTCAAAATCTAAGCTCCTAAAAGAAAATACACTTATGTTTATACACACACACACACACACACACACACACACACACAGAGACACATACACACACATACACTAATCAATGCAAAAAAAACCCCTGAAATAACAAAGGTCTAATGTCTCAAATTTAATATAGCTAGAACAGAATTCTTGATTTTTTTTCCCCAAGGAACTCTTGATTTTTTTTCTCCAAGAAAACTGTTCCTCCGTCAATCTCCCCTGGTAACTGGCACCAAAATCTACGCAATTGCACAAGAAAACAAGGAATTATCCTAGATTCCTTGCTTTCCCTCACTTCCCACATCCAATCCATCTGCAAAATTTTGCTCTATGTCCAAAAAAATATATCCCAAATTATTCCCTGCTTTCCGCCTTCAATGACCACCCTTGTCAAGCCACCATCCCTCCTTCTCTAGACCTATTGCAATCACAATCCTCACAGGCCCTCCTCCTTCCACTCTTGCTCTCTCACAGGTTAATTTCTACACACAAAAAAATTGAGGTGACATATTAAAGAATGTCAGTCATGTCATGTTCCATCTCTCTTAAAACTGTGCAATGGTTTCTTTTTGTACATGAACTAAAACACAAACTCCTTACCCAGGCCTACCTGTTCTGAATATTCCCCATGTTCTAGTCCGATCTGGTCACATTCTACCTTGGGCTAATCTAGCCTGTCTCTTCCTGTCATACTTTCTATCTGCTTCTGCCTCAGAGCCTTTGCTTTGCTTTTCCCAGCTTAGAATGTCCCTTCCATATCTTCACAAAGTGGGCCCCTTAGGTCAGTCAGGTCTCATTCAAGTAACACTTCCTCAGAGAGAGTTTTCCTAGCCACTTAATCTAAAGTAGCCTACCCAATCTGTTTTTACTCTCCCACCTTGTTTTATTTTCTACATAGTATTTAGCACCAGCTGGAAATTATCTTGTATATTTCTGTCCCCTTACAGGTGATTCTAGAGATTTTTTCTGTTTTATTGACTGCTATACCACCAGTATCTAGAATAGTGCCTGGCATGTCCACAAATCATTTGGGGCTAACAATTTTCTATATAGTTGTCTTTTTTTTTTAAGTGTATAAATGTGGTCACATTATCCTTCATCTAACTTTCTTATTTAAAAAACATT
Source organism: Eumetopias jubatus (assembly GCF_037043125.1). Lineage (NCBI taxonomy): Eukaryota > Metazoa > Chordata > Mammalia > Carnivora > Otariidae > Eumetopias > Eumetopias jubatus. Next base: position 36,802,325 of record NW_028274823.1, read on the forward strand.
TTATCTTGAAATGATTTTAGACTTACAAAAAAGTTGCTAAAATAGTACACAGAGTTCTTGTATAATCCTTCACCCAGCTTCTACAAATGTTGAGAACTTATTTACATAATACAACTATTGAAACCCGAAAATTTACAGTTAACTTAATATTTTTTACTATTAACTAATCTATGGATCTTGTTCAAAATTTTCTAATCATCCCACTAATGTCCTTTTTCTGTTCTAGAATCCAAGGATTCCACAATTCATTTAATTGCCACGTTTCCTTTATTTCCTCCAAATCTGGGAAAATTCCTTTTTGTCTCATATGACTTTGACACTTTTCAAGGTGCTGGCCAGTTGTTTTGCTAGAATGTCCTACAATTTGGATTATTCTAACATTTTCTTATGAATAGGTCAAGGTTATATATTTTTGGCTCAAATACCACAGATATGATGTTGTTTGGCTAAACTTTTATACTGAAAAAATTAAGGTGTGTTTTTCAGTGCAATCACTACTAGATACTAAATAGTATATGCTATATTTTATTTAGAGTTTTTTTTAAAAGTAGGCTCCACACCCAGTGTGGGGCTTGAACTCATCACCCTGAGATCAAGAGTTGCATGCCCTACTGACTGAGCTAGCCGGACATCCTAGTACATGCTATATTTTAAAATGTCACTGTGGAATTTCCAACCACTTTATACTACTTTTAACCAGCATTTTTACATTTTTATGCGCACACACACCATTGAATGTGTGTATTCTAACCCTCCCACTCCTCTGTAAGAGAAGGTGTCCAGGAAGCTCTGAATTTCATTCACTATACTCTTTATCCTCTTTCTTGAAGTTCATGAGATGACTCTTGAATGATGTGTTGTACCACTCTGTCAGTTACCTCTTTCTACCAAAAAAAAATCCTGCAAACAGTCCTGAAACACTGTAGCTTAAAACAAAAAACATCTATTTCATAAGTTTGAAGGTTGACACGGCTGGATTTGATAGGGTGGTTTTTTTTCTGGTCATGACTGGGACTCATGTCTGGGAATTGGCTGGCTTTTGGCTAATCTTAGGATGACTTCAGATAGGATGATTAAAGAGAATCATCTCTGCACCACAAGTCTTTCCTCTGCTAATCCAGGTATGTTCTTACGGCAATGGCAGAGATCAAAGGTCAAATGGAAACATGGAAGGGTTCTTGAGTCCCAGGCTCAGAACTGGCCCTGAGCCATTTCCCTGCAGTCTATTAGAAAAAGCAAGTCATAGGTCAACCGAGATTTGATGTGTGGGGAAACGACTCTACCTCTTTAGTGAGAGGAAGTGGAAAGTCACGTGTCGAAGGGTATGGACACCAAGACATGTGAAAAATTGAGGCCATTTGAACACGCAATGGTTCTACATCTATTGTGCTTTTTTTTCCTCTATCAGTTTTATTGAGATATAATTTACATACCATATAGCTCACCCATTTAAAGTATACAACTCAATGGTTCTTACTATATTTGCAAGGCTGTGCAAGCATCATCGCAATCACTTTAGAAACATTTTCATCACCCTGTAAAGAAACCCTGTACCTTCTCCAAGATGCTTTCTCTGACTCCCATGCTAGAGTTAATCCTTTATCCCCCTGTGTGGTCTTGTATGTATTGTTCTATTGCAGAACTCTATTGCAATTTATTTTTATTGAAGCCCAACATTGTACTTTATTCAGTTTTTACATTCCCAGTATCTAGCACAGTGTCTGATTGATAGTAGGTGTTCAATAAATATCTACCAAAAAGAAGAGACACAAGGTTTTGCCAGCTCAACCCAGCAGTTTACTCATTGCCATTTCTTGGGCCTATGGCAGAAGTCCAAAAGTATATGTTAGTACTGGTGCAACTTTGAGCCACTTTCTACACCTGGCGATGGTTGGGCAATTGTTCACTTTGATGAATCATTCCCGTTGCTCTCAGCATGCTGCTGAGCACTTCGCTTTGCTTTCTATCAGGGTCGTTATCAAATAAGACGACAAACTATTGAGAGTGAAATTATGGGGAATTACAAAGTAAGAGGGTGGGGAGGTTTGCTTCATCATCTGCTATAAGTTTGGAACACACTGTCCCTGTGTACCTCCCATTTCCTTTCTGTCTAATAACAACAGGTACATTTACTCTGTGCCAGGGACTATGCATGCATCAGCATTAATGCTTTCTTATCGGGATCAAACAAAACACATTTTAAGACAGTCTTTTACAAAGCCAAGACAGATTTATCTATGGCACTTCAAACCAGCAGCTTTGTGAGAACAGAGGCTGGGCTGTCTTTCTTTCCCAGCATCTACTCATATGCATTTAATAAGATCCTGAATGAAATATAAAAGCTAAAAAAACACATATCATGAAAGACTTTAGAGTGAAATAGGGAGTCAAATACAAATAAAAGCCATTTTATTCAGCTCTGATGAGTTTTTTAATGCTAAGTTTACATATGACAGTATACTTTCTAGGTGAGAAAATTTTTGTCTTTTGGGAGTTCTTGAAAGATTTTGATAGTATACACTTTAAAAATGGAAGATTGTCAAGACTTTCCTCCTGGTTGCATGTACTGTGAATACTAAAATCACATTTCAATGTGGTAAAGTTTGCTCCCAGATTTGTCACTAACTGGCTGTAGGAACTTGGGTAAGTTGCTTCATTTCTCCAAATTTCCTTGTAGCTTATAAATTCTATAAGTGTTAAATTGACAGATATGTGCAATACTTTTATATGTATGTTGTTGGAGAGAATATATGGACTTACACATTTATAAATATTATACATTTATAAAAAGCAACTTTTCCAAAACAGTAATAAGGATCTTTCTATGGGAGAAACCTGACTCCTGTTATGATTATAATTTCTTTTAAAAAATAGTTTAAGAAAATTGGTTTACTAGTTATCTTTTTTACTTAGCAATATTACCTCAAATACATGGCTTAAGGCAACACACATTTCTTATGTCATGGTATTTATGGATCAGGAATCTGAGCATAGCTTAACTGTTTTAGGGTATTAAAAGGCCACAATCAAGGCATCGACTGGGGCTGCTGTCTTATCCGAGACCTGACTGGGGAAGGATCTGCTTTCAAGCTCATGTAGTTGTTGGAAGTATTCGATTTTGTCCAGGTTGTCACACTGAGGGACTCAGTATGTTGCTGGCCGTTAACCAGAGGCTGCCCTCAGTTGCTTGCCACTTGGCTCGCCTCTTAGTCAGCCCACAGCATGATAGCTTGCTTCTCCAAAGCCAACAGGAGAGAGTTTCCTAGCAAAATGAGCAACAGTGTTACATAATGTTGTCACACATATGTATTCATGTATATTCTGTCACATTTGCTGTTTTCCAGTGATGAGAAACAAGTCACAGGTCCCATCAATACTCAAGGGGAAAGGGTCACACAAAGCATGAGCACCAGGAAGTTGGGATCAAGGGGACCACTTTGGAGTCTATGTGCCACAATTGGAAAATTACAAAATGTATATGAACAGTAAAGTCGGGTGAAATTCTAAGAGCGACAGCATCCCCAAACAAGCACACCTACAGACCTTGCAACAAGGGAAACACCCTATCCTCCATTTCAGAAAATGCTGCCCTCTATAGGTCAGTCTTCAAACCTGGGAGATACCCTTGGCTCTTTGCTCTCTAGCCAGCCTACTCCCAACCCAATCCACCAATAAGATCCAAACATGACCGTTCTATTTCCACTGTTTCCCCACTATTGAGTTACCAATGTCTTTCCCCCAAACACGGTCTGACCATACTTCTCAACTGGCCTTCTGGATTCCACTCTTGCCCTTTCTTATGATCCACTCTTCATACAAGAGCCAGAGTGCTTTCCTTAAAACGTAAATCAGATCATGTTATTCTCCTGCTAAAAATCTTTCATTAGCTTCCTACTGGATGTAAATAAAGTCCAAACTCCTTTATCTGATCTATAGGACCCAAAATAAACTGACCTCTGCCTATTTCTCTAACCTCATCTGTTATTATATTTCTCTTTATACACAACTGCATTGTTAATTTGTTATAATGACATATTTTAGATCTCATAAGCTAAAAATAAATAAGATTAGCATTATTAAATCTAAGAGAATACAATATCACTTGAACAGAATAAAGTAAGTTTTAATAAGGCTAAGCATTTGAGACTAAAAAAAAATTTTAATGAAAGAAACATTATTTAGAAATAGTGGCTTTATGGGTGATCCATTGAATCATGTATCAGATAATTTGATCCAAAATGAGATATCTTAAATTAGATGTACTTTTGAAATGATATAAAACCCCAACTTAAACTACTAACATACATTGAAACTAAAATAAGGTAACATGTTTATCCACAAAGTGGTAAGTTTTATTATTTTGGGAGGGGGGTCAGGAAAAATTTGTTATATATGTGGTTTATTAGTTCAGCTTCATCAAAATTGGAGTTATAAAATCATGTCCATAATAAATTCTAAAAGTAGAATTACACATTCATAGAAGTTAGTTTTCTTACATTTCTTATTAGTTAAAGCCAGGAAAATTCACTTTCTAATTATGTGGGTCCAAATGATTCATTTATCACAGACTACCCAAGCCACCCGGGTGTGTTCACCCAAACAAATTAAATCTGAATTAAATCTGAATTTAACAGCTTAGTAGCTGAGTGAACTTGTTCAGTATATTCAAACTTTTGAGTCTCAGTTTGCTCATAAGCAAACAGGGATAATAATACCTACCTCTCGAGTTATTTTAAGGATTAAAGGAGGCAACTTATTTATTGGCACATTCATTGTAGGTACTCTGTATAGGTTGTTCTCTCTTTTTCATCACTGCTTGGCTAATCAACCTGAAAGTACCATAGATTGATCTCTTTTCTATTTCTATTCCCCTTATGTTAGACCTAGGATCAGCTTGGGCAGAAGAATTAGAAAAGTATCATAGAGGCAAAATCATCAAGACTTGTCTGGCATAGAGGAAGAATAAGACAGAAGCCATATAGGAGTCCACGATTTCAACTGGATGTGATAAATTACGTAGGCATGCTGAAGGAATTTGCATTTATTTGTGGATAGGTAAATCACGGACCATGACAGAACACTTCAGTAAGGGATATTTTTTACTTATTGAATAATCTATGCCACTGTACCCCTCCCCTGTGTTTTGAATGTAATGAGTATTAATTTGAAATAGGAAATCTATGTGGTTGTTTAGGGTATTTTAGAAAAATTGTCAAGTATTGAATGTAATGCAAATTCAGTACTTACATTTCTCACCAGAAGTAGTTGTTTTATCAGATGAGTATTATTTCATTATTATTTCATTTCCAGAGCAACAGGGCCTTTTGAATATCTCAGATTACTTTTGGGAAAAAAGACATTGCAGTTACTTGCAATTTAATGAAGAAAATTCTTTTATGGCTTCTCACTTTGGGATGCTGTTAGATTGTGTTGGCATGGTGTAGGGAGAATCTTCTAAGTTCTACAAACTCTTGGTGGTTTTTAACTTTGTCTTAGATTCTAGAATATCACTGTATAATTTTTAGTATGGAGAGGCACTATTTCATTAACTTAGCCTGATTTGGTTAATAACCTACCAAAACAAACTCAATGAAAATTCTTTCACTTTCTTTTTTAACCTGAAGCCAATAGCTTATTCCTTGGTTAACGATCGTGTGCAATAATAGAAGATATATATATTGATCTCTGCCCTGTTTCTGGCACAGAGCTCCTAAAACCTGTGTTATTTCCTAAGTGAAAAGAGCACTAGGAGTATCTTTTGTTTCACTGAAGTGACTCTGGGTTGGGTCCTGGATGGGTCCGGGATGGGGGCTGATCACCAGAAAGACAAAACCATGATTAGAAGCTTGGAATTTTCAGCTCCACCCCCTCATCCTCCAGACAGGAGAGAAGGGCTGGGAATGGAGTTGGAAATTGATCATACCTATGTGAGGAAGCCTCCATAAGATCCCCGTAGTATGGGGCTTGGGGAGCTTCCAGGTCGGTGAATACATATACACCAGGAGGGTGATGTACCTTAACTCCATGGGGACAGAGGTCCTGTGTTCAACTCACTCCCAGACTTCTCCTTATGTATCTCTTCATCTGACCCTTCATCTTATCCTTTATCATATCCTTTAATAAATTGGTAAACATAAGTGTTTTTCCTGAATTCTGTGAATCACTCTAGCAAATTAACTGAATCCAAAGAGGGGGTTGTTGGAGCCTCCAATCTATAGCCAGTTGGTCAGAAGCAAGACGATAACCTGGGTTTGTGCCTGGAGTCTGAAGTGGGGGATGGGAGTTGGGGGTGAGGGTGGGGGGTGGGGCAGTCTTGTGAGACTGAGCCCTTAACCTGTGAGATCTGAGTTGTCTGCTGGTAGATAGTATCAGAATTGAGTTAAATTGTAGGACACCCACCTGGTATCGGAGAGACTTGGTTGGTGTGGGGAAAAACCATGCAACTGGTGACCAAAAGTGAATTGTTTTGTGTGAGTAGTAAAGAAGAGTCACAGGGAAGAGACACACAGTAGGGAAGAGTGTGTTTTTCCCTGCAACAGAGGTAGACAGAACTGAATTTTTCAGTACATACGAACACACAAATTCTATCTTCCCTTTGGGTTTGTTGACAGGTAGGGTGACCAGCTGTCCCAGTTTGCTCAGGACTGTTCTGGTTTTATCACTGAAAGTTCCATGTCCTCAGAAGACCCTCAGCCTTAGGCAGACCACTTAGGTGGTTACTCTATCAGGTTCATTAGGCAAAAATGTTTATTGAGTACCCACTTCATGCCAGGCTTTAGAGTTACAGTGTTGAGCGAAACACACACTGTCCCTGCCCTCAAGCAACTTAGAAATCTGCAACTAGTCCATCCATATCACATGGAAATACAACCAAGATGAGTAAGCAGACAGGGGTAGACTGGGCTTTGACCACGTGATTAGTATATTTTAAAATTTCATTTTCCAGTTGGTTACCACTGTTATGCAGGAAAGTCCTATTGATTTCTATATATTGGTTTCATATCCTGCCAGTATGCTTAAATCTCTTAAATTTATAATATATTTAGATGCGTTTGATTTTCTGTATTACAGAATCATATTTTCTGTGAATGAAAATTCATTTTCTTTTTTTCTAATTCTTTCATATCTTATTTTCTTATTTTATTGCACTGACTAGGACTTTCAGAATGGTCCTGAATAGAAGCAGTGATAGCAGACATCCTAATATTGTTCCTCATTTTAAAGGGAAAATTATACATTTTATCTTTAACTATGATATTAGATGTGTGTGGTTGTTTTTTGTTTGTTTGTTTTTTGTTTTGTTTTGTTTTTGATTTTTTTTTTGAGAGGGAGAGTGTGCATGAGCGAGAGGGGTTGGAGGGGAGAGGGAGGAGAGAGAATCTTAAGCAGGCTCCATGCTTAGCACAGAGCCCGAGACAGGGGTCTTGATTTCACAGTCATGACCTAAGCCGAAATCAATAGTCAGTTGCTTAACAAATCGAGCCACCCAGGTGCCCCTTAGATGTGTTTTTAAGAAGATAATCATTATAAGGTTAAAGTTTCCTTCTGTTCCTATTTGCTAGAAGTATTTTTTTTCATTAGTTTCAGAGGTAGAATTCAGTGATTCATCAGTTGCATAAAACACCCAGTGCTCATCACATCAAGTGCCCTCTTTAATGCCTATCACCCAATTATATCTTCCCCCTACCCATCTCCCCTCCAGCAACCCTCAGTTTGTTTCCTAGAGTTTAGCATCATATGATCCTCTCAATAGATGCAGAAAAATCATTTGACACAATACAGCGTCTTTTCGTGATTAAAAACTCTCTACAATGTAGGGATAGAAGGAACATAACTCAATATCATAAAAGCCATCTATGAAAAACCCACAGCAAATATCATCCTCAATGCGGAAAAACTGAGAGATTTTCCCCTAAGGTCAGGAACATGACAGGGATGTCCACTCTCAACACTGTTGTTCAACATAGTACTAGAAGTCCTAGCATCAGCAATCAGAAAATAAAAAGAAATAAAAGGCATCCAAATTGGCAAAGAAGTCAAACTTTCACTCTTTGTAGATGACGTAATACCCATTTCTGCCCTATGTAGAAAACCCAAAAGGCTCCACTCCAAAATTGCTAGAACTAATACAGGAATTCAGCAAGGTTGCAGGATATAAAATCAATGCACAGAAGTCCGTTGCATTTCTATACACTAACAATGAAGCAGAAGAAAGAGAAATTGAGGAATTGCTAAAAGCTTTATTAGTAATCACTGTTGAATTTCCTTGAGCATTTTCTCTGCATCTACTAAGACAATTAGAAACATTTTCTTTTTATTCTGTTGATGGGATGATTTAAGTGGCAAATCCCATATATTCTTGAGATAACTCATGTTGTTCATGGTACCATGTTTACATGTGGTACATAATTTGTTAATGTTTTATGTAAGGTTTTGCATTTTGGTAAGGTATAATATTAGCCTAAATTATTGTTTCTCATACTGTCATTTTCTGGTAAATTCTTGTGTATCAATTAGTTTTTGCTGCATAAAACAAAAACCACTTCAAAACTTAGTTGCTTAAAACACAAACATTTATTATTTTACATGATTCTCTGTCAGCTATGGGTAGTTTTTCTGATCAGAGGTCAATCAAGTGGCAGCTTGGCTGGGCCTGGATGATCTGAGATAGCAACAGACCTGTCTGGTGCTTGGCAGGATGGTTGATTTAGGAAGCCTTGGTTGAGAAGGTCTGTCCTTGCCCCATATGGTCTCGAACCCTCTAAAAGGCTGGCTCAAATTGTAACTTTTTCACATGCTAGTTTCAGGGTTCTCAAGAGCCACAAGAAAAAATAAACCCAAATATGCAAATACTTTTCAAGTCTCTGTGTCACATTTACTCCTGTCCCATTGGCCAAAGCCAGTTACACGGCCAAGTCTAAAGACACATGAGAAGATAACACAAAGGATGGGAATTATGGTGGCCCTTTTATTTATTTATTTATTTTTAATTGTCAAAATTTTTTATTATTATGTTAATCGCCATACATTACATCATTAGTTTCTGATGTAGTGTTCCATGATTCATTGTTTGCATATAACAGCCAGTGCCCCATGCAGTACGTGCCCTCTTTAATACCCATCACCAGGCTAACCCATCCCCCACCCCCCTCCCCTCTAGAACCCTCAGTTTGTTTTTCAGGGTCCACAGTCTCTCATCGTTCGTCTCCCCCTCCAATTTCCCCCCCTTCATTCTTTCCTTCCTTCTATCTTCTTCTTCTTCTTTTTTTTTTTTTAACATATAATGTATGATTTGTTTCAGAGGTACAGGTCTGTGATTCAACAGTCTTACACAATTCACAGCGCTCACCATAGCACATACCCTCCCCAATGTCTATCACCCAGCCACCCCATCCCTCCCACCCCCCACCACTCCAGCAACCCTCAGGTTGTTTCCTGAGATTAAGAATTCCTCATATCAGTGAGGTCATATGATACATGTCTTTCTCTGATTGACTTAGTTTGCTCAGCATAATACCCTCCAGTTCCATCCACGTCGTTGCAAATGGCAGGATCTCATTCCTTTTGATGGCTGCATAATATTCCATTGTGTATATATACCACTTCTTCTTTATCCATTCATCTGTCGATGGGCATCTTGGCTCTTTCCACAGTTTGGCTATTGTGGACATTGCTGCTATAAACAACAGGGTGCACGTACCCCTTAGGATCCCTACCTTTGTATTTTTGTGGTAAATACCCAGTAGGGCAATTGCTGGATCGTATGGTAGCTCTATTTTCAACTGTTTGAGGAACCTCCATACTGTTTTCCAGAGTGGCTGTACCAGCTTGCATTCCCACCAGCAGTGTAGGAGCGTTCCCCTTTCTCCGCATCCCCACCAACATCTGTCGTTTCCTGACTTGTTAATTTTAGCCATTCTGACTGGTGTGAGGTGGTATCTCATGGAGGTTTTGATTTGGATTTCCCTGATGCCAAGTGGTGTTGAGCACTTTTTCCTGTGTCTGTTGGCCATTTGGATGTCTTCTTTGGAAAAATGTCTGTTCATGTCTTCTGCCCATTTCTTGATTGGATCATTTGTTCTTTGGGTGTTGAGTTTGATAAGTTCTTTATAGATTTTGGATACTAGCCCTTTATCTGATATGTCATTTGCAAATAACTTCTCCCATTCTGTATGGAACCAGAAAAGACCCTGAATAGCCAGAAGAATGTTGAAAAAGAAAAGCAAAGCTGGTGGCATCACAATTCCGGACTTCAAGCTCTATTACAAAGCTGTCATCATCAAGACAGTATGGTACTGGCACAAAAACAGACACATAGATCAATGGAACAAAACAAAATAGGGAGCCCAGAAATGGACCCTCAACTCTATGGTCAACTCATCTTTGACAGAGCAGGGAAGAATGTCCAATGGAGAAAAGACAGTCTCTTCAACAAATGGTGTTGGGAAAATTGGACAGCCACGTGCAGAGGAATGAAACTGGACCATTTCCTTATACCACACACAAAAATAGACTCAAAATGAATAAAGGACCTAAATGTGAGATAGGAGTCCATCAAAATCCTAAAGGAGCACACAGGCAGCAACCTCTTCCGACCTCAGCCACAGCAACTTCTTCCCAGAAACATCGCCAAAGGCAAGGGAAGCAAGGGCAAAAATGAACGATTGGGACTTCATCAAGATAAAAAGCTTTTACACAGCAAAAGAAACAGTCCACAAAACCAAAAGACAACCAACAGTATGGTGGCCCTTTTAACAAATAATCTACCACATCTTGAGTCTTCCCTAATTCTGAGATAGTTTTAGGACTTTCAAGGCCAAGGACCAAGAATTTCCTACAGTCACTTTTCATCACCCATAGCCTGGCAAATAGACTAAACTAAGACCTCTTTTTTTTTTTTAATATTTTATTTATTTATTTGACAGAGAGAGAGAGAAAGCACAAGCAGGAGGAGTGGCAGGCAGAGGGAGAAGGAGGCTCCCCGCTGAGCAGGGAGCCAGATGAGGGGCTCCGTCCCAGGACCCTGGGATCATGACCTGAGCTGAAGGCAGACGCTTAACTGACTGAGCCACCCAAGTGTCCCTAAACTAAGACTGCTTTAAACTGCTACTGACATGGAGAGTGCCAGAAAAGTCATATTAAAGATATGCAGGTATCAGCTAATAAAACAATAAATGTACTCTAGTGCTTAGCATTTGTCCTTTCTTCCTTTTTCCTTCCTTCCTTCCTTTCGAGTGCTTATAGGGTACTTATTATATGGTAGGCATTATGCTAGGAATTGGGGTAGAATGAAACCCTGTAGTTAAGATTTCAGCAAACAAAGGGACAGAGAATTACCAGGTTACAAAAAGTTCTTGATGAAGGACAGGGTTGACATATAAAAGAGGGTGAAACATCTGTGTGAGGAGCAGCATGATCGGTAAGAATTTAAAAATCTTATTATTTTGGCATTATCTATAAAAAATGTGCATATATACAATTGGTCATACAAGGTGTTAGTTGTGGTATTATTTGAAAAAACAAAACATTGGGAACAATATTAATACACATAGGTATAAATGATTATATAAGTTATGATATATTCATACTATGGAATACCATGAATACCACAAAAAGGAAAACGTAGAATTATATGAATCGATGTGGTAAGACAGTAATACATTATTGTTGGCAAAAATTCAGTTTTAAAATAATATGCATAGCATAATATTATTTTGTTAAAAATCTATATGTGAACAATAAAGTGTGCCTGTGTGTGTGTGTGTGTGTGTGTGTCTGTGTGTGAAAACAGAAAAGATACCAAATTTGAAATGATAACTATCTCTGAGAAGTGAGATTAGTGGAAGAGTACAATGGGGACCTTTTTTACTTTATATATATTTTGTGTACCGTTTTAATTTTTGAAAAAGAACATGTATTACTTTGATAATTAAAAAGTCTTGCTAGAAAAGCACTAGCAAGAGGATTGAGGATTGGCCGAGGTGGGGGGGGGTGCTAATCTGAATGCTAATCTCAGAAATGCTGGGATAGCCAGGCAATCCATCAAGACCCCCATTTGCATGGGGGACTCTATTCTTGGGATAAATGGTGAAGGGGGTTTGAAGGTGACAATCAGATTTTAGGATACGTGGGTCATATAGCTCAACAGAGAGGAGATAAAGAGCTTCCCAACCTCTGCGATCAGTATGCCCCCAGGAAGGTGAAGTATTTACTGTGAGGAGAAAAAATATATATATGTATGAGTGCTCAGTACATGGATGGTGCGACTCTGAAGTCATGTCCCCTACCTCCATCCCCACTTTGCAGAGTTTTCACCAAATCCCTCCCCTGAGGGGACTGAACAAAAGAGACAGGCCATCCTAAAAGCTAAAAAATATCTGTAATCAGCCTTTCTGAGACCTCAAAGACTGGGTAAAAATATTGTCCCAGCTTCTAGAACTTCTTCAGTGACGGCAATAAGGGCAGTAGAGTCCAGCACCAAAGGCATGCCCACAGTGTTGGGGTGGAGTGGGGTTCCAGGCACGTGTTAGAAGAAGCAGTGCAGAATGACCACAGTTGAAGATCCCACCAGAAAGGCATACACTGGGAAGTACAGGGTGTCAGACATGACCTCTTGAGGTACCCTTTCACTTCCTATCTAAGCCTCCTGGAGGCCGAGACTGGTGTAGCTCACGGATACAAGGGCTACCCAATGAGGGTGATGGAGAACCTTAAGGCACAGTTGACTTCAATAATGCAGCTAGGGTAATAGGAGTCCTACTGGCCCTCCCAAAGTACTTTGTTTGTACCAGCTGGAATTACTCACGTCAGCCTCTGTCTCCCCCATTAGACTGGACTCCTGGGAGCTCAGAAACCATGGTGTGTCTAGTATTTTATATTGTCATTTATATTTGTATGCCCAAGGCACTTATTTTATTGTGTGCTTGACACATGTTTACTGAATTGAATGATGAGCCTGAGCTGACATTTTGTAATAAGAAGGGAAGCTACAAAATTAGACCAAATGATAATAGATACAGACTTACCCCCCTCCCCGCCAAGAACAATTTATACAAATTGTAGCAGTACTTTGAACCAGGACCAGATATAGAAATAAAGAGTCTGAGACAATACAAATTATTTCTTTAAAAAGTTAGCATTTAAATCCACAAGGAAAGAAATATATTGTATTTTGTCCTGAGTGGTGGTCAGGACTAGCTACAAAAAGTGGCTGTGGGCGAACTGTTACATAACAGTGACAACGTGATTGAATGCAGAACCTGGAGGGAGAGGAAAAGTAAGAAAAAAATCCATCAAGATGCCTAATTTTAAAAGGGAAATAAAACTAAATTGCTGCATTGAAATAAATACCTGTAGTTCATTAAAAAAATAATACAAAGACTTTAAAAATACCTTCTTGAGAAATGAATGTCACCAGTTTTGCAAATTAGATGTTGGGAGGAAAAATCATATGTTATTCACTAGAGCAGTAAACGAAATCACTGGTGGTAAAAGGGTTTCATGGGAGAAGGGAAACATTCCACAAATGACAGAAACAGGAAAGCATATAACTTCTGTCAGATCAAATTCATATCAGAAATTAGGCAGAAATTCAAGGATCACATAGAATAGGGAATGCCATTTTAATATGAACCATCTCTGAGTGGCTAGGACTTTATGGAATAAGTCACTCAAGCTGCAAGATCAAGGAATACTGAATCAAGCATAAACTATTTGGGGAAATTGTTCTGTAAAGAGAAATCATGCCTAAAAAAATGTCCCATGAATCCTCCAGGGGTTATATACATCTATAGAGAAGGAAACATATGGATGTGGTCAATATTGACTATTATCAGCCCTACACCACAGTGAGTCCAATTGTTGAAATCTTGTGAAACTGAGGGCAATGTTTAGTCAAGGGCAGATAGTTGTCTTTGAGACAGAAAACATAAAGCTGAATGGTTACTCCTACTCAACATCTTTATGAATGACCTGGAAAGGAAAAACTTCTAAATTTGCAAATAGCACTAAGTTCCTCTGAGAAGTGAAATATAAGATGTTCTTCAATCACACCGTATGAGCACCATAAACATCACCATAAACACCAACCAGGAGCCTCAGTGTAGGCAAGGGTCAGGTAAGACACACGGTTAAAAAATAATCCAGTTTATACTTTAAAGATGTACCTCCCTGTTAGTTATGCTAGTATGATCAAAGAAAACCTACAGGTTGAGTTATCCTGGACCAGCAGTTCTCAAACCTTTTGGTCCCAAGACCCCATTTATTGAAGACTCCAAAAAGCTATTTATTAGTTCATTTTAAAATTACAATAAGCCCATTACATGTTAATATAAATAAAACAGTTTTAAGTAACTATATTTCATAAATTAAAAGATTAGGGAGAAGAATGGAATTGTGTTTATATTTCTGCAAATCTCTTTAATGTATGATTTAGGAAAAAAGAGTGGATAATTATTTGCTTCTGCATTTTAGCTCTTGTAATACTGTTTTAATTGAAGTAGATGAAGAAAATCTGGCCTCACACATAAATAGTTGGAAAAGGAATATATTTCCATAGCCGTTTTAAGATAACTGTGGATATTCTTCTTTAATACTACACTAAAACTCACCCAGTGGTGGTTTCTTTGAGGTTAGTTGCATTGTGGAATCTGAAACCATATTATCTTTCCATGTTCTGTTATACTAAAATCCATTGATTTACCTTGCACTTTGATTTTTTAAAAAATTTAAACCAATGCATAATTTGTGTAACATAGTGAATTATTCATTCAGAAATTATTGTCTGAGTTCTCTAGATCTTCCAAATGTTGATGTTTCATTCTACACTATAAAATAATGCTCTTGTTAATATCAGCATGGAACTCATCAAAGTCTTTAGGCATTGAGAGAAGCTGTCCAGTTGGCAGTGAGGGATACAGATTTTCTTTCTTTCTTTCTTTCTTTTTTTAAAGATTTTATTTATTTGACAGAGAGAAAGACAGCCAGAGAGAGGGAACACAAGCAGGCGCAGTGGGAGAGGGAGAAGCAGGCTTCCCACGGAGCAGGGAGCCTGATGCGGGGCTCGATCTCAGGACCCTGGGATCATGACCTGAGCCGAAGGCAGATGCTTAACGACTGAGCCCCCCAGGCACCCCAGGAGACAGGTTTTCTGAAATTGTAATTTTTGTTTGAAAATGCAAATTTTGTCATTGGCAACAAATACTGTCAGTTTTATTTCTTTGAAGGGATGGGCTCACTTCATTTCGGAGAAAATATCTGTCAAAAACTAAGGCCATTTTCTGTCAGGCATTCTTTCAAGTAACGTGTTCCATGAAGAAAGTGAGTGTAGCTCATAATTCAATTTCATGAGGGCTTTTCTCCTCAAGACAACCTTCATATTTATAATGTGGGAGTTATTTAGGTAGTTCTCACTTTGTCACACAGGATATTAAAAACATATGTTCTCAAGGGTCAAAACTTAATAAAGTTAATAATTTTTACTACATCATGAAGCACATTCTTAAGTGAAAATGCCTTTTTTTTTTTTTTAAACTGCCAGGGCATGGTGCTGAAGAAGACACCCAGCACTCCAGCTAAGGTGCCCGCAATTTTACCCGCTGTCACTTTTGCACCATCGATGTTCATCCAGCACAGTAACAAAGGCAAACAATCTCTCAGTATTATCATGGAATTCGTTTTCACTTTGCCGGCCCTCTGAGAAGATCTCAGGGCCACCAGCGTTTGTGGACCGCATTTGAGAAGCACATTCTTAGAGGCTGATCTCTGAAGACATTGTCTCACCTTAGGTAGCCAAGAAAATGCTCTGTTTCATCAGCCTAGTATTGGAAATGAGATACAAAGTATTTCATAAAAAATTAAGTATCTGCTTCTCTAAAGACATGACTTTTCCGTAGCTAAAATACCTTTCTTTGCACATAAGGAAGATTACTTGGAGATGAGTAACTATAAATATTCAGGATTGGAGGAACCACCTATAGGAGAAGAAAGACTGAAATAATTAGGATCTTACTTTGGAAAGGGGGTGGGCTTGTTTAAAGTTTAAAAGTCATGATTTAATTTGATGGGTATTTATCAAGCACCTGTTGAGTTCCATGGGTCATAGAAAGAGATATAAATCCAGGTCCCTGCTCTTGTAAGAACTAGAGTGTTGTTGGCAAGGCAAGGATATATAACTGCAACAAGGGAAATGAGAATTGAGAATTAAATGGAGATAGAAGACAATAATATCAGAATCACCACAAGGCAACATGTGATCCAAAGCTAAATGAGTGGTACCAATGTCCCAAATCCTCCAGTCTTGGTGAGCTAGATCTCACTGGCCTACAGCCAAGAGCCCCCTCCCGACTCCCCCTGCAGCCACCAGGGAGATCTCAGTCCAGCAGGATAGAAGGAGCTGTTTCCTGACTGGTGTGGCAGGGTAATTTATGGAGTCTTTGTCGCCACTATTTTCCTTGGTGTTCCTGGCCTCTAAGGTGTTTGCAGGGCTGTACTTAAGAGACTGCTTGAGGTGACCCTCTTTTCTGTGATTTAGGGAAGCCAGAACATTTAAATTGAGTGGATAATGCAAAGTAGCACGTGTGGTGCTATAGACTGAATGGTTGTGACTTCCTCGAATTCGTGTTTGGACACCTCATCCCCAATGTGACAGTGTTTGGAGGTGTTTTGGGAAGGCAAGTAGGTCCTCATGAGGGATTGGCCCTCATGAGGGTGGAGTCCTCATGAGGTATTAATGCCCTTAATAAAATATATCCCAGAGAGATCCCCTGACAGAGCTTTGTTCCACCATATGAGAACACAGATGGCAGATGGTGTCTACAAACTAGAAAGCAGGCGCTCACTGGACACGGAACCTGCTGCTGCCTTGATCTCGGACTTCCCAGTCTCCAGAACGCAAGAAATAACAAGTTTACTTTTTAAACCACCTAGGCTATGGTATCTGTTATAGCAGCCCAAATGGACTAAGACAGGTGGGAAAGCAGGAGAGAGGAAATGATGGGATGGGGGGATGGGGCGGAAGTTGGCAAGGAAGACCAGGAAGGTGGTGGGGGCAACCTCTAAGTTTTGCTATTTAACTTCCTCACTATGCATGTATCATTATGACTAGCTAGAAAACTCCCTTTTAACACTCTACATCCTCCACAGTGCCTATACCATGTTCTCCACCTGGATGGCAATCCCAATCCCCATATTGTTTTCTAAAATATCTTAGGTTCATACAGAGTTGATGAGCTTTTACAGACTGAGGAAAAGAATGTAAGATCACTCTAAGGTAACCCTGAAGGTCAACCAGGAAGGTTCAGAGGAGGTAGAGTTTAATGCTCCTAGTGCCAAACACAAAGGAGAAAATGAATGAAGGGGCACCTGGGTGGCTCAGTCGGTTAAGGGTCTGCCTTTGGCTCAGGTCATGATCCTGGAGTCCTGGGCTTGAACCCCGTGTCAGGATCCCTGCTCAGTGGGGAGTCTGCTTCTCTCTCTCCCTCGGCTCCTCCCCCTGCTCATGCTTGCTGTCTTTCATTGTCTCTCTCTCTCAAATAAATAAATAAATAAATAAAATCTTTAAAAAAGAAAAGAAAGAAAATGAATAAAATTATAGACAGGTCCTTCCCCAAGTGGAAAGCTCTGAGAGGGTCTAAGTCAAGGCAGATCTTCAGGCTGTGGAACAGCAGGTGTGTCAAATCCTGATCAAAAGTTCCCAGCAAGGTTTTGGTGGAACACTTGGTTTATGTGTCCATGTGATGATACAATGTCTTAGGCTAGGCTGTCCTGGATTTGCCATGGGCTGTGAACAGCACCATCCTAATGGGAAGAGAAGAAAGGGTATGAGGACACAAGGAGAGAGCAGGAGAATGAAAGAGTAGAAAAAACAACTAAGACCAAAGGGTGAAAGAGAGGTGGTTTTCCAGGGCATGGGCAAAACTCAAGCTTTTTGGGCTTGAAGCTTTTTGGGTTTTCCAGGGCATGGGCAAAACCCAGTCTTTTTGACACCATCCTTGTGGCTCTCCACAGTTTGAATGTCTGCTGATCACCTCGCTGTGGAGCTGGGAGGCCTTCTCACCCGACTGGCTAACTCCATTCACTAACCCCATTAGTGGCTTGTTTGGCCCATGCCTGGTGGCACAACTTGGAGAACTAAGGGCCCTGTCCAAAAAACCAGGATTCATTCACATTCCTGGGCATTTTTGGGAACGGGTGAGCTGCAGGGAGTCCATGGTGTCACGTGGATGTCTCTAGGATGATGGCAAGGAATTTTTCCCAAGAAAGAGAGTGGAGGTGTACAAATTTGTTTCAAGAACAGGGAAATGAGGTCAAATTTATATTCATTTTGAATATAATTGGAGGTATACAGGGTGATTTTAGGGAAAATTAAGGTGGCAAGCATAGAAAGATGAGTCACTAACTTGGAGAAGATATTTTCAATACATATAACTAACAAAGGAAAGTATCCTGAGTATATAAATAATTCTTCTATTTCTTTTTAGTGCCACTAATAGCTGAATACCATATACAAAGCCTCTTTGTGTGTTTTGTGTGTGTGTGTGCATGTGTGTGGCAAAGTTTAGATTTGAGGATTAAAAATAAAAGTGGACAATATAGCATGATATGGAAAGGAGAAAGGGGCAGTGGTGGAATATCCAGGCTGTCCCAGCAGTCTGGGCAGTGGCCCACATTGGGGCAGCACTAAGGGACAGAGATTGTTCAGGAGGATGGTTTCCATGAACCTACAAGAGGCCTCATCCTCCGAGAGATCTGAGTGGGAAGGAAGTCTGCGAGGCCTGAGCAATTCCACGATCCAGCTATAAACGTGGTGAGGACCTTGTGGGAGAACCCAGGAGAGTCACTGGGAAGAATGTAAACAGGTGGTGAGCACTATGGGCCAGGATGTGTGGAGCATGTATTTATTAGCAACTCAGCAGGAAACAGAGGGCACACTCAAGTTGGGTAATTAAGGAGGGTTTAAAAAGGTTGGTTTTAACCTCTTAGGAAATGTGACAGAAAGGGTGCAGGGCTCTGGGGCAGTAAAATGGGGAGGCTTATCAGTACCAGGCTTGAAGAGATAAAGGGATAAACCATTTACCAGAGCTTACAGAGAGAGGGGCAACAGAGAGGGTAGCCTGGCAGCTGCCAGGGAGATATGGCTTTTGGCAGACCCTGCTGGCAAACACCCTGCCTTGAGATTCGCCAAATCCAACTGATCCCAGAGGACAAAGGAGCCTGGTCATGCAGATCCATACAGATTAGTCTACCAGAGCACAGGGCAGAGGAAAGAAGAGGGTGGATCTGGAGAAGCAAATAGAAGATATCCACACAGAGGACATTTCTAGGCTAATCAACATGGCTTTATCTACTCCCTGCAGTGAGGCTCCACCTCCTACACAGAACAACAGAGAGAAGACGGGGCTGGGGGAGAGAGGAATGTGCTCAGGAATGGTATCGCCATGGTCATTATTTGTTTTTGTTTTTTTGTGAAAGAATACTGCAGCAGAGGAAAAATGATTTTCCCTCTACCCTTCTGAGTTCTGAGCTGAGGCTCCTATAATAAAAGAGAGATTGACAAGAGGCAAAGACGTTTGTCAACATGTATACCTCATGTATACATGGAAGATTCTTAGACAAAAATAAGTTACATAATAAAAAAAAATAGAAAAAAAAATAAGTTACTCCCTGAGGTGGCTTAGAATTCAGGCTTAAATACCCTCTAAGAGGGAAAGGGGAAGGGGTGTGTAGGCCTCTTAGGAGAGAATGACTGATTTTTAGGAGAGATGAATAGGTTCTAAGAAGGACAGAAGAACAGTATGATAGTTTAGGACCAAGTTTGTCTGGGTGGGGTATCTACTTCTAGTCTTCTCTCCTGTGAAGTCTTCCTTGGTTGATGAAACTGGAGGTCGGGACCTATGACAATGGAATTGCTTTTGGACGATCTGTCTTCAGGCAGAGAAGGGGAGTTCAGAGAAAGCTTCTCCCCACCTTTGCTGTTTTTCAAGTGCCTGTAGCTCAAAATAATCAATGTGCCAAAGCAACATATTTTGGGTCCTGAACTCCTTCAGTCACATTTTGGTGTGGCATATTCTTCGAGAGTTTTTTTGAATCTTTAAAAAAAATAATGTTTACTGTTTATTACTATAAAAGAAAGATACTTTTATTGCAGAAAATCTACGAAATACAGAAATATATAAAGAAGGAAACAAACCACAGTAGTAATCCTATCACTGAGAGATAGATACATCATTTGCATTTTGGTATTTGTCCTTCCAGTGCTTTTTCCTGTGTTCCTGTGCAAAAGTGTATATGTGTGTTTGTGTTATACATCTACAGATGGATTAAAAAATAATTGAAGGAATTACAATATTTATTATACTTCGCAATTTCTACTTGCAGGCCTATGTCAAAAACTTGATGTTGTTACCACTTTTCTTCATGGCCTTAAGGAAATGAAGGCACAAATCCTGACTGTCACTTTCACTGTTGGTGATATGCTCCGATGAATCAGGTTGTAGAGTTGACAGGCGCAGCATAGCATAGGGGGCACTATTGAACATTTGTAAGGTAGAGAAAGAGCTTGAAGAGTTTCTTCACAAATGGGTTTTGATTACATGTACATATATAGCTTGGTTCCTGGATAATTCATTTTTGTAAGTATCTATTTCTTTTTGAGTAATTTTGTATTTTAAAAATTAAGATCTATCATATGTAGTTTATAGTCTGTTCTTTTCACTTGCCATTACATGGTGGCTATTTTCCTGTGTCATTAAATATTGTATGAAAAGTATTGTCTCCCCATCCATTATCCCTGGAGGGGACAGCCCTGATTATCAAATGACCCTGCTCACCTCTCAACCCTTTCAGTCATAGCTGATTGGACCAGAGGTAGACATCTGACACAAGGGCAGAGCATGGGGATAGGGGGCTTGGGGGAGGATGAGGAACCATAGGTCCAACTACAGCAAGTAATTAGTCTTTCTCAAGAATTTGGTCTGGGGGACATGGGCTGTAACGAATATCTTGTTCATAAATTTTTGTGTATGACTATGATTGTTTCCTTGGGGCACATTCCCAGAAGGTCAATTACCTAGTCAAAAGCATTGGCAACATTAAATATCTTGATAGATGTTGCCAAGTTACTCTCCAGGAAAGTTGTATGCATATTACCATGCACTGTAAAAAGCCTTGCTGATGTCCCCCTTTCAATTCACAGTAGGACAGAAATATTAATTTGAGAGGTCATAGATGAACATAGTTCTGATAAAAAGGTGGTAATGAAAGCCCACAAAAGGGGCTTAGTCACACTGTGTGTTTCCCTATGTTGATCTGTGTATATTTAAAGAAAAACTTTCATGGAATCCCAGTTCCTTGAAAGGTCAGTTTCAAGTAGTTGCTGTGGGATCTGGGGTGGGGAGGGAATCTGAGCACTAGGAAGAAGGAAATGGAGTGTGAAGATGCCCTAGTAAGGAGGCAGACAAGGTTTGATGGATATGTTGGGAAAGTAAGGAGGCAGTGATCCTCAGCTTTCCATGACTTTACTCTTTGCCTCTCTACTGCAGTTGGAAGCACCAAAGGGCAGCCTGCTTCCCTTGCAACATTTAGCACAGTGGGGGCACTTAGTAAAGATATTTTGCATGTTGTAGCTGAGGAGAAGAAATGATGAGATGTCCAAGAGGGAAAAGTATTCTTCTGGGGACATGGTCTGAGGCCCGAACAGCCTTCCTTGTGACTACCGTGGAATGGAGGAAAAGGTTTTCTGATTGCTGGAACAGGGCTCATAAACTATGGCCCACAAGCTGTGAGCAAAAAATGGTTTTTGTAACTTTTAATAGTTGAAAAAATAAAAGAAGAGGAATACTGTATGGTATGTGAAAGTTTTATTCCATTCAAATTTCCGTGTCTGTAAATAAAGTCACTGGGCAGTTGAATAGTTGTAACAGAAACCATATGGCCCACAAAACCTAAAATATTTGCTGTGTGGCCTGTTAGAGAAAAAGTTTGCCCACCCCTGTGAGAGAAGAATAGCTTCCATTTCTTGAGTACTTATTGTGTGCCAAGTACTATGGAAATCATTTTACATGCATTTCCTCATTTAATTTTGACAACTCTTCACATTGTTAAAAGATAAATTGAGCCATATTTAAAAATTTTAAGAGTTTATTTGAGCAAAAATCAATTTGAATCTGGCAGCATCCAATCTAGCAGATAGAAAGGAGCTTTGAATTGTTGTACAAAATGAAAGACTTTTACAGGCACAAGGGAGAAGGAACAAGGCAGTTATCCTAGGCAAAAAAGCAGGTTGGTTATTGTAAGGTTACTTTCCTTTATGGGATGGCAGGGGTCTATCAGGCAGATAACCTAGCATGTGCTGATCAGGTGATTCCTGACTGACTGGTTTAAGATTCCATTTCTGGGAAAGCTGAAACTGAAACTGAGTTAAATCTTGACTGCATGTCTTACATACATGACTCCATTTTGGACCTATTGCCTTGTTCTTAACACTATGAAATAGTGGATATATCATTTATCCACATTTCACATCTAGGAAAGTTGAGGTTTTTAAAAAGTTAAGTTTTTCATACCTGGTAGAATGGTGGAGCTGAGTTTCAAAGCCAGGTGTCTGACAAGTGAATCTGAAAGTTTCATTGTATGATCTGAAGAGTGGTCAATGGACATCTTCCTACAATGTTCTTTGGGCTTTCCCATCTTCTCTGATCACTTTATCATGCCAAACCTGTACCTCCTATGGAACAGGAAAGAACATAGGAAATCTCTGGTATAACACCTGTCACTGAGCAGGCATTCAATAAATGTTAGCTAATATTATTATGAAAATATAATGACCAATAATGAAGTGGCTAAATGCCTTATTTTGTCCCATATCTGACAAACTGTAATTAGTTACCTTATCCTTAGGTCAAATTCCTTTTGCCTGTTCCACGCACACATGCATTCAAACACACAAGCATATACGTGTGTACCTATGTTTTCAAGGGCTTTCTCTTGAGGTAAAGCTCTTTCCACCATTTTCCCCTCCCAAAGTGCAGAGTGGTACTGTTTTCTCTCTTCTTTCAAGGGTATCTGTTCCTTTTGATTTCTACCGTGGCTTTAATTTCTTCCAGCTGTTGCTGCAATTCCTCCCCACCCCTCCACCACTTCCCTGATCCCTCTCATTTCTAATCTCTGTAAAATTCAAAAGGTTTTCTGTCCCAGGAACAGGAAGGCTTTCAGCATCAGGAGGTTTGACTTGTCCATGCGGCTGTAAGTGGGACAATATAATGACACCGTTAAGTTTTTGACATTTAGATGCCTTTTAGGAGCCATCTAACATTGTGAACTCTGTTTTTTGTCATCAGAGATTCTTAAAGGTGGAAGAAAGTTTTTGAATCATTTAAGTCAACCTCTTGACTATTGTTAGGATCTCTTCTAGTACATCTTTGACAGATGGGTACCCAGGTTCACTTGGATACTTTCAGTAAGTAGGGGATAACTATCTCCCAAGGTAATCTATT
This sequence comes from Eumetopias jubatus, assembly GCF_037043125.1. Classification (NCBI taxonomy): domain Eukaryota; kingdom Metazoa; phylum Chordata; class Mammalia; order Carnivora; family Otariidae; genus Eumetopias; species Eumetopias jubatus. The sequence goes on from NW_028274823.1 coordinate 36,825,817, forward strand.
CCCTTGGGAGAAACCCCATTGTTAGAAAGTTCTTCCTTATGCTGAACCGACTTTGCTACTCTGTTACATCTATCCAGTGATGTCAGGAGTCAAATAAAAGAAGTCTACTTCTTCTTCGATGGGAGAGTTGTTCATACCTTTGCAGATAGTCATCATGTCTCCCTTCTACCCTTCTGCATGAATGTTGGCTTTCCAGTCCCCATGCAGTCTAGATGGCTGCCCTTGGTAGGTGTTCATTGTGTTGTCATGATTTTTAACATCACCTGGAGCAGCATTGGACAGAAGACACATGACACAGTCTGCCCAGGACCTAATATGGTAGATTTGGACTATCGGCATGGCCTTGCAGGTTGGGATAAAAATTAAGGCAAAACCTGGGGAGATATCCAGAACTAATTATCTTATTATTGATTACAAGAGTTGTGTGTGACCCTAAGTCAGTCACAAATATGTGAAAAAAATGGACTATTCCATTAAGTACAAGAGCTTTTAGAGTTAGAAGAAAAAAACTACTTCCCTTGAGGACTAAAGAAATGCAAAATCCAGTCCAATGGTCAGTTTGGGTAGGAATCACAAGCATCTGTGACAAGTATAAAAACTAGGTAATATACAAAACTTGAAACCAGGAAAATAGGTTACTTGTCCTCTCTTCTTCCCCTTCTTCTACCCCACAAATCCTTTGAAGTTATGGAGTAATTTCCATCAAAACTAATAGGATTCAAAGCATTCCATCAAGTTTTCCAAAGAAGAAAATGCAGATAGTGCCCCACTGAAATCTCTGGTCATTTTGTCATCTCATGCAGAAAAGGCCATTCCCCATATTACATTAGAAGGTCATCCCCCAAGTTGTGCAGTATAGTAAAATGTTAACTTAAGGGTTAAACCCATTCCAACCTTGGAAAGATTTAAAATTGTATAACATGTTTAAGAAACTAAAATCCAAGATATTAATATTTTCATATCAAGAAATTGACACATATTTAGTATTTTCATTTGAAATATTTAGAAATTGTTTTGAGGGGCAACCTTATTACTCCAATTTAAAATGTGTAACTGAGAATGTGACTTAGACTTATGATTTTTAGTGCAAATCTTACTAAGTGTATACATAGTATCGGAACATTTAAGAGAATTTGAGTCATATTTATAAATACAATTTGTTTTTATAATAATTACTTAAGTACTTGGGAAGTTTTGTCTTCTATTAAGTGAGACATTAAAGAGATCTTTAAAAACATCACAGACTATAGTACATTTATAAACATAGTTTAAATGTTTTAAGATCTTTAAGTTTATAATTAGGGCCAATTATTATTTAAAGTCCTTTAGGAAATGATAGTTAAATTTACTAGAATTGAATGATAGGTTTTGTAAGTTAATTTAAAAGCTTAAGAACTTGATTTTTAAAATACATACCTTAAAGTATTATATATTTTAAAACGCTAATAGTCTTTTCAAAAATCACTTCAAGGGCAACAAAAGACCTCACACTGAACAATGCTCTCCCTGATCTTGTCATAGCCTCCCAGGCTGGGTTAGGAATTTCAGCCCAGATGAAGAATTCCTACCCATGGTAAGCTTACAATCAGTCGGCTGGTCCCTAATTTCCCTCTTCTTGAATTTTTCACATGAACTACTGTCAGTTTAGGATTACTTACTCCTCAACTTGTGCAGCTGACATTTGGGGCATGAACACAGGACTTTGCATGTATTGCTATCAATTTCCATCTTGTTAGCTTGAGACTATGATCTCTTTCTCATTAAGATTCAATGTTGGCTCACTGAGCGCCTTCACTCTCTCTCACCAGCCTAGCCCCCTGTACTAACTCTTCTTCCGGTGATGCTCTGGCCACGGGTAAAACGCTCAGCCCCCTCCACATTTGTTCAAATCAAATCCTGGTTGAGAGGATAGTCAGTTCCTTAGGCCTCCTCTCTTTCTGACTTTCTGTAGCAAATATGGGTGAACAGTCATTTTGCCCCTCAACTGCATGATCAAATGCATTAACTGTCCCTTCCAAGCTGTTAGCTCTGGTAGGGCAAGTGACCGCTAGCAGAGTTAGTGGGTGATCAATAGGCATTTGTTGAATGAAAGGATTTCCTTAGAAGCATCATTGCACACAATCTACATTACCACCTGTGTGCAGATGCCTCCTCAGCCATACAGATACAACCGACTTCTCAAGCTCTTGCTAGGGTGTCTCTCTAAGCATAGCAGGAGTTAATGTTTATGCAATATTTAAGATACATACCAGACACTTCAAAGTGCTTTCCTTGCACTAACTCATTTGTTCTTCACAACAACTCTGGGAAAGATACTACTATTATTTCTATTTAGCCAAGGAACGGATGAGTAATGTTACTCACACAGGTAGTAAGTAATAGAACATACTAGGATCTGAACCTCCATCATTTGGCTCCAGGATCTGCACTTCACAGGATGCCCAGAGACAAACTTAGTTACAAATCGTAAGGAACCTTATCATTAGAAAAAACTTCAAGTACCCTCTAGACCCAGTGATCTTCAATCTAGAGCATTTGTATTTCTAGGGGAATGGGAAGATTTTTCAAGCGATGCTTACATATAGAGATTTGAAGAGAAGTTATTTTCGGATTCATAACTTCTACATTATTATTATTTAACTTGATCTTTTTATTAAAGTTGATCTGCCCGAGAAGTGGCTCATTTTTCCACCTTGCAAAAGGATGACATGGTCCTTGTTCACCTACAATTTTACTTGGCTGACTTGTTCTAAGATATAAAATGTCCTGGGCACCAAGCCAAAAGGAAGCCTTCACTGGGGAGGGCAGCATGAAGCTCAGGACAGCCAATCTTTTGGGGAACATTTCTGGTTAACTGCCTAAAAAGAGAGAACTGTAAGAGGCTCGTCCACAATCCCAAACTAGTTACTGGTAGAGGTGAGAGAGAAGCTAGGTCTCTAATCACGGAAGGAAAGGATAAGTTTTGACAGAAAGGAGCAGAGAGGAAATTCCAGTCGGAAGAGTGGTGCAGGGGAAATTTAGAGCCAGAAATCTGTAAACCCTATATTAAAGACCTACAGATTTGCTAGTCTAGGTCTGATCTTTGGAAGAATGAGAAAATGGGCTAGTTCAAGGACAGCAAAGGGATTTGGAACCTGTCCTTGAAGAGACATAAAGCTGCAGTAAATTCCTAAACGGAAGAATCCCAAATGCTTTAGCAGAAGAACTGGGTGGGTTAGAGATCTTTTAAAGGAGAGTGTTCAGGAGACTGCTGCAGTAATTTAGGGGTGTCATGCAAGCTCCTTGACCTGATAGAGGCTGCAGAACTGGAAAAGAAAGAGCAGGGCCGAATGAGGGTGCAGAGAAAAACCCACAGGAATTTGGTGTAAATACTGAAGGAAGAGCAAATATGGCTCCTAAGGAGAATGAATCATCAAAGAGAATGATCTTAGGCAAAAAACATGGAATTGATACTGGAAGGACTGTAGCAAACATTATAAGGAAAGAGAGCATGTATCTATTTTCAGATGAGTTCAGGTGTCCGTATCGAACAAATCCTAGACACTGAAGGAAATTGGAATTGTAATATAGAGCCACTGTCAGAAATCTGAGAAAGCACAAGGAACACATTAGAGATGAGCAAATGTACCCCCTTTAAAATAGTGGTGGGAGCAGTAGCTCATGGAAGAAATAGATCTATAGAATTGACATTGATCTCCTAGCAAAATTCTGGGTGCACACGTCAGCAGAGAGGCTAAGCTCCCAAGCTCTAGCATCAAACAGACTTTAAAGAAGCAAATCTCAGTTCCTCCACTTTTTAGCAGTGAACCCGGCACTTAACCTCTCTGAGCCTCAGGGTTCTTCATCTGCAAACAGGAGATGATAATGACCCCTTCATTGGGCTGTGGTGATGATGTAATGAGCTCCTGTATGTAATTCTCTACAGTGCACGGTAGATAGAAAGCATTCAATAAATTATAATAATTACGGTTACAATTTTGCAAACACATCCTTAATCAGATGACTGGTGAAGAGAACGCTTGGAAAAGGAATTAGTGATAGTCGATCAGTCATTCATTCTACAAATATTTATTGAGGACCTACTAGGGATCTTCCCTAGGGAGGAAAGAGAAGACATAGAAAGGAATGGTGATTTATATTCTATCTGAAAAAGAAGGATTTGGCTTATTCATTAACTATCCCGAGTTTCCATTACTGGTTACGCTGTATACAGTTCTTTCTGCTTGATCTGGCAGGGAGGTTGTAATTCTGCATTTTTGTGTGTGGCATTGCAATCTATCCGTTGCCATGGAGAGATAAAGTAAAAGAAGGCAAACCCTGGCTTCAATACAAACAGTGTCAAAGAACAAATATAGAAAAAAGTAATGAAAACAAATGGAAAAAGCAAAATGGTTTTCTGCTTGAATGTGTACATGACAGCATGAAATCTCTTTTGTCATGAGGTAAAATAGGAAATAGAATCAATACCCCGTATTTTAAATATTGGTTTGAATTCATGTTTTAAGTGCATTAAACTAGCCATGAAGATATCACGAGCAGAATGGAGAACATATTAATTGTAAATTACTTCTCTACTTTATTTTCCTAGATGGTTAGAGCTAATTTTATATTCAGTTTTCACTCTGGGAACCCAACACCTGGGTTGTTTGAATTGCAAAAAGGATGTAAGGCTGTGTGGTTCCTTTTCATTTAGACTTAGCAAAAGAGAGTTTAAGAAATTTCTGCTATATCATTTAAGTTCACATCCTCTTGCTGTAAACACTCACCCTCCTGGAGAAAGGCATAGTCCAAGAAATGGCACTAGCAACAATAAGGCAATCAATGTTTATTAAGCACCTACTACATTTTATATACTTGCAATGTATTGTTTCACTTATTGCATGTGATGGGCCCAAGAAACAAAGAAATAAAGGTTCAGAGAAGCTGTGTGATTTGCCCAAGGCATCCCTGCTAGGAAGAGGCAGGTCAGGGATTTGTAACTCAAATCTTCTGACTCTGAGCTCAGGTTCTGTGTACTTCAGGATGCTACCTCTTGTCAAACAAAACGGTTTAGGGGCCCTCCCCTGTATGGCTTTTGTGAGTGCCGGTTGTTGCAGGCACTATAGAATGTTCTAGGTAGAGAGGAAAAGTCAGGTAGGTTGTCATTAGGAAGAATTTCTACGTAAGCATTTCTGGTAAATTGCCTGAAGAGGTCCCAGAGAAAGGGCCCTGAATTTCTACCATTCTAGGCATTTGAAGTCTAAATAAATATTTGCTTTTCTACCTAATTTGTGTTCACAATTTTTTACCCTTTCTCCCTAAAGAAGGCCTCACATATTGTACAAGCGTCAGGATGTGTCTCTGTGTGTTGGCGCCATGGGGCAGTAGGAAAAGTGTCAGAAAAAGGAGGGAAACTAAGGCAGAGGGGGTTCAGAAGTCTCCCTCAGCTGCCAATGAGGCTGCTGGCTGGCTCTGAACACTCGCAGGTCTGCGGGGAGTTCGTGGCCGGTGCACACCCTCCTCATCCTTCCTCAGACACGTGACTGCTTTGGACAGCTGCTATCCCAACTTAGAAGTACCCAGCTATGTCGCCCATGCCCACTGAGCGTGGGCTCAGATCCTCCCTGAGTAGAAGTCTTCGATTAAAAACACCTTGTAAAAAAGGCTAGAAATGTCATTTGGTCAGCTTTGCACATGGAAACCTTCCAGAGGCAGTGGGAAAGAAAGGCCCATAGGCAGGGGGCCCTGGAAAGGTAGGATGCCTTTGAGAATCAGCCTCAGCAGCCTGGCGAAGCTCTAATGAACCAGTTGATCACCGAGATCCCCTTCAGCATACTCTGCCCCCTGCCAGACCCACACCTGTCGCCACGTCTTCCTTGCCGACTGTGCCTGTCCCAGCTCTCGTGGTTCTCCCTCCACAGCAGGAAGAAGTCACAAGCCAGTGTGGGCAACACATTCTCAGACTGCGTCTGCATAAGAATCAAAGCAATAATCTGGATAATTCAGGGTGGAAAACTTATTTTTGCATTAACCTTGCTGATAACTTATTTCAGACATTTTCCTCTTAGAAATGTCCTAATCATTGCTCCCAATTTCTGCCTCACTTTAAAAGGCAAGAACTAATCTCAGAGTTCCTGTCCCAAGAGGTTCAGTCCCAAGAGGTAGGCTGGTTGAGGTAGAATGAATCTTTTCAAGGCATGCTGCCTTGTTTCTTGGAAATCGATCTTGATCTTAAGCAGACTAAGAGCTTGTAGAATTTGGATGCAGAGCCTGTGTCTCTCTTCTTTCTCCTTTCCACCATCCTAAGCACTGCCCCCGCCTCTGCCCTGACATCTGGTTGCAATGGTCTTGAACCTTTGAGGGCTCAGCTTCTCCTCCAGCGGAGGCCTTGAGGCTCAGAAGGCTGAAATGAGGTTCTCTGAGTACCCAAACTATGTCCTGCTTATCTCTCTAGAGGTCAGTGCTATCCGGTAGAACTTTCTGCTGTGTCAGAAAGGTTCCTTGGTGTTGTGCAATATAGTAGCCATTAGTCGTATCTGGCAGTGGGCACTTGAAATATGGCTAATGTGCCCGAGGAAACGGAATTTTTAACTTTATTTAATTTTAATCATTTAAATTGAAATGGGCTCATGCAGTTAGGGGCTGCCACACCAGACAGCACAACTCTGCATCCTCACATTGCCTCTGCCCCAGGCCTGCCCATGCTTATGTTTCTGGTTTTCAGAACCAGAACCATCAGGTAAGTGTATTAACACTGGGAATGTGAAGAAATTGGTGGTATCAGACTTTCCATAAACATCTGAAATGGGTCGCTTTGCCCTTGCTGTTCTGTAATTGATATTAAAGTGAGACTCATAGCTGTGGAGTGCCCACTAGGTGCCAGGCATCATAAATACATAACTGTGTGTGTGTGTGTGACATAAATATCCTACAACCTTCTGCCTCCCCAGGCCCTTGACAATGTCTGTGAGGCTGACAGGAATAGACGTTGGGGATGCTGGTTGAAGAAATGAAGGAAGTAGAGGAAGGGGTCCACCACATTACCTGTGAAGGAGCTTGAGCCCATGGGGCTGGGGGGAATGAGAAGATGTTTGAGAGGCAGATGGGAGGGCAGGAGTTTTTGGGAGGGAAAGAGATGAGGGACTGGGGCAGCTGTCAACGGGTGTGGGATCTTGGGGACTCACTTGGGTCAAGGGTTTTAAGGATAATTACCGTGGCACTTTCTAGACTGTCCTAGGCACTGTTCTTTCCTCCTCTTCCTCCTCCCTCTTCTTCTTCTTCTTCTTCTTCTTCCTCTTCCTCTTCTTCTTCTTTTTATTTGTGTGTGTGTGAGAGAGAGAGAACATGCACGTGTGAGCCGGGGGAGGGGCAGAGTGGAAGGGAGAGGGACAAGCAGACCCCGCACAGGGCACAGAGCCTGATACAGGGCTCCATCTCACACCCCTGAGATCGTGACCTGAGCCGAAACCAAGAGTTGGACGCTTCACCGACTGAGCCACCCAGGCGCCCCATCAGGCACTGTTCTTCACATCTATCAACACATTTAATCCTGAGACTCTAGACCTCAGCCAGAGGAGAAAATGAGCCCCCAGAAGTTCAAGACCACTGGAACTAGATGTTAGGAGAAGTAAGGGCGGTGGCTGGGACCTTAGGAAGGAGAATGGAGACAGACCTAGGCCCTGCATCTAAATTCCAGAAGCTCTGTCTAGCCCACCTATAATCAAGATAAGATTTCTAAGAAGCAAGGCAACTGGCCTTAAAAAATCTGTCTTACCTCGGCTTCTTGTAGTTTCTGGTCCTGTGAGCTAGATACTACTCTTACCTTCATTTTGCAGATGAACAGACTGAGGCATAGACATTGACCTAAAAAAAATGGTCCAAGGACACACAACTAAGAGATGAGGGAGCCAGGATTTGAATGCAGGCCGTCCAGCTTTCAAGTCCATGGCTGAGTGAGATGTGCCCTGCCCTTTGTTGGTCCTGTTTGCCATCTCTGAAGAGACCTCCATACAGATGTAATTGCTTTCCAAGGTATTTTGGAGTTGAGTTCTGTTTCTTCTGAGTGTGACACTAAGGCTGGGCAGGATGGAAAGAAGGTCCAGTTTTATCTGAGGCCCATACATGATCTCCCAACAGCTCCCAGAGGTATCTGTGCTTTGCCCTATCTGACAGATTCTGAGAGAGTGAATTACATAGCCCAAATCAAGTCACAACGGTTTCAAGAAGGGTCTGTTGACTTCTCCTGTTCTTTCAATTACACTGACGTGTTTTGCCTCCACAGCTACACCTACAGACCTCCCTTAGCCTTAGAAAAAGTCATTGGATTTTTTTTTTTTTTTTTTTTTTTTTTTTACCTAAATATTGAATGAGAAGACACTGAGGGGATTTGACAGGAAGGAAACAGGCCACAGTCCTACCCTGGAGCTGACAGTCTCGTGCAGGGCTACTCCAAGTTAATTATAAGGGATGAGTCCCAAGGCAGCAAAGAAAAAGTGAAGATGGTTTGCAGAAAATGAGATTTGTGAGGAGAGGCCTATGGAATTGGGTTCAGAGATTTTAAGCATGTTTGTCAACTCTTCCTTCCTACCTGAAAATGGCTTGGAAAGCTTTAAAAATACAGATATCCATATATTATTCATTCCGATCAAATAAGACACAGTGGTGCCTCAGTAAACTTGCTTTTGATATCAGAATTGCTCTCATTGAGTAATACATACTGCAGACGCAGCTTCCAGCAGCAGGCCTGAAATGAGCAATTCTCTCATTGTAGGGACAAGGATGAGAGAAGACAGAGGTGTACACGGGACTGCAGGCGGGTTACACTCCCACGACTGCCCCTTAGCAAAGCAGGTGCGGCTTGACTGTAGGCTGAAGACCTGGGTTGAAATTCTAGTTCTAGCCCGTATCATTGTGTGATTTTAACCATGTCCGTTGATTTTCTCCCAAGCTTTAATTTTATCAACTGGAAATTGGGGGGTGTTTTGCTACTTTACTGCTACCCGTCATGTGGAATTGGTTTTGAAGATTTAAAATTAACGATTGCCAAATTACCCTGGCATCCAGCAGGTGCTCAGTGGCTTTCAAGAAATCTGACTTAAGGATAAACTAAGAAGAAGATTTGGAATGAAAATGGCTGCTGGACATCGGGATGTGCCATCAGGAGAAATAATGAATTTCACTCAGGAGATCTGAAATAATTTGTGATTTCCCTGGCACTCAGTACTGTCCTCTACTTTAAAGTTTCCTTACAATTAAAGAAATTGGCATGGCATTATTTTCTGACTGAGGAAAAAAAATCAATTATAAGACATACCTTTCATTTTTTAAAGGATTTTTCATCAACAATACACTTTTATCAATGAGTAATTATATTCCTTAATTGCACAAATGTCCATCAAACATGATTCCTTTCAAATGCTACAAAGCATTGGGCATTTCCTAAAAAGTCTGTTATCTGTTAAATGGCTGCCATGGAAATTCTTTTAAAGGCTGAGTTAAAACCAGACCTGCATTAAAGTGCTTTAGAAGTATCAACCGAAGAGCTAATTAATTCTCTTCAAAGATATTCAAATAGTTTAGAGTTATGACTGTAACACTGAAGGAAATGAATGACTGTTGTCTAGCAGGTAATTGCTCCCCCTGCAAGGAGAGGGTAATGTTATAGAGTGCAAATCCTCTAACTTTTATGACAGAAATACCAAAACCTGCAAGTGGGCACATACATTCTTGGGTTTCTTTCATTGAAGAAAAAGGATTCCTAATATGGAGTAACCGTTAGTCCTGCTCTTTCACAATGTGGTCAGACAATGTCCACCAGCAACTACTGGGAAATTCACCTGCTTTATCATGAATTTTTGCAAGAAATAGAAGGGATCCTTTTCCAAAGGTGAAGTTGAAGTGACTAGGCCCCGAGTGTGCTTGCCCAGGATTCCCTAGAGCCCATCTTGGGGTTGGTATAGTTGCTAGTCAACTTTAGTCAGTAGAGCCCCAACTGATGACAACATCTGCCTACTTTTCTCTATACCAACAGGGCAAAGTTGGTTCTGCCCCTTAATAAGCCTGCTCAGCTGCCTCAGTTTCCCTGCTATGCTTTGGAGAAGGTTTATCGGCAAAGACGGCAGTTGACCCTCCATGAGTGCCTCCCTCACAGACATTCACACCAGATGCTGGGGATGGGCCCCATGGTAATGGTGGGTTCTTTCTTTTCAGTCAGCATCACGGGATCAGTATTGCTACACTGTCTCCTCCTGGGACCAAGTCAGGTCATGGTTCATTGATGGATTGGTAGTTTGGAAAGAGCTTGATTTTGATGTCAGAGACCAGAGTGGACCTGCCCGTTCCCAGCTGTGTGACTTTGGGAGAGTAAGTGACCCTCTCTACGCCCAGGTGTCCTTAGCTATATGACAGTGATGAAATCAATTTAATGTAAGGATTAAATGAGACAGTGCATTTACAGCACCCAGCACATAATAGGCCACCCTTAGCACGGAAACATAATTTAAAAAAATTAGTTCTTGTTCCTGATGGTTACTTGTGTGGAAAATGATGCATTAGATTACAAAGGGGGTTAGAGAGAATAATAGGGAAACCTGTATTTCTGGAAAATGATTGAACTATACCAAAGGCATAATAAATAGTTTCTTAGGAAAGCTGGTTATAAAACTATGTACTTCTTTTTTTTTTAAGATTTTATTTATTTATTTGAGAGAGAGAGACAGAGAGAGGGAGAGCACAGAAGGAGAGTGAGAGGGAGAAGCAGAGAGCCAGGCGTGGGACTCGGTCCCAGGACCCTGAGATCATGACCTGAGCCGAAGGCAGACGCTTAACCGACTGAGCCACCCAGGCGCCCCCAAACTATGTATTTCTTATGCTTGTTATAAAAACACGTATGTAACATACATAATCATATTAATGGAAAAAGCCTTGGAGAATATGTAATCAGAGATTATCAACGGTTCCCTGTTATGTGTGGTGAGATTTTATCTTTTTGCATAAATAGATTTTCTAATTCTTCTTCAATGAATATGCATTACTTACGAAATTAAAATCCATTTCTAAAACCATTTGGTAGTACTTAAATGGCATCGTTCATTTAAATTATACCTTTATCCCAGTTCCTTCTTTCACATTAGAACATCGGCACTCCTGGAGCCCAAGAAGCCATTCTCTCTGCATGGAGTGGCAGGTGCCCAGGCCTGTGTCCCAAGGTCATGGGTCTGGGACAAGGGAGACAGAATCTAGTGAAGAACCAAGGAAGAGTGCTAACTCGAGAAATGGTTTTCCAGGCAGGAATCTAGATGGAAGAAATATTTATAAAGTGGGCAAGGGTGGCCAGTCAGGTCTGTTACTCCTAGGTTTCTCCCTGCATCTCTACCTGCTTACTCGGTCTCAATAGGATGCATTTCCATGCCACTTCACACCTCCAGACCTCCACATGCGCACACACACACACACACACACACACACGCGCGCGCGCGCGCGCGCATTTCCATGTTGTTCAAATCCTAGTCATAGAAGACGGGCAAGCCCCCCAAGATCTGAGGTCCTCCTGGCCAGGTTGGATTAGGTGGAGAATCTTCCTGGGGAACTCTAGTGGCTGAATGGAAAGAGGGAGAATTCTAGACTGGTTGAGAAGGAAAACAGGTCTGAGCCGGAGACGAGGTGCCCCGGTATTCTGCCAAATGGGTGAGCGGAGGCTGAAAGAAAAACCGCAGCCAGCAGGTCAGAGGCAGGCGAGATTGGGAGCCGGACCAGAAAGAAACTAAGTGGATGTAGCAGGTCCATGCAGCACAAGGAACTGAGGTCTGTGAACCTGAATTCATCTGTCCTTCACCACTTCCTCTGAGTGATTTTGGGAAAGTCATCTCCGCTCCCCAAGCCTCAGTTCCTCTCCCCAAAATGAGCATGGTTACAAGACCTCTCAGGGCTGTTGGGAGGATTCAATCAGGTAAGACAGGTAAGTTAGCTGTGCGGCTCGAGGCTGGCCTCAGAGCTTAAAGGCCTCAAGGGCCCTTCAAGGGGGGGATGGGCATGCTGCCTCCCATGATCCAGGCAAAGGGGTGGCCTCTCTGTAGAGAATTTCATAACAATAATATTTCATAATAATCCAATGGAATAGAAAGCATCATTGCCAAACCAAATTAGCAAATACCAAATTGTGCTGGCAATTTTAAACAATATCAGTGATAAACTATTCCTCCCAGCTAGGGAGATCTTTTCCCCCTCCACACCCTGTTGTCGTACACTTCGACCCGGAGAATTAGCAAAGGAACCTGCCACACACCCCTCACTCTCCCCACTGGCTGGCTCCTGGGAGAGGAGCTAGGAACCTCCACCTCACCCCCCAGGAGGTCATCAGTGCTGAACTCCTCCCGGATGGATCAGCGTTCTTCCCAGTGACTAGCAACAGAAAAGAGCAGTCACGTGCAGACTCCAGTTGCGATCTTGGAACCTCTAACACTGAGACTTGGTCTCCATTGGGTGTGTGGGTGTGTTAGGGAAGGGGAGGGACAGGGTAACTGAAACAAAGCAATCTCCTTTTTAGCCAGAGCCTCTCTGCCACGTTCTCCCTGTAGCTCCCCCAGTATTTCTGCCTGTGGCTTCTTCCCAGAAGTTTGGGGTTCCCCAGTTCCCAGGAACTGTCTTCCTTGTAGTATCCACCACAAGGTCGTGCTCTGCGGAGAAGCTGGGCCACCGAGGGGAGCAAGGCTGAGCCTGAGGAGGCTCAGCTCAGGAGCATGAGACAGGAGGTTGCAGGCAGAACAGAGGGGCTGGACCAGAGGGTGAGGGGCTGAGCCCTGAAAACGCATCTGACTCACAAAACAAATGAACAAACAAAACAGAAACAGACTGATAAATACAGAGAACAAACTGGTAGTTGTGTGGGGGTGGGATGGGTGGGGGAAATAGGTGAAGGGGATTAAGAGATGCAAACTTGCAGTTGTGAAATAAATACGGCACAAGGAGGAAAGGTACAGCATAGGGCACATAGTCAATAGTATTGTAACGACTTTGTACGGTGATAGATGGTAATTCACTCACCGTGGTGAGCTTTGAGTAATGTATAGAATTGTGCAATCACTGTGTTGTACACCTGAAACTAACAATGTACAGCAAATATACTTCGATTAAAAAAACCCATTTAAGGCAGGACATATACATTAAAGGAATGGGATTGGTTAGTGTCAGAGCAAAAATACTGGATAGTCTTTCCTACTTGTCTAGAAGTTCTGGCCCTCTCAAGGTAGCATTCATTTTCCTGCTTTTGGTGGGCCAACAGCTACAGGTAAATATTCTACTTGTGTTAGAAAAACAAAACACTTGGTTTCTGGTTGAGGAGAAAATCAGGAGATGTGGGACCAGGTAGGTGGAAGCAGACTTGTCCCTTGTGGAGGTGGTGACCGCTGGCCACTCCTCCAGATTCTGGCTGCTCCAAGACTGAAGGTGAATTGAAGCCTGGATCCTGCTTTGACCAGAGAGCCCAGAAGTCTGGGCTGTTACGTGAACTCTTCTAATATTCGAATGTTGGTTCGGTTACAAACCAGTAGCAACAGCACCGGAGGACCAGAGAAAATACACCAGATGTGGCCCTAGGGCCACTCAGTTTTGATGTCTGCATCAAACAAAGCTTTCTTTTTGTTCCGCAAGGGAGGTAAGATAACAATTTCCTGTGTGGGCTGCGCCTTCCTGGAGCGAGTGCTGATGTCTTTCCCTCAAGGGGGCTGGTCCTATCTCACAGCTGTTCTCCTGAGATAACTGTCCCGGGCGCTCAGTCCCAGGGCTGGCAGTCCCTGGGGAGGGTTCCAAGACTGCAGATGGTTGTGCCATTTTCTGCCATCACTTTGACTTCTGTCTGGGTGGAAAATCCTTCTTGTCCTGAAGGCCATGGCCAAAGACAGCTCTAGAATGTTTATTGACAAGGGATTAGGGGGTTGCCCATGGGGTTGGGTGGAAGGTGGGACTTGAAACTCCCTTTGCATAGCACTTTATATCAAGACTGAGACAAGGCTGCAAAAAGAAAAAGAATAGAAAAGGCTGCTCTTATCAGACTTTGAGGAGAGGGCTGCCTGAGGCCATCAGAATGTCCCCATGTCCCCAGTGGAAACGTTCCTAGGATTGGATTGGTACAACTGTTCACACAAAGGCATCAATACCTGAGAAGGTTTTATTGTGGTGTCTTTCTCAGGAATAGTTGTCTTCTGGCCATTCTTTTAAGCCAAAGGAATTCATCTTTATTAGTGAAGTGCTGATCACGGCACCCTCTTTTAAAATTCTTCTAGAATGAAGTACGAAGACCTAAAACACTCTCAACCAGTTTGGTCTGGCCTCTGCTTGCCTCACTGCCCTTACCTCACACAACTAGTCTTTTCCCTCAAACTGAATATTTGTTTAGTTCCTTGGGTATGTGACACTCTCTCTAGCATGCCTTTATTTGGCTGCCTTCTACCCATCCTGCAGGCCACTTGAGATGTCACTTCCTCCCTAAAGCCCTGGCTTTTCACATCTCCTCCCACTTCCCCAAGACTGGGCTAAGTACCTTTCCTGTGTGCTCTTCCTAATCATACGGTTTAGTCGTATCCTATCATGCTGTTGCAGGTTGAGTTCTCCAGGAAGCAGATGCAGCATGGTAGTTAGATATGGAAAAGGCTGGGGAGTGAAACCCATGAACAGAAAAGGGGAGTGTATGAGTTTCCTGTGGCTGCCATAGCAAATTGCCACAAACTTGGTGGCTTACAACAATAGAAATTTATTCTCTCACAGTTTTAGAGACCAGAAATTAAAAATCAAGGTGTCAGCAGGGTGGTATTTCCTCTGAAGGCTCTAGGGAAGAATCTGTTTCTTTCTTCTTCCAGCTTCTAGGAGCCCTAGACACCCTTGGCTTGCAGCTGCCTTAGTCCAGTCTCCACCTTCATGTTCACATGGCCTTCTTTGTCTCTCTCTTCTGTGTGTCACTCTTAAAAGGATACCTGTGATTACATTTAGGGCCTGTTGGGGAAGGTGAATTTTCCTATACCCTTCAAGTTTCTCTTGGCTGCTCTAAGAAATTGGTGTGAGACAGATGAATAGGAGAAAATCAAATCTAATTATGTACATATGGGAGTTCCACAAGAATCTGAGCCCCACAGGCAGTCAGGTAATAGAGGCATATATGCCATCCAGAGCTAAGGAGAAGGGGTAGGGGTCTGGGACTTCAAAGGGAAGGAAGACATTCAAAGGAAGATTAAAAAGAGGAAATGTTTGGTAAACAAATGTTTGCTGGGCCATACAGAAACAATAGGACACAGAGAGGAATTTTAACAGACATACTTTGCTAAGTTCCTCCCTGTCTACCACACCTAGTTCATATTATACTGCAGTTGTCCACGGTGACAGCTCCCTTCCTGGAGCAGGTCCTCTATCTACATTCTTTCAGGGAGTTAGGGGGGAAGGTCAAAAGTTATTTTTGAGCCTACTCTTTCTTAAAAATAACCAGCCTAAAATAATCCATATGCCAAAGAGATACATTTTGGGGTGGTAAATTTTGCTCCCCTACAGGTCCATCTGGATCATCCAGAATGGTTTCCTTTTTGTCTTAAATTTCCTTAATTTATTCACATTAGCAAAGACTCTTTTTTCCAAATAAGCTAATTTTCACAGATTCCAGGAATCAGGATAGAGACAAATATTTTTTGGTGGGGAGGTACATGTATGGACGGCAGGGAGGAGGAAGGGCTTTCAGATCATGATGCAGACCTCACAAAATCCCTGCCAGCCATCAGGGATTTCTGGGGTGAAGACTACCCATCAGAGGAGTTCTATCTTGGATGGAAATGGATAGGTCATTTGCTCAGTTCGTGGCCAGGGGCCGCCTTGAGAAAAGAATGGCCTTGACTGGAAAGCTGAGGTAGAATCTAAAGAAGCTGCCAGCCGAGAGTAGCCAGCTAACCACAGTCCTCACAGTCACACAATGAGTCCTCTCTTAAAGGGGGTGTCTGAATGGCACATCTGCATATCTGCCACAACCCACCTCTTACGCTGTACAAGGGGTAGCTTTCCAAGGTTCTGGTGGGCCTTTCTTCCTGAGAGGAAACTTAAAAGTGGGAAGTTAGTAGGACAAACTATAGCTCCTCATTGCCACATTTGGTCCTCGGGTACTCATTGTCCCTTTTTTCAAGATCCATCCTGAATCCTCCTTGCCCTCAGTGGCCATCTTTTCTGGTCTAGGTAACTACCCTTTATCAAGCCAGGATTGCAGCTCTTGCCCATTCATGGTCACAGTTGGTCTAGGGAGTCTTGAGGGCTCCCCAGGTCCATCAGCTGGGTTTCTCCTGCCCCCGTTGGGTAAATCAGCACTTCCTCCTTCTGGATGGGCAGAGTCCAACCCTTGACAAGATTATGGCTCCTCTTCTTATCTGCTGACCTCTGAAAAAAGAAGCCTGCAGGTCCATGTAGCAACCAGAGTTTATAGTTCAACAAGCCCCTTGTGGTGTCCCTGGTGAGAGTGCATCCCCCTTGGGTACCAGCATTCTTAATCCTGCAGAGCCTAGAGATGCAGGGGTGTGGAACATAAAGTCCCCGTGTGGGTCACTGGGAGTGGTGGTAAGTGAGGCCATTCTTGCGGCTACTCCTTGGCTCCCCAAGTCATGTATTCTTCCTAACTGGAACCCAGTGTCATATAAAGGTTTCTGCTTTCATGTATATTCTGTATTCTGGAGGATGACACCCCATTCTCCTGGGCCATTGTTGCCTCTGAGCTGGTGCTTCAGTTGTACCATCAGCAGGCAATTACAATGCCTTATCAGAATGGCAGCTTCTGGGTGGTGGGTTATGTGATACAATCAGTGAATCCTATGGTCATGGGCCCATTCCCACACCTTCTGTGGTGTAAAGTGAGTTCATTCCCTGGTTAGATGCTATGTTGTATGGGATTCCATGCAGTGGGTCAGGCATTCCATAAGCGCCTGGATAGTGGTACTGGCTGAGGCTCTGTGAGTAGGAAAGGCAAATCCACATTTAGAATACCTAACTATTCCTGTGCAAATAAACCACTTGCACTTCCAGGAAAGAAGGGGCCGATGTAGTCAACTTGCCAATAAGTAGCTTGGTGGTCCCCTCTAGGAACAGTATCATACTGGGAGCTCAGCTTTTGTTTCTGGTTGTTGGCAAATTGGACATTTATAGGCAGTAGTAGCTAGATGAGCATTGGTAAGTGGGGGTCTATGCTGTTGGGCCCATGCACAGCTTGAGAGGCAGACTTAAGGCTACCAGTGATCCCTCCCTTCTGGTATTCATACTCTTGTATAATTCCCTGTCCTTGTGTGTGAACTGGACCTACTGACTCATTTCTAACAAACAGAATACAGCAAAAATGACAGGATGTCACCTCAGAGGTCAGGTTATAAATGATTGTCACTTTATCTTGATGGCATTCTCTCTCTCTCTCTCTCTCTGGCCTCTACCTTGTTCATGCTGATGAATCCAGCTTTGTACAGAGAGTTGATTTACTTATCATAACCAGAAATTTCTGAGTCTTCCACTTGACCTTCTCCATTATGATAGTGCTTGCCCAGAGACCAAGGACCCAATGTAGGGATTACATCAACTGTCAAGTATAATAATCCCAATGATACATTTGGGAACAGGAGAAGTGACCACTCTGTGGATCCATGGACGAGTGGACTCACTCTAAGTCATATTTTGGCCAGGAGTCCATTTATTGCCTTCGACTCATGTTCTCCCACTGCAAACAGGGAGGGACCCCTGATGGTGTTTCAGTCTTTAGGCACCAGTGACAATTCAGATCCTGTGTCCAACAGTTTTTGGAAGGTCTATTTCTTTCTCCAATGCATAGTCAATCAACTAAATGGCAATTAGACTCCTTGGGGAAAGACTCTCTTATCATTACAGTGTATACTTGCCCTAGTATTATAGAGTCCTTCTTCCCAGAGATTTAGCTACTTGTCAGCCAATAGGTTTTGAATCTGAAAACCAGCTCAGGTGTGGCTTCTTGGCAAGATTATCCTGACTTTGTATTGGTGAAATAGCCCTCAGCCTTCTGTTCATTCATTCTCCCTCCCTTTGATTATATATATTTAATGGACACTCTAGTTGGCAGCCTATCTATTTTGTTCCTAGGAATGCTGAGTTCTATTCACCATCTCCAGGATGCTCTTTCTATAGGTTAGGCCCTCCAGGCTGCCGCTCTGTTCTTGTCAGTTGTCATGATAATTACAACCACCTGGCTTCTGGTGGTTAAGTACCACCACCTGGCCTTAATTGCTTTGGAGGAGCCCAACATCTCCACTGCTATCAGTGAGCCAAGTTCTGCGACAGACTCTCCTATTATCAGACCCAGAGGAGAGACACCACTGAACCACTTAGTGATGTTGGTCATGTCCCTCTTGCCAGCACATTCTCAGTAGCCTTAGTAAATCGTGTGTCTTCTGATTGGCCTTCTGGCCTCACATAATACACTCATTCCTGTAAGCCCGCTTCCCTGAGCCTTTTAATTTCTTCCCCTGTGTCTGCCATGGCACTCAGGCATTCCAGACTTTCAGCATGGGTCATGACTTTCTTCAGGCTTCTAGAAGCTACCCTAAGAGCAAGTTTGTATTGCTTCTTGGAGTGTTTCTTGTATCTCAAGAGAGTGACCAAAGTCCAATAACATAAGTTATTCACACTTATGTTCCAGGCCCCTTAATCAAGCACCTAATCTCATGTTCCAGGGTCTTCAGGGTTATGATCACTTTCTTCCCTTATCAGGTCTATCCTATCCTTCCCTGGGTTAAGCTATGACTTAACCCTGATGGTAGGCCTGATGTCCAGGAGAGGAAGAGGAAAGCCACCTGCTGCCTTCTGGGGGAAAGCCCTCTGTATCATTTTCCTGCACAAGCAATGTGCTAGCTCTTGGCTGATCGAGGCAAGTCACCCCTACAGGCTCAGAAGATTCAGAGGAGTCTAGGGAGTATCCCATGTGTCATGTCATGATCTCAGGTTTTGCCAACTGGGGCCTGACTTGGCATAACAGCACTGCTTTGAGCATTGAATGGTCTTTGAAGTTCAGCAGCTATTAAATCCTGGGCTTCACTTTCAGCTTTTCTGCTCACCCACAGTAAGAGGGCTACTTTGTAGGGGCTCTGTTCTTAGTTTTAGTTGCTAACTGTTCTCAGCTTTTCACTATCCTCCTATTGGGTATCAACGCAACCTAGTGATAATCATCCAATTCCATTATCTTTATACTTATAAGCCTTAAAGTACATTTCAAATGCTTGAATCAGTGCACTCTCCTCTGCCTACAGGGCCTCCTAGCTCACTGAGGGTGAAACTTTTTAACAACTAGACTGCCATCTCATGCCAAAGGCTACCTTCAAACCACCTACCACTTGGGATAGGAGCGTCCTCATAACCAGCAGGGTGTGAGAGATACAGTCCTTAAACCTTTATCTTATCACTGGCTTTCTTAGATCATTCTTGGTAACAACTGTTGCAAGTTAAATTCTCCGGGAAGTAGATGCTGCAATGGGGTTAGAAGTGCAAAATATTTATTGGGGACTACTACCTGTGAAAAGAAAAGGGGCCAAGTCAGGATTATGTAGAGAAAGCCATGGGACCCCAGGATCAAGACATGACAAAACTCCACAAAGCCAGCAAGAGTTCTGGAGCAAATATCACCTATTCATACAGTCTGAGGGTGAAGGATAATGGGAAGACCTTTGTGCCACTGTCTTGCTCAGTCATTGGCTGAGGAGTAAGATAACCAGGTGTTCAGTTAAATTTACGTTTCAGATAAGTGAGGAAATCTTTTAGCATATTCCATGCAATATTTGGGGAATACGTACCAAAAAAAAAATAGTCACCATTTATCTGAAATACGAATTTAACTGTGTGTCCTGTGCTTTTATTTGCTAACTCTGGCAACCCTCGCTGGGAGTCACCCCGGGACGTGCACACTCGCAGCTATCACTGCTTCACTAAGCCATGGTCTGGGAGTCCCCCTGAGAACAGTGTCATCTTAGCTTGAAAGCTGAGGGGGACCTGGAGGTGCTAAGTGCAGAAGACTGTCAGCTAACCATACTGCTGGTAGCTGGGCAGCAAGTCCTTTCTTGAAGGGAGAACAGAGCAGAAGATCTCTGCATCTGACATATTTATTTTCAATTTAACGATTGTTTCCTGTGCTAGAAGCTCAGTGAAGGTGAGAAAATTTTGTCTCTTGTTTATTGTTGTACCGCCATGCCTAACACAGTGCTTGGCGCCAGGTAGATGCTCAATTATTGCTTGCTAAATTGAATTGTACTTAAGACTTCAGGGATCTGGGAGTATTTAAGGAGCACAGAAAGAAACCCTCTTGTTCTGTTCCAGAATCACACTCTTGAGTTCAGCCAACCCTTTGATGACCTCCCACGCTGTGAGTGTAGTCAGCAGGGGTAACAAGTGGAAGATCGGCTCTAAGCTGTGGTGTCTGAGTTCACAGCCACTGAATTCTATAGCAGAGCTAATTATTTATGGAATTATTTAAATGCTTTCTAAGTAAGTAAAGAAAGTTCTAATTGAGGAATTTCAAGAGAGACCTCATACATGAAGGTAGGTATTTGGTGCTAATGGGTCGTGATGTGTCTCTCCATGTATATGTCCCACACAGCGCCCCAACCCAACAGACCCTGAACAGAACTTGGCATTGTTCTGGGGCTGACTGTCACCATATCTCTCTTGTCAAATAAGCCAGGAATCCTTGCACCACCCAACTCTGGCAGGCAGTTTCCAACCACTGAGTAAGTTATGCAGATCCCACCTCCTTTCCTCTCTCACAGCCATCTCTTCCTCTCTATCCTCACCACTACCTTGAGTTTAGATCTTCATCTCTTACCAGGATAAAGCATGCCAGTTGGCCTCCTTGCCTTTGGTGTCACCCTCTCTCCAATCCATCTTCCACACAATGGTCAGGCATTTAGCTCTAAGATTTCAAATAAATCACATCAAATCAAATCAATCAAATCACATTATTCTCTTTCCTGATATCTCTCCGTGGCCCCCCTCCTTTTGGGATCTTGTCCAAACTTTAGCTATTACTCTGCATGCCAGCAAGTTCTCTTACTCCACTCTTAAGTGTGCAGTGGAATGATGTCACACTCTTACTTTACATATTTTATTGACTCTCCACGGATGATAGGATAAAGTCCAGCCCTCTGTGTGTGGACTGCAAGGCCCTGTGTGGTCTGGACCCATCTTCATTCATGCCATACCCTCCCTCACACTCTCTGCTGTGGCTTGCAGTCCCGTGAACACATCACACTCTATCATATCTGCCAGCCACGGGTCAAACTGGTCCCTCTGCCTGAAATTACTCTTCCTCTACCCTTCTCGCTACCTACATCAGCACTGCTCAAACTTTCTTGTGACATCAATCACTGGGGATCGTGTCAAAATTTGGACGCTGATTCGTTAGGTCCGGAGCGTGGCCCCAGATTCTCTACTTCTAGATGCTGATGCTGCTTGTCCACGGATCACGCTTTGAAGAGCAAAAGTCTAGACCACCTGTTTTTCAAACCCCAGAGAAAGGTCATCATCTCTCTGAAGTCTTTCCTAAACATTCTAGGAAGAACTGACTGCCTTTTTCTTTCCAGCACCTACAGTTCCCTGCGACCTTTGTCAAAGCACTGGTGACATTGAATGCATTTTCATGCAATGTGCATCTTCTTCTCCTAGACCGAAAGCTCTGTAAGGGTGGGAACCATGTCTTCATCCTTGGATTGCCAGCCCTCAGCACAGTGCCTGGCATGTAGTAGGCATTCCATAAAAGTCATCAAATGAATGAGTGCGGAGTCATCCTTAGAGAAATGAAAAGCATATTTACATCCAGGATTCCCTTTCTCCTCAACTCTCTGATGTAAGACTTGAGTATACGGAAATAGAATCCATTGGCCACAAATGCTCAACCCAAATTTGTTTTCTCAAACTGGTTCAGGTAGCTGGGAGGGAAGGACACTTTGAAGCTCACAGAATTGAAAAAGAGATAAACAACCAGCCTTCAGGAGGGCACAGTTAGAGACATCAGAGATCTCACACATAGGGACCTGGGGGCCTTTTTCTTAGGAGGGGCCATCGGTTGACTTCACCTGACTTGCCTTCTGCGCGTCTTTCATTTCTGCTGGTCTCTGCTTCTTTTTGTGTTGGCCTTTTAGCTTCCTACTGCAGACAGGCTTCTTCCAAGCTGCCAGGCTCTGGGCCCTCAGAAGACTCAATTTAGCATCACTGCAAAGAAAGCTCTCGCACCCACCCCGCGGCCGTGGCAGAGTGTGCGTGCGGGGAGGTAGAGCTGAGCGGTGAGACGAAGCGTGTGTGTCTGTGTGTCCGTGTGTGCGCATGCATGGTGGAGGAAGGGGGCAGCGAGGCCTGTTGACAGAAGCAGTGAAATGAAAATTTTGCTACTCTACAAGGAATAGCTACTTTAGTCACCCAAATCACCTACAGTTCAGAAAAACTGTCATCAACGTAGGGTGGGGATTGGGAGGGAGACAGGTGGGAGGACAGATGCGGGAGGCAACCTTCCTTTCCTCCCTTCTACCTCCCACTAGTGGTGAGTCCTGGTGCCACGTGTTTGGAGTGTGGAACCAAATGTCCGTGCATCTGTATCCTCTGCGGGACGGAGAGCCATCACGGCCTGGGGTGTGTTCGCAAACGGCACTATGGAAGCATTTAGTAAGTAACAAGGCCTGACTTGTGAATTACTTACTATCTTTGGTTTTCTCATCTGTAAAGTATGACTAATAATAATACCCACCTCCCAGAGGTGTTGTGAGGCTTAACATTTCTTAAACTAAATGCAAGCATGCAAAGCAAGGACCGTGTTCCGCTTCGAGGTTCAGAGAGGTGAAGTAACTCGCCTTAGGTCACACAGCTTGCCAATCATAGAGTAGGCTTTTAAACAAAGTCTGTCTGATTCTGCACTTTTCTCCCCAGAGCCATAAAGACAAGTCCCTGGGGTTCCAGGTGGAGAGGAGAAGCGTGTCCCCACCTGCCACAGCCCGTTATATCACACAGGAGTACAGTGTGACCACAGCGCGCCCAGGAGGCATGGGGAGGGAGGAGGGGGTTCAGTGAAGGGTGTTTGCCAAGAGCCAGACACAGTGATTCTATCAGTACCGTGAAATCTTGGCCCCTAAAAGAGACTACAAATGAGGGGGTACTCCTGGGAGTATAATTTTTTTAAAAGATTGTATTTATTCATTTGACAGAGATAGACACAGCGAGAGAGGGAACACAAGCAGAGGGAGTGGGAGAAGGAGAAGCAGGCTTCCCGCGGAGCAGGGAGCCCGATGCGGGGCTTGATCCCAGGACCCTGGGATCACGACCTGAGCCAAAGGCAGACGCTTAACGACTGAGCCACCCAGGCGCCTGGGAGTATAATTTTTTTTAATACTAGAAATAGTTTACCACAAAGAAATGCTTGTCTATAAAAAGGAAACAATGTAACAACACCCCACATTTAAATACAGAATGACTTGCCCTGCTGTTGTGTTGTCAGTTGTTTTTTTTTTTTTAAAGATTTTATTTATTTATTTGACAGAGAGACACAGCAAGAGAGGGAGCACAAGCAGGGGGAGAGGGAGAGGGAGAAGCAGACTCCCTGCTGAGCAGGGAGCCCGATGCAGGGCTCGATCCTAGGACTCTGGGATCATGACCTGAGCCGAAGGCAGACGCTTAGTGACTGAGCCACCCAGGCACCCCTTGTGTTGTCAGTTTTTTTTTTAAACTCTGAGCCAACTCCCTCCCCGGGTCACTATCTGATCCCACTCACCTAGCTGGCTCAGGAAATGCAAACTAATATTAGCCAGAGCAGAAACATAGCTAGCAGGATTAACTGGTTGCTAAAAAGAAATTACGCAATGCACTCTTAAACAAATGAGGAAAACTTAGGTGATCATCCATCCATTTATATGAGCTCCGTCAGGACCTTCTTCACGTTCAAGGGCAAGTAACACGCCCTTGTTCCTTCCCTTGCTTCCCTCTGGAGGAGGACAGCGGCAGGGCCAGTCTGCTCCAGCTAATAACTCCGTCCTCAGCTTATTCTTGTAACTGACTTTGAGACAAAACCAAATCAAACCAAACCAAACCCACCCAGACACAAGATGAAGAAGAAGAAGGAGAAGAAGAAGAAGAAGAAACCAACCCAGAAATTTTTTCTTTCTTAAACCATGAACCAGGTTCAAGGATTATTTTTACACATCTTACCTATTTTGGAACCATTTTGTCTTTGTCATTGTCTTAATCTTGGTAGCCGTATAGAAAAAAAAATAGGGTAAGTGAACACATATACATCTCTCTTACGCTTCTTTAGCCATCCTGAAACTTTCTGGAAACATCTAGTTGAGGGGTTGTCAGGGTGACTTCTGATGGAAAGACTCATGAGTTCTTGCAGAAATGATGACAGAGGCCACTACACCCCAGGCACACACGGGCACCTGGCAGAGGCCACGATCTTGATGTCTTGCAACTCATTTGATCCCAATAGCAACCCTATCAGGTAAGGCTTTTCCTTGCGCCCGTTTACAGATGAGGAAATCAAGGCTAGGTGATTCTGCCTCATGGTGTCCAACTAGTAAATGCCAAGCTATGATTGCAATTCATCCAGGAACAATGAAAGAATTGTTAACACTTATTAAGCCCTTACCATCCTCCAGGAATGCTTAAAGGCTCTATGTGTGTTAACTCATTTAAGTATTAACTCATTAAAGACACTGCCTTATGAAAACGGCCTTTGCTGGGCCATTTTCTGCCTGGAGGAGTAGAGGAGGTGGTGCGGGGGTTAAGGATCTCTGAGCTTGTTTCTGGGTGGAAAATCAGTATGTCCCCAAGGAGCAGGGGCCCCAGGGCCTGGGAAGCTCTGTCAATACTGGGGCAGCACCGGCTGTCTCTGGCTGCTGCAGGATGTCACTGACCCTTGTGGATGTGAAAGGCCAGTGCATACCAGTGCTGGGTATATTTACACAGCGGGCTAAAATTAGCTGGCACACTCTCCTGGCAACCGGCAGGATATAAGTCTCCCATTTTATCTAGCGATGCTAATTCTGGCAAAACCAAAAAGGGTCCTTCTAATGCTGTCAGTGGATAGGCATTCGACAACAATAATGTTCTTTTCCTTCCTCTTCCTTTTCTCTACATTTTAGGAAATTTCAAATATAAATCCAGGCTGACTTTGGGTCAGGACAAATACCTACCAGCATAGAAACCTAATGTGGCGGGGGGGACTCCTATAAGCAGAAGAGTTTAGGGGCTCCTCTGGGATGGAGCAAAAATAAAATAGAAACATGTCACTGGCTCTTTTCCATCGACATTGGAAGAGTAGTGAACTTAGAAGGGCACCAGTTGGAGCCTTGGCATTGTGAGTGCAAATGGAACATTCTGGGGAGGGCTGAATGAAGGCCCGGGGCTCCATGGTAAATAGCACTCAGGGTGGAAGCAGACCGAGATCCACACTGGGCTGGGGCTGTGAGTGTTGCCACCTCTGTGCAAGCCTGCACTCTCTCTTGAAGCAGAGTTAATCTGTGTGGTCTCCATGTGAAAAAACAAATGATCAAGTAGTGATGTCTACCAAGGAGTAACACTGGGACGTGTGGCAGGTATTTGTGATACATCCAATGGACCCAGTGGCTGGAAGAGGGAATGGAGTAATGAGAACCCAGGTTGAGGTGTTAAACAGACCTGGGCTCAAGCCAAATGGTGTCCCTGGGTAGCCTGTGAAGGTAGCAGGCTGTTAGCTTGAATTTGCTGCTCAACCCTAGACTTTTCTGTAAGTTGTACTATGGTCTAGGGGTGCCTGGGTGGCTCAGCTAGTTAAATGTCCAACCCTTGATCTCAGCTCAGGTCTTGATCTCAGGGTCATGAGTTCAAACCCCATGCTGGGCTCCACATGGGGTATGGAGCCTACTTAAAAAAAAATTGTACTGTGGTCTGAATGTTTGTGTCCCCCCAACCACCCCCAGTTCATAGGCTGAAATCCCAATGCCTGATATGATGGTGTTAAGAGGTAGCCCTCTGGGAAGTACTTAGGTCAGGAGGGTGGAATGTGCCATCATCACCACTGCCCATCTCCATAGTTCTGAATATATTGCAAATACTGAATATTTGCAATATGTTGCAAGACTAAATATATTCCTACCTTTTAGTGGATGATTTTAACCCATTTACAATTACTGATATTACTGATATGTTAGAAATTAGGTCCTTCATATTGTTTCATATTATATGTGATAGGAAAACAATGACTGTATGCTTTCTGTTATCAGAACTTAAATAGAATCTTACACTGTGTGACTGTGTTTGTATTTTTTTTTTTTTTTGCTTTACTCTTTCTGTTAGTGCCATGCTACTTTGATTACTTTAAGAATATGTCTTGATATTTGCTAGTGTAAGTCTTCCAACTTGCTTTATTATTTTCATTTTTTATGAAATATGTGAATTGCATCTTAGTTCAAGTGATATATACATGCATGTATACACACACACATACACATACATAAATGGTGTCTTGAGCCCCTTCTCACAAGATTGTTGTGATGGTTCTATGCGTTCATGTAGATGAGGGCATTTTGCAGGAACTCAATCTATACTGATTTCCATACCTCACTTCTCTATAAGAACCTTACAACAATATACTTTCATTTCTCCTTTCCCAGACTTTATGATACAGTCGTCATAAATTTTACACACATGTTTACACACACACACATTATAAACCCCATACTACATTGTTATGCTTTTTGTTTAAACAATTATTCATTAAAAGAGATTTAAATAATTTTAAAAACTTATATGTTGACCCATGTAGTTACCATTTCTGAAGCTCTCCTTTTTTACATCCATATTTCCATCTAGTATAATTTTTCCTAAGTTTTCTTGTAAGGTGGGTATACTGGTGATGAATTCTTTCAGGTTTTCTATTTCTCAAAAAGGTTTTATTTTACTTTTGCTTATGAAAGATATTATTTCTGGGTATAGAATTTTAATTCAAAAGTTTTTTCAATATTTTAAAGATGCTGTTCCCTTGTCTTCTCTTGCACATTGTTTCAGATGAGAAATCTGATGTTATCCTTTATTTGTTCCACTGATTTTCTCTGCACCACTGATTCTGAGCAATTTGATTATGATGATCCTCGGTGTACTTTAAAAGAAAATTTCTTGTGATTAGACTTTGTTGACATTCTTGGATTTGTGGGTTTATAATTTTCATCAATTTGAAATATTTTGGTTATTATTTCTTCAAATTTTTTCTGTCCCTCTCCTCCTTTGGGCACTCCAATTACACATATTACCTATTTGAATTGGCCCACAGTTCACTAATGCTCTGTTCATTTTTAAAATTCTTTTTATTTTTTTTGCCCTGTACTTCATTTTGAATAGTTTCTCTTGTTCTGTCTTCAAATTCATTAATCTTTTCTTTTGCAATGTCTGATCTGCCATTAATCACATCCAGAGTATTTTTCATTTCTCACATTGCAGTTTTCATCTCTAGAATTTGGAGTCCTTTTTAAAAAATCTTCTATGTCTCTAGTTAACTTTTCAAACATATGGAATGTAGTTATAATAGCTGTTTTAATGTCCTTGTCTGATAATTCTAACACCTGTGTGAGCTCTAGGTTGATTTTAATTGATTGTTTATTCTCCTCATTATGAGTTATATTTTCCTGCTTCTTTTCATGCTTGGTAATTTTTTATTGGATACCAGACACTGTAAAATTTACTTGGGTGTTGGATATTTTTGTATTCCTATAAATACTCTTAAGCCTTTTATTTATTTATTTTTTTCTTCCTAGGATCCAGTTAAGAAATCGTTTGTGTCTGGGATTCAATTAGAAGTACTTTGGTCCTTTTGGCTTGCTTTAAGACCTAATGGGCAAGACTGGAGCAGTGCTCAGTCAGGGGCTTATTTTTCCCCACTACAGAAGTAAAAATCTTCTGTGTACTTTACCCAGCATTTCATGAATCATGAAGTTTTCCAGTCTGGCTTGTGGGAACAGGTATTACGCCTATGTGTATGTGATTGTTGGGGTGTTTCTTTCCTCAGCCTCATGTAGTTTCTTCGCATGCATGCACTGATTATTAGCTGAATACTCAGCGGGTACTCACTAAAGATTTTCAGAGTGCTCTCTGCATGCTGCTTTCTCCTGCCCAGTATTCTGTCCTGCAAACCCTAGGGGCCCTGGTCTTTCAGATTCTCAGCCCCATCCTTCTATTCAGGGAGTCTATTGCACTCTACCTCTGTTTTCCTTACCCCTAAATTGCAACCTGTGAAGTCTCTCAAATGAAGCTGAGACAATCACAGTGCTTATCTTGTTTGTTTCCTGGCTCACAAGAATCCTTTATTGCCTGATGTTCAGTGTCTTGAAAACTTCATATATTTTTATCCTTTTTTTGTTTTATGTGGGAGAATAAATCTTATCTCTGTTACTCTGTCTTGGCTAGAGTCAGAAGTTCCAATCTAATGTTAAAACATTTCCAGGACACAGTTATCATGGAGTTTACGTGGCTATCAATTGTCTCAGGTAAAGGTCTGAAGGAGCCTTTGGCAGCATTCTTTGGGGAAGGCAACTAAGGATGGTTCCAAACCCCTCTTTCAGAAGACTCAATTCCTCTAAACAAGACATTGCTCTGTTGTACTCATTTTGAGCTGGGCTTGGATGAAAGTGGTGCCTCAGCTGAGCTGCTGCTTTATTTAGAAATGGCAAGTTACTGTAGATTTATAGAGACACTCTACCACCCACCTTGGGAATTTAAAGGGAATGATAAGATCCAAAGACTATCAGCCGACTTCAATCAGCAAAGCTCTAAGCCATCTCTGATGTATTCAACTATAGGGTTGGAAATTCATACACTTCTGAGCCAAAATGAGATTCATGTTCAATGTAAATAAGAATTAGTCTGTGATTCTGCAGTTTTGCCTCCTGACCTGGCACCTCCTGCAAAAATAGAAATGTCAGCGCCTGGCAGTGGTAGAGCATGCCAACTGATATTGTGACCCAAAGGACCAAGAAGGCACTGGCCCCACAGCCAGCTGGCAGGCTGCCATTGCCAATGGGAAAATCATTCCTGTGTGATAAGACAGCAACAAATGCTTTCCCTGTGGCTGCGATTAAAGCAGGCTCTGCATTATGACAACAGTGCTTCGAGCTTCACATAGCAGTCATTTTTGCTAAATATTCATATGCTTATTTATACTCTCCCAGGCCTTGTCTGAAATCAGGGAGCTTAGAATTTCAGGCACAAACGATTTCCCTTTTTGGGAAGAAAAATGAGTGGACATGGGCATAAAGGACTTGAGAAAGGGAAAGGTAGATGATTCTATAATCAGTCTTTAGAAGAACCATGTATTTTCTCTGCATGCTTGGTAGAAGAGTTGCTAATTGTGTAGGGCATGTAATAGTGTAAGCTCCAGGCCTAGGGGGCTGTATTTTTCCTAACCCAGCAACTCATAAATGTGTGTTGAGGGAATGAATACATGAATGGATAATCTATAAAAATGTGCAAGGTCCTCTAGGGCAGAGACTACAGGTTGCCTTTGAAGCATAGCATCTAAGCAGGGTTCCTGGCATGTAGAAGGAACGCAAATACATGTTTTTGGATTAGTAAATGGATGATAACAGGGAAGGAAGGAAGAGGGAAAGAGAAGAAGGGAGAGAGGGAAAAAGGGAGAGAGGGAGGGGTTTAAGAACAGACAGCTGGGCTGGCCACCCTGCTTCCTGGGACCAGTGCACCTGGCTGCCAAGAAGCGGCTTTATTTGTCTTCTCCAGCTGTTTGTTACACCTGCCTTGGGGCCATAAAAGCCCAGGCCCTTATGGTGTGACTCTCCACAATTTGTTAGCCCTTTGGAACTTACAGAACATCTCAATGGTTTCCAGGTGGACTGGCTACTAGGAAATTTTAGTGTTTTACCTTGAGAGGGATCTCTTCCCTCCAGGCTGGTCTGATCCTTGTCACCTCTAGTCCTTCTTGTGCCTTGCCCTAGCTGGGGATGGTTTGTATGTCTATGAAAGGGAGAGAGGGAGAGAGGAAGAGACTGAGATGCTGGAAGTCAGCTTTGGCTATGGGTTCTCTGGAAGTCCACCCGTCAGCATCTTTTGGCTTCCACATCCCTTCCTACATTCTCCTGGAGCTCTATTCCTGCTTATGTCAACATAAGAGCTTATGGGCTTAAGGATTCAAGGGTTGAAATGAATACTGAAAGTTTACAGCTCCTTGGCAGGATTATGGAAGGGGTATATGGACATCTAATTCCCCTTTATATTGCCCCAATAAAATCAATGGAAAAAATTCTCTTTAGGTTCTTCCTATGTGTAATAAATTAAGGACTAGTCTGAGAATCAAGAGCCTTGATCTTGGCTTATCTCTGCCTCCAACTAGCTGTGTACATGTGGGCAAGTGGCTCCTCTGTAGGCCCTGGTTGCTCATGTGGGTAATGGGGAAGTTACGCTGTAGGGTCTCTAGAGTCCTTGCTGGCTGTAGCTCTTCTGTAATTTCTAAGGAAGGCCCTGACCACCCCCACATGTCTGGTGACGCTGATACCCTGGAACTCACTGCTCCAAGAGGAGCTTGAGATGGAGGACACCCTGGGTAACCACCATTCCCAAGCTGCCCTATTTGTTTGCATCAAGCTCAGCACCTGGGGAAAGAGAAAGGTAGTAACCTGGTGGACATCAGAGGCACAAGAACTAAGGAAAAGACTACTCAGCTCCAGAGCCACAGTCCTTTGAGACCATGATGGTGTCTCTTGCCCTGCCTCCCCGAGTCTTTCTCACTCTGCTACTCAGCCTTAGCTAGTCTCTGAGCCAAGGCAGGGATTACCCTGGGATAAATACAAAATCTGGCATGACTCTTAGATAATAATAAAAAATTATGATATATCAAATGGAATCCACATCTACAAACTCATCCATATTTCTGTATTTTCTTTAAAATAATATTATCTCTATCTCAGAGTCCCCATAGGGCCAAGTTAATGGGAAATACATCTTGGTTTTTACTGAGGTTCCACCTGGATTGCCGTTGGGTAAAGTGTTCTTGGGTCTTCTGGTGGCAGAGCGTTAGCATGACCCCTCTGCTAACTGACTGTTTACTGCTGAGACCTTCTTCGTCCCAGTCCAAACGGCCCCTCACCTCTGTATCTCTGTTGCCCCAATCATGATATTCTGTGATGAGATCCAGAGCCAGGGAACCAGGGTCCAGCCTCATTCCCCTTAATACTTGCAGCATGCACTCATTCCCCTTAATACTTGCAGCATGCACTCATTCCCCTTAATACTTGCTACCTCCGGGGACTCTTCCAGAGAGTGGGCTGAGGCCTCCTACTGTTCATGGATCCTGAAGACCTCAGTCCTCTTCTCTGGAAGACAGCATTCTTTCCCCTTGTTTTCAAGCCCCTCCTCAGTCTCTCTTCATCTCCTGGAAACATCTATTCCATGAGTTTAGATATTTAAAACTGGTAGAGACTTCAAGCAATTTCTGCTTTAGGTCTTCAGGAAAAATGTGTAGATGCTAGAAAATGTGTTTTAGTTAGGGTATGGAC
This sequence comes from Eumetopias jubatus, assembly GCF_037043125.1. Classification (NCBI taxonomy): domain Eukaryota; kingdom Metazoa; phylum Chordata; class Mammalia; order Carnivora; family Otariidae; genus Eumetopias; species Eumetopias jubatus. Next base: position 36,857,331 of record NW_028274823.1, read on the forward strand.
TCAGTTTTTATGATAAAAGACACAAATATATGATGATGACTTGAATAGCAGCATGGAGGTGAGAAGTCAGGGCAGCTATCTCTTTCATGGGCTTTTCTCCTCCATGTGGTCTTGTAGGGATGTAGGCTCCTTTTATCTCTCCTTCCACTAGTTCACAGGACGTTGTCCTTATGTGCATGGCCAGAGCTGGGTGCGCTCCCTGTCTGTGACTCAGTCCACAGAAAAGGGAAAGAGAGGAAGCCCAGGACCTATAACTTGTCTTTTAGGAGGTGATCTAAAAGTTCTCATGTCATTTGTATTCCCAATCCACTCACTGAACTAATTCATAAGACTCACTTGTGGCTGCAAAAGAAAAATAGTACTGAGGGGAGTTCTAGTACTAAGAAGAATACATACTGGGGATAATTAGGGCTATCCGCTTAAAATATAAGGAAAAGTATCAGGAAAAGAAACCATAAATTAACGTTTTAACAAGTTATCTTATTAGTATCATTAACAACATTATCATTCCCTTCTCATTGTTGAGGACCAGTTATATGCCTGTCACTCTGTGAGATTTACATGTATGCAGTATCTCCAATCCTTTACAGTAATTCTGTAAGGAAATTGTAGCCCTTGAGTTATCTGGGGATCTGTGGTGTCTTTTTATTGTGTATATTTAGGGAAGTGAAATTACTTCTCCATATGATTTGAGATTAGGGTTGGCCACAGGAGAAATCTGGAGGAGATTTGGAAGACAAACGAAGCTTCAGCCATTTCTACACCAGGCACAGTGGAAGCTCCTTCATGTTGCCACTGGTCTGTTGCTCCCCTTGTTGGCACAGGGCAGCATCCAGGCTTCTAGCTCCTCCACTTACTGCTGGATTTTCTCCTTCAGCTTCTCTGAGGCTTGGACCAGGTGTGTGTGCAGTTCCATGATGAAGGGTACTGGCTTTTCTCATAGGTCACTCATGTTATCAAAGTTGAGGTAGTTTGTCTTCATGGGTTCCATTTCAGGGGTTCTAGATTGTCCTTGCTCTCCCTATTTCCTGTGTTCCCTCCCTCTCTCCCTCCCTCCATCCCTTCTTTCCTTCCTTCCTTCCTTCCCTCTCTCCTTCCCTCTTGCCAACCCTGCTGATCTAGAGCTCTGGTCCAACATCAGACATAGAGGCAACAGTCTTATATAAAATTGTCCAACACATCCTACTATCATATGAAGTCTAAATACTATAATAAATCCCTTACCCTATAGCACTCATGGTAGTACTCCTCTGATAAAATCCTGACTGATACAGACACTTTGGTTGCAAGTAATAAAAAAATCACCTTCACAAAGCCTAAACATGTAAAGGGTAATTTATTTTAAGTATGTGGGAATGTCTCATGGAACCCAAGGATGGGAGCCACTGGGTCACTGGGAAGAAGATCTTCTATAGTATAACCAACAACAACACAAAATCCTTCACCTATCCCACATTCCATCTTCTAGCCTCTACCTCATTGTTGGGTTCCCCTTCAAATACAAGAGTTGTATGCACAAATTCCTGAATTACCCCACTTTCAGTAATTCTCCAACACTTAGAAAATCAAACTCTAACCCGTAATGCCACCAAACTAACATTGTCAAGTGAAATGTACACCCTTGAGTTACCTGAACATTCAGCACTGCTGATGAACTTGCTGTCTGGGTGGATGCTGTGATGTACTACACAGAGCCACCTTTGGTGAGGGACTTGTTGCCCCAGCTGCTGGGAGTGATGAAGACAGAGCCTTCAGGTATGAGTCTGTTCAGGGAGGCCCTGGGCTGCAAAGAGCCCCTGGACAAAGATCATACTTCTTCTTTGGTGACTCCCATCCAATACAACTGATGTTGAGTAAAGGCCTGCCTACCCCAACTAGACTCTAAGTCATTCTAGCTCCAGAGCACCCTGTGGGTTGAGCCAAGGTGACTTTGGTCCTGCATTGCAGTTCAACTTCTCTTTCTATTCACTCCTGTCTCCTTCCCTTCCTTTCCATGGGTGTTAGAGAGACTCCTTTGATGCTGAGTCTTGTCCCAGAGTCTGCTTCCTGAGGAAACCAACCTGAGACATTTTCCTCTTTTGGCTTCTGTGATTCTACTTTTTCTTGGTCTTTCTCCTACTTCTCTGTCAGTTCCTACCTGCTTTTCAGACTTCCACTCTTCTCTGCCTTTTCTAAAGCAGAGTTTCTCACTTCTCTTTCCAGGTAAATTTATCCACTCTTATTTTCAAAGCCCATCTATGTATTCATGACCTCCTCCTGACTTATGTATCCAGCCCAGACTACTCTTTAGGGCTCTAGTCTTCTAAGTCCAGTTTCCTCCTTGACATCTGCACATAGATGACTTATAAGCATCTTAACTTTGCTGGTTCCAAAACTAGACTATTCTCTTCCCTCTGAAACCTGTTTCTTTGCCATAGTTTTCCAACCCAGTAAACTGCATCCTTCCCATGGTTCAAGTCAAACACCTGGGTCCATCCATGACTCTCCTTCTCCTTTGCTCCCAGCAACTAAGAGTTCAGCAAGTGCTGTCACTTATGTCTAGTCATAGCCACACAGGTGGTACCACTGTCCCTAAATTTCTTTAGGCTTTCTGCCTCCTGCGTCCACTATAAGAATAATATGGCAAGATCTGTCTTGAGGCAGGCAGGTGTTGAACACCTGGGCATAGCCTGGTCATGGACATAGCCTGGGTCAGCTCCCAAAATGCCCTACTGAGTTTCTAATAGAGGCACAGAGAAATGCAACAGGTCTGAAGATCCTTAATGCATTATTATCATTCTGAAGGTAAAACTATATTCCTTATATCATTTTTATAACTGAGTATATCTATATACATATATACTTTGTACTAGTATAAATAATGTACATTTCTTTTTTTTGGGGGGGGGGAAAGAGGTGCTTTGCTTTGTCCACAGTCCTTAATCCCTGGGAATCAGGAATAAAAATATATTACAGATTTACAGCACCAAACCAAACAAACAAAAATACACTGCAAACCTTTTCTATAAACAATGTAGTCAGTCAAATATTTACTGAACATCCACTTCATACCAGGCACTCTGCTAAGTGCTTTGAAGGAGCTCACTGATGAATAAGACATGACTCCTGCATTTTCACAAAATAGTTAAGAAAACAAAGTACAAGTGAAGTTAAGTAATAAGAAGGAATTAAGTATTGAGAGTTTGTTTATACAAAGCACTGCAAAGAAATTACATACTAGGATTGCTTCTAAGCAATGCTCTGTAAGTAATTATAAGTGCAAGGACTGAGCAATGTGAAGAATCCTTCAACTGTTTTCAATCCGGTTGGGTATTATCTTAGTGAACATCAGCACCTCAGCTATTCATTTCCATGGTAACTGGAAAGTCTAGGAGATTGATCACATTGATACTTACCAAGGTAATTAGAATAATAATGGAACTTGCTGAGGCTAACTATGTTGCAGGCGCAGGCAACATGCTTAGCTAGTATTATCTCATTTAAATCTCACACAAACCCTATGAGGTATTGACTATTGCTGAGGCTCAGAAATGGTAAATAGTCTCACCTGGTGTAGGTGGTAATGAATAGAACTTGAACCCAGGCCTGTTTGGCTATGACTCACAGTTCAAAGTCAGGAAGGGAAGCTGCCTCATCTCTTAGCACCTCCTTTTGAGAGGAAAGAATGAAGAAAGACTTAAGGTGAGTTATACAGAGGAACAGGTTTGTTGGAGACAGGAAGCAGTGGAACTTCTCTCGGGTACATTCTGCCAACAAACTTAAGGGGAGAAGGAAGAGTTTGTAGGTGTGTATGATACTTTATGTGGAAAACCCAAAAGACTCCACCCCAAAACTGCTAGAACTCATACAGGAATTCAGTAAAGTGGCAGGATATAAAATCAATGCACAGAAATCAGTGGCATTCCTATACACCAACAACAAGACAGAAGAGAGACAAATCAAGGAGTCGATCCCATTTACAATTGCACCCAAAACCATAAGATACCTAGGAATAAATTTAACCAAAGAGGCAAAGGATCTGTACTCAGAAAACTATAAAATACTCATGAAAGAAATTGAGGAAGACACAAAGAAATGGAAAAACGTTCCCTGCTCATGGATTGGAAGAACAAACATTGTGAAGATGTCAATGCTACCTAGAGCAATCTACACATTCAATGCAATTCCTATCAAAATACCAACCACTTTTTTCAAAGAAATGGAACAAATAATCCTAAAATTTGTATGGAACCAGAAGAGACCCCGAATAGTCAGAGGAGTGTTGAAAAAGAAAAACAAAGCTGGCGGCATCCCAATTCCGGACTTCCAGCTCTATTACAAAGCTGTCATCATCAAGACAGTATGGTACTGGCACAAAAACAGACACATAGATCAATGGAACAGAATAGAGAGCCCAGAAATGGACCCTCAACTCTATGGTCAACTCATCTTTGACAAAGCAGGAAAGAATGTCCGATGGAAAAAAGACAGTCTCTTCAACAAATGGTGTTGGGAAAATTGGACGGCCACATGCAGAAGAATGAAACTGGACCATTTCCTTACACCACACACAAAAATAGACTCCAAATGGTTGAAAGACCTAAATGTGAGATAGGAGTCCATCAAAATCCTAAAGGAGAACACAGGCAGCGACCTCTTCAACCTCAGCCACAGCAACTTCTTCCTAGAAACATCACCAAAGGCAAGGGAAGCAAGGGCAAACATGAACTATTGGGATTTCATCAAGATAAAAAGCTTTTGCACAGCAAAAGAAACAGTCCACAAAACCAAAAGACAACCGACAGAATGGGAGAAAATATTTGCAAATGACATATCAGATAAAGGGCTAGTATCCAAAATCTATAAAGAACTTATTAAACTCAACACCCAAAGAACAAATGATCCAATCAAGAAATGGGCAGAAGACATGAACAGACATTTTTCCAAGGAAGACATCCAAATGGCCAACAGACACAGGAAAAAGTGCTCAACATCACTTGGCATCAGGGAAATCCAAATCAAAACCTCCATGAGATACCACCTCACACCAGTCAGAATGGCTAAAATTAACAAGTCAGGAAACGACAGATGTTGGTGGGGATGCGGAGAAAGGGGAACCCTCCTACACTGTTGGTGGGAATGCAAGCTGGTACAGCCACTCTGGAAAACAGTATGGAGGTTCCTCAAACAGTTGAAAATAGAGCTACCCTACGATCCAGCAATTGCACTACTGGGTATTTACCACAAAAATACAAATGTAGGGATCCGAAGGGGTACGTGCACCCCGTTGTTTATAGCAGCAATGTCCACAATAGCCAAAGTGTGGAAAGAGCCAAGATGTCCTCCGACAGATGAATGGATAAAGAAGAAGTGGTATATATACACAATGGAATATTATGCAGCCATCAAAAGGAATGAGATCTTGCCATTTGCAACGACGTGGATGGAACTGGAGGGTGTTATGCTGAGTGAAATAAGTCAATCAGAGAAAGACATGTATCATATGACCTCACTGATATGAGGAATTCTTAATCTCAGGAAACAAACTGAGCGTTGCTGGAGTGGCGGGGGTGTGGGAGGGATGGGGTGGCTGGGTGATAGACATTGGGGAGGGTATGTGCTATGGTGAGCACTGTGAATTGTGCAAGACTGTTGAATCACAGATCTGTACCTCTGAAACAAATAATGCAGTATATGTTAAGAAAATAAAAAAAAAAGAAGAAGATAGCAGGAGGGGAAGAATGAAGGGGAGTAAATCGGAGGGGGAGACGAACCATGAGACACTATGGACTCTGAAAAACAAACTGAGGGTTCTAGAGGGGAGGGAGTGGGGGAATGGGTTAGCCTGGTGATGGGTATTAAAGAGGGCACGTTCTGCGTGGAGCACTGGGTGTTATGCACAAACAATGAATCATGGAACACTACATCAAAAACTAATGATGTATGGTGATTACATAACAATAAAAATTATTTTAAAAAACTAATGATGTAATGTATGGTGATTAACATAACAATAAAAAATAAAAAAAAAGAGTTTGTAGGTGTGTGTTTAGACACACGTTGCTAGAAAGGCACATTTTCATCCCAAAACACTACTGACTCTGGGGGTGGTGTGTGTTTCATAAAGTGGATGAAGAAAGGAACATGAAATTTGTTATTCCTGACCCATGGTGGGAGAGTGTATGTAAGAGTAGTCTAAATTTTAACAATGAATTTACAAACGTAAGGAGTGATCCAGAAAACTGAACCTTAGTTTCTAAAAGAATGGGCGAACTTGGGGTGCCTAGGTGGCTCAGGTGGTTAAAGCGCCAGACTTGTGATTTTGGCTCAGGTTAGATAGAGCCCCGAGTTGGACTCCAGGCTCAGCGGGGAGTCTGCTTGAGATTCCCTCTCCCCTCCACTCCTGTCCCTCTCATTCACTCTCTCTCTCTCTCAAATAAGTAAGTAAATCTTTAAAAAAAATGAGCGAACTCTTCCATGGGAATCCATTCTCCTTCCAGCCGAATGTCTTAGGAAACCCTGGGAACAGTGGTGTGCTCCAGCTGACTTGTTTAAGCTTGTGACAGCTGACTGTTATTGCAGGAACTTCTCAAGCAGGTTGACATCGTGTTGGTGTTGGGAGTATTCTATACTCTAGAAATCCATAAATGCTATAAATCCCCTAGAGAACTGGTTGTTAAGTATTTACCAGCACACCACTGCCTAGAGGCAACAAAGGTTTTAATTAGCACCCCTTCACCTCCCCAGGAGACTTGGTAGACCTAACGGGGAAAGTGGGAGTAGAGCTGGTATGGGGAAGGAAGATGGACAATATAGAAACAGAGTTGGAGCAAGTGGTGAAGGTGCTACAGAGAATGATTCCTGCATCTGGCTGCATGTCAAAAGGACCTGGAGAACTTTTACAACATAGACCTCTAGATCCAGGGAGGGACCTAGCCCATTTGACAACTGGAGCAGATTAACACCGTCTGCCATTCTGTGACAAAATTATTTTAACAGTAATTATGCAATAATTGGTAGTAACTAATTATATAAGGTATGTGTCATGTTATAAATAATATATGACATATGTTGTATATAATGTAGATATAATAAAACAAATGATGTATATAAAATAACATTTTCTTGACTCATTTTTATTTTATAAATAGTTAACAATTTAAAAGAAGAACTTTTAATTTAAAAATATTATTCAGGGGGTACCTGGCTGGCTCGGTCAGTAGAGCATCTGACCTTGATCTCTGGGTTGTGAGTTCAAGCCCCACATTAGGCATGGAGCTTACTCAAAAAAAAAAAAAAATTCAATATGATAGTTCAAGTATGGAATAAAATTTGCCCATCCCAGAATATATGTTGTACTTCATAATTTACACTCTATTTCACCATCTTAAATTTGGAACACAAAAACTCCAGGTGGTTACATTGAATGGCAAATTTGAAATAACTTTTTGTTGTTGTTTTTTTTTATTTTTTTAAATTTGAAATAACTTAAGTTCTGTTTCTTCATCTTGACTAAGACTATACCATGGGTTATTCTGATTTATTTAGAATGCAGGAAGATCTAGTACTACAGGTACTGAACCCCAAGCAAGCCTCCAGCTTCAACGGTTAAAAACTTTCTCTGGGGGCGCCTGGGTGGCTCAGTTGGTTAAGCCTTTGCCTGTGCTCAAGTCATGATCCCAGGGTGCTGGGATTGAACCTGGTGTGGGGCTCCCTGCTCAGTGGGGGGTCTGCTTTTCCCTCTCCCTCTGCCCCTCCCCCCTGCTTGTGCACACTCTCTCTCAAATTTTTAAAATCTTAAAAAAAGAGGCGCCGGGTGGCTCAGTTGGTTAAGTGACTGCCTTCGGCTCGGGTCATGATCCCAGAGTCCTGGGATCGAGCCCCACATTGGGCTCCCTGCTCCTCGGGGAGCCTGCTTCTCTCTCTCCCTCTGCCTGCTGCTCCGCCTGCCTGTGCTCTCTCTCTCTCTCTCTGTGTGTCAAATAAATAAATAAAATCTTTAAAAAAAATAAAAAAAATAAAATCTTAAAAAAAACTTTTCTGTTTCACTTTTCTACACAAATGAACACGTGTAGGTGAGACTGTGTTGGGGGCTGGCTAAATAACTGGGAGTTCTGCAAATTACTTCCATGTAGAATATAATGTTCACTAAAGGATTATTAATAAAAATGTACAATTTGAGGCTTGAGTATATATTACTTAAACTTGGGGCACCTGGGTGGCTCAGTTCTTTAAGTGTCTGCCTTCAGCTCAGGTCATGATCCCGGGGTGCTGGGATCGAGCCACACGTGGGGTTCCCTGCTCAGTGGGGAGTCTCCTTCTCTCTCTCCCTCTGCCCCTCCCCCCAGCTCATGCTCTTTCTCAAATAAAATCTTTAAAATATGTATATTACTTAAAGCAAGTGCTTAGAACTTAGACCAAAAAAAAAAAAAAAAAAAAAAAAACCAACCAAATAAAACCCCCACAACCAAACAAAAACCAACCAACCAATCAAACAGACAAACAAGGGGCGCCTGGGTGGCTCAGTCGTTGAGCGTCTGCCTTCGGCTCAGGTCATGATCCCAGGGTCCTGGGATCGAGCCCCACATCGGGCTCCCTGCTCCTCGGGAAGCCTGCTTCTCCCTCCCCTTCTCCCACTCCCCCGGCTTGTGTTCTCTCTCTCACTGGGTCTCTCTCTGTGAAATAAATAAAATCTAAACAAACAAACAAACTAGATTTTGGAGAAATATTTGATCACTGACAATGTTTAGAACTGTTAGCACATGGTGATAATAAAAAGCAGGCTGACTCTCGGTTCTATTATCATTCTTTAAATTCTCTAAAAGACAACACACCCACTTATTCCCTGCACCTGGTTGCTCTCCTCCCACCACCCTGCCCTTGAGGGGTCAAGGGTGAATTGCCCTCCTGCCATCACTGCTTAGATCCCACCTCAAGCCCAAATATTCAGAAACTTCTTGGGGGAGGGCCCCAGAAGTCTATATTTGTAAAAAGCTCTTCCATGTGATTCTAATGATAACCAGGTCTGGGAACCACTGACATGGGAACAACAAGACAGAAATACCTATGACTCAACATCAAAGGAGGAGAACGGGGGAGGCTGGGATGGCTGTGGAGCTCCCCTGATCTCCAAACTCTGGAAATCCAGTGGTGTTGGTTGGCAGATGGGCCTTCATTGAGAGTAAGCATGTTACAAGAACCTCCAAGAGCAACTATGGGAAGTTCTTACATTGTGTCATGAAAGATATTTAGCCCACAGGTATTCACAGGTTAAAACAAGAAAACATATCCTTTTATTTAATGATAAATTAAGAGTCTATTTTTTTACTGTCTTTCTTTATAAAAAATTTTTTTAAAGATTTTATTTATTTATTTGACAGAGAGAGACACAGCGAGAGAGGGAACACAAGCAGGGGGAGTGGGAGAGGGAGAAGCAGGCTTCCACCGAGCAGGGAGCCCGATGCGGGGCTCGATCCCAGGACCCTGGGATCATGACCTGAGCCGAAGGCAGCCTCTGTTAAGAGGCTGAGTCACCCAGGCGCCCCTAACTTAAAAAAATTTTTATCAACTGTTTTCCCTTCTTACTTGTCCTCCCCCTGACAATCTCAAAAAAGCCTATTATTAAAAATGTCACGGAGAAGGAATGGAAAAATGAAGGAGGGGTGGAATCGGAGGGGGAGACGAGCCAAGAGAGGCTATGGACTCAGAAACAAACTGAAGGTTTTAGAGGGTAGGGGGGTGGGGGGATGGGTCAGCCCAGTGATGGGTACTAAGGAGGGCACGTTCTGCATGGAGCAGTGGGTGTTATAGGCAAACAATGAATCATGGAACACTACATCAAAAACTAATGATGTACTGTATGGTGACTAACGTAACATAGTAAAATAAAATTTAATAAAATGTCAGATTTTTAAAAACTTGTTAGATGTTACTCTTCTGCTGGAATACCTTCAATGGGCTTCCCATCTTACTCAGAGTAAAAGCCAAAATCTGGGTATAGCTACTAAGCCTTATGCTGTACCCCCCTCCATCCCAGCACTGCTACCTCTTCTGATTATGTCTTCTCATTCCCTCCATTCCAGCTGCATTAGCCTCTTGCTTTTCCTCCAACTCATTAGGCATTTCCACCTCAGGACCTTTGCACTGGCTGTTCCCTCTGCTGGAACAGTCTTCCTTCAAAGGAATCCTCATGGCTCCCTCCCTTACCTCCTTCAAGTCTGTGTTGAAATCTCTCACCTGATATAAGAGAGCTTTATTTTCTTCAATTGCACTAACATCATGTGACATACCATATATTTTATTGTTTACTTGTTTTCTGTCCCCTCTACTACATTTTTGAGGGCAGGATTTTTGTGTATTATGTTCAGTGCTAATATCTCCAGGGCCTGGATTCTGCCTTGCACATGGCTGGCACTTAATAAAGGTTTATTGAATGAATGAATGACTCAAAATGTACACAATCAAAATCTAATAATCATCATCGTCATAATGATAGACTTATTTAAAAAAACCCTCCTTTGCCACAACCCTTTTTACTCAGTCAGATTTCCAGAGGTAACCACTTAAAACTTTTTAAGGTATGTTTTCTGTGAGTTTACCCCTAGATCTCTAAATAACATGCTTCTCTTTACATTGTCTATCCGCTCCCTGCTATGGTGGAACTGAATTTGATTCTCTTGTACTTCTCCTATGCTCATCCATGTGTTTATCTAGGGCAACGTAGTTACCATTACTATTGTTAGTTCTTTCTTCATCGATGTATCTGTTACAATGTGGTTACTTTTAGTTCTTTTATTGATAGTTCTTTAACTTAGTTATATTCTACCAGGTTTCCATTCAACTCTCTGATACAGTATCTTTTGGCTCTTCAGTTGCTATGATGAGGACATTAGCCCCTTACTCTGCTTCTACTCTCCTTCTCCTGGCCTTTCTCCCAGCTGTCCTTGTCTTTCCTGAGGCAGTCATGTTCATCCCCATGATATGACTTGAATTTCGTGTCTCTTCCGGGGAATCTTCAAAAGGATCTCTGGGAGGGTGTGGCCGCTTTTAACAGACAAGTTACTTTGCCAGGGCTCCATTTTAAATTTGGACAGAGACCGCGTACAGCAGGTTGGGATTTTGTCAGGAGAGTGGGGAGGGCAGGTGACACCTCAGGGAACTTGCAGCCAGCCTTTGTGGTGGGTGCTCCAGCCTAGGGCTGGCCTCAGCTGGACATGCCTTGTCACCTGCTTCTAGGCACCACCTGGGGATGGGGAGGAGGGGCACACCTCTCAGGAGAGGACTGAGGTTAGCCGCGTTCGCAGGACCCCTGTGCCAATGCATGTCTTTCCGATGAGAAACACAACTGTTAGGGCTGAAGGGACAGGCATATTGGCAAGATTAACATCCTACCTCCCAGTAGACAGACAGACATAAGAAACCAAATTATAATCAAAGGTAGCTTGGTGAGCATAGCGTCAGAATAAGGAGTTGGATGAAAAGGATGTTAACTCACATTAGATGCAGATAGCCTGCTCAACCCCCTCTCAAGGGAGAAAAGGTTCTGCTAACGGGACCATAGCTCCTCAAGATCTGTTGTCTGGAACATCCTTCACTGTTACTGCTTCCTTTCTACATCTCCAGCACTGATCAATCCCCTTTTGGCCAACGGATATTTTAAAATTTTTGTAATTCCCATTACAATCAAGCCTCATTGTTCGGAAAGCCATTCTCCCTAAGGTAGGTTAGCACATCTCTATTAAAATAATGTTCTGAGAGCCATCTTATTTCCCTCACTCCCAGATTCATAGCCAGTCACACCACTATTGCTTTCAGGTAAGAATATAATGTCTATTTTCTATTGATTGAAGGCATCCTAGAAATTCAGTCTCTCATAAATATAACAAACTGAGCATCATATTTCTGTAGTAAGCACATTTCTGAAATGGATGGAGGCATTTCTGTGACACCTGGAAGACTGGTTGGATGTCAGACCAAGTGCATGCTGGGCCTGAACATGTTTATAGCTGCTGTGACTTAATGATTTACCACCAGATGCTCTATCAGATCTTAAGGGGAACTGCACAAGGAATCCCAGAGTTAATCAACTATGCACGGGGCTTAGGGTTTCTTTTAAGTTGTTTTCCATTGTCTAGAATTCCGCAATAGTGTAGCTTATGATAGAGCAAGATGGAAGGAAGGGATGATATGAACAAACCTAAAGGGAAAACAAAATTAAATACATTCATTCACTTATGGAGCATTTAATTAATATTTATTGAGCACCTACTATCTGCTGAGACCTGTACTAAATCCTGTAGACACAATGAATGACGAATAAGGCAGATTGCAATATCTGACCTCATGGAGCCAACAATCCAGAGGACAAGATAAAGTTAAACAAGAATTATGCAAGTAATTAAGTTATTATAAATCTGAAAAGTGCTATGAAAGAGAAGAACAGGGGCTTTGGAAATGTAAAACAGGAAGGACTGATCTGATCTGGGTTAGGTGGAATGGGTTGGACACCACATTCCTAAGGAAGTGGTGTGTAAATTGAGACCTGAAAGATGGGCATGGGGTAACTTGGCAAGAGATTGGGAAGAGCATTACATGTAGAGGGAACAGCATGTGCAAAGACTCAGAAGCAATTAGGAGCACAGTATATTGAGGGAATTGCTAGGCCAGGCTGGGTAAAGTATCCTTCAAGAGACTTATTGGGTAAGATGAGCACTGGAAAGCAAATCATAACATTCCTAGCTATTTACAATTATACTGTTTACTGGATGGAGGAGTTATTGTTTAGTTCATGTGTGTAGAATTTAATTACCTTTTCAGCAAGGAAAAGGTCATTATGCTAGTCCATGAGATGGTAAATCTTTTAGGTAAACTAATAATTCTCATAGCTAGGACTTCATCTATTCCATCTCATACAATTTTAATAACTTCAAAATAAATACTTGTACAAACCAGAATGCCTAAAATTTTCTGAGTGGATGAATGTCAGTTAGACAGTTAGTCATCCCAGTTAAAGAGGGCTTCCTTCCCCTTTTCTGTCTATGTCCTTTGGAGTTCTTCCCAGTTATCAAGGTGACCCTTACAGTTCCAGTGTGCCTTCGAAGGGTATGTGTCATTTATGAAAGTCTTTTACTGAAAGATGAAAAGATAGAAGGAAATAAAGCTTAGATCCTAAACCGCTGGTGGTTTCATTGGATTTTCTTTTTTTTTTTTTTCCTGTTTTCAGTTAAAAAGTATCACTTTGTTTTACATCCCACCCATATCCTTCTCACACCAATTCTTCCTGTGTCAAATCTCCCTATACGGACTCATGCACTATTTCCAGTATCAATTTCCGTTTGTTGTAGGTAATGGTCTCATATCCTTCTATAAGGATAGGTAATGGTCTGTCTTCTGCAGTTGTGTCTGGTTGTACCTATATGCACATTACTGAGGTATGAGGGTGTATAATCATGTGCAACCACAAAACCATTTATGTAGGTATGTGTACATACATGTGTCAACAAATGTGCCTAAGTGTCCCGTGATTATAATACTGTAGGGGTGCGCTGTCCGATACGGGTGTCCTATTAAATTCACTAAAGTAAAAAATTCAGTGCCTTTGTTGAACTAGCCACATTTTATGTGCTCAATAGCCACATGAAGCTGGTGGCTACCATGCTGAACAGAACCGATATAGAACATTTCCACCGGCCTCCAAAAGTTCCTTGGGTAGTGCTACTGTAGGGGTCTCTTTTACTCTTAATACAGTTCAGATTTCTTAACAGGGCTTCCAAGATCCAGACCCATCCTCCCCTGACCTCTGTCACTGTCTCTCACCATGTCTCCCCTCAAGCACTCGTCTCCTGTCATGCTCAACTTCCTTTCGTTCCTTGAGTATTCTTCACTGTCCTTACCAGGTTTTCAACACACTCTTAACCCTTGCTAGAATACCCTTTTGCCCCCCTCTTGTCACCTGTCTTCTTCCATCCTCACCTCAAATGTCACTTCCTCGGGAAGTCTTCCGTGATTGGGAGTCTCTGCAGTGTACACCTTATTTTCGCCCTATATTTTAAAAAAAACAGTATCGGGGCGCCTGGGTGGCTCAGTCAGTTGAACATCTGACTCTTGGTTTTGGCTCAGGTCACGACCTCAGGGCCCTCGGATAGGACCGCGCGCCCAGCTCTGCTCTTAGCACTGAGTCTCCTTGAGATTCTCTCTCCCTCTCCCCCTGCTTGTTCTATTTCTCTCTCAAATAAATTAATTAAAAACTAAAAGAAATACTTAAAAAAAACCCGACCTAATGCTTGCTTCATTACACGGGCTTCCTTGCTAGAGTGTAGGCTCCCTGAGGCCAGGGATGTGTGACTGTGACTGAGCTGCTTCACCCCTGCAGGGTCACGCATCCAGCCGGCACTTCGTGAATATATGTTAAATAACTACATGTCTGCTTCGTCCATAACCTTACAGACAGGAGTACAGGAGACCATGTCTACAGCTACAGTGTACGCGGGGACAACTGTGCGTTTCCAAGGCGCGGATACCAGGACACAGCCAGTGTGCACGCAAAGCAGAAATGAGCAATGAGAGTCCGAAAGGAGGACAGCAGATGGAGAAGCAGAGTGACAGATAAAGAAGACGGTTCCCTCAGAAGCCAGGAGGAGATTCTCGGCAGCCACCCGGATCCGATCCGTCTGCCCCATGACCAGTGAGGGGGAGGCGGTCGGCGTGAGGGGGCGGGGCGTGCACCTGCGCGCGGAGTGCATCGATGTAACTCACACAGACCTGTGGTCTTTGCAGTTCTGCCCGCGGGAGCCTGCACTTCGGTGGCGTGGCCCGTACAAGAGTTTTAGTTTTTCTACTTCACTCTCTCAGTGACGCAGGTATAATAACTTAGTCCTTAGAAATTCATTAACATCTCTTGATCGCTTCTATTTTTAGCACCCCCAAATTCCTTAGAGTGTCTTTCTTCTGCCCTGTGCTTGCCGCTCTGGTCCCTGGGTCTCCCCTCTTTCCTCTGCATGCGTACTTCCGCACACGCCCCAGTCCCACAATCCCGGAGGCCCGAGGTTTGGGTGCTATGCTAATCGCCTTTCTCAGGAGAGAGCCAGATTTCCCCCCTTTTCTTCATAGAAAATGGGGGAGGAATAAGGGGCCGAGTGAGCAAAGGTGGAGAGAGAATGCTGGGAACGCCGAACATTAATAAATTTGATGCCCTCACAAATAAATTGTAGTTTGTAAGTTAAAATTTACAGAGTTTATCTGCGGAAAGGCTTTAGTTCCAATGTTCTCATAAAGGACTGAGCTAAAGGATTCTCTTTAGATATTAGGGGCAAGCTTAAGCAAGTTTACAAGCTTTTTTTTCCCCTTATTCTTGCTGTCCTCTGACAGCATAAATAATGAGGGCTTATAAAATTGGATCCCTTCTAGGGCGCAGGCCAGTCCACGCAAAATGGGTGAGATATGATTTTATATAAACAAATTAGGGCAAAAGACAGTGCCTCCTACAACATCTGCCACCCAGTAGGGCTCCATGAAAGAGCTCAGGCAAAGAAAGAATCTAGTGCTGTGCTTTTCAACCCTGGTTGCACACTGAAAGCACGGGCCACACTTGGAAAAATATCATTCTCTGGTTCTTGCCCTCAGAAATTCTGATGTAATTGGTCTCAGGTATGGCCTGAGCACTGGCATTTTTAAAAGCCCACCAGGTATTTCTACTGTGCAGCCAAGGTGGGGAAATAACATCCTGGTCTAGAGGGAAACTGTGAGTCCTTCAGATATTTACAACGATGCCAAATCATCTTTGGCTTAGCTGTGGGGTTGGGAGGTCTGGGGCCAATCAGTCTGAGATAAAAATTTCATTATGGAATTATTCCATTGTGTGTGATCTGCTAGATGTGTGTGTCTGTCTGTGCGTATGTAACAAATTTCTTCTGAGCCCTTTGAAGTTCCATGTCTTCAGCAGGGTCCCCATGCTTGGAAGTTGGAGCTTTCCCTCAAGTAACCCTATTTTACATCCACATCCATAGTGAATGTGGCAGTAATCACTAGCATCAATCAGCAAGCAGAATGTAGCAACCCATACAGAAAAGCTGGCTTGATAGTCCTCAGTGATATTTTTATTTTCATATATCCACTAGGTTCAAGATTTTGTTATTAATTCTGTAGAAGGTTAAGGGAATGGAGGCAGCTGGTATCATTTATTCATTTATATTTTCATTTCACAACCATCTGCTGAGTGTCTTCTATGTTCCAAGCTCTGGTTAGGGTTGGGGATACAATGGTGAATTAAATTAACACAGTCTCTGTCCTCTGTCCAGGAGGAGACAGAGACAGTGGAAGAGCCCTGGCACAGGGCGGGAACGTGCAGGATGCTGTGGGAACACGTGGTTGGGACATCCAGGCCAGACGTCGTTGGCAGGTTGGGGGCTGGTGATGGCGAAAACCTCCTGGAAAAATTACTTTGGGGAGCGTGGCAGCCATGGAATAAAGCACTTGGATCCCCCTTGAAGAAAGAACTTGCTGTTCAGCTCCTGGGAGTGCAGTTATCTGACAGCACCCAGCTGTGAGGGCTGGCAGGCTTTGCCCCAGCTTTCAAGCTGAGGCCATGCTCTTCCAGGCAGGGGGAGACAGCATCATCCTCCCTCCATGCTACTGTGCACAGGGTGGAATGAGCGATAGTAGGAAAAAGAGAAGAGGTAAGGGAGGGATTGTGGCCACATCAGAGCGTCTTAGAGGACATCATGAGAATGTGGGCCTCTACTCAAAGTAGATGGATGAGAGCAGAGCATTGGGTGGGCAGTGGTGTGAGCTGACTTATGTTTTATGGTATCCTTAGCCTCTGATTTGCTCTAGCCCACTTTCTCCCCTTCGGGCAATAATACCCACCCCTGCAAAGCAATACACCTTCTGGGTGACTCCTAGTCTGATAGCTCTGTGGTGAGAGTTCAAAAGAAGTTGAAGATTTTATTTCTGACTTCAAGAATGTTATATTCTCAAGGATGATACTAAGTGTGTTTTTGTGCCCCAAAGTTGTGGAGGTCATCAAGCATCAAGGCCAGGAAGTATGGAGGAGTAAAGTCCAGTCTTTGTAGGGTGATGAATGAAATGACTGTTTGTTTGTTTGTTTTTTTATCCTTGGAAGAGGAGCCAACAACATTCTTACTTGTCCTCAACTTATATTTGCCTTCTCTGACTTGCCCAATCTGGTGATCAGTGAGCTTGGCAGGCAGGTGGCCCTGGAAAGGTCCTGACTGGTATATAATCCTAAATTTGGAGCATGAGTGTCTATTTCCCAGTCTTCGCCTTCTATAGATTTCCAGGGACACTTGAGCTGAACCTAGAAGTAAAGAGTCAGGCAAAAAGGGAACTATATAGAAAAAAAAAAATTAATCCTTCCCTGGAGGAACGATTTTTCTGCTTAGAGATAATGAAGATTCCATGCTTCCCACCTCCCCCCCATTAATTATTCTTCCTAGGATTTCATCCCCTTAGCTGATCCTAGAGCTGTGTTGAGAAAGCCCATGACTTGGTAGCTTCCTGTTGAGCTTTAGGCCTCACATCAGGCCTGGATGTCCTTGCAAACTCACTTTCTAAAGATTTCTTGGCAACACAACAACTCTTTTTGCTACCACCTGTTCCCAGGGCCTGCCGGTATCAGGAAGATAAATGCTGGGGGTGAGATAAGACCTGTCCTAGTATGCAGCTATCTTCTCTGTCCAAGAGTCTGAGCTAACCTGGCCTTGGCCATTCTTGGCCCCAAATGCTGTAATAAGGACAATGATGGTGAACAGTACCGTTACCAGAAAAATGGCGGGAACTGACAATTCACAAATATTTGGTGAAACATATAAGAATATTTAGCACTACTAATAATCAAAGAGGAAAGAGGAGGAGAAGGGTTGTAGAGCAGACAGAATCAACAAAATTGCAAACAGGCAAAATGGCTCACTATAGGCAATTGGTTAAATCTGGATACAATGGAATATCTTGAAATTTTCTGTTTATAAAAACATGTTTATGGGCATCATAAGATGTTCAGAGGACACAAAACTATATATGCAAATATGTTCTTAGCTTTAAAAATAAGAGCATTTGCATAGAGGAAAATATTAAAAACTAACAATATTTGTTTTGGGGTGGTATAATTATGGATTATTTTAATTTCCTCCAAATATTTTTCTCTAATTTCCTAATTTCTAGAATAAATATATAGCCAGGAAAACCAAATAAAAATAAATTTTAGGAAAAAAAGAAAAGGGATATTAAAATTATACTACTCACATTTTTTTCCTATAGTGTCATTTTCACAGAAAAAAAACGTTTGAGAAAATACTTTTAGGAAGTCACCTAATGTTGCTGTTGGCTTTTTCTTGCAAGAGTATGGTGTGATGGCAATAAAACATTTTTCATGAAGTTATGATTTAAATGATTAGACAGTCTCAGTTAACCCCAGGCCCAGTTACAGAGTTTAATCCTCCTGTCTCTGTTGGCCACCAAGGCTAGGAGGGTGGAGGTACAGCCCCTCTCATTCTTTAATTAGTGCAAAGTGGCACACATAAAGGACACAGATCCACCCTCTTCCCAGCCCTCTACCACTTTTGGTGAAAATGAAAAAAAAAGGGGGGGGGGAGGAAGACTGAAGAATTATTGAGTTAAGATGATAGAAAAGAAGGTAGGAGAGGAGAGTAGGGGAGCATGCGTGAACGCGGGAAGATCTGGGAGTGAGGGAAGGGCCATGGTGAGCCCTGACCTTTACTAAGTTCTTCCTCTGTGCTGGGCTCAACCCTAAGTGCTTGGCCTGGGTGACTCCATTTATTCTTTATGGAACTTCTTGAGGGGGATGTTTTCTCTACTTCACAGATGAGAACATTGAGACTCAAAGAACTAACTTGTCCAAGATCATACGTGCTAGTAAACAGTGGAGTTGGAAGTCAAACCACCTTCATAACTCATTCTGAAAACGTGTGTGTGTGTGTGTGTGTGTGTGTTTGCACGTGTGTGCCTGGTGAGCATGCCTTTGCCAATGGAGTTCTCCCCATCCAGTCACCTGAAGCTTGGAGAGATGAAGGGATTCGTCTGCGGCCATGGAGACCGCACTGGAACACAAATGACCTGATTATCAGTCTATGTGGAAAAATTGCAATTTAAACTCAAACTGTCTGGGCAAAAGCTTTGAAACAGAGTGTGGGCTTTGGGTGCTGGCAGCCATTACAGGAGGAAAGGGAGTCCTGAAAAGCAAGAGGAAGTATGGAAGATGGTGCCTGTGAGGAGCCGGTTCGGGAAAGACCTCTGAGGTGTGCCGACCAGCAAGCATCAACATCCATGTGGTATCTCCTTGGAGGACCCAGGATCCCCACTTTCCTAGGATCTAGGAGTGGTTCCTGAAAGGGCAGATCAGATGGTATAACCACCTCAGGACAAGGAGAGCTGAGAGAAAAGTCTTCAGCTTTTGGAGAGATGTAGCAGTAAATGGGATTGGGAAGAAAAATTCGGACTCGGGGAGCCAGACAAAAAATATTTGGGCTAGGAAGGGCTGGACACTAAAGCTTCATTCATCCTGACCCAGGCTTCCTTGAGATTTGTCCCAATACTCCTACATTGTTGTAAAGTCACTTCTCCAAATCCATGACCTGAGTGTGAGGCTGCCCACCATCAACCTGCAGGAAGGGAGATGGAAAATAAACAAGCAAGGGCTGCAGCCCCATGATGGTGGTATCACAGAGGGTCATGATGGTCTTCTTCTGTATCTTTTTGATTGTTTGTCACAAGACCTGGCACTCCCTTCCACATGAAAGACTCCATGTCCACTAACGATAGAAACATCACAGAGAATGCTCTCCAGGGAAGCTATGTGGTGAGGCTAAAAATCAGAACGTCTTAATCTCAGATGATCTAGTGAGTCATTGTCTTCTTCACTATTGCAAGATTATGAGTCCTTAGAGGGCAAGGCCCATGTATCCATCTTTGAGTCTCCCATAGGGCCTAGTATGGCATCTTGCTCACAAATATGCATTGAATGAGTGACATGCAAGGTGCCTTTCCAAGGTTGGGTTGGAGAATCTACAACCAATTATCCTACAGATACAGCCTGGTTTATTTCTTCATAGGTGATTTCTTTGGATTTGTCGCACTGAAATGCCTCAGTCTTCCATTTGCCTCTTATCTGGTAAGTACCAAGAGGTTTTCCTTTGGTTGGTTTTCACCCTCCAAGGCCAAGTCCAGTCACCAGAGAAAAGTCCCTGAGAAATTTAATAGGTTTTGCCATCTCTGTTTGATGCAGAATATTGGGGGCAGATGGCAGAGCTAGAAACCTCCAATCACAAACATAACCCAATTGCAAATACAGTTACAAATGGGTCACTTACTTTTTGCACATTGTTTTTTTTTTTTCATAAGCAGAGTTGACACTATTGGCCTTTCTTCAGTAAGACATAGATTTCAAGTAGATTTTGCACAGTGTGATAGATTGATCTGCCCAGATAGAAAACATAATGGATAGACAGGAAATTAGACCATGGACAGAGTCACTGCAACTTCCTGACAAATCTTCCCTTGGGGGTGTCAAAATGGCATCCACATTCTAAGTTCCCTTATTTGTTCACTCTAAGTATCAATATAGATTAAAGGCCATTTTATACTCATTTTTCTTATTATTAGAGAGCCAAGAATTTCTTGAACTCCTACCATGAGCCAGGAATTACGTGACGTCCTTTACATGTAACCCCTCCCTTTTGCATTATTCTATTTTGTAGTAGAGGAAGGAGAGTTCACAGAAATTACATAGATTGTCTGAGGCTAAACCACTCTTAATCAGCAGTTAAGATTTGAATAAGCATCTGTCAAAGTTCAAATTTTTGCTCTTTCTCCTAAACCACAGTCCCATAGTCACACTCCTACTGGGAGAGAAGGACTTTGCCATGTGAACTATTCATCCCCAAATTGCCTTCATTATGGAACCCCATCAAAAGCTTTTGCAAAAATCAAAATAAATCATGAGGACTGTATTCCTTTTTTTTTTTTTTTGAAATCTTTATTTTGCTCCTCAAAGGACTCCATGGAGCCAAAGAGATGGTCAAAGGAGTCCTTTGGTCATCCCAACTCAGTCTCTGCTCCATTCTGAGGCAGAGGACTCCAAGAAGGATTGAGCAGAAAGCCACTTTTCCATAAGTTTCAGATGCCAGGCAACTATCTTCCTATAGTAATTGGACAGGTTTTTCCAACATCTCATTGAAATCACTCTGAAAATACATATCCAACAGAACAAACTAGATGAGACTGTCCATCATGTGGAATGTTTATTGTCTATTTCAAACTGTTTTTCTTTTTAAAAATTATTTTGAAAAAAATTATTTTTAATTTGTAAAAATAATATATAGTTACTGTAAAACACTGAAACAACACAAAGATACAGAGATATAAAAGTGAATAATTCTCATTTATAGCCCCTTTTCCTCACGCTCACCTTAGGAGGTAACCATTGGTGACATTAGTGTTTGTGCTTTTCAGCTCGCCCCACCCCCCCCATACACATGTGTGCACATGCACAGAGCTATGCGGCTTTTCTTTTTTACAAAAATGAGAGCATACTCTACATTTCATCTGTAATTTGCAACTTAATACATATATGCAGGTTTTTATGTCCATCCATCATATTTTTGTTTGCTTATCACTCATAAATGGGAATAACACTGCTTTCCTCTCCTGTACCTTGTAAGTTTGCTGTGTGGATTCATCATGTGTTAAAAGGTACTCAAATATTTAAAAGAAAAAGGGTACCTGAGGTTTTGAGCTGGCCACTGAAGCACTATTTCATAGGGAGATATTATACAGATTAGGTGGTGAGTTCCAAAGAGAGTACGGACAAGGAAGTAATTTCTTGTTTTCCCACTCTGAATGGGACACTTCGTGATCTGCATATTATAAAAACATGAAAGTGAGGTCAGGCTTGGCAGGGAAATTGCTGGCTACAAGCTTTTAGGACAATTAAGAAACAGCAGGATCATTTTGGCACAAGCTTCAACCAGTTGGCAGAAAAATACCTCTTCAGCTCCCACGGTGACTGGTAATTCCAAGTAAATGGCTAAAATTGCCTTTCATGTCTGTCGGCAACTTCTTTCTAGAAGTTTTTGAGTCTTGTTGAGTTCTCTTTGATAATGGGGTATCTCCTCTATTAGGGCAAACCTGATATCTACAACAATGATTTCAACTCTAGGAGGACAAAAACTCACTTGTTTCCAGAACTAGGAATCCTTGAAACCTTGCTCAAGTCTAGAAATGAAATTTTTCTCTCAAAGTTTTCTTCTTTTGGGCTTTGTTACCATATATAAAGACTATGTGTTCCATGATTAGTGACATGCTAATAGGCATTTTGAAATATTAAAAATAGCTCACAGACCCCTGTTATTATCTTTGGTGAAGTCCAAGGACTTGGAACCCTAGGTAGGACATTATTAACTTAAAATGTCCTTATTCACTGGAATTATAACCTGTCAATAAATATTATTTTTCTTCTAACTTCAATTCACTGTTCTCTCTGAAACTAAATGTCTCCTCCCACCCCCAATACCTAGCCAGCGCAGTGCCAATCATTGCCTGTTGGCTCGCTGTGGAAAGCCTGAAGTTGAGAGGCTGCACAGTGTCATGGTTGAGTGTGGCCCCAGAGCTCCAGTGGCTGGTCTGAAGCCAAGTTCTACCACATGTTCACTTATAGCCTCCATCAAGTGGACAAGATGGTGGCACCTCCCTCATAAGCTTACTGAGAAAAATGAATGAATCCACGTAATAAAGCACCTAGAACACTGCCTGGGCCATAAAGTGTTAGTTATCACCCTATCTTTTGTATGTAAGGCCACCCTCTTTAACTTTTGTAACTGGAATGAGGTTAGTAGCTACTTAACACTACTAGAGGAAAATCTCATCTTGCTCCCTGTGTCAAGACAGAAACAAAGAGGAAGACGATAATATAAGTTCAATCACTTTCTCTCTCCCTTATATTAGGTCAGGTAAGGTTGGGGGTTTGGAGCCAGGCTGCCTGGTGTGACTACTCACCAGCTCGTACCATGAGCAAGTTTCCTAACTTTCCTGAGCCTCAGTTTAAGTTTCCTGATCTGCATAAGGGGACAAGAGTCCCCATCCCATTCCCCCCATTATGGGGCTATTGGGAAGATCAAGACAGTGTGAATAAAGTACTTATGCATAGTAAGTGCTCTATGTAATTAGCTACTGAGTTGATTTAAATGCAACACATTTAAATCCATCTGCTGAGCACCTACTATGGGTCCACTCTAGGTAGGGACTCATTTATCCCTAACCCTTCAAGGAACACTCATTATCTTCCCTTAACTAATGGGGAGATAAGGCTCCAAAATGTGTAGCAGTTCTCAAAGATAGAAGGCGATGGAGCTGGAATGTGATCCAGGTCTTCTGAATCACAGGCTAGTGTTCTTCCTTCTGTACCCCTGGATTTCTCCGTGCCCCATGAATATCTGATTAACCTAAGACTCTCAGGGTCAATAATTAATAATAAACAGGGTGGAAAGATTGTTAGTCTCTGCCTTCTGCTTGTTGTCAGAAACTTTCTTGATGATTTTTTCATGACTGACGTATATGTAAATGCGCAATATACTTTTTAAACAATATAACATCATTTTTCCTATTTCCTATTTCCTATTATATTTCCTAAAATATGTTTTTCCATAATCATACTCTTCAGTTCTTTCCCTTCAAACTTCCGTGGACTTTCTAGAATGTCTAAATGACCCTGGAAGTTTTCAGTCAGGAGAGTTTTTCCTTTTTCATTGATTCTGAAACAGTGAGTTGACTCCGCTCCTTCCTGGAAGCCTTTTTAAGTCATTACAAATAGCATTTATCTTTATAGTTCTCAAGTGACCTTTAGCGCAAACATTTCTTTCTTCTTCCTGGGATGAGTTCTGACATCATTCTTCTGGAACACAAAAGGCCTCCACTAGATTGATTTATCCTGCTGAGGCTTTGGAAGGGGTCTCCTCTTCTCTGACCATGTCTTAATTTAAACTTTGGAGGAAAATATCTAACAATGCTTCTCTTCTCCCAGTTTTCCTTGGAGTTGTGTTTGAAAAGGCAGTTATTCTAACATCTGCTTGGAAAACTTTATTGTCCCCAGTCAAAAGTATGGCTTTGTATCTTTTAGCCAATTATTTCTTATCTTTGGCTACTTCTGCTCTTTTTTAATTCAAATCAGCCAGCATCTGTTCCCAGGATTCGGTGCCAAGGTGCCACCCAGCTTAGAGAAACTAATCTTTGATCTTTTTCTTTTGCTTCGTCTTGGTACCACACATTAGTTACCATCCCAGAGTCTCCCACGTTCTCATGATTCCCTTTGCAAATTTACTTGGGATTTAAAAAAGAAAACTTTAAAAGGAGAGCTATGAAGCTTATTCTTATTTAATGCTGAACTAAGGTAGCCACCGGCTGTGTGGTCGCTGGGTTTGCTCTCTTCTGCCTGGATGCTGTATGGCTTAATGGGGAGAGACCTGCCAACTTCGCACAGAGCAGCGGGGTTTTTGGTATTGGCTCTTCTTGGATCCTGGGTCTCTGTTAAGTTTCCCAGGGGGCTTTTTCATATCATGGGCATAATGGTGGAGCTCACCTTCATAGGTAAAAATTAATGTCAAGAGAGAGGCTCAGGTGGCACCTGCCTCACCAAGACCGTCTCTGATATTCGCAGTGACTTTTCTTTAGTTTCTCGGTACAAATGGATCCTCTCTTAGGCAGAACTCACACTAGCTTTGTAGTTTCACACTGACATGGAATTTTGGTCCAACTTTTGAAGAAAATCTTCTATTTATGCATGATGAGTCTTCTGAATTCTAAATCACTGTTATGGGCATTTTTAGAGTGAGAGTTGTATAACTCGTGTAAGTCGGAGTGAAACAGTTTTGAAAAGTGCTGCGAAGGACTTTTCAATCACTCAGTCATTCAATCAACAAACATTTGTTGAATGCCTACTCCGTATCAGATAGTACATCAGACCCCAGCAGTACAGCGGTAGGGGAAGCAGATACAGGTCCTGTCTTCCTGGGGCTCAAAGCCCGGCTGATCCTTCTGTTATACAGTGGCAGTTTCAATGTGAGGTGTGGCCTTTCTAAGTCAGGTGTAAAGCTTGCCACTTGCCTTGAAGCTACGTTAAAAGGCTGATTCCCAGGGAAAAGATTCTATGATTTCCAGGGAGATGGTATCTCCTGGGCATTTTGCTAAGGAATCAGACCTTTTTAACCCAGAACCATGAATGTAAGTGCATCCCTTCTTGGTATGGAGAGCAGTGGTCGGTCTGAAACAAGGGTTGGCAAACTACCCCCTGTGGGCCAAATTCAGCCCACCACTTGTGTTTGTATGGCCTGCAAACTAAGAATAGCTTTTACATTTTTTTAAGGTTTTTTTAAGATTTTATTTACTTATTTGACAAAGAGACAGCGAGAGAGGGAACACAAGCAGGGGGAGTGGGAGAGGGAGAAGCAGGCTTCCCGCTGAGCAGGGAGCCCGATGTGGGGCTTGATCCCAGGACTCTGGGATCATGACCTGAGCCAAAGGCGTCTGCCTTAACAACTGAGCCACCCAGATGCCCCTAGCTTTTACATTTTTAAGCACTTGTAAAAAAAATCAGAAGAATATTTTGTGACACATGAAAACTATATGAACCTCAGATTTGAGTGTCCACAATAAAGTTTTATTAGCACACAGCTGCGCCCATTCCTTTATTGTCTATGGCTGCCTTTGTACTGTGGTGGTAGAGCTGGAGGACTGCAGCAGACAGTGTATAGTTTACAAAGCCTAAAATATGTATGACCTGGCCCTTTAAAGAAAATATTTTCTGACCTCTCATCTGGGAGGCTTTCCGGTGCTGTCACCTCTTGAGCCACTGAGAGACGCACTAAGCCCAAACTGCCCTTTTCCTCTGTATGACGTGAAAACCAGGGACAAGTATAAGAAGAGAAAGAGAAATGGTCTGAATTTTCTTAAGCCACAAACTTGGGGGTGCAAGAAACAGCACATTATTTTCTGTAATGACACTTCACATGCTTATTGTTAGAACATGCGATCTTACCCATTTCTACAAAACCTCTGTGTTTCTGTCTTTTCATCGAAGTTCTGGATTTTCTCTCTTGTTTTCCTTCTCTGCTAGCATGGGGAACCTAGGTGGCAGCCTGGCAAGGAGAGGCAGCCCACCTCTGGCGTCTGGCATTCCGGAAGAGTCCATGACCCTGCTCGGTCTGGCTGTTTTCTGCTGCAATGTCTCTTTGTCACTTCTGTCAGATACTTCCGAGGTTGATGGGTGCTCTGCTCCTCCTGAGCCCTTCTTGGGTGTGGAGAACCTTGCACTCTTCCATGTTTCTCTGGGGCTGCCAGAAATCACTTGACCGCCTAGCCTTCTCTGGCCCTGGTGGCCCAGGACTCTGGGAGGAGGACCAGGTCTGTGTGACAATATTCTTGCACTTAATAATGGTCTCCTTCCTCTTCCCACAGCCAGCTTCTTGGACAGACACTCCCCCAGGCCTGCTACTGCTCGATGGGCAGTGGTGTTGGAAGACCTGGATGTCTTCTCTCTCAGGACTGTGCTCTTGGCAGGCGGGGAGGAGGGAGACTCAAACTTCTGCTTGATAGGCCTTTCAGAAAGGAGCCGATTTGTCTTTCCCAGTTGTGCGCATGTTCCAGCCAGCTCAAGTCAGACCTGTTGGCTCTGCTTGATTCAGCAACTTCAGGCTCTGGTTAGGCCAGATGGAAAAGCAGTCCTGGAAAAACGAAAATGTGAAACACCAAGGCAGAGAAGGTCATTCGCCCCCTCATAAATCTAAACACACTAAGTCCATTGAAGGACTTGCCAGGAAAATGCTATTTTCAGTTTTCTCTGTGGGTTCAATTTATCTTTACTACTAAGTAGTCAAGTTGAATTAGATCCAGAACCAGATACAATTTGACCCTTTTTCCTTGAAAGGAGTTATCCCCACTTTTCTGTCAGGGACCTGGCTATTCCATCCTAAGGACTGGCATTTCCCAAGTTAGGATTCATAGAAGATCTTCCTTTAAGATATCTGAATTAAGTGCACTTAGGCTTCCCTTTCTCAGATAATGGGCAATTGCCTCTTTTCTGCTCTATCTCATTAAGGATGAGAAGCAGTTGCCCAGGAATGCACTTTACTTCACTGGGTTTTGCTTTCCGAAATGACAATTTTTCTGCATCTTATGATCTACCCTGGCCTGAAGCACAGCCTCATCTATTATCCTGACCATTCAAGTTGAGAGTTTCGAAAGATAATATGTAATAGAATAACGGAGGATGACGAAGGACACACCTGTCCAGGCAACTTGGGTGGCCAACTCAACCCAAGTGTCCAGTGAGGTGGTTGGAATGGGCACTGGAATGCCCACACCTACAAAATATTACCACAATTGTGTGCAAAGATGAACTACACCATGTATTAAAGAATTCCCCCAGGTTTTATGGGCAAGAATCATAGTTCCCAACCTATAAAGATATGAGCAGAGTAAAAGAGAGTATCCAGGTCTATTTCCCATCTGAATGGCAAAGTGGAAGTTGATTTCTGATTTTCCCTATGGAAATGACTGGTTGCCCCATGTTGGTTGCATAAATAAGAACGGCTGTCCTGAGGCCAATCTTTTCAGGACAAAGTGAGAGAAACCTCTCCTTCCAACTACAGAATCACAAATTCTTTGATATGCCTCCCTTCAAGAGTTGGGCCTTAGCTCCCCTCCCCCTGAGCGTGAGCAGGACTCAGTAACTCACTTCTAATGAGTAGAATGTGGCAGGTGTGACCTTTTGTCACTTACAAAGACTTGAACATAAAAGGTACTATGGCTTCCTCCTTGCTCTCTCTCTTGGATCACTTGCTCTGAAGAAGCCAGCTGTCATGTCATGAGACCACTAAAGCAGCCCTATGAAGAGGCCCACATGTTGAGGAACTGATGTCACCTGCCAAGAACCAATAAGCAACTGTGGCCTCTGGCCAACAGTCATGTGAGTGAGCCACGCTGGAAGTAGATTCTTTAGCCTCAGTTAAGTCTTCAGATGACACAGCCCTGGCCAACATCTTGACTGCAGCCCCATGAGAGACCCTGAGCCAGAACCAGTGAGCTAAGCCATTCACAAATGCCTAACCCACAGAAGCTGTGAGATCATAAATGTTATTTAAAAGCTACTGAGTTTTAGACTCATTCATTGAGCAGCAACAGATAATTAACAAAGTTCCCCTTTGAGAATATTTCATTTGTTGTGGTGAAAATTTTATTATAAATGTTATTTATGATGCATACCTTTATGTTTACTGGTCATAAAAAATAACTGGTCAGCTTTCAAGAGCAATAGGGCTGATAAAATGAATTACCCTATTAGTTTAAACCTGAGCTGCCTGAACTTGACCAGACATGTTCCTAGATAATTTAGTGGATAGACTCAAATGCTCCTCTGTGTAGATCACTCGAGTGGACAAAGAGGAAGTGGGGTCCAGATTTATCAATTTCACTTCATTTTAATAGCAGAGTTAAGAGGATATTGTGATGGTTTTATCATATGCCTGCAAATTCTTCGACACCCCTTTCATTGAGAGTATTGTAATCTCTGTCCCCTCCTGTGGAATCAGAGCCAACCAGAGTGACTTGTTTATAACCAGAAGATGGTTTATTCAACAGCCCAGCTGAAGTGTCAGGTGCCAGGCAGTATCAACTACTAGACACGTGAGCAAAGACACCCCACCCCCGCCCCCCCAGTGATTTCCATCCCCAACTGGCAAGTTACTTTCAACTGTCAAGTCACCTCCCAGTTTAAGTCTTCCAACTTGAGGCCCTGGATATCATGGAACAAAGTTTCACCAGCCTAGTAAAATGGGTATTTCATTGTATTTCATTCTATGAAGGTTTGGGGTAGTTTGTTAACGTAGCGATAGTAACCAGAACAGACATACAGAAACAGTGTTTCTACATCTTTCAAATTAGTTGAAAACAATCCATTTTGGAGACAGGAACTAATTAGCCAACTGAATTGAAGTGATGACCTTTAAAAGACTTAACTTCAGGGCAAAATGTAAGGTTCAGGAGGAAGGTGGCAACGGGAGAGACACGGTATGGTTTTTGCTCTGTTGTATTTTCTGTAGCAAATTGCAGCTCTCTGGGGAAATCATTAAAAAGCTCGTTAGGCAGCATGTATAGAGATAGAAACAGTAAGCATAGATTTCATCTTTGAGTCTTTTCCCCCACTTTACAAAAACGCAATTGTGAAAAATTTCAAAACCAGAGATCTACATCCGGGTATTCACCATTACCACCCAGAATTCATCTGCGCTTAACGCTTTTGGACATATTTGCTTGGAATCTATTTTTAAATAAGAAATCAGCAGATAGATACACTTAGAGCTCCCCACTCCCACAAATTCCAATTTATGCCATCCCGAGTTAACTGCTATCCTGAAGTTCGTGTTTCTCTCTTGCCTTTGCCTTTTAATTATTTTAAGAACAATTAGTTCTGAAAGTTATCTTATAATTGCATTTTTGGGAGCTAGTTTTAATGATACTGTCATTAATAAATAAGTTGATTTAGTTAAGATACTACATACAAATGTTTGCTCTCTCACTTACTAATGGATTAAAAATCCTAGGATACATGCTCTCCATCTAGTGGTAAAAACAGGATAACCATTGGTGCACATATGTCTGATGTAGAGGAATGAACGCATATAAAGTGATTTCTATGGACAGGGTACTCTTCTAGTCTCTGTGGGAATATGAGGATGGACAAAACACAGACACCAGCCCTCAGGGCGTTCACAATCCATAGAGTATTAGAGTATGTGCTCAGCAACCACATGAGGAATATGGAGGCTCAGAGAGGTCAGGTAACTTGCTCAAGGTCATACAACTCCTGAGTGGCAGAACAGTGATCCAGACTCTTCGGGTTCTGACTTCCCAGCCTGTTCTTTAAGCCGCAAACCATAACAGTGCTTTAAAACGTATTTTTCATATTAAAACAAATACAGATTTTTTATGAAGCAGAATACAAATTTAGATGAATTGTAAGGCTTAAAGAAAAGAGTCTTCAGGGCGCCTGGGTGGCTCAGATGGTTAAGCATCTGCCTTCGGCTCAGGTCATGATCCCAGGGTCCTGGGATCGAGTCCCGCACCAGGCTCCCTGCTCCTTGGGAGACTGCTTCTCCCTCTGCTTCTCTCTCTCTCTCTCTCTCTCTGTCTCTCATGAATAAATAAATAAAATCTTAAAAAAAAAAAAGAAAAGAGTCTTCAAATAAATTTGGTCCACAACCTCTAATCTAGAAATTTCTACCTTCATGGGTCCCTGGAAGGAAAACTTTGATAAGCTCTGCCTGGAGATGGCATTCCAGCGTAGAGCAGGAGATGGTTCAGAAAGGGGGGTGGGACACTTGAAAGACCAGTAGCGGCCATGATATTTAAAATTTAACACTTGGATCAGCTGGGCACTGACCAATCTGAATGGGGCAC
This sequence comes from Eumetopias jubatus, assembly GCF_037043125.1. Classification (NCBI taxonomy): domain Eukaryota; kingdom Metazoa; phylum Chordata; class Mammalia; order Carnivora; family Otariidae; genus Eumetopias; species Eumetopias jubatus. The sequence continues at coordinate 36,887,787 of NW_028274823.1, forward strand.
TGACTGATAAAATCAGACACTGAATATAGCAACCAGTTTAGCCACAATGTGCTTACCCTCTTCTTTGTGAAAAAAAGCTTATGTATTTTAGATAAGGGAAGCATCTAAAGAAAGACAAGGATTTATCAACAAGCCACTGAGAGTTCCTTTAACATATCCCAAAACTCTTCTTCCCCTTCTGTTCTCCTGCCTCCATTAGCCTCCCAAGTTAGAAACTTGTATATTACTCTCCACTTAATTTCTCAATTGGCCTGGAACCCAATCTTAATTTCTGCTCCTTACCCCCTCAGTTCCTAGTCTTACTTGGAGGGAGAAGGAGAGAATAAGGAATGCCTGGGGCAAAAAGCCCGGAAGATACGGGTTCACTGGGAAGAGAATTTTCTAGATGGAAGAACAGGATGGTTATGGGCATGGTTTGGGCCTAAAAAAAAAAAAAAAAGGTGGTAATCACATAGTGGATGAGGGAAAGAGCGCAAGATGGTAAGGTCAGAGAGATAATCAGAGGTCAGGCTATGGAAGTCATGGAAGACCAGCTATGTGGCTTATGTTTTATTCTAAGTGCAGTTGGGAGCCAGTGGAGGATTTTTGGTAGTAGGGGAGGGGCATGTGTTAAGATATAATTTGTATTTTCAAAAAGTTACTCTAGCTGTGACAACAAAATCTAGGAAGGCCAGACTGGAAGCAGGGAGACCAGGGGCTTTTACAATGCTATAGGAACAAGATGGTGGTAGTCTGGACAGGAGTAATAGTGGGCATGGAAGCAAGAGGAGAGATTTGAAATATCATCTGCAGGTAGAATTTATAGGGATTCATCTGATATTATTTAGTCCAACTTTTCACATTGCAGATGAGGAAACTGGGTTTCAGGGAAGTAATGTTGAGTCACCATCTATAAATGGCAGAACCATATCTGATATAGGCTCTTAATTTTCAACTTAAAACACGTCCCATTGCACCATGGTCCTTTATATATCTTTCTTTATATGTGCATGCCTTTATCTCTCTCATCCAATTCTAAATTTCCTGAAAGCAGAGAAGGTGCCTTAGACTTGAATGACTGATTAATTCAACTTCTATTTTGCAAAGGCTACCAAGAAGCCACATGGTAAATGAAATGTTAAGACACAGTTCTACACTTCCAAGATCACTCCATCCTAGGCTCAGAGAAAGAGCTCCTTGACATATCTGAAATTAAAATGAAGTTGAAAAACATACAAAGGTTCCAACCTACACAAAGCAAAATCCCACTGAAATTCAGACTCCAAGAGAACTTCAGGACCTTGTTTGAGATAAGAGAAGGGAAATACTAGAGGAAACTCACATTAGCTCTTTATGAAACATAACAGCCCTTGCGTGAACTGTCCCAAGGGAAAGTTGAAAAGAGTGTTTGCATAATTTCTTTCCTCAACTCTAAACTCAGGGAGGATTTTCCACGGGTTTAGCTGAGGATCCACATGCCCTCCCCAAGGCTTGGTGATAGACACCCTGGTGGAAAGGGTGACAGAATGAGAATTAATCCTGGGGAAACTCTCTTTTCACTTCTGCCTGTGGAATTGTAAAATAGCATTGGCTGAGCCTTCATCTTAGGAGCTGTTTTTATCCAGAGGGATATGCAGGGCCAGGTGGAAGCCCAGGGGAAAGCAAAGCAAGGGGCTGATTTTTCATAATTAGTCCTGGCTTGGGCTTCGGATTAAAATAAGGAAAAAGGGGGAGAGACTTCGAGTATACATGTTGTTTGATCTCATTCAATAAGATGAGGGATTAAGGACATAACCAGGAATCAATCATAACCAGAGATTAAGTCATAACCAAGAATAAAAAATGTTCATTTAACTCAACCATATCCTGTGTTATCTCATTTAGGAGACCACACTTGACAACTAACAACTGACGGGATGTACACATTCAGTCCAGGTAAGGGAACCCTTCCCGTCTGTGTAGTTGGCAGAATTGAATGCAGCCATCTGGAAAACCTCTAATAAAAAGATGCTACTTGGTTTCAGAGAGAATGCCAAACACCTGTGTCTATTATTAATCTGAAGTCACCGAAAATTAGATTTGAATAGCTCAGGTACTAATGACAAGTGAATTTAAGATCATTCCCTGTACCTTACATTTGTCCTTTGTCTAGGTAGGTGCAGGGTTGGGGAAGGCCCTCCTTAGGACAGATCTGTTTTCTGTGCTCTTAGCTTCTCATTCTGTGTCCTTCTCCTTCCCTCTCGGGCATCTGATGCTTTTTTGCTGCAAATAGGGTTTCTGGAGCTCGCTGGTCAAGTTCACCTACCAGTCAATGTCTAATGCTCCCAAATTGTTCCTTTGTTCTCCGTTGAGTCCATAAATCCTCCCACTTCCTCAGGACACTGATCTCACGCATCTGTTTGGACCAAAGCGATGTGACCGAACTTACTTGTGGTGATGTCTCAATGTGCTAACTCATCCATCCTCTAAATGGAAAGACTAAAGGCAGAATGTGGGGAACGGGGGCCATGTCACAGCACTTCTGTCACCATCGGGTACCCTTATTTTCATTGCTCTTATCCCAATCTGTAATTCCGTAACTGTATAATTAACTGACTTCTTTCTTTCAATTAGATGACAAGCTCCATGAGGGTAGGGCCCGTGGCCCTTTGCCTTACTCAGCCCAAAGCACCATGACTGGAACAAATACCTGTGAATGAATGAACGAACAAATGAATGAACTGAATTTTCAAATACAGGTGAGAAAAACCTTTTCCATGAGTGCTCAAAAGGGCGAAAGTTTAAAAAAATGGTGACAGTGTCTCAAAAAAAATGGAGATTCTTGTAGGGAGGTGAAAAATTACTAGGGCTTTGTTTAAAAAGATAATGCTGTGCACACATTTCCTTAAATTAAAAAAGGAGAAAACTTACTGAGGCTGACAGGTGTCAAGGAAGCAAACCCCAATTAGTTAATACCCTTTGCTTGCAGGGCATCCCTTCTCAGCTCAGAAAATGAATCAGTACCACTCTTTCCTCCCTTCATTCCCTCTGCTCTAATGAGGCAAAGAGTTTGGAAACAGAATAGCCAGGCCGAGCCCCATGCATTCTGCTCTCCCTCCAACGCCTATGTCCCCTGGCCGACGCAGACCCCCTCTACCTACTTCATGCTTTCTCCTCTCTGGCTTTCTTGGTGATGAGACACAGGAATGAGATGTTGGATGTAGAATTTGCCACTTTTGCACAGGGTCAGCCTGCACTGCAGAAGTATCCTTGTTCTGCTTGAGTTACTATGAAAATGAGACAAAATAAGTCAATGTGCTAGGTGTGTGGTAGGCACTCCAAACATGCAAGTTTTTTTCCTTCTTGGTTCATAAAACACCTGTAAACAACAGCTGTCCAGCAAGGATCTCTCTTTATCTCCTGGCCTAAAAAGGAGGCTACCATGTTGGTAATTAATTAAGCCAGAAGATTGTGAGCTGTGGTTGGAAATGTACATATGTGGCAGGGAGCTAAGAAACTCTAGAGGCAATAGCCTGTTGCTCCCCAGAGGTAAGGCTTCTTAAAGAAGGTGATTTATCTTTAAAGCATCACTCAGGTGCCTTTTTTATATTCCTGCCATTGCTATGGAAATCACCCCCGTAAGAACGTGCGGAAATGTAGAATGCGTCACCAGATGCATAAATATGGGGGTGCAAGCGAGGGGCAGGCATGCTGACACTTGTCCATCTCCAGCTTTGGACCTGAGGAAAAAGAACTAGAATCTGGTTGAGGAAGAAGGAAGGAGTGCTACGGGGTAGGTGCCACCACAGGTAACTCAGCGCCTGGTAGACCCTAAGACCTTCTAGAATATCCACGTCTCTACTACTTAGGCTGACCACTCTGTCTGTTGTCTCAACATTTCCATTAACAGCATCTCTTTTCACTGTCAATACCTTCCTGGTTTAGTTGATAAGCCAAATATAAGAATATAATAAGAATTCTAAGACTATACTTTCCCCCATACAATAGGAGAAGCATCATTGCAGTGATCCCAACAGAGCTATGATTATATTTTATGCACAGGACTTAAGTCATGAATAAAGTTACTCTCTGGGTAGAACCATTTCTTCCTTTCTTTGTACTTTTATCACTTCTACTTTTGCCTCCCCCCAAAAGAAACAAGCTGTCTGCTACCATTTCACAAGAGAGAATAAAGTTGAATTGAGTCGTGATACTGGAAGTCAGCTAGGCTCACTCATCAGTGAATCAACTAGATCTTATATGTGTTAGCCTTCCAGATTACATATTTCATATACGTGCTGCAAGAAAAAAGATAAATTTCTGCCTATCATGAACACTTTGAAGGTGCATCATTAATAGTTTCTAGCTGTGAAAAACTTAACTACAAAAGGGCACTGGGGACATTGCAGAATCTGTGGGGAAGGCTGGAAACCTTGTTGAGAAAATGAACAGGTAGCCCGTGAAGCTGGGGAGCCCATCCTCAGCCAATATCAATGCCACAGAAGTTGTCCAACATGGACACTGCTGCCCTGCTATTGGGCATTGGACCCCATTGGAGGCACCAAGACCATGGCTGCCCCTACAGACTGGATGTTGTTGTCTTTGCTGCTACCAACAGAATGGATAATCCATGATCCCTTCTTGGACTAATTAGCTTCTGATTCTCAGTCCCAGAGGCGTGCATCTGATGGGCCATGCCTAGTTTGGGTGCTGGGGCTCTAACTAGAAGAGTGAATATCAACCTTTGCAGCTCCCATAGAACGAGCTTTCTGTCTCCCACTAATTTCACAAATATAGGAAGGAAATTGAGATGCTCTGCAGCCAAAAAAAAAAAAAAGAAATGTCTGCCATATGGAGAGATGGTGAGTATTAAATCTGAGAACGTGAAGGGCCTCTCTCTATATATAATCTTCAGAAATAAGATCCTAAAAGTCTATTGAAATCAAGGTCAAATATTCCAAAATGAAGCCCTAAAGTCGGCTTCCTTGGGTTTTAAAAAGAGGAGATAATTTTCCATTGTCTGAGGGTTTGGCTGTAATGCTAACAGAGGAGAGGGAAAAGAGAAACACAGGATGCTTATTAAAGTTCTCAGGGACAGGAAAAGTTCGCAGTCCTGGATGGAGGAGGGGGCGTTGCCAATTTTGTACCATTATCTGCCAGAAATCCCAAGCAACCGCAGAGGCAGGGGAATGTAATACAAGGATGGGAAGGAATTGAGCCAGAAGGCACAGAATTCCACGCATAGAGAGAAGGTGAGGATGTGGCCTGCAGCAGGGGACAGGAATGCCAAGGTGAACTGTGGGTCACGGGGAGTGGTGTCCTTAAGAAATCTTGAACACCTGAGTGTCACATACAACCGGTTGTGACTCAGAGGCATCCTTGAGGAAAGAGGGGACGAATGGGTGATTGGAGGCAATACACACACACGCACATGCCCCCCACCCACACATCAACACACACACAAAGCATCATCTAATTGTAGGACAAAGACAACAACATCCAGTCTGTAGGGGCAGCCATGGCCTGGGTGCCTCCAGTGGGGTCAGCTGTCAGGATGAGAAAATTCGCCAATGTGTCACGTTGATAGAAACCCAACACTAGTTAGCTCAGGCAGAAGAGAATTTATTGGAAGGATAAAGGGGTGCCTCATATAATTGCCAACACAAGGGGGAGGGAGCAGTTGGACCCAAGAATCCAGTGTCTCCAGGACTGTGTCTGCATTTGTCTCTCACCCCTCCATGAATTGCAGACCAGCATCTCTGGCTTGGTAGAGAATAGGGTTGCTCACAGGGCAAAGGTCCTGCCCCATGGCTTCTACCTCCAGAGAAGAGATGACCCCCTTTTTAGTTCCAATTCTGTAGAAATACTCCAGTGAGTCTGGCTCACCCATGGCAGGTGTGCCAGTTTATGCTTCTGATGATTTTAAAGGACAATACTATCTGTGAGCAAACTGCTAACGTTTTTACCTACCCTGCGGGCAGTGGATCATGGCCCTGACCCATCCATCTTGGGTTCGTTTTCCCCTGGATCTGACAACTCCGCAAGCCACTGGGCCACGGGACACAGACATGATGGCTGAGGCCCCATTCCTACGGGTCAGGGCTGTTCTCAGAGAATGGAGAATCACCGAGAGCTCTAGCTGGTGTCTGGTATACCCGAGGATGTGGATGAGCCCTCCCTGGCCTTGTGGCTGTCTGGTCGCTGTTACAAGGGCTTGCTTGGCTTTGGCAAATACAAAATGAGTTTATGGCTCCTGCCTCCTGCTTACTCCTCATGTACCTAAGGCCATACAGTTCACATGTGGAAAGTAAAAAGGCAGTGACTAGCTAGTCTGTCTTGACGTTCTAAGCAACTGCCCTGAGAGATTCTTGACCGAGCTGACTTAATCACACAGTTGTTTTGACGTTTTACAAACAGAGCCATCGTCTGTAGTCTGGAAGAAAGTCAGTGTGCATTTTCCAGATTGATGCCATCTGATGTCAGCTCTCTCTCCCAGCCTGACCTGGCTTTGCTGAAGCTAAACCCTACAGAGAATATTTCCGATGTTATACTTGTAGTTCTTAGTGCTGGGAGGATTTTCACAAGGACTTCTAAGCAGAACTGGATAATTAGAGAAGGATGGGTGATCCTGAGAAGCCATAGTTGAGCTTATCCTTCCCTGTTCGTGGGAGCTGAGACTGGCATCTGTAGGCCAAGTTATATGTGCTCCCAAATGTTTGGTATGGAGTGATGTTTTAGGGACCCGATTACATCCGTGTTCCAGCCAACTCTCCATGCAGGGTCATGGTCCACGAGCCTTCTATGGAAACCTAAAGCCCCACAGTGGATTCAGCTGTCATTTGTTACTAGAAAGTGCCTCAGGTTCAGCATTTCCCATTTCTACTTTCACTGAAGTCTCTGACTTTTGGACACATTCTTATTTAAAAAAAAATATGAAAGCTCTGTCCTTTTAGGGATAGATGTCAACATGTCAACGGCTTTGTCATCTTCTTTGCTAATGCCAGTGCCATCAGAATTTAAAAAGCTGAAGCAAGGAATTGCATTTTGAAATGAATGCCACGTGAACAATCAAGCAGCAAGCCAGAAACTTCGATTGAAGAGAATTAAAGCAGAACTCCGGTGGAGAGCATTTAAATCCTCCTAACCGTTGTGGTCTTCCTCAGCCTTTCCCAGCCTCCGGGGCCAAATGAAACAAAGGTGGTGTCATATTTCCCCTGGGGGTGTGTGGCGGGGGTGGGGGTGGGGTGGGGGTAGGGTGGGGTGGAGCAGGCACACTGAGTATACGCACCAAACTTTCACGCTTCCCGTCCCCACCTTGACAAAGCATGTGCCTCAGAATCATTTTCCTGCCACCAACTTCCCCTGTGCAGGTAAGAGAACATCAGATCACACATGAAACACTGAACACCACGCTTCCTCATTGGCTTCTTGGCACCCACAGACCTGTTCGGGCTTCCGGATTTTCTGTTTGAAAACCAGATGTGTTGGCCACCTCTTAGTCTGTATTTTTAAAATTGATTTTCCGCCCGATACTATCAATAAATTCAGTGTGTAGGTCCATGAATGTAAGCGCATTCCATATGTGTCCTTGCTCGGGATTCCTCTTCCGTGTCAACAAGGATGGTTAAAGTTCAGAAGCTATTCACATTGGACATTTTCACACCAGAAGAAGCACACAAATGTCTCTCCGAGCCCCGCATTTCAGAACAGTTAGCAGCAGCATGTAGAAAAGTATCCAAGAAGCTATTTCATTTCCATGGCAGCCAGGACCCAGACGCCAAAGCTTTATAGATTAAAATCAATGCCTGAATTGCATTCAGAAAGCCTGAATTGCCTGTCAGCCTTCAGGACCAGCAACGCAATGTGATAAATGAGGTGAAGAGCCTCATCCAGGCAAGGGGGTGCGTGCCGCATTAGCGAGCACTTCTGTGTCTTTTTCAAAGCAAATACCAAATGGAATGAATTACTGGGAAACAGCAAATGAATGTCAAGAATTTGAGATGCGGGGGTTGTAATTTACTAATTACTGGGAAAAGATGAACACAAAGTCAATGTGTGAAAGAATGTGGTGGTGGTGGTGGGGGGCGGGGGGGAGAGTGGAGCACCCGAGACAAAGAAAGTGAACGACACATGTAGAAGGCTCCTATTTTCTCTCCTGGTAAAAAGAGATGGATTTTCCAGGCAGAGATATCTGCTTCAACCCCCAGCTTGGTCATCGCTGCTCAGTGTCATAAACTGCAGTGAGTGTTAATTAAATAAGACAAATATATAAACATGTAGATTAGCATCTGGCACACAGTAGGCAGGCAGTAAATGTGAAATCCCCCTTTCCCCAGCCCCCATTCTATTCCTTTTTCATTTAGTACAGGAACCACAGCACTGAGACAGAACTGATTTTGCTCAATGATTCAGTGTTAGAGAGTGAGCCTCACTGCCTCCCATAGCAGATCAACACTGAAAGACAGTAAGGCAAGGCTGGAAAGCTCAAGCATTGAGAAATTCACAGAGAAGCATTCACAAAGAATGGGGTGACTGTAAAATTGCATGAATAATACAACTTTGGATGCTGTCTTCTGCCTGTTGGTGCAAATCTGTCCAATGGCAAAGTAACAACCCACGGTTTCATTCTCCAGTGTCCTTGCCTCTCTTCTGTGACTTTAATGCATTCTCTGAGCCCCGGGGGGAGCTGGGCATGTCATTCCAATCAGCCAGGTGCTCCTAACAGGGCTATAGCTTCCAGCAGCCAAGATGGGGACTCCCTGGGGTGTCCTCTCTGTCATGAGGGATAGGAAGGATGCCATCTGAAGAGGAACCATAAAGTAATTGAGTATGACCTGGAATGGGAGGCAAGAGATAAAGATGCCTGTCCTGGCTCACCACCAACCAGATGTGGAAAATGATGGGCTGGGACCAGAGTATCATTTCCCAAACTATTTTCACAATTCTTTAAGACACTGTGATAGAAATAGCTTGTTTTTCCTCAATACCCACTGCTCCCTTGTTGGTAACAGTACCCTTGATTTTCTAGCTGTGAATATGGCCACTCTGAACATAGAGACCACACTTCCCAGCCTTCCTTGTATTTTTGTCTGTGATAAAGTTCTGGCCAATGAGATGAAAGAGTAGACAGTGTGTGCCACTTCTTGGAAGTGTCGCTGGAGTGTGTGTGTGTGTCTCTCTCTTGCCTTTCCTTCTTGCTGGCGGTGTTTCTGTGTTTGTGGCAGCTGAAACTGGATCAGCCATCTTGGACTTTGATGTGAAAGCCACAAGCTGCTCAGAGGATGGGAGAACAGCATGACAGAAGGAAACTGGGTCTCTGACATTGCCAGGAGCCATGCCGACCCCAGACTATCTAGATTTCTTTTATGTGGAAGAGAAAAAGTCACTGTTACCTTGGATTTTCTGTTAATAGAAATTGAACCTAATCTTAATTAACAGAGATGTTTATAGATGTTCTACCAAAAAAGTTTCTTTGGGCGAATGAGGTCTGGAAATTCTGTATATTATAGATCCTTTCTAAAGACTTGCAATGCACTCTAGCACATTACAGGTCGTAAGAGGTCCTCAGTGAAGAACCATAATCTCTCATGAACTTCTCCCGTGAGGCTAGTGTGCTACAGACCCTTGCAACTCAGAGCGTGGTCCGTGGACCAGCAGAATCAGCATCACCCAAGAGTTTGTTACAAATGCAGAATCGCAGGGAACCTTGGACCCACTGTGTTAGAACCTTCATTTTTAGCAAGATTTCCAGGTAATCTGTCTGCATATTAAAGGTTGAAAAGCATTGCTACTGATCACAGTGTGGAAGATGGTGTCCCGTGATCCTAGATTCTGGCACAAAAGTAGCCCCATGTCTGGAGCCCCAGGAGCAAATGAGCAGGCGTGGGTGATTCTCACAGCCACAAGCTGCTCCTGAGCTCTGCAGGGCTAGGGCTGCTACAGTCAAGCCCGTGAATCCCCGGGACAATTTCAGCTCTAAGCTTTGAGTCATTTTCAAGGCCATGCCTTTTTTGACCGATACTAATTGAGCCAAGAGTCTGTGGCTGTGGCCATCGTCCTCTGCTGCCGGGCCGCCTCTGCTTCTGGAGGGACTGCTGGGCTGGAGCTGGTCTCCTGCCAGAGCGGCCCCCTGCGGCTGCACCCCTCTTTGATCAACTAGTGCTTTTCTTCACAAGTTATACTTGGATCTACCGGAGAGGCAGGAGGGATTTCCAGCAGACCCAGGGCTACCTGCCAGGGCCTATACAAACAGCCTGGGCCGGGGGTGTGGGGGTGTGGACAGGGACAGGTCAAAGCATCTGTCAGTCTTTTTCAATCACACACAAGCTCACCAGGGGCACCTAGTCTAGTTAATCAAGACATCAGCTGAATTAGGTTATATTGTTTGTGAAACAGAAATCAATTGGATCAATCCCATTTGCTTTCTGCTTTACAGTTGATCTGGAGGTAGCATGTCAGAGGCTGTGCTAGGCAGTGGTAAAGATTTTGTTCTCTGGAGCCAGGCTTACTGGGTTTGGATCCAACCTGAACACGTGCTAGCTGCATGATCTTAGTCCAGTTTCTTAACCTTAACAAGCTTTGGTTTCCTCATCTGCAAAATGGGGATAAAAGTTGTATCTACTTCCCAGATTTGTTGCGAGGATTACATAAGGAATAAATGTGAAACACTTGGGCTTGTTCCTGGTCTATAGGAAGCACTATAAAAACAGTAAAAAATTAAAAAAATATTTGCATAAGTCATAGGTAATTGCCATTATAATTTGGGGGATTAAAATCTAGATCACCTGGCTAAAAATCTAAAAATGAGGAAAGAAGGGGCGCCTGGGTGGCTCAGATGGTTAAGCGTCTGCCTTCGGCTCAGGTCATGATCCCAGAGTCCTGGGATCGAGCCCCATGTCTGGATCCTGGCTCAGCAAGGTGCCTGCTTCTCCCTCTGCCTCTCCCCCTGCTCATGCTCTCTCTCTCTTTCTCAAATGAATAAATAAAATAAAAAATAAATTAAAAAATAAAAACGAGGAAAGAAGTCTCAATGTTGTATGAGGTGACATAGAGTATTTCAGCCCTGTTTCTCCCATGGGGTATCAGCTAAACAAATGATTGTCAGTTTCACGAAAACAGAACGGATCATTTGAGCAAGCACCATTTAGCACATGTCTACTGAATGTCAAGGTCGGAGGTCTGTGCTGGGCACTGTGGGAAATGCAGTGACAGACATAACAGATGAGTTTCCTGCTCTGTGACTCAACAGGAGAGAGGCCTTGGCACAAATATCTTCATTCAATGTTGAAAATGCTATAATATGTTCTGGGAAAGTAGAAAAGCACATTGTAATAATTCCTGTGCCAGGAATTACCTATGCACCTTTGACATACATTACTTCTTTCGATACTCAAAACAAGCCTATGATGGTGGTAGAAATCATTCTCATTTTACAAATCCGTGGGTGGAGCTTCAAAGACCTTCAGAAAATTGCTAAGTTCTCATACCTGGGCGGTTAAAGAGTGGGATTCGAACTCAGGTCTGGCTGACGCCACAGTTCTTGATTTTCTATCACAGGAGACTGCGAAGAAGAACAAAGCCTTCACAGAGAAGGTGACTTTCAACTGGGCCTTGAGAGACGAGTCAGGTTTTTCAGGCCGAGTCTAGAGTCAGAGGAGGAGGGAGGGTTGTGGTTGGCAGGAGAGCGCCCCGGCCCCTTTGCAGAGAGAGGCCAGCAGGAGAGGAGACCCTGGCTGGCAGAGGTCGGTCAAAGAATTGGGAGACACAAACATGGGAAGCTTGACAGTGGTGACATGGCAGAGGATCCCGAGTCAGAGATCGAGGAGCTTGGACCACATTCCTTGGACCAGCTACTTGCAGGGCCTCAGAGGAGAGGATGAAGTGCCTGTGGGGGATGGGCCCCAGAGGGCCGCGCCAGAGTTAAGAGGGGGCGCTGAAGTGCGAGGCTGAGGCGCAAGCACACAGGCTCCATTTAAAGGCATTCAAAACTGAAAACTCCAAACCAAACAAAATAAGCCACTGTACTTGCAAAGCCAAACAAGCCTGCAGTGAGCCTGGCCTTCCAATGACCGGTTTGCAGTTTGCTGTGGATCCCAGCACAAAAGGGGCGCAGAGCTGGAGTCAAGGAGGCCAGCGAGGAGGCTGTGTGTGGAGGATGACGGGGGACAGAATGAAGCCATTGGCAGTGGGGCAGATTCTGACGCATCGTTAAGACATTGAAAAATCGATGACTAAACAGCTGGATTTTACATCTGGCCATATCACTTCCTTAATTATCACTTGCAGTGGGGGGAAAGAGACACATGGACTAAGCATCACCCGTAGGTCTGCTTTTGAAGCTTCTAAAATTCAAATGGACGAAACTGCTTTCTGCAATGCTTGTGATTTAACTGCCTGCAGCCTCCCAACCCGTGAGGGTGGAGGGACAGGGGAGAGGAGAGAGAATGGTTAAATAAAAACAGTTCTATTTTGGGCATGCTTTAATGACAGCCTCCTCTTCGAAATATTTTTCATGCAATGCCTTTTCTGTGCCGTGTCATTGAAAGTGTTTTTAATTTCAAAGAGAGGCTGTGGCACAAGATGTTAATCAATGAAATTCTGGCATGCTTTTCTATGAATGTGCCTCATTATTTATATTTACCACTGACAGAGATGAGTGCTTAAGCCCGGGCAATATTATCATTCATGCCTGGTTAATAAAGGAAAAAAACAAATGCTGTAGGAAATTCATCCTGATGCTGGAGGGAGGGAGAAGGACCTATTTTAGGTCTCTGGGATATTTCATTGTCCCCAAGGCCTTCCCTGTGAGTCACAGGACAGAAATTTGAGGCAGAGAAGGCAGAATAGCATAGTCCTCTGGACTGAGAAATAAGTTTTGGCTGAAATGCTGGATAATAGTATGAATATATTCCTTGCTTGCAGGTTTCTGCAATGCTTTCTGTTCTGTATGCACGGGATGCAGCCAGCAATGCCAGCATTTTTGTTCCTCTGAATTCTTGTCGTTGGACACTGCCAGGATTTAGGGTGGGGTCAGCCCGGGGCCATTTTAGCCCCAATAAAGATCTGTTTTATTCAAGGCCTGCTTGTCCCTTGCCTGTTTACTGCTGCCTAATACAACACTTTCTTTATCTCTTTTTGGCGCCACCCCAAAGAAAGCAGGGAGACTTGCTGCCTCTGGGATTCCAGTTTCTATCTTCAGTCTGGTCGCCTGGGGTTTCGGGGCTCAAATGGGAAAAAGCTAGAGCACAGCGTTCAGGACAAAATTTCCTGTATGCCACAGTCCAGTGCAAAGCAACAGCACGGGTGACAACGAGGATGCTTCTGATCTGCACTGTGGAGCTGTTTCTTCCCCTTGTGGCTGAGGGACACTGCTGTGTCATTCACACGCTCCCGTCCCCTCCCTGCTCCAGATGACAGGACCCGCAGACTGACTGGGAACTTGGGGGTGTTTCTCTGGGAAAACTAGCTGGTGACTTGGGAAGGTGCGCTCTGATTTTATCTGAACGATTACCATGTTCTCAGCCACTTATCTGGTCTGGACAGTCACTGGGCTAACAGGCCGGGGCACCTGTAAGTGGGGCCAGTTTCCTGAGCCCTGAGCACATGGCCTATGTGGCTGCACAGTGCTCCAGACTGTGATGGGCCCTCCATGTCTTATGTATGGGTTTAATGTATGTATTTCTTGGTGCTCTTAAAATAAGGGGACCCCCATTTTCATGTGGCACTGGATGCTCCAAATTAGGTAGTGGGTCTCGACTATAAGACGGGATCTTGAATATTCCCAAGTCAGGCAACTGACTATGGAGAAATTTCCTTTTTTAGGTTCCCCAGTGGTATTCTAACTCTCAGGAGATTAAAGGAAGCATATGAGGCAGTGACAAGTACGAATGCCTGAGAAATCCCGAGATCTGTTAATTCGGAGGAGCGGGCCGGGGGGGGGGTGGGGTGGGGAGGGGCTCATGGATTCAGTGGAAAGGCAAAGTGTGGCGTAGCCTTGAAACGGCCGGCCCAGCAGAGCTAGAAAGTTCAGAGAAGACAGTGATTGGCAGTGGCAGATGCAGCTGGGAAGCCGAGGGGGAGCAGAGAGAGGCTGTTGAATATGCCCTTGAAGAGGTAATTGGAGACCTAGAGAAGCCGTAGAAGACAGGGGTAAAAGCTGGCTGGAATTGAGAATTCCAAAAGTGGAACTGGAGACTGCACGAAAGAGAACATGTTCAGGAGAATTTAGAGATGAGAGCTGGTAAAGCTGAAAAGGTGCCGATGGGTGGCCTGCACCTGTCTGTGGGTCACTGAGAAGGCGGGGAGGGCAGAGGGAAGGAGAGCTCGGCCTGGACACTGTCAAAAGGGAGGGGAGAAGAGGGACGGCTGTGGCAGAGGACCCAGCACACACCTGAGTCCCTGAACCCTTGCCGCCGCCGCCACCACCACCACCACCACCACCACCGCCCCCACCACCGCCCCCACCACTGCCCCCACCCTGATTGGCAAGCTCCTGAGCAGCAATGGAGCGCAGCAGAAGGAGGGTGTTAAGCAACACTCTTGAAAATCCGGTCTGCGAACATCTGCAGCAGAACCCCTTTCTGGCGTTTGTTACTAACGCCTTTTCTGGATCCCACCCTGGACCTCCGCTATCAGAATCCCTCAGGGCCCTGGATATGGGAGGGCAGGAGTTAGCATTTTATATACTAAAGTTCCCACGTGATCCTGATGATCCAGAACATTTGAAAACCAAGAGGCTAGAGAATCCAGCTGTGTCGGGACCGAGGGGCAGCTAGAGCTGCAGGGTTGCAGGGGCTGGGTCAGGAAGGGAGGGTGTGGACGATGACCTGAGTGATTGCCATGCACATCTGTCACAAAGGGAGGTGCCTCCCAACAGCCTCCCACCGCCAGTCCCCAAAAAGCCTCCTGCCAGCCCAGTTCCCCATGCCTCCTGACTCGCTGGGAGTATAACTGTCTCCTACAATCCCCAGGGAGGATTAAGACTTTCCAGTGAAGACTATGTTCCTGAAAATTGTACTCTGGTCTATCTTGTTTTTGTTTGGAGGTAGTCCGTCTAAGGAGGGTCCAAATAATGCCAGCTGTATGAGGGGGGTTCTTAGTATAAAAGGGAAGACCCCGTGAGCTGGGTGTACGGAGCAGGCCCAGCCCTTGGCTCTGCACTCAAGCCAAGCACTACACACTGCTCGCTTCTTCCTTCTCCAGCCTTATGCCTTGTTTAAACTCTCCTTGCTTAAATATCCAGAAAACTTCCAGGCCTTGGCTTGGGCCAGATTCCTTATTCTGGGCTCAGCCTTTCAGCCCTAGATAAATTTGATCTCCTTTGGCCCCTGACTCTGCTAGCGAGAATAAGCTGACAGGATTTATGTGTGGTTCTCACATTCAGCCTCTTACTCAGTTTCCCTAACCTCCAGCTTCCTCTTCTCTCTAAGATTCCTTTGCAAATCTGTATTGATTAATCCCTGACTGATGTCTCACTAAACTACTGATGATTCCTTCGAGGCAGACTGGTTTGCCTCTCAGCTGTCTGATCCCCAAAGAATGTCTCAAGGTACCAACCATCCTGCAGTTCCTGAACGTTTTTGAAAGCAGTCTTTCTCAAACATTAGTATGCAGACAGGTCACCCGGGAATGAACATTCTCATTTAGAAGGTCTGGGGTGGGACCTGAGATTCTGCTTCCGGTCCCCAGGGGTGCTGATGCTGCTGGCCCACAGACCGTACCCCGAGCGGCAGGTTTTATAAATGAGTAGCTCATAATTCTCTCCTCTGTCCTGCTCTACCTGCTTTAGTTTTTTTTTTTTTAAATCATCTCATCATTGTACTTTAAACACAGGAGTAGGAAAAGAATCTATCTGCAGTTAATTTGGATTTAATTTTCTTCTAGTCAAATTGATCTCTCCAAACCAACTTCAAATTGTCATCCCCCACACAAATTTCTATCATTTTCTTTGCATTATTTTCTCAGGGCCCTACAGCAAATGTCTTGTGTACAAGGCACATTAGAGAGATAGAAGGACAGTGAGATGTAGAAAGCGGCTAGCAGGCAGGCTTTCTCCAACCACAGGATAACATGGCAGCAGAAGCTCCCCAAGGCTGGGCTCAGAGGGGCCTATTTCCCCATGCCCTGGGCCATTTGCCGAGTTGATCTCACACACTTCTGTCTCCATGACGTTCACACCCTTCCTCCTTTGCGTTAGCAGTTGTTAAGTAAAAAGGAGCCAATTGCGAGAACTCCTAATTTTAGAAAAAAAAATCATAATTTTTCTACTTGTATTTGGGATCTGAAAACATTTATTACTTTTAACATTTACATTTTAAATAAGGATTTCTTTATTTTTGCACTAGGCAAGTGAATTGAGTGAATCATCTCTCTAAAAATAAAGTTTTGGAATTGTGACAAATGTTTCACAATAGTAATATTTGAAGATGGAGAAATGGTTATTATTAAACATACACCTTAGGTCTTTCCTGTCAGTAAAACCTACTTATTCCTCAGGGTCCCCCCCCCCGCCCCGACAAACCACTGCCTGGATTTTTTTACTTTTCACAGCGGAACCCTTAGAATGATCCATACTTATTCGGAGACATCTTCAGCCGCACTTTCTCATGAAACCTGAAGTGGGCTTCTGTTTTCACAATTTTACTGAACTTGCACTACAAGGACATTAGCCATCTCTCAGTCACTGGGTCTAATGGTTCCTCACTCTGTTTGCTTTCCCTGTCTGAGTGCGTGATGCTGTCAACCCATAAGACCAGGAACAAAGCAAGGATGTCTACTTCACCATGTCTGTTCAACCTTTGTATTATATGTATATAATACAAATATATACAATGTATATAATACGAATATACAAAGAATTATGTATAATATGTAACACATAAATGTAATATATATAATATATATTTCTGTACATTATAATGTTTCAACATCTTAAAAAAAGGTAAAAGAAAAATAATTCTGGCTGGGGAGAGACTGCAGCTTCTGGAACTAGCCGATTCTTAGAGATAACATAGGGCTCCGCGGAAGGCATGCATTTGTATGCAAACTAGCCAATTGAGAGCCAAACCTCCTCTATCTGACCCAAGCTCCCTAGAAAGCAATCTTCTGCCTTAATCATCCCCGGGCCAGGTGCCAGGCAACCAGAGACCATCCCTATAGCCCAGAATCTGCTGGAATTGTTCAAACTAGCCAGTCCTAAACTGTTACCCTTCTCTGCCTTGTCTCTCCCATAAAAACCCTCATGAAGACTCTTGCCTCGGCTTTTTCTTTGCTCCTGCTTTCTGTCTCCTAACCACCTGGGGCTTCCCAGGTGACCCTGCCTGGCGTGCCATGCCTCCTGTTAGTAGGACTTGGGAATCTAATAAACTTTTGTTTCTCTGAGCCTCTCCTGTGTTTTCTCTTGTGATTGTATCTCACTGGTCATCACATAAAAGAACCAGAACTCACTGTTACAGGAGGTTCTAGACGGAGCCATAAAGCAAGAAAAGGAAATACACAGCATCTAGATAAAGAAAGGAAGAAATAAATATTCATAGAGGATGTGATTATCTATTTAGAAATTTCTGTAAAAAAGGCTACTGGAATTAATAAGTGAGTTTAAGAAGGTTACATGAACAATTAGACATTGAAATTCCAAAATTAAACCGTTTACAACAGCATCAAAAAGATGGGATACTTAATGACAGATCTGATCAAAGATGTTCAAAGTATATACACTGAAAACTACAAAACATTGCTGAAAACAACTAAAGAGGGCCTAAGTAATAGGATCCTGGATTGGATGTGGAGCAGATGAATCAATATTGTTAATTCTCCCCGGATTTACCTATAGATTCAAGGCAGTCCAATTGAAATTACAGTTGGCTTTTATTTTTGTAGAAATTGACAGGCTGATTCTAAAATTCATAGGGATGGGGCGCCTGGGTGGCTCAGAGGGTTAAGCGTCTGCCTTTGGCTCAGGTCATGATCCCAGGGTCCTAGGATCAATCCCCGCATCAGGCTCCTGGCTCAGCAGGGAGCCTGCTTCTCCCTCTCCCTCTGCCTCTCCCCCTGCTCATGCTCTCTCTCTCTCTCTGTATCTCTGTATCTCAAATGAATAAATAAAAAAAAAAACTTAAAAAAAAATCCATAGGGAAATGCCAAAAGCTTAGAATTGCCAAACCACCTTAAAAAAAAAAAGAATTAAGTTGGAAGACTTACACCACCTGACCTCAAAACTTATTCTAAAGTAATAGGAATCAAGATATGTTGTATCAGCATAAAAATAGGCAAATAATAAGCAGAATAGGAAATCCAAAAATAGACCTGCACGTAATGTAGTAATTGACGTTGGACAAAGGTGCAACACATGGTGCTAGAACAGTTGGATATTTGTATACAAAAAAAAATTAAAAAAAGAACTAAATAAGACAACAAAAACAAACCTCTTCAGTCTATAGCTTGTACCATATATAAAAATTAACTTAAAAAATGGATTTAGGGGTGCCTGGGTGGCTCAGTTGGTTAAGTGTCTGACTTTGGCTCAGGTCATGATCTCAGGGTCCTGGGATCGAGCCCCCGTGTCAGGCTTCCATGCTCAGTGCTTAGTGGGGGGGGTCTGCTTGTCCCTCTCCATCTGCCCCTCCCCCCTCCATTTCTCTCTCTCTCTTAAATAAATAAAATCTTTTAAAAAATGGATTATAGACCTAAATATAAAAACTAAAACTGCAGAAATTTTAGGAAAAAACATAGGATAAAATCTCCATGACCTCAGTTTAGACTGAGATTTCTTAGTTACAATACCAAAAGCACAATACACAAAAGAATACATTGATACATTGGACTTCATCAAAATGAAGAACTGTTCTTTGAAGGACATTGTTAAGGCAAATGAAAAAAGCCACAGACTGGGAGAAAACATTTATAAATCACGTATCTGATAAATGACCTCTATCCAGAATTTATAAAGAATTTTCAGATCTTAATCCAGAAGTTCACTGACGCATAAATGCATAAACAAATGGTGGTATATCCGTATAATGAAACACTACTTAGCAGTAAAAAAGGATGAATTATGGATACAACTACATAGATGGATATCAATATAATTATGCTGAATGAAAAAAACGCCAATCAACAAAGAATTTTTACTGCATGCTTCTATTTATGTACATACACTGCTATAAAGTGGAAATGAATTAGCAGGGACTGAAAGCAGATCGGTTAGTTGCCTCAGAATGGGGGTGGAGGAGGGAGGGAGGTAAAAAGGGATAGCAAAGGGGCATGAGGACAGTTTGGGGGATGAGCTATGTTCAGTCTCTTTATTACAGTTATGGTTCAAGGGTGTATACATTTGTCAGAACATCATCTCTTGGGATCCACCTCAGCTGCCCTCTCTCTCCCTGACCTTGAAGAAACTCCTCTGTCTGTTATTATTGCCCACCATTCTAGGATATCCAAACTTTTGTGAGGTTTGGCTTTATAAAAGAAAAGGAGGGGTGACAGTATTTCAGGCAATCTTTCAGGCAAAGAAGTATCAAAAGCCTACTTACTTTT
This sequence comes from Eumetopias jubatus, assembly GCF_037043125.1. Taxonomy (NCBI): domain Eukaryota; kingdom Metazoa; phylum Chordata; class Mammalia; order Carnivora; family Otariidae; genus Eumetopias; species Eumetopias jubatus. The sequence continues at coordinate 36,907,278 of NW_028274823.1, forward strand.
GTGCAATTAGTGGGGGTTGAAGGTGGGTTAGGAAAAACTCAGCGTGCATAATGCAAATTGACATCCCCCAAATCATCCTACCCACGTGCACGGTACCATTCTCCTTACCATCCAGACTCCAAACCCCACACTGCTCACAGATACCCTTGCATATAATTTTCACGTTCTGTCACTTCCTCATTTAAAATGCCTTTCATAGTCTGTGCACTTAGCCCTGCTCCACATCTTTATTTTACAGTCAGCTTCTGGCCGCCATTTTCTTCCCTTCCTACACCATTCTCCCCACCCCCAATTCTCTCTGCAAATGAGCACCGGGGTAATTTTCTTAGAAGATCACCTGGAACATTCCAGTGTCCCGCTTAGAGGCTTTTCCAGGCTGCCTATTGTTAAGGCAAGGTACAGATAACTTTGCCAGGTAGTCAAGGCCCTTTCCAGTCCAGTCCTACCTGGACTTCACTCTCTCTCCTCCTCTGTAATGAACCCTCTGCTCCAGCCAAGCTGGTCTCCTATCCCTCCAAACAGCTCTATCCCTTCCATCTTCTCCTCCTCCTCGACTGATACCTCCCTTTTGGCAGTCTTAGCCTCAGCCCCTTTGTTCCCCACAGTCTTTCTGACTCTGAGTTATCATTACCTTTTCCTTTTTGGATCTCAGGCTGTTTATTGCATCCATGCCAAACATTTGGGCAGTTAACCCCAGCTTGTGTTATGAAAGTTTTATTTTGCTGTTTAACTTTCCACATATGTATTTATGTTTCTCTCTCCATTTGGGCTATTGCTTTCCTACATATGTTGCAAAAACATTAGTTCCTCCAGCTGCTCAAACCAAAAAGCTCATCGTATTCAAATAATTTGGGGGAAAAGCTGCATACTGTGTCCCTCTCTAGAAGATTCACATTGCATATCAACAATATTGAAAGATCTAAAAAGTCCTGTACTGCTGAAACTTGGATTATATCTTTGATTCATTTCTTTATTTTCTGATGCTTAACTGTTGAGAAAATCTTTCTTTTCTTGAAACACTATTAATATTCCCTAGAATTCCTCTCAGAGGAGACTTTGGGAAGTACTGAATTAGATTATGGACGCCTTCCCCATCATTGTAACCCTACCACAGTGCCTAGCCTACTGACCTAGCACTTAGTAGGTGCTTAGGATGTATTCGGGGATTTGGTGAAGAATCATTAATGTTTTACTCACTGATCTGAAGTCTTCTAAGAGTTTCTTTTTGTGCAGTCTTGAGAATGCTGTAAAACAAATAAGCTTGCTTCCATTTCTTATTAAATTTATTGGCAGTAGACTCTGAAACTTAATGGGATTTCTAAGTCCTCTATACGCTCCCATGTCTGCCTGAGAAAGATAGTCTGTGCTCCTACACAGTAGGAACATAAAGAGTCCACTGAATTTTCCTCTTCTAGTGCACTAGACCCAGGCTCAGCTTGTCATTTAAATGGCTGCCTTATCATTTCATTTCCCTCAGAGAAACGGTTCAGAGGAAAGCTCGGGAGCCGTCTGGACTCCCGCGAAGGAACTACGCCGAACTTCTACTAGACGAGTCAGACTTCCACGTCTCATTTTTTCACATTTGTGGGTTTGGATGTACTTTCACCAGCATGCTGGACAGAAAAGCTAATGATTTGGATCTGAATCTGAGATAGCAGAAGAAAAATAACTACAATTATTTCGAGAGCCAAAGCTGTGGTAGGGTTGCTAGCACTTTGAAGCCAAAGTTTGATCTTGGGATTCAAAAGCATTAAGAAATCTCTTGAGAGGATTGACAGTGTTAGTGATTGATTGATTGATTGATTGATTGATTTTTTAGTTAGTAGGACTTTTTTTAAGATTTATTTATTTATTTGAGATAGAGAATGAGAGAGAGAGCACGAGAGGGGGGAGGGTCAGAGGGAGAAGCAGACTCCCTGCTGAGCTGGGAGCCTGATGTGGGACTCAATCCTGGGACTCCAGGATCATGACCTGAGCCGAAGGCAGTCGCTTAACCAACTGAGCCACCCAGGTGCCCCAGTAGGACTTTTTAAAAAAATTGCTTTTAATAAGTAATATACCTTATACAGTATAATATTCATATTATTACATTATACAATATATAATACATTAAATATAGATTTATGTGTATATATGACAAAAATTCAACATATACAAAACAATATATAGCAAAAGCTAATTCTCTCCCATTTCTGCTTCCCACTCAACTGGCTCTCCCCAGAGGCAACCCTTTTTAAAAGATACTTTTTGAAACTTCCAAACATTCTGTACATATATCAGTACATATTTATGCAATCCCAAATGTTATTATACAATTTACACTACTTAACCTTGCTTCTTTCCCCTAATATGCAGATGTGTCCTTTGCAGTACATGTAGGGTTTCAGTGTCCCATTCATGGTCCATTATTTCCATATTGATGAACATTTTGTTTATTTTCAACTTTTCGCTATTATAAATGATGCTATAACAAATATTCATATATCTATCTTTTCACAAATGTGTGAATAAAACCATGTAATTAATTAATATTCTTATATTTAGAAATTTTGGGGTCAAGAGGTATACATATCTTTAAACTTTAATGGATCCCACTAATTTGCTCTCCGTAGCAGCCGTGGTAGAATTTACAATTCCACCACCAATGTATGATAGTGTCATTTCCCAACACCCTTATCTATACAACTTGTTATCCAACTTTCCTTTTAACTTTTTCCAATATTATAGGTCAAAGACATTGTCATAATTTGGATTTCTTACATGATAAGTGAGGTAAAGCAAAGCATTTTTCCAGATGAAAAACCTACAATACTTTTTCTGTGAATTGTGTTTATTCTTTATCCATGTTCTGTTGGGATATTTTGTCTTATTATTGATTCATGAGAATTCTTTATATACTGTCTGTGATATATACTGAAATAGCTTTAATCATTAGTATTAAACTCCTGAAAGAGACGTTAGACCATGATCTCTTCCAAAGTGTCATTCTCTTAAATTCTGATTTTTTAAAGGTGTGTTAGAGACTACTTCAGAAATTACTGATTTCCTTACTTCTACTTCAGCGTCATAAAATTCTTCCTACCAAAACAAGACCACAGTTAAATACCAGCACATTCTGTATCAGCTTATCAGCTTTCCAAAATTAGCCAGCAGATTTAATAGATTTTTTTTTTTTTTTTTTTGGAAGCACTGTAGGCTCATGACTTGTTTATGTTCTAGCAGAAGTAGGCTGCATATCTGCCGTGGCTGGTGGGATTTATTCAAAGAACAACCCTGCCATTCCCTCTAGATCAGAGGTTACAAATTGGCCACCCAAGGGCCAAATGCAGCCATGGTGTGCTTTACTTGGCCAGAATGGTGCTTAGAAAAAATGTGAATTAGTTGCCCACATTAAAGACAGTGGGTAATTTTACAGGAATATCTAGACTCCTGGCTTCTGCTGACAAATCACAAGATCTGGCAACACTGCATTTCCACATGACAATAATTGGCTGGAGCTTGTGGGTTTCTGCCCTTTGCATGGACCACAGGCCTCTATGTTCTTCAACCAAGTCTGCCTCATTCATATCACCTGCCAAGTTCCTAGAGGTGTTTGCCTTTTTAACACCTGACCATTTCTTCCCAGAGTTTTCCTCTCTCTCTCTCTCTCTCTCATCAGTCAGAAGAAGAAAAAAATCTCCCCAGCATCTTGTCTCAGACTCAGGTCTCTTCCTCTTCTCCACCCCAGCCTTCCTTCCTTTCCTTCTTTGGAATGTGGTGTCGCTACATCCACAGAGTGTCTACTTGTACTTTGCGGGAGTCCTCACGTTTCCCCTTGGAGCCTTTCCCTCTGCCCCAGGATGCCTTCCAAAAGAATTTGGAAAGCTACAAAACTGCTCAGCTAGGGCATGAATTTTAAAACATGGTTAAATGGACTTCAACAAAGTTTTGAGAAAGATGAATAAAAGCAGATTTCTGAGGCTTCCTTTGGGAACGAACGGAGGCTTTCACCAGAAAATGTTTTTGAGGATGCAGCACAGTGACCCAGGACTGGCTCGCTCCTCTCCACCCCTACCTGCTTCCCATGGGTCACATTCTCATCAGCTTTCACATTCTCTGCCTCAGCTTTGTCACTGCTCTCCCTGCTGCTGCCCATCTCTACTCTTCAATTCTGTTCTCCAGCCACAATTTCCTAAAGTGTGAATCTATTTTACCAACTCCTACCCAACTTCAAACCCTTCAGTCAGTCCCTGTTGCCTAAATGTGTCCTTGTCAACAAGGCTCCTGAGGTCCTTTATAATTGGCCCAAAGGACCTCCTTTCCAACCAATCCATTTCCCTGGTAGCCTAGGTGCATCAGCTTCGGGGCTTATCCCTGAGCACACACCAGGAATGCTGTGTCCCCATGCTGAGACACATGGCGCTCCCTTTCATCGAAACACTGGATTCTGACCTTTTACATCATATGCTCCTATTCATCCTTCAAGATCCAAAGCAACGTCATTTCTTCTGTGAGGCCTTCCATTTTCTCCTACTTGGTCTCTACCTCTTCTGTATTTCTACAATACTGTGGCATGCAGGACAACCTGGGGAAGGCTTCCTCAGCTTCCCCAGCCTTGGATGGGGTTAGCACCCCCTCCCCTGCCCTGGGGTTCCCACAGCACTTAGCATTCTGCCATCTCAGTCACTTCAAGTATCCCGGCCCCACCCCCACATCCCCACGCTCAGCCCCTCTGGACCAAGAACTGTCTCTTTTGTCTTTTTACCAGTGGTGGAAGCATGGACTACGGTACAAGCTAGAAGCTCAATCAGTGTCTGATGAACAGAAAAATTAATGAGAAAGGGAAAATAATGTGATGGCGAGAACTCACATGACTCTATGAATGCTTAACTCACATTTGTATTTGAAGAGATGCTTTCTTGAACAAATATTTGTAACAGCATAATCAGGAAAATAGAAACCATGCTATGTGTTGCAACCAGAGGAAATTTAATACAGGGGATTTTTTCACAATGTTGGAGGCAAGTCTGGAAGTGTGAAATGGGAAGTTGAGACAACCTAGTTATTAACGATTGTGGGAAGAAGCTACTGACCCCGGGGCTGAGGTAAACTAGCCACCACCCTCGGGACACAGGTGCCAATTGATGAGGATGCAGCAGCAAATAATATGGACACAATCTGCCTTCTCATGTTGTCAGCCTATCTGGGAGGAGAGACATTAAGGGGGTATTAACAATAATGCCTTTTGATAAAGTATATAGAGAAAGCTCCAGAACCACAGAGCTGGGAGATTTAATTTAGTCTGGGTGTAGCTGTTCCCAAAGTGTGGTCTGCAGAATCAGAATTAACTGGGGACTTGTTTACATCACCCCCATCCCAGACCTCCTGAGTTAGAATTTGGCGGAGGGGGCAGGAGGGTAGAAGGAATCTCTCTTTTTAAAAAAGCTCTCCAGGTGATTCTTACGCAGACCAAAGTTTGAGAAGCCCTGCCCACGGGGTCTGCGTGGCCTCGATAAGGAAGTATCCTTTACTCTGAGATGGGAAGGGCGAGCATGAGTCAGTCAGGAGCAGAAGAGGTGGGACAGGATTATTCCAGGCCAAAAAGGCAGTGTCAAGATCTGGAAGTCCAAGGAAGCCAAGTTCTTGTCTTGTTCTGTGACAAGAACCAGTAGATAAGGGAAACCAAGTGGTTAGAGATGAGGAATCGCAGAAGGAACAAAGACAAGTCAGAAGGTGGGAGAACTGGACCCTGTGAATTCTGATAAAAAACAAAATGAAGTAGAAATAATAAGATTAATTTTGAGTGACTAATCTCACGCTGATTTTACAGTAACTCGGCTGTACGAGCAACTTCATCATTGAAAGCAGACTGAAATCAGTGAAGCTACGCTAAAGAAAATGAGGACCCAAGTTAAGTCCCGGTGAACATTTGTTGTCTGTGTAATGGGAAAAACTGCCAAACTCACTCCATTCCCTTTCCCCCAGAGGAGACAGGTTGAACCTAAATAATTTAATCCAGTAGTCTGGAGCTCTTCCTGGCCTTTCAAGGGGCATCTGTTAAGGAGTGGCCTTGTTCCTTTCTCCATGCTGTTTAGCTCCTGGTGGGAAGTCTGTTCTGCACAATAATGGGGCTCGGTTGTCTTGCCAGTGAGAAAACAGGTCTCTCTCAATGAGGATTCAGATCACATTATCCCTGAAATAGTGTATGTGCCCAGTTTAACATGGCCATGATTAAAAGGGTTGGGATGCCTGTAGCTCATACTGGGAAATAAAATGGAATGTGACCAGAGGGATCCACATCTCCTCAGGATGATGATGGGACTTATTTTTTTCTTTTCCTCCCTTCCTTCCCTCCTTTTCTTCTCTTCCTTCATTCGTTTGTTCCTTCCTTCCAGATTTGGGTGGCCGTAGACATCTCTGAACATCCAGCACTCCTTCTTTAGACTGAAAAAGGGACTTGGGATCTTGCATGGGAAGGAAAGAAGAACCTAGGGAAGGAGGCCTCTTACTGTAGGTAAGGATGGGGTTTTGTAGGGGAGATGGGTAAAGACTCAGACAAAAGCTAAGGAAGAAAGTACTTGGGAGGGCCTACAACCTGAGGGTGAGCTAAGCAGCAGTGGGAGAAGCAGGCAGAGGGTCTCATCCTAGAGAGAGGCCTAAGTCTTCAGGTACCTCCTTGTGAAACTCAGGAAACTTAGAGCTGGTGAGACCTTTGACCTTACTGGATGCAGGGCTCAATGCCAGAAGGGCATTAGAATGGAGAAGATCCTTACCTGTAATACCCTTCTGAGACTGACTCACTGTTCTGTATGTTCATGTGTTTATGTCTGCGAAGTGTGGTGCGGAGACCAAAAAGGCAGAAAATGGAGCACTGCCCACCTACATCCTCATTGGCCCCGGGGGAGAAGGTGCATATCTTTACATTTGTTTATCAGGTGGATTCTGATTGGGTGTTCTGAGTAAGCCAGATGCTGGGACAACAGATGCCAGACAGAGCTGGTAGAAGGAGCACTGCAGAGTGGGCAAGCTCAAGGAAAGGGCACCAAGTTTTTTCCTTACCTCACGGTTTGGACAAGCTGCCTTCTGAGACAGTAAGGGGAGCTGGACATCCTGGTAACAACCAACCGCCTTGTCTCTAAGAAGACAACTCACGGTATCCTGGACCAACACAGATCTATGTCTGAAAGTACAGAACACACCATCTTGGAGACGAGGAGCTTAAGTCCCTACCTCATGCCTCCTCCTCAGTGGTCATTGGCTAGACACTTGTTCAGCATCCCTAACTCAGCTCTCAATATACCCAGAGCAGGAGGGCATCCGAAACTCTGTAAAGGTACATCACAAGCTACTCTGGGAAACCTGCCCACGGGCCCAGTGGTTTGCAGATGTTTTGTTTTTAATCAGTGACATTCCTGGGGCAGTCCCCTTGATAGATTCTAGAATCTGCTCATTTTTTACTGCTCTCCCCTGGCCTCCCAACCAGGGGCAGATTCTTTACCCCCAAGTAGGATTGCCAGATAAAATCCAGAGCACTCAATTAACTTTGAATTTCAGATAAACACCGAATAATGTTATAGTATGAGTGTGTCCCAAAATATTGCACCAAGAGTTCTAATTTCACAGGGCATCCTGTATGTTTATTTGCACAAACCAACCCCTGGGGGACTCCCTAAAGGAGCAGACACTGTGCCTGTGAGCAAGCAGTGGGTTTCAGTCCTCTTTCCTACTTTGAGATTGCTCAACGATCACTGATTTTATTACATGTGAAGACTTTCTACATCGTCTAGAAGATGGGAGAGAACGAAGTGAATATTTCTCAACACTACAGACACATTTTTTGTTTGTTTGTACCAAACACAGCAGCCCAGTAAGGAAATTGAGAAGAGAAATGCAGTGTTACTAGTTTTCCAGTGAAACCCCCCACATCTTCACTCTACAGTATTGGGATGAAGCTGGAGGTAGACCAGGACAGTGCAGAGAAAGCAAGCTGATGTGATCTGAAACTGTCAGAAGAGGTTTGTTTTGCAACCACCCCTCACACCACAGAGTCCCTTGTTGGTTAGTTGTGAGCAGGTTTTTTATAGCACTAGGACTGTACTTTCATTATGAGAAAGCAACTTGCCCTTAGCCAGAGTGAGAATTAGATAAATTACTCTCCTCACATCAGATTATTAATGACTAAAACGCTCTGCCTGGAGATTTTTGAAACTTCCATGAGTGTAAACTGAAAAAAAAAGTCACTTAAGTGCTGCAGGCGATTTTCCACCTCGTAGGAAGTGGAGATTCAATAATCCTTTAGGCTAGAATCTTCCTTTATTAGAACTACCAGCTGGTGGTTAATAAATCACCTTTATTTACACAAATATAAAGCAAGCATCTACCCATTGCTTCGTGTTGAAAAGTATAAAGTTATCACTAACATGAATGTTGTTTAGACTAGAAGTTCCTTGTTCCGTTTAGAAGTAGAAATTGTTATGTTTGCCTGAGTCAGACCTGCTTCTCTGTATACTTGTTTTGGTTCTAGGGATTGCTTATAGAAGCCGAGGGTCTGGGCAGAGAAAACAAAGGAAAAACATGAGATCCAAATCTCATGCTAGAGGCATTGGACAGAGTTCGGCACAGCTCAGCCCAAATTGGGTCAAAGCTGTCACATGCACACTGTTAAAACTGAATTATACAGAACGGTACTGATGTTGGACTCTTATCTGCAATTGTTAGGTTGAGGCATATAGGGCAAGGCCACCCCCTAGTGGTAGGGGTTGGGATTGCTCCTTAAGGAAGGAGAAATTCTCATGTCAATCATCCCAAGAAAAATCAATTATATCAAGATTAGGTTAAACCCCAAATGAAGGTGGGTTAAACACATAAGTAGTTGTTTCTCTTTCTGAAATAAAGTCTGGAAGTTGGCAGTCAGAGCTGTTAGGGTAGCTCCTTGGTCCCCAAGGCTTCCTTCTATTTTTCTGTTTAATTTACCTTAATGAACAGCTTCTGTTCTCGCGGGTCACAGGATGGCTGCCGGAGCTCTAGCCATCATATTCACAACAGAGCTAGAAAGAAGAAAAATGAAAAAGGAAGAAAAAACTGTGTGTGGTCAGTGTATGTGTTTTAGGGAAAGGGCTCCCAGCCGATTCTCTTTTGGTCTTTCTGAAGTGCCCCAAACAGTTCCACAGCTCACTGAGGGGCTGAGAAAGTCTCTTGCCTGGGCACTTTGCCACCCTAAATGAATGGGGGTGCTATTACTACGGAGGCAGGAGAGTGGCTCCTGGGGGCAGCAGGAGTGTGACGCTGTCTGGGAAGCAGGCCTGAACCTGGAGGGCAGAGAGCTGCTTTCCCACTCAAAGCCGCTTGGCAGCTGGGCCTGAACCTTCCAGTGCTGGTGTGAGCTGGACTCTGCCGCATAGAGCCAAGGTCAGGTCCCAGGTGAGAATAGCTCTGTGAGGTGTGCTTCAGGGAGCTGCCTCTGCCAACAGTTGAGATTACTCTTGCAGCTGAACTTGACTTCCGTTATCTCCACACCTTCTGTGAAGTTTTATCACTCCTCTGTTGGGCTGTGAGAAATTCAGGGGTGGGGTGGGGAGGTATTCATGCCTGGAACCGACCAGTAGGAGGAGGCCTATTTCTCCTTTCCCAAAGCTGGAATGGTGGTATCTGGCAACAAAGGTTGGCTGCCCAGAGCTGCCAGAGGACATCACAGCCCCCCGAGGTGTCTGGCTGAGATACCAGCTTATGGCTTGGCAGCCTGAGGAGGGACCTGAGCAGACAAACGTGAGCAGGTCGGACACATTCCAAAACGCTCTTTAGGACTGCCACCCTGGTTCACCCTGGACTGAGGGCTTTCCTGGGCTGCAGGACCTTCAGTGCTAAAACCAAGGAAGTTCTGGGGAAACTGGGATGAGCTAATCATCTAAGGATACAGGTAAGAAAGCATCTTGTCAGGAACCTTAGAATTTGCCTGGGAACACCTGGAGCCCAGGCTGAGTACCTGCGTTGTGGCTGCCAGAGGCTCAGAGTCACTGGGGTCTTTTCTTTTATTAATATAGTTTATTTCTTAGAGCAGTTTTAGGTACGCAGCAAAATTGAGAGGAAGATACAGAGATTGCCCGTATACCTCCTGATGCCACACATGCACAGCCTCCCCCATTATTAACCCTCCTAACCAGACAGAACATTCATTACAACTGATGAATCTACATTGACATGCCATAATCAGCCAAAGTCCATAGTTTACATTAGGAACCACTTTGGGTGGTGTACATTCTGTGGGTTGGACCAATGTAGCCATCACTATAGTATCATATGGAGTAGTTTCACTGCCCTAAAAACCCTAGTCATCCCTCCCCACCCCCAGCCCTTGGCAACCACTCATCTTTTTGCTGTCTCCATAGTTTTGCCTTTTCCAGAATGTCATGTAGTCGGAATCATATGGTATGTAGTCTTTTCAGACTGGCTTCTTTCACTTAGTAATATGCATTTAAGTTTCCACCATGTCTTTTCCTGCTTTGATAGCTCATTTCTTTTTAGCCCTGAATAATATTCCACTGTCTGGATGTACCACTGGGATCTTATTTTTACGGGTATGAACCATGGGAAATCAGTTTTAATGATGCCTGAAGATTATGATTCCACAAACTCTACCCCTCAGAATAAAATTGTGTCTGCATTAGAGCCCAGAAGAGCAACAATTAAGCAGGTCAAACAAACTTGGCAATAAATGAAAGAATAAATGGAAAAGTCCAAATCCCACAGCATCACATATCGACCTCCCAGAATCTGGCCTGTGCTTTCTCTCCAATCGATTATCTCCTGCCTGCCATGCCCCTGTCGCACCCGCCAGGCCAACTCTCTAGCTCGGTCACGTGTTCCAGATGCATCTCACTGTTTCTATTTTCTCTGCCTGGAATTCCTCCCCCTGCCTCACTTCATGTGCCTGGTGAACCCCAATTCTTCAATCACGTTGTAGCTTAAGAGTCAGCTGTGTGTTTGCTGTCTTCCCTGGCCCTCCACAGGGGCAGAGCTGAGGACCCCCTCCCTCCCTCTGGCCACCAGTGCACCCTGACACATCCTTACTGCACTGAATCCTGAAGGCAGTTGGGCACAGGTCTGCCTCTCCCACTGACCGTGCGGTAAGTTCCTTGAGACTAGGAAGCCTTTACTATGTAGCAAACCTCCAAGCCCATGATACACATTGTAGGTGCTTAGTTAATGCTGGTTAAAAGAGTCAATCAGTTTGTGTGCATATATTTATTTACATTTACATTTACTTGATTTTTCTATTTAGGGTATCGGATATTGACTGTAATTCTCAGTTGGAGGCACTCTGATCAGATTTATTTGTCAAAATGCCTAAATGGTTTATTTAACTTGGGACCTTGTAAATACACACACACAAAAGGATTCACCGGAAATACTGCCACTGAGAATAACCAAAATTCATAAACACAACAAAAGGATTCATTAGCACTATTATTATTGAGAATTGCTAAATCTACAACATGGGACTAATTATGTTATGCTTCTCTAACAGTTAACTTAAGCAGACATAAAACAAGCAACAAATATTTCATAGTGTATTCAGATATTAATTTGTGGTTCCTTCTCTCCGGAATTAAAAAAGTTTTTAAAGAGTATGGTTGATACATTAGCTAAGACAGGATAAGAGAGGGTTTGTTAGGAAAACAAATACACGTACAAAAACAAATCCCCAATCGCAGAGCTTTAACGCAACACTTATTTGCCACACCTGCAAGTTTCCTCCAAGTGGTGTCTGTAGGCACCTCACACGTATGGCCTCTGAGGGCACTGGGAGACCCCGGGCCCCTTCACTCCTACTTCCCATCCAGGACCCTGTCACACGGCCCCGACCGACAGGCTGGGAAATGGAGAGGAGCCCGTGGCTCATTAGGGGAGAATCAGGGCTCTGCCGGGAAGGAGATTCTGAGGTGGCGGTTACCATGGGAGGCACCTCTGAGGGGGTGCTCTTGGGGTCCACATCTATGGCAGAAAGCAGGATTGGACAGAGTGACAGGCTAAGCCTCCGCGCCGTCTCCTCAGGAGCCTTCGCTGACTTTGTGTGTGTGGAGGGTGGTTCTAAAGACAAGATAACTTCGGGGCTGTCCTGAGCTGGGGCAAAAGGGCTGGACCTTTGTATCTCTGCACTGAGTGGTCACTGGAGCAGGCTGTCCTGGGAAGGGGTGTGACCCTGAGTGAGGTGTGATTCCAGAGAGGACCGCCGGCTGAGGGCTGTGTGTTGGCAGCTGGGGATAAGTCGTGCTCACACCCCTGACAGGGGCTGGGGGGCTTAGCGCCGCACCCCTCTGGTGAGCATGAGAGCCTCTTCCAAGCAGATGTCTCTGCGCAGACCATCTTTCATCATCCTGGCTGTAAACCAATCATGGCTTGACGGGGGAACCACACCAATTGTCTGCCCCCCATTCCACTAAGCTCTCTCATAAAGAACATTCTTCATCCCTAACTGCTCTAGCTGTCCCTTCTGGCTACTGCACAGGTTTCAGTCCTGCCAAAGCCCCAAAGAACATTCTGCAAAACTCCTACTGCCCACTTCACCAAGGGACAGCCTCTCTCCATCTGCACTGGGTCTTTGCTGGGCTCACTGTGTCTCCTTGAACTGCCTCTAGCTAAGTGGGCCCGGACTCTTCAGGGTAAATCACCTCTTTCAGGCTGGACTTGCTGTTCAGCATTAGCAAACATCCACTCCTCCAATAGTGCAGGCCATACTTGGTTTTCCTGGGGAACCATATTGTGCCCACTCGATACTGGTTTCATGGCACACAGTGTGACCCTGTGAGGAGTGTCTGTGCAAATTTTGTTCGTTGAGTCTCCTGGGACCCACTCTTCCTTGATCTAACAACCTTCTTTCTGTGGAGGCAGTAATAATGGCCGGCATTTATTGTAAAGCACCTTACACATGATAACTTACTTAATTGTCACAACTATCCTCTGCAGAAGTACTGTCATTTTTCCTAATTTACATATGAGAAAACCAAGGACACTTGCCCAAGGTCACCTGAGGTGTAGATGGTGGAACCAGTGTTGAAGCCCAGGGAGTCTGACTGTGGAGTTCAGGCTCTCAGTCACTCTGTCAGACTGCTTTGTCAACATCGAGGGTTTCTTAAAACCCAGGTTTCCGGAAGGCCAGGCCCATAAATCAGCAAGGCATATTTTCCTGGAACTTCTCACAAGGGTTATTTAATGTACTCCAATATTGTGCATGAAAAGCCCCATAAGGAATGAAGCCTGAGCTGGGAATTCTCTTCACAAGCCAGAAAGATGAATGAAAAAGGAGTGAACTTCAGGAGGGGGATTCCCTTAAAAAATTGGAACTAGTATTAAAGTATAAATGCATGGACTCTGATCTCTGATGTATGGGACAACTTACGAGTAGCTTTTGTGAATATGGATTGTGCTACCATGAAGCAAAAAGTGAGTCAACTACATTTAGATTTGGAGGAGAGACAGCACCCAGTATTTGTGGGTGGGGTAGGGGAGAGTGGAGCTACCCCCTACCCCCACGGAGCCTCCTCGTGCCTCTCCCCATGGAGAGGCAGAGACAGGGCTGCAGCCCCCACTGCCCTCACCCACCTCCTTGTGCACAGGAAGCCTGTCTCTTACAGAGAGTCTCCGAGTTATGAGGTGGTGTTTCTCTATCAAACTACCCGATGAGAGCTGGGGGATACCTTATAAAGCTGATCTGAATGCTAGACAAATGGCTCCTTCATCTGCAGGCATGATAATGTGGGCGTCTTTCTCCACGCCCCGTTACCTGGGAAATGGGGCTGGACGGAAGCTTGGTGCCACCCTGCTTTGACAGGAAATTCTAACCTGTCACGTCGGCTCCCCTGTTTGGATACAAATGGCTATAACGAGGCCACGGACCAAGCTTCCCAAGTCCTGCCCGGTGATGAAATGTGCTTGTAATAGGCAGGGTCTGGAGGTGATTTGGGTCTGACAGCTCGGCCTCCAAACCACATTCTCCATGTGTCAGGAAAATGAACACCATGTCCACTGCACATGGGTTTAGCAATTAGACCTTTATTAATACCGTGGAGCAGCTGGGACTCGAAATAGTCTCAAGGGCTCACATTCTTTCAACATACAAATTTCCAAAGTGGTGGCAGCTGCTGAGGCCAGGTTTATTCATCTTGGGCCAAAATTCTCATACCCTTGACCCCATGTTTCGGGCCTGGACTTTGTGGCTCTGAGAAAATATGGCTGCAAAGTGCTGCTCTGGAGAATCTGACCTTCTCCACTGGAGTGTCTTCTCCCCCTTGCTCCCACTGTCCCCCTGTCGTCTCTGGTTCAGGCTTTAGAAAGGAGCTTCCCTTCTTGTGTTTGGGGTCTCATTTCTCCCCCAGTAGGAGTGCTATCGTTTATAACTCCTGCCCCTTCCCACCCCACTCACAGGTTTCTCCCTGCACCCCTGCGCTGGGCTGGACTTCACAGGAAGACGAGAATTGGTTTAATCCAACTGCCTACCCAGTAAAACCCTTCCGTGGCTTCTGCCTCAATTTCCCCCAGGCATGCCCACCCCTGTGGGGTGGGCCATTTCCACTACAGGATACCTCTGGGTATTTGCAAGTTCTTCCTTGAGTTCCACTTAGCTCTACTCCCTTACTCTGGCCTCATCAGTTCAATCCCGGTTTACATTCACTGCATGGAATGAAACATTTATTTCTAGGCATATGGACCTCATGAATGTCCTGCTCATTTGTCATCCTCATTCCCAACATTCATTTTCTCATCTTGTTCCGGCGAAAGAGCAGGAGAGAGTGTGAAATCCACTCCTTCTCCCTATCAAAGGATGGAGGATGATTTATCCTTCAAGAATGCGGTCCAATGTCACCTCCTGCAGAAAGTGTCTCAATTTACTTTATTTATTTTCTCCACTTCTGTGAATTCCTATCATCTTAAGTACTGTTATGGGTTCAATTGTGCCTCCCTCCAAGAAAAGATGTGTTGGAATCCTAACTTCCAGTACCTCAGAACATGACCTCATTTGGAGATAGAGTCTCTACAGAGGTAATCAAGTTAAGTGAGGTATTTTAAGGTGGGCCCTAATATCCAATGTGACTCATGAACTTAATAAAAGGGGAAATTTGGGTACAGAGACACACACAGAAGAAGATGATGTGAAGAGGCACAAGATGAAGACAGTCGTCCACAGGCCAAGGAGAGGGGCCCGGGGCAGACCCTTCCTGCAGAGCCAACCTCCGGGTCGCACTTCTAGCAGTGTAAGACCCTCGACTTCTGTCATTTGAGCCACCCAATTTGTGGTACTTTGTGAGGGCGGCCCTAGCAAGCTAGTGTGGGTATAACATGAGGCCTTTTGTTTTCTACACTTTTTTCCTTTAAGTTTTGTCAACAGACAAGTATAAAGAAGAAAATAAGCCAGAAAGAATGGTAGTATACAGTCTTCCTGCTCAGAATATTCCTACTATTAATATATACATATGCATGTATACACACACAAATATATGTATCTTCATTATATATTATATACATAAAATTATATTATATATTATATATGTAACTTTCTGAACCCCTATTGTATGTAATATATAATCATATATTATTTTCTGTTATATATAATATATAATGTACAATATATATTATGTATATGATCTCAATATATACAATCTCAATATAGTTTATATGGTGTATGTATTATGTATATATACTGGCATTATCATATACCCATAAATATACAAAATACAGCTAGGTCTATAATGTAGTATCTGCTGAGTTACACGATTTAAATACTTCAAAAAAGTGCAAAAGAAAGAAAGAGAGGTCTTCCACTCCCTAGTTTCTCTTTCCGTAACTATTTACCACTGTGAACAGGTAACCACGGATTCTCCTTGCCTCAAAATTGTTTATATTATACTACCAACTATCTATCTTTAAAAAGAAATTATACAAAAGGGATCACATTTTACACGTGCTTCTCCCCCTTGTTTTTTTTAAATGCTATGTTGGAAATCCACGGAGATTAGCACTTTGACTCATGGAACTGCATCTACCCAAAGGCCTGGGTTTTCTGCTGGCCCCATCCAGGGTGGATTAGGAATGTGTCAGAGCACCCGAGGGGCTGGGAAGACAAAAGGGGGGCACGGAGAATGGAAGGGTTTTGCCTGAAGTGACACGGACAGCTAGCAGAAGTGGTTCCAGCTATTAGGGATGTCAAGACATTTCCCATAATTAGGTGATTTTTTTTTTTGTCACCAAAACAGTGTAAGGGTGTCACTTCTGAAGAGAAAAACATCTCATAGCTGCACATTTACAAAAAAAGAACAAAAACAAAATTTGGAGACAGAAATTTTGGACCTTTTTACAGCTCTCCCAAATGAAGAGTTTTAGCAGGTTGTATATATGTGTTAAATATGTTAAATTGCAACAGATTCCGAATAGTTTGTAGGAATAATTGATTGACATCAGGGGAAATAAAAATATAATAGTTGAATTTAAACACATGTGTAATTGAAAAGTGGGGTTGAAAAATGAGGATCATGACTTAGTGTTCCTCCAGTCATTCTCATTTATATCCTTGTGTCTTTGTGAAGTATCCAGATTTTTTTTTGTTTTTGCTATTATTACTTAAACTGCTAGCTAATTTCTTAATAGCATAATAGACATTGGTAATGGAACAATAATTTCAGAAAAATAATGGACACTTTAGAATTCTATTCTCAGCTAAAGTAAAATTCAAAAGTGAAAGCAAGCTAGAGACATCAATAGACACGCAAAGATTGGAATAATCTACTATTCACAACCCCCCGCTGAAAGAATTCCAGAAGCCCTCCCGCTCTGGGAGAAGCCATGGGAAGCAAGAAGCAAAGGCGAGTGGAGAGACAAAGAAAGACATGGGCAAATCTAAATGAGCATTGATCACAAAACGATATAATGATTCATTTGGGTTTAGAAAGCCAAGGCGTAACTAAAATAGTAGACAAGGAGAGCACGTGGTACAAGAAAGAGTGATCAAATGGATATGGATAAGGTAATGTTCAGGAGACAAGTAAAGATGTTGATTAACCTTAGGCTTCATTATGTAAAAATTTCAGCATGAAGATGGCCATAAAAATTGGGACTGCCTGGAAAGCATCCAAAAGCAACAAGAGGAATGGAAAATAAAATTCAGTCTTCAATTTTAGCAACACCAGGAGACAGCTAAAAGTTGAATCATAAAATAAGGGGAAAGGCTCCCCCAAAGCAGTTGACATCAGGAAAGGAGGTACAGGGGTGGAAGCTTAGAGAGGATCTTGTGGGGGCTGCAAATCTCAGAAAAAGTTAGGAAAATCTTCGTCTCAAAGGGAGGGTATAAATCTTAATGCAAGAGCCGTGGGGATGTGGTATGGGTAATGATGGCAAAAGGCCTGTCTCTATTTTAGTTCTAAGAGGAAGAAGTAGACCATGGGAGGAATCATCATACAGATAGGCCAGAAACTATCCATCAAAAAGACTTAAAAATTCTGAAATCGTCAACTTTTAAGAATATAGTCTTAAAATATATTAAAGACAAATGACCAGAATCACAAAAAAATCGAGAAATTCACAACCAGAGGGAGCTAGTTTAACACAACGCTCCATATTGAGGTTAAGCAAACCAAATAATTAGTAAACATATAAATGATTGAAGCAACACATTTAATAACTTGAATATAGCATTTCCTGTATCTAATAATTAGCGAGTACACATTGCCCTTATTTTTGAATGACCACATACTTGGCAACAAAGCAAGTATCTGAAAGTAACAAATGAATCAATATCATACAGACCACAGCCCCTTCCAAAAGGCTATTAAATTGGAAGCAAATTACAAAATGTAACTACAGAAAAGAAACCATATGTTTGGAAATATAAAAACATTTCTGAATTATTAATGAGTCAAAATAGAAATCATAATGGAAATTTAAAAATATCTAGAGCTGAATGATGAGAGAAAAAGTGCAGATCACAACTGTGAGACGTGGCTAATGCAGTGCTTTGGAGAGGAGATTACAGGTAGGCACACACACATAAGCATACACCCAAAAAGAAGAAATTTTGAGGATGAATGAACACATCTAATTAAAGAAGCTAGAAAAAAAATACCAGTGTGAACTCAAGAAAAGACAAAGGAAAAACGGATACAAAGAACAGCAAAATGAATGAAAGAGAAGACAAACAACTGAAATGATTAACAAAGGCAAGAGGGGCACCTGGGTGGCTCAGTTGGTTAAGCTGCTGACTCTTGCTTTTGGCTCAGGTCATGACCTCAGAGTCCTGGGATTGAGCCTCTTGAGGGGCTCCGTTCTTAGCAGGGAGTCTGCTTGAGAATTCTCTCTACCTCCCCCTCTGCTCCTCCCTCCATTTGCTCTCTCTCTCTCTCTCAAATAAATAAATAAATCTCAAAAAAAAGAAACAAAAAAGACAAAGGCAAAAGAGCAGAAAAAGAAAGATGGTACAAATGAACCACACTGGGAAAGAAAAATGTAATTATAGATACAGTATAAATTCACAAAGTCATGCGATGATGACTATGTATGACTTTGTTGCAATAACATTGAAATTTTAGATAAAATGGAAACACTCCAAGAAGATATAGCCCAAAAAGAAATAGAAAAGCTGAATAGACTTATGGCCTTTAAAATATTTAATCAGGGACACCTGGGTGGCTCAGTTGGTTAAGCCTCTGCCTTGGGCTCAGGTCATGATCCCAGGATCCTGGGATCGAGCCCCACATTGGGCTCCCTGCTCTGTGGGAAGCCTGCTTCTCCCTCTGCCTGCTGCTCCACCTGTTTGTGCTCTCTCCTTCTCCCTCTCTCTGTCAAATAAGTAAATAAAAATAAAAATCTTTAAAAAAATTAAAAAATAAGATATTTAATCAGTAACTTAAAATCCATTCACAAAAAGAATGCATAGTTCAGAGAGATTTACAGGTAGGTTTTTCTCAACTTTCAAGAGAAATTCAATTCCTATCTTATGCAATCTGTTCCAGAAACAAGAAAAAGGGAGAAAACTTTACAACTTATTATATGATATTAATATAACCTTGACAACAAAAGCTGGAAAAGACATTACAAAAAAGGAAAATATGGATGAATTTCATTTATGAAGAAATACATAACATCTTGAAATAAACATTGGCAAACTGAATCTAGTAGTGTTGCAAATAATACATTATAACCAAGTTGGGTTACTGAAGAAATGAGAGCTTAACAATAGGAAACCATATTAATGTAATTTGCCACACACACGATAAAGAAGAAAAAACATGTGATCACTCAAAAGATGCAGAAAATGCATTTGATAAAATGTGATACCCATTCATAACCAAAATCTCTTAGCATACCAGAAATAAAAAGAACAACCCAATAGAGTTTGTCTATCAGTCTACAGTGAAAGTCATACTTGGTGCATCTCTTAAATAATTTCACTGAAGTTCAGGAACAAGGCAAGGATGACTAATATCAAAAGCCCTTACTCAACATTGCTTTGTAAGTCTTAGCCAATGAAGTAATGACAAGAAAAAGAAATAAAATGAATATTCAAAATAAAGAATAAAAGTACCATTATTTATGGATGCTGTGATTATCTATTTTTAAAAACCCAAGAGAAGAGAAGTAATCAGCAACTATTAGAAGAAATAAGGAAATACACAAGTTGCCTCATTTAAAACTGATTTTTAAAAACGGTTCCTGAACACCTGCAACAAATTATTAGAAAATATAATTTTTTAAAAAGACACTATTTACAGTTGTAGCAAGCGTTATGAAAACCTCCTCAGATAGCTAATAAAAACGTGTAAAATCTTAGAGGGAAAAGTATAAATCTATATTAAATAATATAAATGTGTAATTTATCAAGAAGGCCTAGACAGAAAGATGTATCACATTTCCTGTCAGGAAGACTCAATATTGTACAAATGGCAAACATTTACCAAATTATTCCATTAGACACATTTCCTTTATCAATCTGATAGCGTTTTTCACAGGAAATCAATTAGCTAAGCCTAAATAAAGTCAGAATAAATTTGTATCTATGGACAACAATACTTTATTGCATACTTGGCATTTGCTAAGAGGAAATCTTAAATGTCTTCAACACACACACACACACACACACACACACACAAATGGTAACTGTGAGGTGATGGATGTGTTAACTATTATTGTGGTAATCGTTCACAGTATGTGCATATAGTGTTATCTGTCAACTGTTTCTCATTAAAACCAGAAAATAAATAAACAAATGTGAGGACAAAGAATGAGGTGACTCACTGCACCAACTGCTAAATAGTGCCATTAGCTGTAATAATGTTCAAATTACAGTATGGTGCAGGGACAGACAAATGGGCCAGCAGAATGGTTTGGAGAGTCAACAGAGTGATCCACGTGTACATGGAAATTTGTATTTAACAGAAATGACATTTCAAACACTGGGAAAAGCTGGACTATCCTTATGAGGTGCTGAAACATTTAGCTTTCTATTTGGAAAAGATAAAATTAGATTTCTACTTCACCACATAAGCAAAAGTAAATTCCAGATGGACAAAAATTTAAATGTGAAGAGCAGAAAGTTAGAATTTTTAGAAAACAATATGGGAGACTATCTCGAATGTAGAGTTATGAGCAGATTTATTAAGGAACAAATACTCACAAATCTTAAGGAGATTTATGAATTTGACTACATCAAATTTATAAAGTGGTTTATAACAGAGGGTAACATAAAATTTTAAAAGCTAGATGCAGCTAGTTTAAATACTTCCGAATAAGCGCAGAATAGTTACAAATGTATAAGCGAAGGGTAAACCAGTTTTTTCAGAGGAGCAAAGGATTAGAATTGGTCTCCTTCCTTTCCCCTTCCCTTCCTCCTCCCCTCTGCCCCACGGGGCTCCCCCCACCACTCTTCCCCTCCCCTCTCTGTCCCTCACACACATACACACGGACACATAAAACTGGCCTGTAAACACAAACAACGGCTTAAGCTTATGAGTAATCAAGGAAACGTAAAATAAGACGACAAAACGCCTTTCGCACCTACCATATTGGAAACTTTGGGGAGCCTCACAGGTGATGGTGAGGATGCAGGAAGACAGGAGTTTCTGATCTGGTAGGAAGGTGAACTGGTACAACCACTTGGGAGAGCAATTTGTCAATACTGGGGAGCGTGACGAAGTCCCTTCCCTGCCACTTAGCAATGCCACTTGCAGGTGCCTACGCTCAAGAAACTGCGTACACGTGCACAAGACACGGGCACGAGCGTGCTCACCGCGGCAACGGCACGTGGACACGAACACACGGTGGTGTCCTGGGCTGCAGTTAATGAATGAACGAGGCCTACGTTGTGTTCACACAACATCAATGAGTTCCTAAAATAGATGGTACAGGACGAAAAGCCAATCTCAAAATCATATATACAATATGATGCCATTTCAGTAAATTCTGAAGGCACATCAAATGATAGCAAATGTTTTGGACACACCAATGTTTAGGGAGAGTACAGAAGCGTGCATGGGAATTGCGCCTAGCAACTTCAGGCAGAGATGCCTCTACAGGGGGAGGAAGAAGAGAGTAAGAGTAGAGGTGGGGGGCTAGCGGTAGTTTTTTTTTCTTTTGTTACGAGGGAGCGCAGGTAAAAATGAGAAAATGTTAACAGCTATTTAATGTGGATGGTAGGCAGATTGGTTGTGTATTTTACCTTCTGCACCTTTCTACAGGTTTGAAATATTTCTTATTTTAAGAAAATGAAAACATAGAAACATTGTTTAAAAGCTATAGAACCAGAATTCCAGTCCTTTCCTTCTGAATCTTCTGTGATACAGTAAACCTGGGTGTACATCTCATGGGCCAGGCATGGAAAAGCTGGCTGTCGGGGATGAGGTCCCAAATTTGAGGACTGACTACACGTCCCACAGGGAAGAAAGGTCACAATGATTCCTCGTTCTTTTTGGTTATTGTTTGGTGCCTGTCACTGAGAAAAACAACTACAGTTTTGCATTTGAGCTAAATATAAATGCAACCAGGAAAGACCCATGTGAAGGGCTTTCCCCGGGGACCACATGCTTGGCTGTCATGCCTACTGATGGCAGTCACAAGTTCCCTTTGCCTGCCAAAATGTCATCGGGTGGTGGCGCCTGTCTTTGTGCGCGTGGCATAAGGCAGGGCTGCTGGAACTCTAGGCCACCTCGCAGACCGCAGGTAGCAGGGTCCTTCTGTACCGGCCGTGTTCGCCCAGGATGACCTTCGATCGTTGGTTTATTGGGATAAAAAGATGAGAAAAGAGCTGACTGTGGAGACAATGGAAAGATCAGCGGCAGCCAGCTAGTAGGGAGTGGGGGGTGGGAGGTAGCACAAATAGGCAAAGCACAGGATTTTTAGGGCAGTGAAATTAGTCCATACGATACTGTACCGAGGGACGCATGTCATCACATGTTATTGTACATTGTTCCAAACCCACAGAGTGCACAACACCCAGAGTGAGCCCTGCTGCGCCCTGTGGACTTTGGATGACGTTGGGTCGGTGCAGGTTCATCACCGGTAAGGAACGTAGCGCTCTGCTGGGGATGCTCAGGGGAGCACCATGGTACTGGGGAGCAGCACAGGGGCCCCAGCTAATTGCACAGAGAGCTATGGAGTTGGGGTGGCCCCTGCTAAGATGTCCCGAATGAAGCAAGGGGCCAATCCTTTGCATCCCCACATTGACCCGTCATCAGACGCAGGCTTTTTCTGGGGAAGGTAGTTCTAGTCTCAAGGGAGGCAACAACCTGTATCAAAAGGCAGTCTCAGGGGAGGGAGTCAGTTAGGGGCCAGCAGCCAGTAGGACTGCAGGCGGCGGGAGGCTGTGGGCCTTGGGCCGGAGCGGGCTCAGAGCAGTGCGCGCAACATCTGACACGCCAGGGCAGCGGCCCCTCCCAGAGTTATGTCTGATTAAGTCCCTCACTCAGAGACATAAGGGAAAGTTTCTGATTGACCCTGGTGTCAGGCCACTCCTGCAGAGGCACGGTCTAAGTCCCGAGTCTCCGGGACTTAGAGCCCGCTGAAAGCAGCTCACGGACACCTTGGACAAAGAAGCTGACATAACTGAAAGTGGTTTGGTCTTGGACCGAGGTTTGAGAATACACCTCCCGATGGAGTATTTGGAAAGCCTTCTGAGAAAGCCCCTGAATAAATACAATAGCCCTTTGCACCATTGGTCAGGATTGTTTGGGCATGGTTTTCTGGGCCTCACACTGTGCCCTGGCCCATCACTGAAGCCATGTGGAAAGCACAGGGGAGCCCGGAGCCAAACCCTGTCCCCGCCATCACACCACACCAGGCAGCCGGCAATCCTGGCTTCACACTCCAAGGCTGAGGCTCAAGGGCGAAGCAGAGTTGAAGTTGACTTCCAAGGGAGCCTGCACTCTGGAGAGACCACTGTCAGAAGAACAACCTTCAACAGGCCGCAAGCCTTTGATGTCAGCGTTTTGTTGCTCTAAATCCTGCTAAGAGGCCTTACTGTGCTCATCTGCTTAAATACTGCACGGAGCATAATTTAGTGGTGCTTTCGTGACTTGGAGCCATCCAGAGGCTCAGAAGCATCACTCTGAACTGACTGTGGTGTCTGAAGGTCTGGGGTCTGACACCTTTAACAGTGTGATGTTGGGCAAGGCTCTCTGAACCTGCCTTCCGCCCCTGGAAAATGGGGTTGATACAATTACCTCTAAGACGCCATGCCATCTTCATGCTCAAGGAATCTGTGGTCCTGCCCTGTGCATGGAGGTTGCAGAGAATGACACTCATTTGTACAGATGCTGGCACATCCTAGAATCTGCTTTGTTGGAGCAAATTCTTGCCATCAGATTTCTTTCAAATGGATGAATATATGAATATATCATGCTTATTTGCATTGGCTGCTTTTGCTCAAAATCAGCAGCTCGATATTCACTTGCATCACCAAAATAGACCCCTTTCATCAGCCTGGGAATTTTCCGGGGCTTGCATATGAGTGGCGATTATATATTTTTTAAATCCATAGGATTATTTTAGTAGTTTAGTGGAACGGTAGAATAGAAAGCCTACTGACTTATTTGTCAGAACGTCTGCATTGCAATTTGTGCCAACTACTCACCTTGTGACATTGATGAGCCATTTAATGCCACTGAGCATCTGATAGGGATACTGGTCAAGGTCAGCCCTGCCTACTTCACGTGGTAACTGCAAATATCAAATGAAATGGAACTCTTGAGAGAACTCTGGAATCTGTAAAGCTTATCAAAATGAAAGCAATTATTATTATTACATTAGCACCTTCAAAGCCATACACGGGGAATCTATTCCCTCAGTTGCATTTGCTTGGGAAGAGCTTTCCTTTTCAAAGCAGGAGGTTTTTCATGCTATCAGAATATAAACAGAGTGAATACAAAGATTTATTTTGCCAGCTTCTGAGGCTCCCAAGAGAATGATTCGCCACAGTAAAAGTTGCTAAAACAGTTTGTGAGGTCACTGGCTCTTAGCAATCACGATTGGTCAAGAAGGAACTAGCCCAGAATCCACCTAGAGGATTGATGCTCACACGGGGCCCCACAACAGGCAAGGGGCAATTGCTCGTTCAGCCCGCAGAGCACTGAACCCCTGTTTCTGCATTAGAACAGACAGTTCTGTTAGCTCCTTCAGAGCACACACTAGTCATGTGATCCTTCTCATTACAAGGACACCTGCAAATGTGAATCCAGTCACAATGCAAAATCACAATCCTTGAGACTCTCTCGTTTCTACAGTGCAAACCTTATTCTTCAGATTGCAGCAGCTCACAGAGCAACACCTCACCAATCCTCTCCCCACTATTTGGTCTCTAGAAAAAAAAAAAAAAACAAAACTCTACAAATGAAAGACTAACCTCCCCACCCTCCCCACCTGCCACCCAAAGAGGATCATTGCCATAAATGCAGCATGCTTCGGCTTCTAGATTTAAAACTTGAATTCCACTGCTCTTCCAAAAGATTATTGAGAAAACATCCTAGTAAGCCAGTTGCTAGCTAATTTCCTATTCTTGCTACAGGCTTAAAAGAACCTGGATGAAGCACAAGGAAGGAGAATTCAAACTGTGTCCTGATCAGAATGG
The DNA here is from genome assembly GCF_037043125.1 of Eumetopias jubatus. Lineage (NCBI taxonomy): Eukaryota > Metazoa > Chordata > Mammalia > Carnivora > Otariidae > Eumetopias > Eumetopias jubatus. The sequence goes on from NW_028274823.1 coordinate 36,932,356, forward strand.
CTGACGAAAGCTCTGCTTTCATTTACTTCTTTATGAAGTCTTCCATTTCCTCTGTCCACTTTTGGGGAGAACTGATGCTCAGTGCTGGTGTCTGGGTGGGATCAGGCATGGCAGGTCCAGAGGGGCCGGGCTGAAGGCTGGGCTAAGTCAGCATGTGGCCTTGGGACACAGCAAGGAGACTCCAGGGGATGGGGTCTGTTGTTATAGAAACCGGAGCCTTCCTGGGTGCACACAGGTAGGGGCAACAAGTCATTTGGAACACAGTGCGGATAGTGAGACCTGGAATGGTGCCGTAGGATTCAGCGCAGGCTGAGAGGCAGACCCGCGCACAGTGCAACTGAGCGTGACAGCTGAGCATAGGAGAGGGGCCGGCGCTCTTCTGCTCGGGGTTGGAGCCCTGTCTTTCCTTACTCCAGGCAGATGTTGGCTGGCAGGTGCACCTTGCTCTCTCCTCAGCGAGAGAGAGCTTTGCAGGTGCTTGTGATTACACAGCCAGCTAGAGTTAGGTCTTCTGGGAGCATCGTAACAGTCCTAATGTCAGTTACTTGTGGGTTCCTGTTTCTCCTCGGCCAATTAACTGCAGTTTCACATACCGGAAGGTAAAACGTGGATTTACCTGAGTGGCCTTCCTCTGTTTTGCCCTGAATTTCACACACACACAAACACACATGAGCACATGCACTCACACCGGGTAACACAGATACCTACAACAACGTAGACACCCTCTAACACAGACGCATCCTCTTAACCCACCCTCCTGGGCCCCCCGGGGTAGACATTCACATTTGTGAGGTTGAAAAGGCTTAGCCTTCAGCTAAGAGAGCTTAGCTATGTTTTTAAACATTATGCCTGGCAAAGGGATGTTCGTTTTAGAGTAGGGTGGTTGCCAAGCTCACAGGAATTTTGGTTTGAAGTAATGAAGCCCCAGCTCTTTTAAAAATAGAGAGGCTGCCTTGGTTATGATTGTTTGTTTTTTTAACTTCCTTGAAATTTGTCATGGTGTGTGGTTTCCAAAAAGCCCTGCCAGGGACCCTGAGGTCACACTGGCCCCTTCACTCATTTTTCCAGGCTGTAAGAGAGATGTGTAGCACACCAGTCAGCAATAAGTCTGTCTAGGGTGGCCATTCTTAAGGTGAACCCCCTCATTCCCTGTGCCCCTAGACCAAGAATCTTGACCTCAGCTATCAGTAAGACTCGTCCTGCCCAGACATCTCATGTTAGAAATACTCTGTAGGGTTAACCCATGGCTTTATAGAGATGGCAAAAAAAAAAGCCAACTGGGAATGATTGATTCCAGCTATGAAATGAAAATTATGTACAGTTTGTTACACAGTTAACCTTAACACATTTCTATGCCCCACAAGCCGTAAGTAATAGACAGCATAGTTCTAGAATCTGGGCCCACATCCTTTTGTACCGAAGACTTGTCTAGAGGCAAGTGTCTCTATCTGCTCTATTCAGATTTTTCTGCTTTCATTGTCCCTGTTATCATATATTTGCTGCTCTCTTCTGTGTCTCTACCATTCAGGTTCTGAGCCTGTTTATGTTGCTGGAACAGAGAGACTCCAGTACGTTCACCCAGACCCTTCTTTTTCTCCTGAGCATGGAGGAAGACTCACTTCCCACCTCCCAAGCAATAGGAATCCTCTGAGTCCTGGCCAGTGGACTTTGGGCAGAGGTGACAGATGTCATTTCCATGACCACATGGAACACAGCACCCCTCGCCCCTTCTCCATACCCCCACCTCCTGATTGTGACACAGGTGAGAAACAGATTTTCGTTGTATTCCTCCAGTGATATTTGAGGGTAGTTTGTTACAGCACTCAGGACTGACTCTCCCAGTGATCAAGGTTGGAAGTATTAGCTTTCAAGAATTCTTGGTTTCTTTGTCTGCTATGGCTCCCGGTCCAGGTTTTGAGTAAATTTCTTGTTGACTGTACATATAACCAGGGTCGCCCTCATCAACAGCATGCCTGTTGCCTGGCCTTCCCAGAATGGCTGCTGTGTGCAATGCTGGAGAGAGCTCTGTCCTGTTCTATGCCAGACTGAGTGGCATCTCATGGGAGGGGTTTTAAAGAGTTTACAACATTTTGGTGCCCACAATATAAAGAAGTGTTCCCCATTGTACAAAATCCATTCCCCTCTGGTTCTTCCTGGGGAGCCGTATCAGTCTTAAAGCTCAGACTCACCTCTTCCTATCTTGACATGTGAGCCACACAAGGCTGTAGGCAAGCCTGGGAGTCGTCAGCCTGCCTGGATCTCCCTTGTTTGAAGATATTTTTAATGCCTGAGAAATCCCTTCTGTTTATCCTTAACATCTGTGGAGCATCAGGACAAATTCCAAGGCATGAGGCAGTCATTGGTTGTCCACAAACTGAGACCTCTCCTGGGCCCAGTAGATTTAGGAACAGTTCATTTATTTTTGAGAACTGGAGAGAAAGGACAATATAGATTAGTAGGAAAAGCACAAGATTAAGTTATTGATCTGGATCTTAATCCAGACTCTTCCACTAACTCACTGGTCAAATAAGCTGCAACTTCTCATGGCCTTTGTTCTTGTTTTCTCACCTGTCATATGCAGGTAATATCATTTTTGCTGGCTAACCTGCTGGGGGTCTTTAGTTTCACATTATAAAAAAAGATATTATATGTAGAAACATGGGAAAATTACATTGGGGAAAATGTAAGGAATTATGTAAAGAAAATTCACTTTTAGCCAGGTAGTTATGCATTATGGACTGACCAGACCTCTGCCAGAAAGGGTCGCTCTTTGAAAATGGAGGTTATTTTCTTGGGGTTCATTCAATGGTTTTCCTCCTTTAGTACACATACCAAAGTGTGACATGATGGTTTATGAGTGGGACACATTACCACTTTTCTGGCTAGCTTGTCAGATTAGAGATCTTGCTCATTTCCAATGTCTACTCAACAGTATTAGGGTTAACTATGCCTGTGTGGAAAACTATTGGAACTATGGTTAGAGAATTTCATGTTTGGGAATTTATCCTTTGAGTAGGTAGATAAGAGAAATGACACATACTCAAAGCTATTTGCTGTTTGGAGGAGCAAAAGATTAGAAACATCTAGATTTGCACCACAAAGGGAATTGGTTAAGTCAACTGTGGACCATCCATGTACTAGCAAAATAGGTAGATAGGAATGCTAGAACTCTGACATACTGATATGGAACATTCCCCCAAGAAATTTCATAAGCTAAAAAAGCAAATCGCAGAAAAGTGGTTAAAATTTGGTACTGTTTGTGTCAAAATTTTTTTAAATGTATTTGCTTGTGTATGTATGAAACATCTGCCAAAACGTTGGTGTTATTGTTTGCCTTTAGAAAAGAATGTGGATTGGCTAAGGGATAGACTGAGGGGAGGCCATTGTGTTTGTAAAATTTAAAATCATGTGCGTATATTAGCTCTTCAAAACCAAGGAAAATAAAACCCAAGACAGGATTAGATCCAGTCTGTTTGTTTTTAGTTGTAGTAAAATATGTCTAATAGAAAATTTATCATTTTGACCATTTTTAAGTGTATGGTTCAGTAGCATCAAATACGTTCATATGGTTGTAGAACTATCACCATCTCTCCCCAGGAACGTAGATGCAGTTCTTTCATGATCCGGAGCTGCCACGCATTTCCATAAAGGACAAGAAACTTGTGTTTCCCTCCCTAGGAGGGAAAATTATCAGTGGAGGGTTTTTTGAAGGTTCCTCAACCCTCCCTCCTCCTCCCCAAGTGTAGGTGAATAACCAAGCTGATTGGTGATTTGGGAGGAGGTCTGAAGTTGAGTTTTTTCTGGGTTTTCTCTTTCATAGCATCCTGCCTCAGGGCACACACATTTTCTGCTCTTCAACTGATAAACTCAGGCAGACCCTGTCCCTGCATAGGAAGGTCTATAGCTCTAGGAAAGTGAGGTCAACTTGGAAAGAAGGAGTAGGAAGCCCTTTTGGGTGAGGCTCAGAAAGGTATGCCTTAATTTGTCCGAGACTGACTCTTACTCATCAGCCTTCTAGAAAAGTCGTTGGCTGCAGAGGCCTAAGGAAGTGAATTACAGCTCAGGGTTGAAGGCAGCCAATCCAGGTTAATCCCTAGGCTTGACCCAGCCTCTGAAACAAGCCAGGAGAAAGTCAGTACTTCCCCAGTTATGAAAGGGGGTATGGGAGAGGGGGATGGTGCTGCGTATGCAGCTGTGAAGGCCAGGCTTGGACCTGCCTCCTGCTTACACAAGGGGGAGGGGCCAGCGATCCCCCCAGCCACAAACCAAGAGCAGGTGGGATAGGGCCCGAGTCGAGGTAATGCCATGTCACAATTTGTATTGTGCTTCGACCATAATTACTACAGAAGAAGGCTCAGCGATTCTTTAATAACGTAGCTTTAAGACTTCACAGCCCAAGGGTCAGGGTCCATTTCCTAGACTCTGATGTCTGGCCACACTGAGCAATTTGTTCTGCCCCAGAAAGGTGGGGAGTGGATACCCACACACCTGTTACTGTTCCTGTCTTTGCCCCAGCAGAGCCAATGTGTCTGCTGTCTCGTCATTTGCTACGTTTGATGGCAATGTCCAAGCCAAAGCTACTGGTAATAAAACTGATATTTTCATCTTTAGACTCCTGTGTCTAAATCTCTTTCAGTTCCAAATTCAGAGGGGGGGCGGATAAGGGACTGATTTATCATGACCCGCTTAAACCCCCCAATTTTTCATTAAATTGCCAAACTATGATTTTGGCGATCACCTGCTCTTATAGAATTTCTTCCAGTTGTTTCAGAGAATCTCCTAAGAGGACTAATGTCTTGTGTCTAATAACAGTATTTCCTGGTAAAGTCCTCATGCGTCTGTCACTGCGGCCCACGGTCTGAAGGGATTGCTACACTGGGCACTTTCGCCGTTTGTGTAATTCTTTCACCACTCTTACCTCAGGAAGGCGCTCTGCTCTGTCCTTTCCCACCAGGACCCAAACCTGTCCCAGGACCATTCTTTCCCCACAACCTTGCCTGGGTTGAACTTGACTCAAGGCTCAGGGAAGCACAGGCAGAGAACTTAGAGCTCATACAAGATATGGTTTCTCTGAGTCTATAGGCTAGCATATCACTTTACAGTTGCTGAAATATTGACCTGCCTACAAGGAAATCACTCACGCTCACCCCTAGAGCCAGGCTCATCACCTGAGGACCACAGAAAGAAAGAAAGGAGTATCTCCTCCTCGCTAGTCTGAGGTCTACCTTCTCAATCCTTATTTCCTGTCCTAGGATCTACTTCTTCCCAGTGTGATTGACAGTGGGTACTACCTGGTAACGACATCATAATACAATAGTCTAATAATGCTACTTTTGAGGCTATAACTGATCTTCAATAATACTATGGGCAGGATATCAGCAGAGAGGCAACTTCTGAATCCAGATGAAATTTTTAGCAATAAGAACTTTATAGTCACAAGAATAAAAAGAATTAATTTCAATTTACAAAAGTATATTTGCTCAAGATAAATATCCATAAAGAAATTTCAAATATAAAAACATGTTACATTAGAATGAAATTCTATGGAAGAAATGGAATAGAAATACAAGTCAATGGAGGAAAGGAGTGAATTAAAATTTGTGACTTTTAGAGATGAACTTGTTCATACATTTTTTTTTTTAAAGATTTTATTTATTTATTCATGAGAGACAGAGAGAGAGAGAGAGAGAGAGAGGCAGAGGGAGAAGCAGGCTCCCAAGGAGCAGGGAGCCTGATGCGGGACTCGATCCCAGGACCCTGGGATCATGACCTGAGCCGAAGGCAGACGCTTAACCATCTGAGCCACCCAGGCGCCCTTCATACATTTTTAAAATGGATAATGGCCATATAAATAAAACGAGTTGGTTCGACATATGAAAGGCTAGAAACCCAGAGAGAAAGTGTTATTAAGGAATTTATAGACTTATCCATCTCAATAGGAACAGAGAACCTCTACCAAACATACTTCCAGGGTGCAATTATCACATATTCAACTCACATGTGTTTAGAACCACCTTCTGTGAGCAAGCAGGGACTGTCTGAATGCCTTATAAGTCCACCATGCTTCCTTCAGTGCTGAAATTCATTAGATTAAAAAACAAACCAAAAAAACCCAAAAAACCCAACCTCATGCCTTTGTCAGATTGCAGGCAGGAAGTCTCCTTTAATGCAGAAAGGGATTCCTTCTAGGAAAACTAGGTTGGACTCTCCACTCTCATGGTCCACCTCCTCATAAAGAGGAGAAAGATGAATGTTCTCTTCTTTGCATATGACATGGTTTCGTGAAATCAGTAAAAATGGCTTTAATAGGCAATCATTCGTCTGTCTTATAAGCATAGAATAAAAGGCTTAGGTTAGCTTCCCAAAGCAAAGGGGTTTTAACTGGTTTATAGCCCCAAATCATTGACTTAGGGGTACAGTTTGCAGCTTGTTCATTCTGGTGGGGTTGTAACTAAGACATTCCAACAGAGAACTGCATATGGGATTCACACCATTTCCCCCACTTTAAAGCCGCTCTCATGGAATCGTGCTTTGGTGTTAGGTCACAGATCACTTTGCCGGATGTTACAGGAAACGGTCCTACGAGATTCATGAATTCATTATTGTACTTCTTGTAAGGATATTATTGAGGGTGTGATTCACTGTTTTATGCAGCATTTTTCTTATAAGGAACTCAAGGTAGAAATCCCTTTCGATTTTTATAATCAGGAATAGCAATATTTTTCCTGAGCATCTTGCTTAGTTTGAATCTTCTGGGTCCTCTAATTAATTAACTGAGCAGGTTCTGAGTTGACTGCTGTGAGGTTTGGGTTGAGTTTGTGGCCCAGTGCTAGCAAGTGCACTGAATTCAATGCGAGCATTTGGGGAGGAGGGGGGTTTGGATGGGCAGTGGTGGTGCTCACCTTACTACTAGTCTCATTTTTTTTCTTCTCTATGCTTATTTTTCTCTCTCCACTTTTCTTATATACTGAATTTTAATTAGGACCCTCTGTTGAGATTGACCAGAAACACAATTAAGAAAAAAAGAATATATTATGACTATTAAAACACAGTCCAGAGGTCTAGCTTCAGCCACAGCTGCATCTAGGAATTCAAAAAGCTCCTTCCATGCTCAGTATCGGGCCATCCCTCGGCTTTGCTCTCTTGTCTGTGGCCTCCATTCTCAGGTCCTTGCCTCCCCACCTGGCAGCTCGTGGCAGCACCAGGCTTATAGCACCCTACAGAAAGTAATACCAGTGGAAGAAAAGCTGCTCTTTCCCCATAATTCTGCCAAAGTTCCCAGAATTGGATTTCAATGGATGACTTGACCAAGCCCCTGAGACCAGGTGGATGGAATTCTCAGATTGGCTAAGGGTGGGCCATGCACTGTCTCGAACCTGTGATAAGATGGTGCCAGTTGCCCCCGAGAGGCAGGTCGTTCCTCCAAAGAAAATGGGAAATAATGCAGGTAAAATGGATATGAAACAGGCCCAACCAAAAACCCACTGTATCCATTTATATCAAATTTTTTCTTTTAAATCAAAGCATGTGCATCTTTGTAAGCCCCCTTATGTCCTTTTCAGAACAAAGTGGGGTATTAATAAATTTATGGGCAATCAAATTGTAATTTGTCAGTTGCTTAGTGAGCATGACATCGGAACAAGGGGAATCACATGTATGATACAAATATTTTATGGCTCCAGCCTCTGAGAGCCGAATCATCTGCACAACCAGGAACAGACAGATCACTGTCCGGAGACACATTACAGGTGCTTTCTTCCTTGTCACCTTTTCTAGAGCTACCGTTGTCCAACCATCCTGAACCTTCTGGGTTATGGTAATACCGTGCCCTCCATGCAGCTTTAGACAAGTCAATGGATCCGGAATTCCGGGCCTTCCTGCTTTAGGCCTGGAGGCCAATCCGCCTTCTGCCTGTCTATATATTTTTCATCTCATGAATTGTGAGCTGACTTTATAAACATAACTCAGAGCTTGGAGGAATGCAGAATCTACTAGATATTTACATGGGAGGCAAAAGATTCCCTCTTTTCATAAAACATTGTGTGCAAGGGGTGGTAGAGGAGGATGCAGGGGGCATGCCCTTGGCTGTTGGTGGGGTGGGGGCGGGCTTTGCTGTCAGGTGGCTCACAGCCTACTGTGGAGAGTGGTAGAAATGAATAAAAAAAATTACACTGGGTTGTGTGCAGTACTCTAAGTAAACAGGAAAGTGTACCTCCAGCAGCTTCTCTAGAAATCATGGAGAAGGCAGTGCAACTTTTCAGGGGACCAGCACTACCTTGGACTCCTTCAGAAGGTTCTGCTTGAATTGACACTGGTGCTTGTATTTCATTGTTGTGAGGTTGGCTGAACCTCTTATTCTCCCACCCAGGAAGGGGGGAAATCAGGGATAGCAGGCATTCATCATTGCCAATTAATGCGAGGAAGTTTTGCAGTTACCCCGAATATGGAAGGGACAAGCACTCCCTCAGCTTGGTAAGGCCAGAATTGTTATTTCGCCAGAAACAGGACCAAAGTTCTGTTCAGAGGAGAAATAGGAACTCCTCACACAGGCTGCATTAGTCTGGATATATCAGAAGAAAGCTAGTCCTTTGGCCGCAAATAGTGATTTTAGATTATTGAGGAGGAAATTTATGGCAACCTAAAGAAAGCCCACCTTTCTTTTTCTCCACTTCCACCTTTTCCTGTTCTGCTGCATCCCCTTCTCTTCAGCCGTGCGAACAAAACTCACGCTCCTCCCAGCTCCACCTCCCATCCAGGAAGATCAGAGAGGACTGGCAGAGGAGAAACAGCTGAGGAGGAGGGGGAACCCACAGGAGAGGTCCTGACATCAATTAATGGAACCTTCCCCGAGGCAATTAATGGAACCTTCTAGAAAAGAATTGTATTCCTTCTTCGATGTCCGCTATGTATTTGTTTTAGAAAAGAGGGGCATCTACTGAGCAGCAGCTCCCTGTCTGTGTCTCTGTAGCCACCAAAAAGCCAGGGCTGTCCATCAAGGCAACAGCTGTGCCCCCAACAGTTTCCACTCCCAAACAGCTCCCTAGAGTCCCATGCTGTGGGAGAGAAGAGAGACCCGCCAGGTAAATTTGCAGCTCCCTGATCAACGTAACCAGACTCAATGTTTTGCCCATTTATTTGATAAATGATTATTAATATTTTGCCCAAAATCAAGAAAATGATAAACATTTATTGAGCATGGGCACTCAGGTCAGCACCCTGCCAGCAGGGGCACAGGGGATAGCACAAAGTATTATAGGGGAGAGACGCTGCCTTTGGAAGAGAGAAAAATAGAATGAAAATGACAAATCACAAGAAAGCTAACAATTCAAGTCATTATGAGCAAAACTTAGGTTAAATGCATTCCAAGGGCACATAGCTGCTAAGTGATGGAACCAGCATTCTAGCCCTTTCTAAGATGTCAAAGTGTTTAGCCACTGAAGGCAGTAGGGAAGGAATTCAGTGCCATTCATCAAACTCCAGGCTCCAGGAAAACAGTTTCTGAAAAATTAGTGTCAAAGCTTGGATTAGGATCTGGGACTCTAACTTTTGGCTCAAATTATTGTGAGGTCTGGAAATTAACACCCCACCCCCAAAAAAGACCAAAGATGTCTGATATCTGAATAATAAGCAAATGTTCACTTTTTCTTATTCAAAGTAACTCTTTGTCAGATCTTAACATGGAGAACAGGTTCTGACACTGTCACTCTTTCTAGCTGGAGCTTTTTAATGATATCTATAAGTCAACAGGTCAACTGTCTCCAGAATCATGAACTAGGGACATGGGAGTCTTCATGCTTTGTTTAGATCTTTCAGGGAGTTGATGGTTTTCAATCAACTCTTCCTCTCTTGTTATCCAGTGTGTTATCACTTTTTTTTTCCTTACTAGTGATCCTAAAGCATCCCAACTTTAAGCTTCTTGGGCACCCCAGGAACAAAGACCATTAAAACTAAATGCACAAGTAACTAAAACTGAAGACTCAGTTTTATTAGAAAAATGTCTCACTGAGATATTCACACTTTGAAGCAGGCTTTTTCATCCATTTGTCAACCCTGCCCAGACCTCCTCCTCAGTAAGAGGGAAGTAGATATGCAGAGAAAAGCCAAGATAAGAGACCATGTGCCTGGAGAGCTGGTGAGGAGGGGCCCATCCCTATGGAGCCTGCTGCCCTGCCTGCCCTTGGGTTCCAGGAGATCCCCATGTGTCCTTCCAACAAACCCACCTCCTAGTCTTCAGATCATTTTCATTGTCCTGGACAAAGACACCCTCACTTGTTCCTTATCCATTTGTCACTAGACTCCTTTAACATATGCTGTGAATGTTAGTTGACCTCTTTGCCATGCCTTCCTAATTTTATGAGTTTACTGACTGGCTTAAAGTAGTTCCTTGATTTTGCTTTTATTTAATCAGGACAAAATATATCTGGCTTAACTCACAATGGAATATAACAGTAAGCCAGAGAGTAAATTGGGGATATTTGAGATAGGAAAAGATTATTTTAGGTTATAAATCTGAATTCTATCTCTAGTCACAAATTGCACAGGGGATTTCCAAATAGCTAAAAAAATAAAAATAAAAAAATACTTGTCTCTTTTATTTATACAACACCAGCACATTCCATCATCTTAACTCTTAAAAATCTGAGCTAGGAAAACCATGCGGGCTAGTTGAACTTTAATGTTACAGGTCAGGAAACTGAGTCTTAGAGAAGATAAATGTCCCATTAAGATGGTTGGCTCAGAAAAGTTTATTTTAGGCCAGAATTTCCATCCCTGGCCTTGACATCAGTGCAAAACAGATATTTCCATATCTCTTCTGTTGGTAGGAATTTCCCTAGTTGCCTTGGGCAGTGCCCTCATCTGTGATGCAAGCTCTTAGGGACAGACAGTGGACTCTATTGCAACAACTCATCCTGTATGTAATGGGATGTTGTGAAGAATTGATGGAGGCCTTTTCCCTGCTCCTTTGCTTTATGGCACAGATATAATACACTACTGACACATTAATAAGTTCTCAGAGCTGCTGGAATTCAAAGAAAGCCCCACTCTAGCTATAGGACCACCCCTCTCACCTGCCACCACCCACCACCTATGCAAGAGAGGCAACCCAGGGGCCTTGGAGAGAAGAGATATAAGAGGGGACAGGAATCTGGAGGGAGATGGTCTTTGAGGAAATCCATCATTTTCAAAGAGAGGCTACCCTTCTCTCAAGGAGAAGGCCACCAACTAGTCCCTCCCTAGATCTATGGTAGCGAGGCCCAAGAGAACTGTCTTGTAAATTCTGGTGGGTAGGCTGACATTTTGATCCCTAGTTGAATAACTGTTCAGGTCCACTCCAGGGGTATCTGGGTCCTGGGGAGAGAACAGAGGCAGGTGGGGAGGCAAAGAAGGATAATGGCATCACCTTCATGTTCTCATTTTCCTAAAGGCACATAAAATGAGTTTTTGTTCCCAAAGTCTCCAAAGGATAGATAAGATTAGGCAGAGGTGAAGAGCAGGGCTGTGCTCATTGCCGGGGACCACCACACTCAAGGGCACAGAGGTACTTGCCCCAGAGAAATGGGGCCTGAGTTCTCTAGCTGGTGGAGGAAATGGATTTTTGCAAGGGGCTACTCATGCCTGGGGTGGCTCCTTGGGACCAAAAAACTGCCCATTGTGGGGGGTCCTAGCGCCCACCACTCCTCTAGCTCATGGAGAAAGAGCCCAGATCCAGGGAAGATGTTGCCAGAGCAGCAACAATTGAAGGGTCTTTCATCTCCCTGTGCCACATCCCAAAACCAGAGAAGCAAGTGTAGAGAAGTTAAGAAGACAGATCACCCTCTCACTGTACCCCCTGCCCCATTCCAGGCAACCAGAGCTCCCAGAGTAGCCTGTGCTGAGCAATAGGTTTGGGAGGAAGAGAAATTGAAAATGGATGGATGTTTTAAAATTAATAGGCCCAAGTTTCAAGGACCAGCCTAATGAGGTTGTTTGAATAACGGGAAGTGATGGAAAGGCATAGAATCAAACTGTGATACTCTTACCTGGCTGGAAAGGAGGGATAGAAGGAGCTGCCATTTTCCGAGGGCTCTTCATGAGCTTTGCACAATGCTAAGTATTTTGTGGGCTGCAGCAGTTATCATGGGTTATGGATTGGTGGGCAAAGAAAAAATAGGTTCAAACCCACTAACTGCTTCTATTATGTGCCTGATTTATTGAGTCAAGGATCCATAAACCTTGAGGAGCAGGTAGCTCCACAGGGGAGGAGCAGATGCAGTTTATACAGTTAGACTTGCTTCCCCGCGCCCCCCCCCTCCCCGCCCCAGCAAGGGATTTGAACTTCTGGTGACAGTATCTATGCAAAGCAAAGTCTTAACAGATCTGAGAAGTTCACTGCTTGCTCTGCCATTGTCCTTCTGAACCTGGGATTGTATTACTATTCAGGAAAAACTAGTACTTACATCTATATGTTTATATTTAAGGAAATGTTTACAAACATTGGGTTCTTCTGATTCTTGGACTAAACTTGCTGGCAGCTAGGCCACATGGGAAAAACCCAAGAGTGTGATATCATGATTTATAATAAGAAATATATATTTGGTCTTCATCCCATTCTTGGCACAGAGCTCCTAAAATCCTTGCAATTTCCTAAGTGATAAGAGTGATAAAAGTGTCTTGATTTACCAAAAACCCCATTTCAACAACACCTGAGTTAATGTTAATGTTTAGAAAGAACCCAAGACTGAGAGCTGGTTGCCAGGGTAACCCACCACGTGGTTGGAGGGTTAGAACTTCCGTCCCACCCCCCTGACCTCCAGGGAGGGGACACAGGCTGGAGGTTGAATAAATCACCAGCGAACAATGGTTTAATCAATCATGCCTATATAATCAAACCTCCATAAAAACTTATATGGGTGGGGCTCCAAGTGACTGGGTTGGTGAACACACAGAGGTGCCGGGAGGGTGGTATGCTCAGAATGGGCTATGGAAGCTCTGTGTCCTTTCCCCATAACCATGTATCTCTTCCATCTGGCTATTCTTGACTTACATTCTTTTATAATAAACCAGTAATCTAGTAAACGTTTTTCTGAGTTCTGTGAGTCACTCTAGCAAATTAATCAAACCCCAGTAAGGGGTCATTGAAACCTCTAGTTTATAGCCAGTGTTCAGAAGCACAGATAACAACCCGGCCTGAAGTGTTGGAAGTGGCAGGGGTAGAAGGGGTGTGTCTTGTAGGACTGAGCCCTTAACCTGTGGGATGTGATGCTCTCTCCAGGTGGACAGTGTCAGAATTGAGTTAACGGCCTGGTGGTGGTGAAAACCCCACATACTGTACAGACTTAATGCCCAAGTGTCCCTGATCATTACCTCTTCCTCCTGCCCTTCATTCCCTGACATGTGTATCATCCAAAGAAGCTCATTATCCCAACCAGCTATCATCTTGGTAGTGTCGACCACAGACTTGTGAAGTTGGGCAAAGCTGAGGCTCAAGACATTACATAAGTTGCCCAAAGTCATATGGCTAGTAAGTGACCACGTCAAATTTTGAACACTGGTCTGATTATTGGCAAATACTCATACTGCCTTCAGAAGGTGACGCAGAGCTTCCCCCCATTCCATCTTCTCCATCTGGTGACTGGATCAGAGTGGAGTCAGGGCATCTGAGGGATGTGGTAAGCTACAGTCCCCAAAGTCCTGTGAGACCACTAGATGTGGCCAGTGTGGGTCCTCAAAAGGCAACACACTAGACCAAGTGGTCAGGGAGAGACTTTAGCTTTGGGTTACCTTGGGATCATCCTCAGAGCATCTTGAGCTATAGGTAGCAAAAGACCTATCAACCCAGATACCTTTCTTCATAACCAGTGCCACGAACTTTTTAAAGTCCCTCAGGTTCCTCGGGGCGCCTGGGTGGCTCAGTTGTTAAGCGTCTGCCTTCAGCTCAGGTCATGATCCCAGGGTCCTGGGATCAAGCCCCGCATCAGGCTCCCTGCTCCACAGGAGGTCTGCTTCTCCCTCTCCCACTCCCCCTGCTGGTGTTCCCTCTCTCGCTGTGTCTCTCTGTGTCAAATAAATAAAATCTTAAAAAAAATAAATAAATAAAGTCCCTCAGGTTCCAAACACGGTACTGGGCGCCTTACATAGATCTTCTTATGTGATCTTTATAACAGCCTTTGAGATAGATGCTACTGCTAAGACTACTTTGTAGTTAGAGAAACTGGGATGTTGTTAAGTTAGTAAGGTTTGGGTGGCTTATTATACAGCAATACCATGTTGCAGTTCTAACTGCAAACCTGTTTTTTTTCTTCCCACTCTCCTAAATCCATAACCTTATATTGAAGACTATTGAAGAGGGACTTCATGTGTCAGGTAAAAGGTTGGGGGAGATGACTTCCAAACCACCCTTCCTAAAGTTTCTTAACCCTGTAGAGCTTCAGTTTCATCTATAAAATCAAAATAAGGCTTCTACTAACTCCTGCTATTCATCTGGCAAAAAAAAAAAAAATATTTCCTCAATTAACATCAATAAAGAGGATAAAAAATAGTTTGCATTTATTTGTGCTGGAGAGCAGTATGCATCCACTGTCTTATTCTAGGTTTATGCCCCAGGAATCTCTCCTATTCTCTGTTACAGTATAGTTTAAAGAGTCTTGATCACCTTGACATTCCACAGAACATCACCCTGGCCTACTGTTATTGACTGAATTTGATGAGTAGGAAGTGGCAGTAGTTTGGAGGCTGTTGTAAAATATCTATGTGCCAGAGAGAGGGAGCTACACCCTATGAAGACTTAGCTCCTCTCCATATCAGTCAAGTTGTGGGGTCCAACAGTCCAGATTATGCTGGAACATTCCCTCCAAGATAAAGGGCAAATTGTTGTACTTTGCATTCCTTTCCACTAATGACAGGCATGGCACTAAGTGGGTTTTTTTGGACCCTGGATGTAACATATACTCCAATTGGGAATACTTCCCCAACACATTTATTGAATGACTCAGAAGGCTGCCATTTTGAGTGGGACCCAGAGCAAGAGAGTTTCAGGAGATTCAGGCTGCAATAGAAGTATCCTGTCATTTGGGCTATATGACTCATTAAACTCAGTAGTACTAGAGATAGAGATGGTAGATATTGATGTGGTGTGGAGTTTCTGCCAAGTTCCAACAGGAGAGTCACAGCCCAGGGTTCTAGTGCAAAGCCACATCACCTATGGCAAAAAAAACTCATTACTATTTGCAAAGCAGCATCTTGTATAGGACTGAGCCCTCATAGAGATCGAGCACCTGAGCATGGGACATAAAATTTTTAATGATGAAGCATGTATCGTCAGATTCACCAAGTCCCAAAGCCAGGCAATCCATCATTTGACGGAAAAGTACATTCAGTCTTGGATCCAAGCAGACCCCAAAGGTACAGGTAAGTTTACATAAACAGGTAACAAAGACGTTCCTGTTACCTCCGTAACATCCTCCCAGTTACTCAGAGAAAAACCTTAATGTCATCCTTGCCTCTTCTCTTTTTCTCACACTCAACCACTTTACCAGAAAATCCTGGTCGGTTCTACCTTCAAACATATCCGTTCTCTGATCACCTTTTATCACCTCTACTTCTGCCAAGCTGCAGTCAGTTCTCACCTGATTAATTGCAATAGCCTTCTAACTAGTCTTCCTGCTTCTACCCTTGTCCCCTTACAATCTACCCTTGCCATAGTGGCCAGAAGATCCCTTTAAAACTTACATCAGGGTGCCTGGGTAAGCATCTGACTCTTGTTTTCGGCTCAGGTTTTGATTGCAGGGTTGTGGGATTGATCCCCCATCGGGCTCTGCACTGGGCATGGAGCTTGCTTGAAATTCTCTGCTCTTCTTCCTCTGCCCCTCCCTGCTCATGCTCTCTCATTGGCTCTAAAACAACAACAACAACAAAAAGAAAAACCAAAGTTTAAAACTTATGTGAAAAATTGTCACTTCTCTGCTCAAATTCACCAGTGGTTTCTCATCTCATTCAGAACATTCCAAAGTGCTGCCTGTGAGCTACACAATGCTTTGTGTAGCCCTGGCCCTTACTACCTCTCTGCCTTTCTGTCTCCTTTCTGTCAGCCACACTGCCTCTTAGCTACTCCTTCAACAGGCTGAGCATACTTCTGCCTCAGGGACTTTTCACATGCTGTTCCCTCTGCCTGGAAAACAACACATCCTGCAGATTTCCCTGTGGTTCCATCTTCCTCCAGACTTCTGGGTAGCTGTTACCTTAGCAGTGAAGCCTTCCCTGCTCACGGGTATAATATAACAACTCCTAAACTTGTCTTATTTTCTTTCATGGCACCTATTGCCATGTAGTCTGTATATTTGCTTGTTGATATGTTTATTGTTTATCTCCGCTCACTGTAGAATTTTATCTCCTTCATGAGGATCTTCATAAGGCCAATGAGTTAATTTTGTTTGCTGCTCTGTCCCTAGCACAATACCTGGCACATTGTTATCATTCAATATATGAATGTTAGGTCTTTGTCAGGTAATACTAGGTACTACTTATTATTGCCAGGTGGCATGTTAGATAATATTATGCTCCTCATTTGTAGAGGAGAAGATGCCTAAGATGGCACAACATGAAAACTTACCTCTTCTAATTCAGTGATGTCTCTGATAACCATGTGGGAACTGCTGTGGTCAAGGCAGGAGCTCTAGGTTAAGTGGGTAGTTTCAGACCCAGGTTTTCCCAGATCTCACGGGTCCCAGCTTTCATGGTTAGAGGCCAGAAACTGTAAGCTTCTGCGGTTAGGCTATGGCTGTGTCTCCTGTACAGCAAGTCAGCTAACCATGGAAGAACTCGGAGGGTCAACCGATACAGTGCGTTCCTTCCGGGTTCCTTCCGGGTTCGGCTAGCAGTAGTTCAATTCCATTAGCAGTGATGAGTACACAAAGGCGGGGGTGAGCTTTTGTCTGCTGTTTTCAGGTACTTTTGTCAGAATCATAGACTACTAGTCGGAGAGCAGGAAACTTGGAAAATTGGTTCAGGTGAAATCGAATGTAAATTGAGGGCATTTAATATTAGTTTTGTGAAGAGTTTTGTTTCGACTAATTATTTGCTCCCTGCACTGTTGGTTAAAAAAATAATTACCTGAAAAATTACAACCATGCATGTGAAAGAAAAAAAAGGTTTGGGAGGTTTGGTTCAGGTTCCCAATGTATCCAGAGATTGTTTTTTGTTGTTGTTTTTGCAAAGACAGACATGTTTTGCTTGGGCTTTGTATTAAAATTGTTTTCCACTTAACTGGAAGTCTGATACATAAGTATGTTGGTTATCGATTGCTGCATAACTAGCCACCCTCAAACTTTGTGGTTTAAAACAAGGATTTGTTCTCTTGATCCCTTTGGGTGTCTGGACAGATCTTCTGCTTGCTTCGTTGGGCTCACTCACGCAGCTGTATTTGGCTGGAAGGAAACTCAGCCAAATTTAAGACAGGGCTCAGAAAACTTTTCCTATCAAGAGCCAGATATTAAATATTTTAGACTTCCATGGTTATGGCCTCTGTCACAAATACTTGAGTCTGCTGTTAGGGCACAAAGGCAACCACAGGAAATACATGGACAAGTGAGCGTGGCTGTGTCTCAACAAAGCTTTATTTGTGGGCTCTAAAATTTGGATTTCACATAATTTCCATGTGCCGTAAAATAGTACTCTTCTTTTGATGTTTTCCAACCATTAAAATGGCTAAAACCATTCTTAGTTCATAGGCTATATAAATATAGCAGGACTGGATTTAGCCCACGGGCTACAGTTTGCCAACTCCTATTTAAAAGATCTGGGATGGTCTCACTCAAGGTCTGGCAGTTGTTGCTGGCTGCTGTCAGGGGCACCTTGGTTGCCTCCACGAGACCTCTGATCCTTTTGGAGGCTGGTCATGGCCGTCTCCAGGGAGCAGTCCACGGGGCAGAAGGTAGAGGCTGGGAGGACTCTCGAGGCCTAAGTGCCACACTTTACACAGTCATTACTGTTATATTCTCTTAGAGTAAGTCACAAGTGCTATCTAGACTTAGGGAATGAGAGAATAAACTTCACCTCTTGGTGGGAGGAGCTGTAAAATATTGTGGTCATGTTTTTCAATCTACCACAATAAGTAACTGTTCCTGGTTGAATCCCCCAAATTGACAGGTTGAAATCTTAAACCCAGTACCTTAGAATGTGACCTTCCTTGGAGATAGCATTGTAGCAGATGTAATTAGTTAAGATGAGGTCACGATGGAGCAGGGGATGGGCCCTAATTCAATATAACTGCTGTCCTTTATCAAAAGGGGAAATTTGGAGACAGACAGACAGACAGACACACACACACACACACACACACACACACACACACACACGAAGTATGCCATGTGAACATGAAGGCAGAGATCAGGGTGTTGCATCTACAAGCCAAAGAAGGGCAAAACTGTGAGTTTATTAGTTTCCTAGGGCTACCATAACACAATATCACACACTGGGTGGCTTAAACAAAAGAAGTGTATTGTCTCACAGTTCTGGAGGATGGAAGTCCTAGATCAACGTGTTGGCAAGTTTGGTTCTCTCTCAGGGTTATGAGGGAAAGTTCTGTTCAGGCCTTTCTCCTTGGCTTGCAGACAGACGTCTTCCCCCTATGTCTTCACATTACCTTCTGTCCATATGAGTCTGTGTCAAAAACCCTCCCTTCTTATAAAAATGCCATCCATAGGGATCCTGGGTGGCTCAGTCGGTTAAGCGACTGCCTTCGGCTCAGGTCATGATCCTGGAGTCCAGGATCGAGTCCCGCATCGGGCTCCCTGCTCAGCAGGGAGTCTGCTTCTCCCTCTGACCCTCCCCCTTCTCGTGCTCTCTCTCTCATTCCTTCTCTCTCAAATGAATAAATAAGATCTTTAAAAAAAGAATGCCAGCCATATTGGATTAGGATGCCCCCTAACGACCTCCTTTATTTTGATTAAAGACCCTATCTCTAAATAAGGTCACAGTAGGAGAACTGAGTGTTAGGACCTCAACATACAAATTTTTTGGGAACATAATTCAACCATAACAGCCAAAAAATGACCAGAAGTTAGGAAAGAGGCATGAAACAGATTCTTCCTCAGATCCCTCAGAAGGAGCTAACTCTGTTGCTTACACCACCCTGTCTGTGGACATTTGCTATGGCAGCCCTAGAAAACAAGTACAGGAACCATAAGTAAAAGGCAGTTTTCCAAGAGCTAAAACTGCAACTGGAAATCAATGAGAGGTTATAACACATTGAAGATCTGAAGTTCAGCACTCAGACGCCTCTATCCAAATCAGCTGACAGATAAAAATATTCCAAAAGTCACTGTGAGTGATTTTACATGTGTTAGTTACAAATACCAAGGTTTGGAAGTCTTCACATTTCACACTTTTTCAAAATAGAAATCCAGGCAATAATATTCCTGATCCTAATTTATATTCCTACACAAATATGGAAACATAAATTGAAGCAAACCAACAATCAAAAATCAAAATATTTAGGGATAAAAAGGGAGCATTTAACTAATTTCAGTTAATAATTGAGAGAAATTAAGGGGCTTTTTTGAGAAAAAATAAGTTTTTTTAAAAAATACATATGATTTATCTAAATTCAGGAAGTTAGGGTGCTAGGTCACTTACTCAGACCCACTGTGTAAATACTGTGATCTCTTTATTCGTAACCAAATGCTCTTTCAGCCAGCCTGCTCCCTCCCTCCTTCTTTTAAATTCAACACAAAAATATCATACTATATAATTTCAATTTAGGGTTTTTAAAGTATTTTTTTGCATATATATTTTTGCTCATCTTTGTCCTAAATGGCAGAATTTGTTGTATCAATTTCATAGATGACAGAGTGGGAGCTCAAGATCACTCATGATAACTAAGTTAGGTAGACAGAACCTGAATCCTATCTTCAGATTCCGATTCCAAATCCAATCCACTTTCCACGACACTTCAGCTGCCTCCCTAATACTAAACAAAGGCATCAGAACTCAAAGCCAATTGGTTTACATAATTGAGGAAATCAGACCTTGTCTTAAGTGGTGAAACTAAAGCTTCATTAAAATAGTTTCTATGAGTCACTGTTTTTTGAAACCAATATTGTGCTTTCTTCAAAAAAATACATATACATTTTTCAAATTCCTGCCCTAAATATGGTGACAATGGTGTGAGTTTTCATTTTGTGTTATGAAAGACCAACCAGTGTTGAGCATAACCCCTGCCAGGTGGGCTTCTCAAACACTGTTAACCATTGTTGCCTTTCCAAAACTATGGGATGCCACCAGTGTGTTCACGCCTCAGTTAAGCAGAGCGCTCGCATCCTTGGGCACTTGGGCTAAGACAGCACTGTCAGCATTCTCTCATTTCTGATAACAGCACTATGAGTTGGGTTTAGTGAAGAGTGTGGGCCTAGAAACCAGCAGACTTGACTTCAGGTTCTGGTTCTGCCCCTTGCTAGCTGGGTCAATGTTGTTCAGTTACTCAATCTCTATATACCTCAGGGTCCCCATCTATAAAATGGGGATGATGACTAGAAGTGCTAGCAGTGCAGTAATACATAGTGGTTCTCAATTTTAGTCATCAGTAGTATTAATCTAAAGCATCCCATTAATTGGAAGGCATATCTAAGCCATCAAGGCAACAGAGGACAGAACACTGGACAGTGATAGCCACTGGTATTCTCTCCTTGATCAGACTGTGCTCAATGTATTTTTATTCTGGAAATTGTGAGCGTATGTTATCCCTGTTCTCATTTGATGGATCATATTCCCCCTTCTGCTTTACCTATTGGAAGATCAGAACCAAATTGATGGTTCAACCTTAATGACTGCAGAACTGGAAGCCCTATGAATCTTTGACCTGATGTTTCCTTTTCTTGACCAGCATTCTATTCGGTTTATATTTTTTTCTTATCTTAGTTTTCATTTTCCATTGTATTTGAATGGTTTCTTTTAAATTATTTTAAGTCTTTTGTGGGACAAAGTCAGTTATGTCACTAGGTTATAGGACTTGCAACCTGTTGGAGTATAAACATGAGACATTTTGATTTCTTTCAATAGTTGCTCCCAAGCCCCAGTTAATTTCTATCAAATCATTCTATATGCTTTCACAGCCTCTTAGATATAGTTCATAGCCCTCTCTTCACTTTCAGTTGTTAAAATTTAGTCTGGTACCATTTAAACTCCAACCTCCTATGCAGTTCAAAGCTCTATACCTTTCCTCTCCACTCATCATGGTCCTAGCTCCTGCATTGGGCTGGGGTGGTATATTAGTGAGGGCTCTCCAGAGAAACAGAACAAATAGGATATTATATTCAATATGTAGTTATAGTTATAGAGACAGATAAATAGATAGAGATTTATTATAAGGATTTGGCTCATGTGATTACAGACCCTGGGAAGTTCCAAGATCTGCAGTTGGAAGCTGGAAACCCAAGACAGCTGATGTTCTCAGTTCAAGTTCCAGTCCAAGTTCAAAGGCCTGACAACCAGGAGAGCCAATGGTGTTAGTTCCAGTCCGAGTCTGAGAATGAAAGCAAGAGACAAATGCTCCATCTCAGAGACAGTCAGGCAGAGTTCAATTTCTCTCTTACTCAGCCTTTTATTCTATTCAGACCATCAACAAACCAACTGAATGAGGCCCACCCACAACGGGGAAGGCAATCTGCTTTACTCAAGTCCACTGACTCAAATGTTAACCTCATCCAGAAACACCCTCACAGATAGACCCAGAATAACGTTTTATCAAATATCTGGGCACATTGTCCATTACAGTTGACATATAAAATTAACCATAACAAGTGGGTAAGAGGGAAGGAGAAAGAGCAAACTTGTTTTTACTTAACTGGTTGAGGTCTTCCCATGCTGTACTGCTAATTATCCAGCTCATGCCAGTCAATGACCACACCTCCAGTGTGACAGATGTTCATGCAGAGGTTCTTTGAAGCTCCTGAAGGCTCCCTGTCCCTCCTCCTACTTTATAAATCCCTGACTGGAAGATGTGGCTCCAGCCCCACTTCTACTCCCGGGCTCTCTTTTCACTCCAGTTCCCTCCAAGGGTGGCTTATGTAATATCCACTTGTTGTTGGGTATCTGTGCAATAGACAATTCTCTTCAGGGGGACAACAGCAAGATGGCTCAAGCCCAAATCCCTGAAATCCACTGTGTCCAGTTTTCCCATGGGAAACTCAAGCTCCGTGGCCCAGTGGCATGAGAGCATGCAGCTACTCCAACTGGTGGACAATCTCACTGTACTCTCCACATCTCTCCAATTCTCCTTGACACAGATGAGAAAGAGCTGATCTGCTGTGAATATCCAACCAGGGGAAGGAGACACCAGTCTCCTTTTCGTGGTGGAAGCCCCAATCTCTACACCCATTTCTCTTAAGGACGCCCCTACCTCCCCTTACTTGGCTTGGGTGGGAAGCTGCTCCCTCAACCTCATCCAGGGAAACGAAATCATAGCCATGCCTGACGACACTCTCTTAGACTTTCACTCCTTTCTTGGTCTTCTCTGTAGAGGACAATGTCTGCAACAAGGGTAACACCATCTCCTAGCGGCACTTTGGAAATACGTGAAGCTATTACTGGTTGACACAGTGAATGGGAGACTGCACTGACACTTAATGGGCAAGTCCAGTGATTCCAGACTGCCAGGAATGCATGGGATTATTCCACACCAAGAATGGTCTCATATCCAGCATGTCCTTCCTGTGTCCTGCAAGACATTTTATAATTATCTGAGCCTAGCACCTAATTCCATTGCATATAAAAAATACAAGGTATTTTTATATAGCTTTAATAGACCTTGGATTTTCCAGAAACAGAACTACCATATGAATCAAGGGAAGATTGTACAGTGCTTATTTTTTTTGGAACTTTGCCAAGAACTCTTGACAATTTTGGACAATCACACCACTGATGACAAGGCCAATTATACTGCTTAAGCTGCCAATCTATCGACCCACATTTTATCTGTTCCATTGATAATAAATCTATATGTAAAAAGAAATTTACTTATTTAGGTCTTATTTCAATATGTTAATATAAAGACAAGGTGTTAACAATATTCAACTTTATATTGGCTTCCTTTTTTTTAAGGTCCAAACTTGTTCATTATAAGCAGGCCAAGCAATTGACTACTTCATTATGACTTCTAGTGTCGTTGTGCCCCAGGAAATAACTACTACAGCAGATATTACTTTAATTACAAATTACCTCCCTTTTATTTATATTAAACAGTTTTTCACTTCAATTCATTCAATTCTGTTTCAGCTCAGTTGGAATCGACTCAATTCAAATTCTGAGTATTCTCCAAATTTCTGAGATCAGCCTTCATTCCTTCTTCTGGAAGATTTGAGATTGCACAAAATAGGTCAGAGATGACAAAACTGTGGCAAGTGTGCTGCCACTCCTCACTCTAGTGTCCATGCAGACATGGCTAATCAATCATGACCCTTTTTCTCACCAAGTCTTGATCCATCCTGAGACTATTTTTCAAAACACTTCAGAGTAGTCATGATCAATGGATTGGAGTTGGCCCAGGAGAAGCAGCTCAAAAGTCACCGGACAAAGAGTCAGGTGGACTTGGCCCAAGCCTCAGCTCTGAAGTTACCGGATATGTGACCTTGAGCAAGTACTTAACCTCATTGAGTCTTAGTCTCTTTTTCTGTTAAAATGGGAATGGCAACCCCTAAGGCACAGAGTTCTAGAAAAGATCATCTGAGATAATAGATACCAGGCTTTGCAAATGGCATAGGGCTTGATGAACCTGAGTAGCTCTTCCTATGATGATCTCCATAACATTCTGAGATTTACTGACTAGGCCCAGGGGAGGGTTAGCAGACTCCCCATCTGGGACATTTGTTGCCACTGGTGCTCAGAGCCAATTTTCTCTCTGTATCTGGACTTCTAGGTGGCGAGTCTGGCCATGAGACAAGTATTTGAAAACATAGACTGTAAGGTCAGCAATTGTGGGTTTGAATCTCAGATCTCTTCCTTCTTAGCTGTGTAAACAAATTGCTTTAACCCATCAGGCTCCATTTCTCCCTCTGTAAAAGAGGGGAAATAATCATATCTGTATTTAAAAATGACTATGAGATTTATATGAACTAATTAAACCTTTATCCCAGGGGGTGGCATAGGGTGAGTGCTCAGTAAACGGTAATAAATAGGTTAGGTTGAGGGAGAGTCCCATTATAATTCGGAATTTGTCCTAGGTGGAAAATTTCACACCCTATAGAGCCCTTCCACAAGACTTTAAAAGCCTTTTCTAATCAGTTTCATGAACCATGAATTTAAGGGATAGGCTGCCCAGCCTTTCTGACTTGGACCCCCCTTTAAAAAAAAATCACAAAAGGGAACATGGAAAAACAGAGCTATACCCTTGACAGTCCGCACAATTGCCTGTCTCCCCTGACCTTCACTGCAGCTATTTTCTGCAGCTGAAATTGGTGCCGTCCATTTTGAAGATTTCCTGCAGGTTCTAGAAGGATTCAGTAAAAATAAAATCCC
Organism: Eumetopias jubatus; assembly: GCF_037043125.1. Taxonomy (NCBI): domain Eukaryota; kingdom Metazoa; phylum Chordata; class Mammalia; order Carnivora; family Otariidae; genus Eumetopias; species Eumetopias jubatus. The sequence continues at coordinate 36,956,842 of NW_028274823.1, forward strand.
TAAAATGCCATGGAGGAATGCTTGATTAAGCAAAGCTCTTTAATAAAAAAGATATTTTCCCATAGATTGGTGTGAAAGATTTTCAGCCAGCCTTTAGCTCAAGGAGCACCTTGGACAAATACTTCTCAGGTGGGTTGAATCTCAGGCAAACAAAATCATCTTCTGTCCTTCAGTCTAAGGAAGCAGCAAGTGCAGTGTTCTAGAATGTTCCTGGCATTAACCACGGCAAGAAATGAGAGGAATTCTTGACATTTCAGAACTCTGATGTGGCAATTTCTTTGAACATTCTTTTAAAAGGAGGGTGAATTAAAAAAAAAATCTTTCAATAGTTGCATTGTCGTATCTGAGCATTCCTTATCTGGTGGGTTTACTCTAATGATCTAAATGATTCTGGGGAAGATGGTTTCCCCTCCACTAAGGGCACAGCAAAATGATCATAACAGAGACATGAATGTGAATTGCTCTGGAATGGAAAGTTGACTGAATTGTAATGAGTGGCAGCTACCAACAGAAAGCCTCGGCTGCCTTTCATAAACCAGGGTCTGGCTCATCCCTCTGTTTCCTCTGACCTCAGGAGGCAGGATACAAGGTACGCCAGGGTCTGTGACAGTCCTGAGTTTCCTGAGCACTGTGCAGGGTGTGAGCTTTGCCTGGCTACCATGATCTCAACCCTGACTAAAACCATTACCGTATTTGGGCATCCTTACGGCTCAGTCTATCAGCAGAAAATGCATCATAACAGCAGGGGCAGCAGCTACAGCCAGAGCAAAAGGCAGGAGTAAGAAAGGGAGAAGGGCAGGCAGCCAGTGAATGAGAGAAATACACTGAGCCCCACGGAGAGACACACAGAGACAAGACCTACCTACTGGCAGACACGCAGGGAATGAAGCAGAGTGTTGGACTGGAGAGGAGAAAGAGAAAAGAGAATACAAGGAATGAAGAAGAGGCAGAAAGAGACCCAAGTTACACTCTCTCTTTTTTTCTCTCTCTGCAGTTAATACATGTGTTACTTATATGTATGTGTGTGTGTGTGTGTGTGTGTGTGTGTGTGTGTGGCTAACCCTTTCACACACCAGCCAACCTTGCTGGTCAATGACCTAGTAGGGTCTCCAGTCCATGTTCCCACAGAGTTTGGATGTAGAATGTAAGATACTAGTGACCTCAAGTACATCAAATCCCCTTCAGGTGTGAGGATCTCACCTACGTACCTGACACAGGATCTGGAAGAAAAAATCCTCTTCTCTTGGGAAACTATCAGCATCTCTAACCAATTTGTTGTCTAATTTGCACTTACCAGAATAAATAAACTCTAGATTAGCATGTACTACTTCTTAGGTTTTCCTTCAATATCAACTCAATTTTCATCCCTTCCCAAGAAATCATTTAGAATCCTAGATGCCCAAGGTTGTCCCCAGACAACCTTTCTCCTCATTAGCTTCTTGGCGCCCCCACACCCTGCTGGAGAAGATGAGATTTGTTTAAGAATTGACTGCTTCCGTTCCACACTTTTGCTAGGAATTTCATCTCACCTGTGAGAAGCTCTAAGCGAATCCTCACTCTCTTGCCCAAAACGTGGTAGATGTGAATTGAAGTAACTGGTTTTCTTTCCGTCTTTCTTTCCATTTTTGGCAGGAAGGGGTTCAATATTCTGGCATAATTTCCTTTCCTGGATTCATGCCCACAGCCTTGGAAGAGTTTAGCTATCAATCCTCTAAAGTTTGATTGATTTGTCATTTTCTGATGCTGGAATGAGTTTGTTAGGGGAAATTTATGAACACATTATCCTAACTGGCAAGGGCCTTGAGTGCTTGAGGATTTCCTGAAGAGACACTCCAAGAATCTTCTGTGGCTTTTTGTTTTTCCTTAGGATGTGGTGTGATTTTCATGGTCTATTTGTCATAATGCTTCCCTGACGTAAAATACTCATACAGCATAAATAAGTTCTCCCTGAAATACTTTGAATCTTTCCAATCTGGAAGTCTGAGCTTAAGCTCCCTGCCTTAAATACACTGCAGACAATTTATCCATTGGAAGAGACAGCAAGTTTCTATCGGGTCCAAACAGTACTTTTTATTATATGTACCTGTTTTTAGCATGCCTGAGTACACAGATTTGGTCTTTTGATGTTTCCAGTGCTATGTTGTTGACTGCATGAGCATTAATTATTGGTAGAACTTCTTGGATGTTCATCTCTCTCCCGTTTGGTGCTTTTTGCTTCAAATTTCTTGGGTCTGGTACGAATATTGCCCCTTCTGCATACTTTTGTAGCATTTACATGGGATCCCTTTGTCCACTCCTTTATTTTCATCCTCTCAATCTCATTCTGGAGTAAGTGTGTCTCTTATAAATAGCTGATAGCTTGCTTTGTATTGTTTCCCTCCATATAAGAGTTTTGTCTTTTAAAAGAGGTATTTAACTCATTCATATTTATCGATTTGGACATATATCCTGCCGCTTTGTTTCATGTTTATATCCATTCATTTACTGATGTGTTTAGCAAATATTTTCTCTGCTTTCTTGTTGTTTCTCAGATATAGAGACTTTGTCCATTGCATTTGACTTGTGGTTGTAACTACAGTGATGTTGATGCATATTGAAATGTACCTTTCGATACCATGCCTTGAAGAAGGAATATTTGTCTTGAAGTTAATGATACCCAAACTTGGCAAATCTTCTTGACAGTTACTGCCATCAGGACCTGCTTAGTTCTGATGGGATTTAACTACAATAAAGGTGCTCTGGACATGGAGTCAGCCTGGGCTTTGAACTTGCCTGCTCCCCACCCTCCAACACACACACACATACATGCTTGCTATGTGACTCTGGCTATTTAATTAACCTCTGCCCCCACTAATTTCCCCAACTGTAAAAATCTTATAGTGATTGAGGAGTTACACTGGAGCAACATGGAGAAGCACTTTCCATAATTCTAGGCTTACTGCAATGTCTTAACAATGTCTCTATAAAAATAAAATTCCATCTCTCTTCGTTTGTGGTGCATTTCCTTTTCAGAGCTGGGCTCCGGTTGGTGTGCAGGAAAAGGAGAAGGCACGTGAGCTATGTTATCTGCTTGTCATCACAAGAGAAGCCAAGTGACAGGCCATGGGTTGAAGCCCATCCGGAGCATTGGGGGGGGCCCCAGAATTCCACAGCGAAGACTCTGTGATAAGACGGTGCCAGGGTGGGGGTTGCTGAATGGCTAGGGCTTCTGCTGACCAGGGTGCAGTCCCCGTGGAAAGAGAGATGAGGAAGGAATGTGATTTCTAGAGCCACCAAATAAGGAAGGACATCATCTCTCTCTGCTTCATTCAAGTGTAGATGTCAGCCACCAGAGCTACTCACCTCACACCATCTGGTGCCCCCTAATCGCGGGTTTGAGAAGACCTAGGTCAAGCTCTGAGCTAAGTAGGGAACCCGTACACCAACAGGTCAAACATTCCTTTTATTTCTCCCTAAGTGATTTCTAACCTCTCATTTTTTCCCCCTTTTCCTTCATTTGCGGTACATAACTTACCTAGAAAAGAAGACAGCTGTCTTTTGAAGGCAGGAGTTGCTTTAAGCATCACAAAGCTCCCCTAAGCCTCAGCCCCCTCCCCTGCCCTACCCAGTAGGGCTTTGTCCAGGTTGGTCATTCTGATCTGTTACTAACCAAAACTGAGTCCCCAGAGAGCAATTGGGTTGTGCCTCCAGAGGTCATTTCCTTGCCAAACATTCCTTTTCAGTGAGATGACATTTTCATCCCCTGGTAAACAACCCCCAGCCCGCACAAAGCAGAGAAGTGTGCCTAGCCCTCTTCAGGGCTCTGCTCTTAGTCCTGAGCTGATTCCAACCCCAGAGGCGTCAGTCTGCTCTATAAATTCCTTTGTGAAACCTGAGAGCCTGGGCTCCGAAGGAGAGCAAAGATCTTGGAGGGGTTACAGTTTCCCTCCTCCCTAAAAGGTCTGCTTGTGTTGGCAGCAGAAGAGTCTGTTTTTCCAAACAGGCTCTTCCCTTTCTTATGTGAGTTCAGTTCAGAAAACCCTGCCAGGCTCCTTCTAAGGGGGAGAGAGGTAAGGTCACCTCCCTTGCAGGTTGACACAGGAAAGGGATGACATGCCTGGGGTTGCAGGGGAGGTGTTTCTAGTTTAAAGTGTCTGGACCTCTTTCTGAAAGAGTCACTTATTAGGAAGGGCATGGTTCCACTTACCAGGTGGCAGGGAGGATGAAGGCTGGGGTCCTCCGACCTTCACCTGCCTTTAGTTTCAGTCCCTGTGGTTTTTGAGGTGGCTAGCGGCCAGAGAAAAGAGGAAGGAAGGAAGGAAGGAAGGAAGGAAGGAAGGAAGGAAGGAAGGAAGGAAGGAAGGAAGGAAGAGAAAGGAGGGATGAAGGAAGGAAAGAAAGAAACCTTTAGGCAGCTGGCCTTGGGCTGAGCCACTCGCAATGTCTGCCGCCCACCTGAGTCCCTCACCACCCACAGGGACTCTCCTGCTCCACTAACCTCCGGGGCCATTTTTGTTTTATTCATATTTTAGCCATTAGGACACATTCAACCCCAGAATTTGGAAATGAAGCTAGAAGTCATCCGCCGGTCGAATGTAGAAATCTCATCTTTTGAAAGCTATACACTGTTTTGGTGGCAGGAAAGGAGAGTAAATGGAGAAAGAAGTCAGCTGCGCCTTCCCGGAAGACTTTCAATTTCACCGTTTGCGTGGGGGGCTCTGGGACCTCACAGAGGTTCGACAAGGGTTCAGGTTTCCCCCTGAATCCGTGGGGTGTGCCTGAGCAGGTGTGCGCTGACGGCTGCCGCATCTGTATCCGCTCACCAGAAACAGCTCCTTGCCATTTCCAGCTGACGCGGCGGGTGGCGGGAAAGCGGGTCACGGGTAAGCCATTCTGGCTGAGTGACGCTTGCCCCAACCTGCCGCCCAGCTGGCGGCTCAGAGGCGGATGCAGGCGGAGGGCTCGGGCCGCGGGGGCCCAGGTCTGCAAACAGCCGCGGGCAGGGCGCCACGCCCGCGGGCAGCCTGCTCCCCGCTTCCGTCTCCTCCCTCGGACGCCAAGCCCACCGCCTTCTTCGTGTTTGCTTTGCACTGGACACAGGTTTACTGAGGGCCTACTGTGTTCCCGGGACGGGTTCTAAGTGCCTGGCTTAGATCAGTGAGACAAACAGGCAAACATCCCTTGCTTTATGGACCTTATGTTCTAGGGTTCCTATTTGACTAAGAAGTTGTCTTTATCTTCAAATTTGAAAAGGTACAGAAAAATGAAAAGTACAGCAGTCGGTGAGAACCCCTATACTCTTCACCCAGAGTCAGTTGTTAATATTTTATAGTTGTGCCCTTTTTTTCCCTCAGCCTTTTCTCTCTAGGTACATATACACACACATAGTTTTTTTTTGTTGAACCATTGGAAAGCAGGTATCGTGACATCTCACCCCTAAATAATTCAGAATAATAAGGACATCCTCCTCCATTTCCTTGAAACCATTACTGCACATGAGAAAACTATCAATAATAGTGTTTAAAATACAAGCTGTATTCAAATTTCTTTAATTGTTCCCAAAATGTATTTTATGGTTTTTGTTTTTTAAATTACGGGACCCAACCAAAGTTCATGCATTTTGCTTGATTGTTATGTCCCTTTAAGTTTCTTTTAATCTAGAAAAGCTGATTCTTTTTTTGTTTGGCTTTTCCAGTCATTGACCTATTTGAAGAGCCCAACTGGTTGTTTTGTTGAAGGTCCGACATTCTGGATTTCTCTGAATGTTGCCTCATGATTGGATTGAGGCTAATGATTTTTGGTAAGAACATTGCATAAGTGCTGGTGTGCACTTCTTATTGCAACACTTTAGGAAATACATAATGTCAGGTTGTCCCGCAGGAAGAGGCTAAATAAACATTGAATGAATAATTTGCATATAAGATGTATGTTTTCCCAAAGTCTTACAGTCACAATTCTGAGACTCTGACAAGGATGGCTTAATGTTCACTACAACCTCAAAAATACATATACATGTATATTTACATACATATTCACGTAAATCTCAACCCTAGGATGGTATTCTCAACTCTAGATGGAAAATAGAATCCACTGGAATAGAGCCCTGAGCCCTAGCGCTTCTTTTGACAATAAGTTTGGTCACTCATGAAAGTGGTGGTACTGGGTCTCTCCATTTTAAAGGTGCTTTTTTCCCTTATTATTTAATAAATAATCTCTGTGTGATCCTTTAGTACTATGAGAATATCCTGATGCCCAGAGACCTTTCATAAAATAGTTTCAGCATTCATTGATGAGTTTTGCTTGGGCCAATTATTTTACTGGGATGAACTTTCTAATTTTAGCCTTCTCTCTACATTAATTAGCTGGCATTCTTCTATAAAGAAGAGTTTCCCTTTCCCTTCCTTTCTCTATTTACTTGTTTATATATTTATACTATTTATTTTCTTATAAACTTTATAACTTTTTTTTAAGATTTATTTATTTTAGAGAGAGAGTGAGAGAGAGAGAAGGAGAGGGCACGCAAATAAGTATGGGGGGGCAGAGGGAGAGAATCTTCCAGCAGACTCCCCACTGAGCATGGAGCCAGATCTCACCAACCATGGCATCATGCATGACCTGAGCAGAAACCAAGAGCTGGAGGCTCAACCAACTAAGCCACCCAGGCGCCCCATATTTTTATTATTTATTTATTGAGTATCACTAAGGACCCAATAGATTGTTTCATTCCTAAGTTACCATCATTATTCTTTTTGACACTCAATATATCCCAAATTTGGATAGCAGGAGCCCCTTACAGCTGCTCCTTTGGCAAATCCTACATCAGTCATGAGTACCTGCTTGCTTTCTGGCACAGAATATTCTAAGCTCATCTTGTACCTTCCTTGTCCCAAACCTGGAATCAGCAATTTCTCCAAGGAATGAGAGCCTATATATATAAAGTGATAGATCTATAACTCTCTGTATAAGCGGAGATAGAAAACAGGAAAGAGTGCGTATGTGGGCATCTACTTTGAAGGGCATGGAGCACTACATATCAGCTATCATATCTCTGTGCAGAAAAATACTTTTCATTGGGGGTGGGGGAGGGGCCCTGAGGTGGGGAGACCTGGATTTGTACCCCACCCCTGCATGCGGTTTGGGACGAGCCACCTGACCTCTGCAGGTGTCACTTGCTCCAAGGTGTTTAAATAGGGGCCTGGAGTAGACAATCTTGAAGACTTTTCTACATGCCAAAATTCAATATTCAAAAGAACTCAAAAATACCTCATTATAGAAAGGGTTTTGAACCAGGGGAAGAGGGGTAGTTCCAGGAGGATTTTAGTGGCAGGAACTTCATCTCTCAGCTCTGTCTCCCTTGATTTAGTAAGACTCATCGTAAAATGTGCTTAATGGATGTTTTTGTTGATGATGGTCTTTTCTGAAGCTAGAATGCGATAAACAGACTAAACTAAGATTTAGGTGAACCATAAGAAATGATGTTGCAGTGAGATTTTAAGTATTGGGATGTGTACAAAGGGAGGTTTTAGGCTTTCAAGTGGAAGGGTCCTGCCTGCCTTAGCCTGGCCCTTCCTAATGGCCAATAACTCAGTGACGGCTCAGTGATTTTACTGATTTTTACTAAATTTCTCTGCTTCCCAAAGAACCCATACTTAAGATGCCTTGCAGCACTTTCTTTTTTATTAGGAAACTCCAAACTATACCAAGACATTTTTTCCAATACTCTTTACCTGAAGTCAGAAATTGCATTTAAAAAATAATTTTTCCCTGCTTTAATAAATTGGCTAAAAAGGTTAAATGGATTTCCCTTCTATGTTTGCAGTCATAGAAGCACTTATCTCTTACCCCAAGTGGATGTCCTATATAATTGGACGTGAAGTAATTCCAAAGTTGCATCAAAATCTTCTCAGAGCGTTACTATGACAATCGGACCTTTTTTTTTTTCAAAACCGCTTCAATGCAAACTCTTCACCCTCCTGCTGTCCATTCAGTGAAATTTCATCTTATGAAATAAGTTTAGCTTTTCAGAAAATTTAGAGGCAGGAAGGGGAATCGTTATGCATTCACATTAGCTGATTCTCCTGCACACCCATTCTTCCCGTAGTAAGAGACAGTCCCCTCATCCTTATCATCAGCTCAGAATGTTGATTGTTAAAGGCTCTGCCTTACTAAGACTATGGAAATTAATGCAGGGGCCTAAAAAGGAACCCACTGTTTGGAGAAATAAGACTTTCTTTCTTTCTTTCTTTCTTTCTTTCTTTCTTCTTTCTTTCTTTCTTTCTTTCTTTCTTTCTTTCTTTCTTTCTTTCTTTCTTTCTCTTTCTTTCTTTCTTTCTTTCTTTCTTTCTTTCTTTCTTTCTTTCTTTCTTTTCTTTCTTTCTTTTCTTTCTTTCTTTCTTTCTTTCTTTCTTTCTCTTTCTTTCTCTTTCTTTCTTTCTTTCTTTCTTTCTTTCTTTCTTTCTTTCTTCCTTCCTTCCTTCCTTCCTTCCTTCCTTTTTTCTTTCTTTCTTTCTTTCTTTCTTTCTTTCTTTCTTTCTTTCTTTCTTTCTTTCTTTCTTTCTTTCTTTCTTTTTTTCTTCTTTCTATGTATTTGACAGAGCGAGACACAGTGAGAGAGGGAACACAAGCAGGGGGAGTGGGAGAGGGAGAAGCAGGCTTCCTTCCCGCGGAGCAGGGAGCCCGATTTAGGCTGGATCCCAGGACCCTGGGATCATGACCTGAGCCGAAGGCAGACGCTTAACCGACTGAGCCACCCAGGCGCCCTGGAGAAATAAGACTTTTCATATAAAGTCTCTGACAGCCCTTCCTGTCCATTTATCAGTCCTTTTTCTACATGGATTCCAGCAAAGGCAAGAATTTAGGCAGAGATCTCTAAGGTCTGGGGGAGTTTGGAAAAGCATTTTCAAAATGACTATTGCTTTGATTTAGTTTTGGCCCCAAGTTCCTCTTGACATTTCTATTCCTGTTAACAGGTGTGAGATTTTCATGTTTATCAAATGGGGGTGTGTCTTTAAAATGACTGGGCTGGTGAAGGCTTTATGGACCATTTCCTCTTTTAGAGGGTTTGGGGAATGGACTCTGCCATCTGCATATAATGCAGCAGTCATGAATGTTTATTTCTACCTTTTGATTCAGTGGTTTGAAGACCTCAATAAAGTTTTAGGGCCCCAGAGATCATTTCATTCAAAACTCTCCTTTGGTAACGGGAGGATTTGAGATCCTAAGAGGTGAGAGGACTTGCTCAACTAGACTCAGGGCAGGGCCAGGATTAAAAGCCAGGCTCCCTGTTTCCTCATCCCACACGCTTCGTACTTACACACTTGCCTGACACTCCTTGGCTTTGTGGCAGAAGCAGCATAATCTGTTGTCTGCAGTTTCCTTTAAATACTTCAGTAAAACTAAAAACCCCATGAGGGCAGGAGAATTTGTCTGCTGTGAGCTTTGGTGTATCTCAGCTCTATAAAAATGCCTGACACATAATAAGGCCAAATAAATATTGAATAAAGTGTGTGTGTGTGTGTATATTTTCCATAATCTTAGTAAAGGCAGAATCTTTAACAACCAAAATTCAGAAACTGGGCTAAGGATAGCTTGACTGCCTCCTCTACCTTCAAGAATACACGTACATTTATTTACATACATATTCACTTAAATCTATATCCTGTGCCGGTATTCTCAAAGCTGGATGGAAATTAGAATCAACTGGAGAATTTTTTTGAATGCCAATACCTGGAACTTAGAGCAAAGATTCAGATTTCATTTACCTAAGGTAAGGCTGGAGTATTAGCATCTTTTAAAAGCTTCATAGCCAATTCTAAGATGCACCCAGCCCTGCCTTCCTAATGGCCCTGGGATATGTTAATTCACATCTGAGTTGCCCTAACTGGCACAGGGCACTTGTTGGGGTGAGTTAGGATTTATAAGAGCCTATCAGCCATGCATGTTCCGGAAGAGGGTACCACAAGTCCTTTAACCATCTTTATCTCTTATTAGTACTAAAGAATTCTTTGTTAATTAGCAATATTACAAATTATTTGTCCTTGAAAGGAGGATTCAAGATATGTGGTGTGGCGAGAAAAGCATCTAACAATACTGCCAGGTGTTAGCTAGATATTTAGCCCTACTATGTGTCAGACATTTTGTTATGACCTTTGGAGTCCTAGGCCTGTAGTGAGTACAAGGACTTTGTCAGATCTTGTGTTGGGCCATACGCGGAATGTTCTGTCATCTGATTAGACCAGAAAATTAGCTGACATTTGCTGCTAGGATGTGGTGTCATTTGCCTCAACTGAAGCTTTTATTGCTGTTTGTTGTATGAGGGCCTAAAATGGGGCCGGTTTCCTCGAGTTTATAGAACAGTCCACGTGGCCGTGTGTGCCTGTTGGCTGACATGGGTTCATATGTGTGGCAGAATTTGGGTTGAGACATGTAATTTACTATAACAAGGCACCTGCTATAAGGTGTGGAGGTGAGACCTACAGCCCTCACCCACCTCTCCCTCTGGGGGCCGCCGATACCCGCAAAAAGGAAGCTTGCGCCCTGTTGCTTATAAGTAGGGTGCATGCACTTTGTACCCAGAGCCCTGGGTAGAAGAGGACTTTAGTCTTACCTTTGTCCTTTGAGAGGAGATGAAGGCAGATACCACCCTGCTCAAATGTGTCCCCAGTGTGTTCAGCTTTGCAAATCCAGATGATTCCATTCCTGGTTGGTGGGGGTGGAGAAACAACCTTGACCCTTGTTTGCTTCATTTTATGACCTGCCTTTGGCATTTTCAAGTGTGTAACTGAGCCATGGCTTGGCTGTAAGGATACTTGGATTCCCAGTCAGGCAAAGTCAGCCACTTCTCTGAGCCAAGGGAGGTGAGTAGCTGCTGGCTCTGGGAAGGCTATTAAGAGGGATGGCAAAATGAGCAATTATAAGTGCAACAGTGGAACAAGGTATCTTCTGAGTCAGAATCTGGCTACAGTCCTTGGAGTCATTCCTTTTAGTATTGAGGTGGGTGTTCTAAGGACAAGGAGTGTTAATAACAATAAAATTTTATGTGCTACAAAATGTCTTTGATTGTAGCAAATAAAAGTGCCTGTTTTGAAAAACAGCCTAAATATCCCTAGATGGGAGAGTGGCTAAATAAGTAACAGTCTGTCCACACATGGAAATCTACGCAGTTGATTAAAATAATGAAAGAGATTGGTTTGTGCTGGTAGAAGATGAGCGCTAAGACACGTTATCAGGTGAAAAAAATCAAGTATCGAATCAACACTTGGTAAGATTGCAAATAAGCAACATTCTGTGTCATTTTACTTTTCAACAATGACACACATTGATTACTTACGTAGCTAAGAAAATATAGTAAGAAAGAAATATCTTAGTAGAAGCACAAAGAAGTACAATAGAAGTAGAATGTCCCCAGATTTGGAAAGACGAGATCGTCCTTGGAGTGGAGCTGCGGCACAATTACTGGGGTGGTGTCTGGGCCCATCTTTGGAACTCGGGGGACAGTAGTAAGCACCATGGGCTCTGCTCCTTCGCCTCTCACTCTCTCTGGCTGGAAACAGGCTTCTGATTCTGGTCCCACTGAAATGCATAAATCCTGTGGAAACCGGGTGAAAGTCCCATGAGGTAACTAGGACAAAGCCCGGGAATCATTTCCCGCTCATTCTGTCCATCGGTGGCTGACGCTGGGTTGCTAAATAATGGTAGAACCAGCTGGGAGCTTTTGTCTCTCAATTCCTCTTGGTAAGGCAGGGTGGTGCCTAGTTTGAGAGTATGATCAAGACAAATATACACATTTCAGAACTTCCCCCACAAGGTGAACTTTTATACGAAGGAAGTTTTTTTAAAAAAACAAGAGACAAAGAACTTGCCTCTAGTTGAGAAGTTCTGTTCTCAATTTTGATAAGAATGATTTGAAAATACAGTTTTGTCTTATGTGTTGTTAGGGAGCTAAATGCATCTAGAATCGCTTTTTGAAGAGCAAATCCTGTCCTGTGTTACCACGCCGACTGGCCCCACATGGGGACAGTGGAGCAGAGAGGCCTGGCAGGGATTTTGCTGACCTGAGATTAATGGATGACCTGCCCAGCTCGCTCCTTTCTCTCAGTTCAGCCCATTCCATGAACTGTCCTCAACTGTCATCCTCTGTAAAGTTCCCTTCAAGACTTACTGGAGGGGCACCTGGGTGGCTCAGTCAGTCAGGTGTCCAACTCTTGATTTCCCCTCAGGTCTTGATTTCGGGGTCGTGAGCTCGAGCCCCACATCGGGCTCTGCACTGGATGTAGAGTCTGCTTGAGATCTTGAGATTCTCTCTCTCCCTTTCCCTCTGCCCCTCCCTGCCACTCACGCTGTCTCTTTCTCCCTCTCAAAAAAAAAAAAAAAAAAAAAGACTTCGTGGAGCCTCCCATACAGAATCAGCCAGGTTTGAGAGGAAAACTAGAGGAAGACGAGGGCTTGATGCACCGCTATTCCACATACTTCTGCTTGCATTTTTTGAGGTGATCTGAACACTGAAGAGCCTTTTATCAGTTTTGGTTGGGTCCTGAGTACGTCTAGGTATGAGCTGCCCTTGAAAATCTGCTCTGGGCTCAGTGATCCTCTGCTTCTGTTGGATGGAATCAAAACCCTTCAACCTAGTATCCACCAACCAGCTGTGTATCTGCAGCAAGTTACTTAATGTTTCTGTGCCTCACCACCCTCTGTAAAATGAAAGCATTGGTCTTGCTTGAACTTGGAGGGCACTGACAGCTGTGAGATTCCATATTCAAGACTCTTAGCCCGTGACCCTTCCCCAAGATATCTCTTAATGCTATCCTCAGTTTGGGTCAAGTCTGGCACTAAAACTCTGCGAAACGGTAGGAAAAGCTACAATGGCCATTTCTTACTCAGACGGAGAAACCGAGGAAGACATAATAGCTGTGTCTGCCTCAAAACAAACAAACAAACAAACAAACAAACAAAACACCGGGAGATTTCCTTTAAGTAAAACCCCTTTTAGGAAAGAACAGTAGGAGACCAGGACAGATACAGGAGTTATTAGGAGGGTGCTTCTCTACCAGTGTTTTCTCTTTGGCAGTCAGTGTCTCATTCTGACGGTTCCAGAAGACATCCATGGGTTGATCCGTCCAAGGGGAGAAGAGGATGGCAGCCATGTTGGTGGGCAGGTAAGTCTGAGGGGTTGCAGATACAGAAATTCAACATAATACACGAGCACTCCTATCCATAAATACTTCCTTTCTCTCATTCTCCCCTTGTCTCTCTTACCAAAAAAACCTAAGGTTTTAAGTGGCTTTGAAGGTACAATCCCAGTCTCTTCTTGAACTGTACAAAGACCTAAATATTTTTACATAATTTAACACCTCAGAATAAGAAACAGGGGTATTCTTCACCCCTACCCAGAGCAAAGCTCTCTGCCTCTCTAACAATGTGTCTTAAACCTCGATGCATCAGAATTATGTGGGTGCTTTGGAAAATACAGATTCCTAGGACCCACCATAAATGGATTCAGAATGCCCTGGAATGGAGCCAGGGGATCTGCATTTTTGACAAGCTCCCACAGCTGAGCGTTTTACCGATAGCATGAGACCTTTGGCTCTATGACCCAATCAGCATCATGCCACTGCTAATAACTGATCTCCTCTAATCTTGCTGGGGACCATTTGCACCAAAAAGGTCCTAGTAAGTATGCTGTTTTAGATGACAGTAAGCACGTCATGTGCTAATTATGGCCAGTGACACCATAAAATAAAAGTGCATTACTGAATGCTTTCAATTTCTTATAATGATGGTAAGGTGGCATGTCATGGGGCCTTTTTAGCCCTAGACATCACTCCAGAGAATTCCAAACAGATATAGACAAGGGCCATTAGGACCCGGATCCTTTCCTCTCAGACTGTTTACCGACGGGAATACAATGTCCTGAAGCAACACTTCCCCCAAGTGAAGTGTTGATAAGTCTGGTTATCAGCAAGATATTACTGGCAGTGTGATATGCAGGGCATTTACATTTTCCTGATAGGGCTAGTCATGTGAAAGCTGACAGAGAAGGAAAAGGAGCGGCGCTGTGGTGCAATCTCAACACACAGCTGTCCCCTGGCTTCTCGATAAATAGGATGACTTGCATTGCTGAGCGGTGTAGTCACCGCCAAAGGAATGGCCATCTCACATTTCTTCCTGATTCACATATTCACTGGGGTTGCTTGTCAGCCCCTCCCTCGGCTGCTTCCCAGACACTGAGTCTGGACTGAAAATTCACCTGCCTCTGAGTTGGCTGCTTGGTGGGGGCAGGGGTGTTACTTGGGTTCCCAGGTTGGGAGATTACCTCACCCGGCCCTAGCTATATAAGCCGACCAGTGTGGAGGGGCTCCGCAGGGCTGACTCGAGACACTCATTCCACCGGAGAAAACACACAGACAACCAACCTCAGGCCAACATGATGGTGATGAAGGTAGAAGAGTTGGTACGTAAGGCCCGTTATTGTTTTGCCGGGAAAACCGGTTTAGTCTTGATTTTTATTTGAACACTGAAATGTCCTTCTTCAGGCATAATGCGCAGGTACTCTGCTGTCGTATATGGAACATGGTTGGCCTAAGTGATGAAATAAGTGAAATTGGAAAAATGAAGCTGGCCATGATGAATTTTCTCTGTATTTCCTATTTATTATCTTCTCCTTGGGTTTTCTTACTAAAGCGTGGATTCCCATGTAGTTATGAGGATGCCTTAGGGAAGAAGTTCTATGGCAAGAATAGATGTCTGGAAATTTTTACGATTCAAGGCCAAGAGAGTCATCAAAAGTACCTGAAATGGAAGAATTTTAAATAATCATGGAGGGGTTGCAGTTTTCCTAGGCAAAATGTGATGAGGTGGATTAAAGTTCATTTAAACATATCAACCAAACCTCAGCCTTGCTTTACCAAGAGAGGAGGACCGTGGTCTGATGGTAATCCTGGAATACTGCAGCAGCCCATCCCAGCCTGGGATCTGAGAGCACAGTGCGCGGAGGTGGCTGTCACCAAGCAGGGAGGACCAGGGCCCTGCTGCAGCATCCTCTCTGGAGAATGATCCCAGGACAGGCCCAGCTACTACCAACCCTACAATTTTCTTTCCTCCCAGGTCACAGGGAAGAAGAATGGCAGTGGGGAGACTGGGGAGTTCCTCCCTGAGGATTTCAGAGATGGGCAGTATGAAGCTGCTGTTACTTTAGAGAAGCAAGAGGACCTGAAGACACTTCCAGCCCACTCCCTGAGCCTGGGGGAGCAACAGTGGAAAATTGAGAAAGAGCGAGAGGCAGAGGTAAGGACCTTCCATGGAATTCACTAGTGGGGAGTCAGGGATGGGGTAGGAGACAGGGGTGCCAGGCAGGAAGGAGAAAAGAGAGAAACAAAAGAAATGTAACCATTCCAAAGGTGTTTCTTTGCCAAATTCAAACCCATAAAGAGGCAACTTCTATAGGACAGGTTGTAGGAACTAATTCTTTAGCAAGACTATGACCTCTGGATTCTGAATCAATGATTGAATGTTCTATGACTATGTTGTGATTTGAAGACTTGGAAAGAGAAACATGACCAGTGAATTTCTGATGTCATACACCATCTAGTTAGTCCAAAGCAAGAGAGACCTCTTTTACTCAATAACATGGCTTTGGCTGTGTTCACTATCTGTGTTGACAAATTCCGTGGTGCTGTGTGAATTTTCATTCCTTACTAATCGCAGATAAAACATGCATTAGTTAGTAGTAGTCTCAGGAAAGTCTGCTTCATAAGCCCTGCTTTGTCGGCTGCCTGAAAGAGATTGGCATTGATATTTCAGAGCTTAACGCTTATTGTTGGATTCTTTTGAGTTAAATAAAAAATTCGACAGAAATCCAGGGTTTGTTTATGGAAATGATTACATGATCATCACTTACAGACTACATCCTAACTCCGATGAGTCAAAAGCTGATGCTACAAGCAGGAGAAGTGAAGATGAAGGTAATTAGCTGAAAAAGTAGACCCCCAAATACTTGAATAAGTCACTAAGTCAAAGTCAAAGATGAGTTTGAAAGGGTTTTTTTTTTTCACTTTTTTGCTCCACCTGTTCACATACCTATCTCAGACCTTGCAGATTTTGTTTAGACACAACCAGAGTGCCTGTCACCATATTTTGAAATACAGAATTTTTTTTTAGCTCAAGAAGAAAAAACTAGAACAAAGATCAAAGCTTGAAAATTTAGAAGACCTTGAAGTCATCATTCAACTGAAGAAAAGGAAAAAATACAGGAAGACTAAAGTTCCAGCTGTAAAGGAACCTGAACCTGAAATCATTGTAAGGACTGTTTGCTTTGGTAGTATTACATGTCTGGCATTATATTGCCGGGGAATAAATATCTGTGGAGGGTTTGATCGGATGGATGTTGGAAAGCTCACGGTAACTCTCACGCTGTTCTTTTGGCTTTAGACAGAACCTGTGGATGTGCCTAGGTTCCTGAAGGCTGCCCTGGAGAATAAACTGCCAGTAGTAGAAAAATTCTTGTCAGACAAGAACAATCCAGATGTCTGTGATGAGGTAAGGCTTCTACAAAGCACTGCAAAATCCAGCTCATTAATTTTGTTTCTTATGTTTAACTTCAGCCTTGCTAACATGGTGCCAAAAGCAATCCACCTGAAACAGTCTCTCCAGCTGTTGTCCCAGATGCTGCTAGCATATTAGGATAGTGCAGTGGTCCAGAAAAAAGAGGCTGGGTTCGTGCTGTGGATTGCATCATTTTCTGCATTCTCATATCCTTCTGGCTGATTTTTCAGTTTGTCTTTAACTTTTTATATTCTTGGGATAGACTTTTAATAAGGCAGGACTAACAAGTCCCTTTTAGGAAGATACATAATAGCATCATCCCTTTAAAAAAAAAAGATTTTATTTATTTGAGACAGAGCGAGAGTAAGCACAAGCAGGGGGAGGGGCTGAGCAGGGAGCCCGACGTGGGGCTCGATCGATCCCAGGACCCCGGGATCATGACCTGAGCTGAAGGGAGACACTTAACCGACTGTGCCACCCAGGCGCCCCAAGAGCATCATCCTTGATTGGCCTAAACACATCAGCACTACACAGGGTCTCTGTGGACTTGAGTTCAAGTGATGGCTCTATCACTACTTGGCTATTTGATTTTAGCAGCTAATTTGCATTTTCTAGACCTCTGTTTCCTTGTCTGTATATAGAGGGCACTGGAGTGAATAATGCCAACAGCTGTTCTAGGCCAAATAGTCTATTAATCCATTCACAGGAAGCCTTCTTACCAGAAACACTAATCTTTTTGTATCCGTTCCCCCCTGAACTGAATGGAGAATCGTTTCTGAAGGTGAACTAAAAATGAATCCCCCATTCTCTAAAAAAGAATTGAATACTTTTTGATATTCAACCTAGCAATATGTCCCAGGTGGGAGAAAACCGTCTGATCTGCATGGCAAATTCTACACAAACAACGAAGGCACAACATTCAAGAAAGGGAAATGTCAGCGTTGAGGTAGTTGTGAACTTGAAGTTCACATCCCTCCATATAGACCTCTGAGCACTTAGAAATGTACCTGCAGGAAACTCAAACCTCGGTTGCAGGATCACTGTTCTAGTGCGGCAATTTTAGTAAATTTGACATTTCTAATTCAAAAAGAAGCACTCGAGTTTCTATCAGTGAGGTCATCGGAGTCCTCAGCTTCATACCTGTTAGAAAGGATTTATGCTCATTTTTATATGCATCGCTATCTCTCTCTCTTTTTAAATCTCTCTTCTGACAGTATAAACGGACAGCTCTTCACAGAGCATGCTTAGAAGGACATTTGGCAATTGTGGAGAAGTTAATGGAAGCTGGAGCCCAGATCGAATTCCGTGATATGGTAAATATATTTCTTTGTTTGGAAATGAGCCAAAATAAGTAGACTATATGAAGCTTGAGAAAGCCTATGATGAAATATGGGGCTGATTGGATTGAAAATTGATCTGAGAGAACTAGGGGAAAGCTCATTTCTCCATACAGAGGGAAGTTAGGAGATGCGGCTAGGTCATGTGGAAAGTATTTTCCATACATACTGAAGAGGAGAGGAGTGTTCCAGGGAAAAGAAGGAAGTGAAAGCCACTGCACGCAATTCAATATCCTCATCAGAGAGTTGGGTCAGTATCAAGTCAGTAGCATCACTGAGAAGTCATACAGTCAGCCCTTGCCTCTCAGCATCCCTGTCCTTCCATTATCCATGGCAGTCTGCTCATGGCCCCTTGGCTGCCAGCGATGTGTCAGAATTCTCTAGCTGTGCCCCTGATGTGATAGATGCCATCAGTGAGATCAGGGGCTAAACTGCATGCAGGATGAACTGCATCCATGGAAAGTAGCTGCTATTCAGACCTCAATAATTCAGCTACTGTGACTTCTACAAATACCGGCATAGAGCATATTTTATGGACCGAAGATTGAGCTGGGAAAATGCTTTATTTATTTAAATGCAGCTCAATTTGACTTTATAGCAAAGTGGAAGAGGGATATTTAAAAAGTCCAAAGAATTTGAACAAAATTGAACCCCGAAGATAAACACACAAGAAAGCAATTAAAAAAACCCCAAAGTTTGCATGAAAAGACACTAACATTCATGAATGTGTGATTCAAAAGGCCAGGAATATACCAGAGTGGGGAAGAGGGCACCTCCTAAGAGGGCAGTGTGTGGTGACCATGAGTGGGGACACTTGAGGGACAGAGGCTGTGCCAGCCCAAATGATGGCAGATAACCAGCAAGAGATGAGGAAAAAAACCACAGGGACACAGGAAGAGGTGACAGATCCAGATTAAAATCTCTTGGAAGGGACTACTTTTGTTCTGCCAGAATTTTAAAATGCATTTGTCTAGAACTTCTGAGTATATTTGGCAAAAGTGGCTAAAAGTTCCAGGCAGATGTGGGTTTGAATATCTATTCTGATACTTACTAGCTGTGCTTCCCTGGGCAAGTAACTTGACTATTTTGGAGACATGTTTTTCTCATCTGCCAAAAGAGTACGGTCACACCTACCTCATAATGTTGCTAGGAGGACCAATCCATCGGAAGTGCGTAGCACCTTGTCGGCATGCAGAAATTCTCAATGAATTGTAGTTCTCAGTCACTGTAGTTGTCGTCCAGAGCGGGACAGCCCACTGCTACCGTGGACGCCCTAGCAAGTCTGGTGTTCCCGGGTCTCAGAAACCAAGTACCAACTCCTCTGACCAGATCTTTACATTAAATCATGTCCTTTTACCTTCTGGCATAGCTTGAATCCACAGCCCTCCACTGGGCAAGCCGTGGAGGAAACCTGGATGTCCTAAAATTGCTACTGAATAAAGGAGCAAAAATCAGTGCTCGGGACAAGGTATTTATTTCTCTTCTCCCTTCTCCCCTTCTCTCCCCCTTCCCCACTTTTTCTCCCCCCTCCCCCGCTTCTTCCTCCCCTCCCCCCTCCTCTCCCAAAGCCACCTCACCATTTGGGTCAGCTGGAATCTCATGCTGTGTGGGGCACCATAGTGGCCACTTGTCCCCTCACACATGCCTTGGGGTCTGGGACAGCCTCTGTCGCCGAGCCCTGCAAATCAGTTGCATTCTTCAATTTCCCAGTTGCTCAGCACAGCGCTGCACGTGGCTGTGAGGACCGGGCACTACGAGTGTGCGGAGCATCTCATTGCCTGTGAGGCCGACCTCAACGCCAAAGACCGAGTGAGTCCCTGGGCAAAGTCCCACCTCCCGCAGCTCCAGCCCTCATTTATCTGGAATCACTCCCCAAGCCCGGTACGCTTGTGGGACTCACGTCCTGATCTCAGGTCGCGCTTTAGCCTGTGGTCTCTGCTTCTCTAGGAAGGAGATACCCCTCTGCATGACGCCGTGAGGCTGAACCGTTACAAGATGATCAGACTCCTGATTATGTATGGGGCTGACCTCAACATCAAGAATTGTGTAAGTACCCAAAACAAGCAGCCCCCGCTTGCTGGCTTTCTGATGCACAAAAGCATATCTCCTATACTTGAAAATGCTCCCATAGTGGTAGGATTTCAGGGTTGGGGGCAGTCTTGTGATGCTTTAAATGTCCCTGTCCATTCCCCTAATGACATTGCTAGTCCTTGGCAAGGACTCGGGTCACCTGGTCAGAGATGGGTGGAGGCATCATGACACAATCACCGTGTCCGGTGATTCTTTTAAGATTTGGGTTTGAAAATACGAGATGGTCAAATTGCTCACCTTCGCAAACCCAAGCACAGTCTTCCCCGGCCACCCCTGGCTGAGTCAAGGCCTGGGGTTGTCAGGAATAAAGACAGGCACCATTCCTGAAGGGATAAAATTCCACAGTGGTCAATGGGGCTGAGAGCCAATGAACTGAAATTAATCAATATCAAATCCGAGTAATTCTGAGTAGTCCTCCCCTCCTTACAACAGCAGGATGTGCTACCGCTTTCTTCCAGGGTTAGCCATGATTTTGCCTATATTTTTTGAGATAATTTCTATCCACTCTCCACTTTGGTTTATCTGCATATCCTCAAAATAATTTCCTATATTTAGGCCCTGAAAATGCTCATATAAGTCCCTTCTACAAGTACGTGTTAATTTAGCTTCATCTGCAAGCCAGGGAAGAGAGCCAACTTTTCCTCATGGTCCCAATTCCCAGACAAACATCATCTAATATAAGCTTTAAAAATATCACTGGGAGGAATGGATATAAATTCCCAAAGAAATAATTTGAAAGATTTGGTAGAGAATCACTTTACAAAGAAGGAAAAGAAAACCCCAGTCATCTTCTATTGTAAATAATTTCTTCCCTTTATTGTGTTACTATGAGACTGAGAGGAATATTTTATCATAAAAAACCCCCACAAAACTGTCTTGGTGATAGGAACAAAGGATAGAAGAAATAAATAGAGGCTGCTTGAATGGGAAAGTGTTAATAGTCGGATCCCCTCATCCTTCATATTGGGATTGGTCTTGTCTAATAATTTAATTAGCAGAAAAAGAGTAGATTTAATGAAATCTCCAAAACTGCAGAAAATATGACAATTGCTTTCAGGCAGTGAGACACTACCAGCAGAGAGAAATAGCATATAGATTTGGGGAGACTGTGTAAGTAGCCAGAAAATCAGGAGATAAATTCTAACAGGAGCTGAAGGAATTCATGGAAGAATAGCCCAAAATATACCAATGGGGCTCATGGTTTTGAATTATCAGTTAGATCCCAGCATAAGGGTCCTGGGACTATTAATGTCATTGATCCAATGGCTGGATATTCCCCAGAAGACCACTAAGCCATTGGACACCATCTTGAAGAGGACTGTAAACAATGCATAGTACATTATTCTATTGTTGTCTCAAGCTCTGTCATCATGTGTACCAATGGGTGTTTCTCAAGGAACATGCTACAGAGGTAGGAAGTTCCAAAATGGTTACAGGGCCACTAATTCAAATAAGCACAGGGGCCAGGCAGATCACCTAAATTATGTAAATGGTGGCTGCAGGGCTCTGTGCACGTAGCTTCTAAAGGTGGTGGCTAATCCATTGTTGCTCTGTAAAGCCACAGGTGTCATGCCGGCCAACTCTTCTGATTTTTTCAGAGCGTTCACAAATTCACTTGGGAAATCTCCTAATTTCCAACTGTTGCCAATTAACTCCAATTTTTAAAAAAATCTAAGCTCTGTTTGGGCCCAAACCAAACAGGTCTCTAGGCTGATTTGCATCTCAAAGCCGCCAGGTTGCAGTCTCTGAGTTAAAGACTTCCACATGAATAGGGGTGGAAAAATGTAAGACTTTCCATATTTAAAGACAAGAATTGAGAGGTGACATGGTATTCATTTTTGTAAATGTCTTGAGACCTATGCATAAGGGGAAAAGCGTTTTGGTCTCAAAAATTATTTACACATCATGATGTCCCCTCCAAGAAAAATGAAATTTCCCAGGAGATCCCAGTGTGAAAACTCCACCCCTTGGAGCAGTAATAGTTCTGCACAGCACCTGAGGACTTCAGCCAAGATGTCCATGCCGCTCATTTACCAACAGGTTTTATCAATCAGGAATCATTTTCCAAACTGATAGGAGCTGATTCTTGACCACTCTCTCCCCATGCCTCTTCTGCAGGATACCAGAGATGTAGAGAGGCATTTTTTGAATTTCAAAATGACTTGGAATGCTCTTGCCACTTACTGTCTAGGGACTAGGGATTTTTTTTTTTTTTTACCAATACCTGGGACAGTCCCACAGGGTGGGGAACGAACAAAAACATTGCTAATCTGAAATGCCAAAAGCATTCCTATGAGAAACAGGGGCTGATTTGAATATAAACTGCAAATCACTCATAGTGGAAAGCATAAAACAGTTCAATAACATACACCTATCCATTACCTCATTAAACACACACACACACACACACACACACGCACGCACACCACAAGATGTGTAGAATTTATAGATGCCTCCCATCTGGAAGTCAAATTTCCTCATGTATTTTGATTAGGCTGGGAAGACCCCAATGGATCTGGTGCTGCACTGGCAGAATGGAACCAAGGCAATATTCGACAGCCTCAAGGAGAACTCCTACAAAACCTCTCGCATAGCCTCCTTCTAAGGGAAATGGTACCACTCGCATCCCGTTGTTCTTCACTGGCATTTTGAAGGCACGGCCCCAGAGAAGAGCAACCAGTCCTAACATCCAGCTCCTATCCACCTGTTGTAAAGCTGCACCTAATGAAGTTTTGAGAAAGCACAGGGATATAGGTATAGGAATCTCCCTTAGTGAAACTCACTCTATTTATTTTTATTTATTCCTGTTTATTTATTTATTTATTTACTTCGATGCCACTGGTATTCAGATCCTTCATGGTGACCCATTTGGTGAGCAAAGCTTAATTTGTATATAACACTTCAGAGCCTTCCTGTAGATTTGTCCTCAGACCACGTTAACGAGCAATGCTCTTGGTGCCTCCTCATGTGCACCTCATTGGTGGAAGATATTTCAAGGTGTTTTTAAAGGACACAAGGGTGATGATTACAGCCCCCTTTTCTCCTGAATTTTTAATGCTGACCTTTGGGGCAGTGGGAGGCGTGTAGCGACGGGAGAGGAAACTGTAGAATGAAGGCTTCTGTGAGAAGGACAGTGAAGCCAAGCCGTTGGATGCCTGGGCCTGGTATTTCTTACCAAGTCACATGTTGTACTAAGGTGAAGAGAATGTCATGAGTGTAAGCGGCGTGTCGTGGCAGGTGCGGGCCGCTGGGCCATGCAGAAGTGAATTTGCTGAAAAAAAAAAGATGAAAGTGACTGCAAAGTGTAAATGTGTAAATGTATATTATGTTGTATGTCTATTTTATATTCATAATAAAAGCAAAATTCTAAACCTCTTTCTAAGTGCTTCTATAAGTATGGTGGGAAAGAACCATGTGAATAAGGCCATTTGGATGGGGTTTTTTGTCTTCCAAGTTTTTGGGATTAGAAATGTCCTGTAAAATAGTACCTCTCAGTATTGACCGTGGATGCAGACCACCTGAGGATCTTGCTAAAATGCAGATTCTGATCCCTCCCGTTGCGGGGGTGGGGGGCGGGCTGGGACTCTGCATTTCTGACAAGCTCCCAGGTGATGCAGAGGTGGTGGTTGGTACACCACAAGCACACATTGAGCAGCAAGGCTGGGCAAACCATCATCAGGATAGAGGAGTTCAAGTTCCTCGGGCCCCAGTGGTGGGGAGAAAGAGACCCCTGGTGGACAGAATGATTACTGCAAGTTAAACAAGTGCTCTTTGGGACATTCCCATCAGGGCTAATCTGAGGTTTAACGATTACTGTGGACACCGGCTGTCGGTGTCAAAGGCTGCCCACGAGAAAACACACCTGGTCAATGATTTCTGACCTCCAAGGGGAGCCATTTTGTTGCCAGGTGCTGGACCAGGTGCTAAGACCTGTGATGAGAAAACCAGATTGTCCCTGCCCTGCCTTCCTGGAACAGATGAATATTAAAGAAATAATCCCAGAAATAAATATATAGTAACGATCTGTGGTAAGTCCAAAGAAGTAAAAAAGCAGAGTGCTGTGAGAGTCTCAGATGCAAAGGCACACCATTTGATGGGGAGGGGCGGGGTGGGGAAATTCCACAAAGACTTCACTGGGGTGGTGAATTTTTCGGGGGGGGGGGCAGTCTGAAGGGTGAGCTGGAGCTATTCAAGCACAGCACACAGTTCCGGACGGCAGAGAGGCCATCGGAAAGGGCAAGGTCATGGGAAAAGTCTGGCACTTTAGGAAATGTATGAAGGCCAATGTGAAACACTGGCACTGGGGTCCCCCATCCCGAACACTCACCCCAGATCGAAGAACACACACGGCCCCTTTGCTGTGTCTCCAACACTGAGAGCATGTGCAGGCCTGGTCCATGAGCAGGTGTTCCGGTCAGCTGCTCACGGACACGTAAGTTGTCAGGATGGTTTGAAATATTTTTGGGCCTTTTGTATCTAGTCTCCTAACCTCCCAAGGGCATCAGGAGCTTCAGTCCCTCCATTGTCTCCCTCCCGCTAGGGTCCTGGCTCTAACCCATCACGTCCTTAGGGCTCAAGGTCCTCCCATCTCTTCCTCTTAAAGCACCCAGGACACAAGTCACATTTCTCTTGCTGGTACTGGTGTGTCCCACAGCATAACGTGGTAGGTTATTATGTGACCAAGTTCTCTATGATGCCTTCCTCAAATCCCCCTCCCCGCAACAGCTGGGAGGGCAGAGAGGAGAGTAAGGGATTAAACCACTTTCGAGTCACCACCAAAGGAGATTTCCACTAGCACAGAGGTGGAGGGCATGAGAGACAACACGGGGTAAGTCCCATCCGAACAAGGCCAACTCGGTCGCCTCTGCTAATGGAGAAAATAAACACTTCAGGCCATGCTTTCGCCTGTCTCACAGGTGGTCAACTTTTAAGCTCGTTGTCTTGCCACCTAAGCCAGCTCTTTGCCCACAATCTGTCTCTCGTCTTGTCTCTTCCTCAGTGAAGAGAATGTCCCATTGACCAACAGACGCCTGGTAGTTGTTCTTGCTTCTCTTTTCCTCCCTCCTTTCTTCTAATCGACCTCCAAGTCTTCTTACCAAGTACCCTCCCTAAGTAGCTCTGCAGTCTGTCCACTTCTCCCACCCCAGGGGCCACCGCCCTAGCTCAGATGGCCATGGCGTCCCCCCCCCCCCCCCCCCCCCCGATTACTGAAATGGCCCTTGCTGGGCTTCCAGCCTCTGGCTCTCTTCCCACCAGTCCGTTAAGTTGCAGCCAGAGTGATTTTTTTTAAAATGCAAATCTGGTCAAGTCCTTCACCTCTTTAAAATTCTTCAGTGGCTTCCCATTTCCCTCAGAATGAAAACTCCTTAACATTTTTCAAAAATCCTTGAAATCTGACTGCCTTTAACTCTCTATTCTCATCAATTTCTCATCACTTTCCTCACTAAACTCTGAATTTCAACTCTGTGGACTTTTCAGTTCCTTAAAAAATCCAGGCACTCAGTTTTCTGTTTTCCTGCACTGTGTCAGCTCCCTGGAAAGCTCTTCCTCCCACTCCAAAGCCCTGCACAATTTCTCTTTCCACCCCTTTGGGTTAGCTGCCTTTCTTCCATGAAGCCATCCTTAACCCTTACTTATATTTAGTCCCCCCACCCCCACCCCCCGAAGTGTGTTCCGGTTGTACTTTTAGTCCAGTGGTGTCATACATCTACAATACTGCCTTTACCCACCAAGGGGAAAAAAATCCCTCTCTCCCCTTGAGCAAGTAATACCTGCTCACCAAGTATTAAGCCAATCACAGGAATGAATAAGGAAGGAAGCAACGTCCCCAATAATCATTTCATGGTACTGATTATTTCTGTGCACATTGCATATAGGCACTATACATTTAGTTTTGTTAACTTTGTTTTCAATTGAACAAGTTATTCTAGACATCTTCATAAATGGCACTTATGTTTCAATTTATAATGGAACACTTAGTCCCATTATTGGGCATTTGGCTTTCCATTTTCCAATTATTTTAGACATTGTTGCAATGAATATCCTTACCCACTACCCTTTATACCCAACCAGCTATTTCTGAAGAAACACATCACAGAAGACTCTGTAAGGTTATCAAATTATACCCCTTCTATTATGTTATTGCCTTTCCCCCAAATCATGAGAATTCTCATTTTTAAAATCTTTTATCTTCCAACCTGATCAGCAAAAGATCCACTTTTGGTGTTTTTTCCCCAATTACTAAAAAAAGTTCAGCATCTTCATGTTTACTGAGCATTTTTCTGGATCAATCGTCGTTGCCCAATTTTCCATTATGTCAGGTTCCTTGGAAGCGGCACCTGAAATGAGGATTCTTGTGTTAGTGATTTATTGAGCATGCTCTATAAGGCAATGAGGGAAACAGGACAGGGCAGGAGAAGAAACAGACGAAGATGTGCTTTCAGGAGAAGCCTCTCCTCAGCCTTTTCCCAGCTCAGGAGCATAAATCATGCCGTGGAGGCCAGATGGCCAGGTGATAATACCCTGCATCAGGCACTGGCCACGGGCCGAACTCAAGGCGGTGCATGCGTGTGTGCGTGTGTGTAAAACTTCCCAGGTGATAATACCCTGCATCAGGCACTGGCCACGGGGCGAACTCAAGGCGGTGCCCGCGCGTGTGTTTGTGTGTGTGTGTAAAACTTCCTAGGCATCTTTGGGTAAGGTGACTCCCATCAGCCTGGGCAATGCTCTGGGGAGAGTGAAACCATTAGTACCCAAATCTGAAGCAGCTGGAGGAAGGGTACACCAGGCTGGTCAAAGGGATCTGGTGGACACTAACAGCATTTATCAAATCGCATGTTTCGTTTTGTTATTTAGAAGGGGAGGGCAAAGTGAGGAGAGAAAGAACCTCAAGCAGGGTCCACGCCTGAGTGCGGAGCCTGACGCAGGGCTCGAGCACACCACCTTGAGATCATGACCTGAGCCGAAATCGAGTGGAACGCCCAACTGACTGAGCACCCAAACGCCCCTCAAATTGCATGTTTTTAAAAAACAATTTCTTTTTAAGCTTTTACTAAGGATGCTAAACTCCTCTGCTCTATTGATGCGTTACAAATGTACTTTCCTAGTTGTACTTTTCTAACAGAACATTATTTTTAAAGAGGCAAATTAATCAAGTTTTCATTTATTCTGGCTTTGATGACCACACTTAGGTTTGTTCCAACCCAGTGTTATTTTAGACAAAAAATTTACCTACCCTTACTCTAGTATTTCACAAACTTTTTTAAAAAATTAATTCTTTAATCCACTTGAATTTAGCGTGCTGTATATTGGGTAGAAGATAAGGATTAGACTTATTTTTTTTCCTAAATGATAGAACAGTAGCTGATACTTAGTAGGTACCTTCTGTAGGACTTGCCCTCCTTTGAACATTCTACAAATACGAATCCACTTAACCCTTGCAATACTGCCATCGGTAGGGAGAAGAGATGAAGAAAGTGAGGCAAAGAGAGATTATCTGATTTGTGCAAGGTCACAGTACTGAGTACCAGCAAGTTCAGATTTTTACATGCAGTCTTTAGTCTTCACACTTACTTGGTTACAGTTAGTTTTAGTTACTAGAGTCCTGTTGTACTCTAGAATATCGGGTGTATAAGTCGCTCCCATTGGTTTTTTTTTAAAGAATTGTATTTATTTATTTGAGAGAGCAGAGAGAGAGGGCATGAGCAGCAGGGAAGGGGAGGAGAAGCAGACTCCCTGCTGAACAGGGAGCCCTGACGAAGGCTCGAGCCCAGGACCCTGAGATCACAATCTGTGCCGAAGGCAGACGTTTAACCGACTGAGCCACTCAGGTGCGCCCCTTCCATTGTTTTTCTATGAAATTTCCTAGCTATTCAAATCCAAACATATCTACAAACAAATATATGCAGATGGTTTTCGATTTTAAGTTATTTGGGGGAGAATTTGATGAACAATGTCTCATCCAAAAAACAGAGTGTCTTCCAATCTTCTTTAATTTCCCTTTAAGAGTTTTCTTCATAGAGGACCTACGTATTTAATTTATATCTTTGTGAATAGTACTTTTTTAAAATGACATTTTATAGCAAATTATTAACCAAACTATTACCTTTTATGTCTTTAGTTTATAACTGACCACCTTGCTGAACTTTCTTTAAGGTGCTGTCATTTTGTTGCAGTGAGTAATGCGTCATGTTCTAACAAAGATAAACATTAGAAGGAAACCCACCTGCCACTCTTCATTGAGGACCAGCCATCATACCCACTTATTCTGAACAACAGGATAAGCACCTGTTCATAAACAGAAAGCAAGCACAACAGCAAATATGTAGCAAACGTGCATATATGGAGGAGGGCCTGTATTTCTAATCTTTTCCCAGTTGCTTTTTTGAAGAGGACAGACACATCTGTAATAACTTTACTTCCTAATATAACGTAAGTCCTCAATATTATATCCGGTGCAAGTGAGGCAAATATACACATAATATAACCAGTTGATTGAAACAGCAGACTAAGGTCGGACATCAAAAAAAGTTTAATTTACGTCCCCTTAAATATTTTGAGTTTAAAATGTATAAATGCACACTCCTGTGCTGATCTATAAAGATCAGCATCTGTTCTTGGGAGTATGGACCCTCTGATGGGACATCTACAGCTGTCTTTGAGTTCCAGTCTCTTTAAAGAAGAAAGAGAACTTAAGACTTGAGTAAAGCAAGCCAAGTGTGGAATTTTTACTGGCTCCCCCACAAATCTTAGTTGTCCTGTTCACACCTACTGTGACAGGTTTTTAATGGCTCATCTTTTTCAAGCCTTTCAAAAGCATGAACTTGGATTTCCCGGGAATTCCTTTTTTGTCCTTCATAGTGCAACAGTTTTCATAACATTTAGTTAACGTATATAACTTTACAATACTAACTACAATGGCATAAACAGACTGGTGAATCAACGCACATTAACTGTTGGTGAATCCAAGTGGGGTGAGGGCAGAAGCAAGCTGGTGCTCAAGCAAGTGGAGGACTCCTGTGTGGGCTCGATGGCCGCGGCATCATTTTACGGAAGGCACGGAGGCGGCTAATCCATCAAATTGCTCAAGTGCAAGTCAGACAAAAATGCTTTTAGAACCATCATGCTCAATACATACAATATATAAATATATATATGGACATACATATGTGTGTGTGTGATATTCTACTTGCGTTTTGCTATGGGTTTTTATCATTTTTAAAACCAGGAGTGGATTTTAAGTTTTATCCAATGTCTTACATCCATTAAAATGATGCTCATTTTTCTCATTTGATTAGTAAGTATGACAATTAAGAAATATGATTCTCTCTCAGAATGGTGTCCTTTTTCTCACTGAAATTATTTTCTTTATATCAACATAACATGAATACAGATATTCGCAAAAAAGGCTACTTCCATTTATTTTAATGATTCTGCTACTTAAAAAAAAATTATTTCCAAAGTTGGTTGAGTACAATGGTTTGATATTTTTAATACTGCTATTAGGAAAATCAATATTAGGTTTTCAGGGACTTCCGCCTCAAAGGAGGGAATTCTATTTCAAGAACATCACGGAGGCAAGAACCAGCAAACAAAGAGGCCATGTGTAATTTTACACGTACTTTCTCTCTCCTTCCACAAATTTTATAGCAGTTCCTTTCAGAAAGAACTCTGACTTGATGAATACAATGAGAGAGGTTTACAACAAAAACAAATCAACTAAAAGCCAACCCCTTAGTATGTCTTCATAGGCCTCAAAAGAACCCCTTTTTGAAAAGATTAAAAAATAATAAGCCATGTATATCAAGTAAAGCAGAAAAGCATGTATTTTTATTTTTTTAAAGATTTTATTTATTTATTCATGAGAGACAGAGGGAGAGAGAGAGGGGGAGAGAGAAAGAGAGAGAGAGAAGCAGAGGGAGAAGCAGGCTCCCAAGGAGCAGGGAGCCCGATGCGGGGCTCGATCCCAGGACCCTGGGATCATGACCTGAGCCAAAGGCAGACGCTTA
The DNA here is from genome assembly GCF_037043125.1 of Eumetopias jubatus. Taxonomy (NCBI): domain Eukaryota; kingdom Metazoa; phylum Chordata; class Mammalia; order Carnivora; family Otariidae; genus Eumetopias; species Eumetopias jubatus. Next base: position 36,986,795 of record NW_028274823.1, read on the forward strand.
ACCATATGAGCCACCCAGGTGCCCGAAAAGCATGTATTTTTAAATGAAGAAGAAACATTTTTAAAGAGTCTCCTGAAATATGGAAACATCTTATTCAATTATACCGGCTATTTTATCACTTAACACAAAAAATAAACTCATCTCTGATTTTCTCTTAAAGTATATCTAAATTCATTAAGTGGGCCGTCTTCTTTTTTACTGCTTCACTAGGTTTTGTTACTTTAAAGGCTTGAATATAAAATGTTTTTATAGACTAATGATTTCTAGCTCCGAATGAAAACAGTAAATCATAAAGGTTTGACTTCTATTGTGGCTGACGGACTATCAAAAGGAAGAAGGCAGACACTGGGGATTCTTTTCAGCCCTCACACTTGGCTTTCTTGCAAGCTGGAAGAGAATCATCATCTGCTTCTGATGGCCGAGGTTTCTTCACTGTGGAAATAATTCCAAAAGCAGTTTTTCTAGTTTCTATAAAACAAACAGGGAAACCATAGGCCTTAAATTAAGACATGATTTAAAAAGACGTGGTTTAACAAGTATCACCATGTTACTTTGACTTACAACACTAGTACATGATAAAACCAGAATGAACTGCTATGGATACTGATGTCATTCATTGTTAGTAGCTTTTCCTCCCCAACGTATACATGTAATCAGTGTATCATTTACATCTAATTCATTCTAAAGGGATTACTCAAGGGTAAAACTGCAGGGCAGGTTCTCTTGAATGGTCTGTCCATGTATCTTATGTAGCCAGGGCCCAAGTCACAGACTTTGGTGCAGCAGATGTCTTATGTATGGTAGAAAGGCAGATGAATCAAGACAGCCCGGTCAATAGTCAACTGTGTTGCTTCCACGGTGATGACGTATGTTTACTTCATTTTACAGCATGTACCATATCTGGGTCCCTCGCTAGGTCATCTATGTACCTCTGAAGAATCAATCATATTGTATTATCAACACCCAGCAATGCCTGGTTATCTAACAGGTGTTCAATAAATACTTGCTGAGTGAACGAAGAAAATCAAACTCACACATTTATCGATCTCTCATATACTGGTGACGATGGATAAAGAATGGGAATTATTAGGTGTTAGGTCAGGCTGGCAGCACAGTTCAACTTAAATCTATCCAATTTCAGCTAAAAATGTACTACTGGGCCAGGCATTGTGTCATCTACAGAGGGCACCGAGACGCCTACCACAGAAATAAAAGCACGTTAGGGGCAAATGTAATGGGAATGGAGGCACCCATAAGAAGACACTCCGCCTGGATGAATCAGGAAGGTATCGTAACAAAAGTTAACACTAGGAATACAGGAAAAGGAAAAGAGAGGAGAGGATTCCTTTGCAGGGCACGGAGAGAGAAGTAAGAAGAACCTGGTATGTTTAGGGGACATTAAGCTGGTGTGAAGGAGAAGTGTGAAAAATTTAGGGGGAAACGGGGCCGGAGGGGTAGCTTAAGGGCCATAATGCCATGAAAAGATCCAAATTTAGTCCTTATGAAATAAGGACTGGGGAGGAGAGAGAGAGAGAGAATCAAAAGAACTTTGATAAATATAAATTCAGTTAGGATTTGTTTCAAATAAAAGCAAAATCAATTCTGAAGAGTTACATAAGCATGGCCTTCTCATTTATCAGGATTAATTTACCAAGTCTACTAAATCTTTGCCAGTTATTTAAAGCGTTTTAACTTATCAAAGGGACAAACTTCTCTTAAGGTCATTAAAATGCCAACTTCCTCTGTCCCTTCTCTACAACCTCAAGATTGCTGCTAGTCACTGGTTTCTGGAACCCTGAATGGCCCACCTAATTCTGATTCCCTATAGCGAGCCTTTCCATGTTGAATGGCAGCTACTATGTGTCCTAAGTCTTCCGTTTCCAGGTATCCATTCCAGCACTGCTTTCAACCACTCCACGATAAGGCTTCCAGACTGGTAGTACTCCCGTGCACTGCTGTCCTTCTGGAACGGGGCACTCAGGATGATACACACGCCAGCTGGGACTTCATCAACGCAGAGGGTAATGGTGAGACTCTGAATCCCCTTGCTTTAGATTCTTTTATTTCTTCTAGTGTAACCTGTGGCTGAATTCACAATCTTAGGAACCCACCACACCGCAGTCTAACATCGATGCCAAATGTCAGCTAAAAGCAGGGTAACTGTAATGCATCCTCCAGATGTACTGTTAATTCTGCAGGGACAGCAGCCATAAACCAGGACTGTCACACTAGGGGGAAGGTAATGCCACCTAAAGTCCACAGGCTTCCTTTAGTTCAGCTTCCATAAAAGCCTAGCTTTATACATATCCTCTGTTGACTAGCTGAGTTTTTTGAAGTCAATGTAGAACTTCATCTTTTTCCCATTATATTTTCTTATTAGTTTCCCTTTCTTGTTTTAGTCTATTTTGGAACACCAATTGTTATCCAAAATCTTGATGACTCCTTATGTTCATTTAAAACAGACAAAAATAATGGCAGAACAACCAAAGCATGAACCAACTATTTCCTAATTTCAAGACAATCTGGATAAAGTCCTAATTAATTTGAATATTCCCAGAGCTTACGTGATGGGGTCTAGGCTACCTAATACAATTATCTCAAACTAAAAATGTTGAAAACAGAAGCAAAATCATCTAATTTATGGTAAGTCAATACAGGAATCAGTTCTCCCAAGTGGAGAACAGATCATTAAAATCTAGACACAACACACAAGGCCTCAATAACTCACCTATTCATATGCCAAATAACCTAGTCTACATGTAGCCCTATTCTGAAGTTTAAATTCATCTAGGTGATATCAAGTAAACTGCTTCGTGACCACTACTGCTAGTGCTAAAAATCACAGAGAGAACAAAGATAAAACAGCAGATCCAAAGTGTAAATTTTTTCTTTTCTTTTTTTTAAAAAGGGAAGGAACCGAGACAGTATGTTTTGAAATTTTATTTATTTGTTTGAGAGCGCAAGTGTGTGCAGGAGAAGCAGAGGGAGAGGGACAAACTGACTCCGTGCTGAGCACAAAGCCTGACGTGGGGCTCGATCCCACGACCCTGAGATCAAGACCTGAGCCAAAATCAAGAGTTGGACGGACACTTTAACCGACTGAGCCACTCAGGTGCCTCTAAATTTTTTTCTTTTAATAAAACCTCATTTTCATTCTCAGAAGTCTTGGCATATCAAATACTTCTAGTTTAATTTTTATCTGATGAATAAGAAGTTCAGTGGCTTCAAGTAGTGGAATTAAGGTGAAGAGGTAGATATATGTAAATGAAATGTGAGTAAAAAATATATAGTGTGCACACAGTTGAGCACGTAAACAAAAACAAATGAGAAAAAGGATCACGAGTTGTAATAAATGTGAAAAGATACTATTTGAGTTTGTTAGCTGGGTTTTTAAAATGTATTTGTTGTTTTTGTGTTCCGAATAAATGGCTTAGCATCAATTTTTCACATTTCAGTTCTTGCAAACAATGATTTCCGCAGGGGAAGCGTGCCTGTCCGGAGAGGAGGGAGGAAAATGGTAGACAGGGACACACATGCAGAGCTTGGAAGACACGTTCAGCACTCAGTGACGCAGACCATGTTCAGTCCACAGAGTACACAAAGTAAAGCCTGAAGTGAAGGGCAGAGTTAAAACAGGCTGAGCAAAGACGAGCCTGAAGGAGCTCTGCAGAGCAGGATGGTAAAAGTAAACCAGGCTCCATTGTCTGATTAAAAAAGCCTGGCTCCTAACATGAGCATTTGGTGTTTTTGTTGGAAGAACTTGCTCACCTCCATGTAGAAGCACTGCTCGGCAGTTGGTGGACACGGCGGCCTTGGCGTCACTTTCGGACAGCCCAAACAGCAGTCCTCTGGAGGGGCCATTAAGGCTTTCAAGCCAGCGTCAGCCACGGACAGGGGACTAACAGAAACCCTACTGCCAACGCCAGCTCCCCTGGCCACACCAAGAGAGACTCACTCTCCAGCAGTTCTAGCCTGAATGCAACAGGCATCTGTGAAGAGACCCGCTCTAAGCTTTTATGATAGAGAGTCCCTCCTTCCCCTTTTTCTATTTCACCCTTAACCCAGGAAACAAAAGGATGGAGCTCTCCACAACCTATATAATTTGTCTTTGAAATTTTTAGTTGGTAAACTCACAGTAAAAGGTTAAAAAAAATCTTAAACTATAATATCACATCAAATTCCAAGTTTCCTAAAAGAACAATTCAACAACTTCTAACTCAGAAAAGGATACAAGTTTGCCACATCGTATGGGCCTCTTATTTCTAAAGGCTAAAATAAAGTGAACAAAAAATAGACAGGAGAGAAGTTACTCATAACATTTCAATGATTTCATTTGCAGTAACTTAATAGGATGCTTAAGTATCCCAAAATAAAGGAGTCAATCGCATCAATTTAAGTCCTTATAATTTTGATGGTTTCCTTAAGTTTCCAAAAGTTTCTAAAAGAACTCGGAAAGCATTTTGTGATAGCATAAAGAAAAAACTTCACATAAACAAAACCTGCAGCCCAAAAGAAATGGGGACACATTTCACTCTTCAGCACTTGCAATGGGCACAGGCAGTTCAAAATGAAAATATGCAATAAGCATTCATTACATTACTATTAATTTATCCTCTAGAAATGTTTCAAAGTCTTATAACTTGAAGAGTGTAAACAAAGTACTCATGCCAGACTTACCCTCTCTGCAGCACTAGATAGAATCACATTCTGCAAAATAGAAAGTGATCAACATTAATCTCAGGTAAATGTAAACAAAAAAAAAATTGAAAAGTCTTCTAATACAAATAACCAGTAATCACTTTTTAACATTTAAGGCTCTACAAATACCAACTTCTTTTAAAGATAAGGTAAAGAATCAAAGTCAAAGAAAGACCTTAGGACCAACAGCACCCTACAGGACAAGAAACAGAGTAAGCCTTCCCACCAGATCTTACAGAAGGTGAATTGGTTTAAAAAACTAGTTGAAAAGGTCATATAATCTTAATTCAACTCACTGATGACAAAAAATTGTTATCTAGACCATTCTTTGTACAGGAGGTAAACTACAAAGTCTTTATTGGAAGATAAAGGGTTTCAACAGATCTTCCTCCCCCACCCTTGCATTATTCTTCCTTTGATATTTTTCTTTCCCTTAAAACCTGCAGGGCTCATTGACATGGGAGAATTTGTTTCCGGGCCTTGAGAACGTTCTGCTTTAGGGAAAAGGAATCGGTTAAACAATTCCAGTATATTAATAATAAGAATAAACTGCTAGATTTGAAAAACATCCTGAAATTAGGGAACCATACCTTTCCTTTGCAGACCTGCATCAAATTGAGGGCATTGGAAATTGTGTACCTTCTCATTGTGGAATCTTTGATAGCAGGGCTGTAGATGAGTTCAAAGCCCACGCCTCGGTCGATTGCCTTCACAGGAGATAAAGAAAATAAACTGTCAAGGATCAACACACACTGTCCTGCTTTCTTTTCACTAAGACTCTCCCTCATCTCCCTCCTCAACCCCACCACAGACCTCCTGCATGTCGAGGTACAGCCTTAAACAAAGGCAGATTTATGCCCGAATGGCACCATCCACAGGAGAAGGCAGATGCTTGGCTCTGTTTGATCAAGAGTTTATCTTAGCTGTGGGGAAGCTGACTTTATATAAACAGGAATCCTGAGGCAGAGCAAAGTCCCAGTGGGGTGCCAGATGGGCTATTCCTCTATCAACTATTAAAAGGAAAATGGAGATGCGCTCCCTACACCTAGGGTAAACTGTTTGCAAACACAGTAAACAAACAAAAAATTTGACCCAAGAATGTAAGAGACAAAGAAATGAAGAGCTGAAAAAAGCTCAAAGAATAGGGGTGGGAAAGCCCCGCAGGTGAGTCAATTATTACATATGTTGAATGAAGGAAGTACCATGTGTCAGGTGCTAAGAGTCTTACCTTTATATTTAACCCTTATGATACCTTTATAAGGCATTGTGGCAGAGACTGCTAGCTGCCCCCAATATCTGTTCTCCCCTTTTTCTTTACTTCTAGAGGCCCTGAGCTTTGGCTGGGCTCAGGGATCAAAGAAGCCTGAGCTCTTAACTATTTCGCCCAGCTCACCAGACAAGCTTGGTCTTTTACATGAGAAAAAGAAACTTCTTTCCTACTTAAGACATTCTTAATAGGTAGGCATCCACAGGTAAGAAAACAGTCTGGCAGGGGTGGAGACAGAACTGAAAGCCACCACTACACTGTCCATCTTTTCTGATGAGCAACTCCGGATCTTCATCCATTCACAAGATATGTGTTCAGGCAACTATGTTTGGGAACGGTGAGCAAAAGCTGACATGGATCCTCCCTTCTCAGAGCTTATAGTTTACTCTAGGGGGACTATCAAATACTTACACAAAAACCTAACACTTCAACTGTGGTAATGCTATCAAGGAGAAGTTTAGGAGTGGATGACAAAGGAACTGAGTGAATCGTAGAGAAAGGAGCATTTTCTGAGGGAGGAGTACAGGGAGAGGCTCTGGGGTTGGAGGGAGTGTGGGAGCATGGAGAGAAGGTCATGGGCTGGGGAAGATAGAGTGAGGGGGCGCCCTGTGGTGGGAGTGGAGGCTAAGGACGGTGGGAACAGCGACTGTGCAGGTCTTTAGGACTGCAGGCAGACTCAGCAGTGAGAAGCATCTGAAGGATGCTAGCATGGCAGGGCCAAGTCCCTTGGTTGCAGTGGTCTTCTGAATGAACAAAGGAAGGACAGCAGGCACAAACCGGGCAGCGCCTGGCAAATGAGTTTCTATTACCCAGAGGATGAGCTGGGAGTGGTCAGCTGTGGCTGCTGGAGGTCTACTTCTGAAGGTGCACAGGGAACGGAAAAACCGGTCTTCTTCTAGAACTGGCAGCCCACCTTGATTTAATTCAGGTGTACGTGTAAGGCCCCCCTACTTTCCCTCCCTGAATAGAGACTTCCTTTCTCCCATCCCTAATCTTCTCTTCATTAACTTTTCCTCTTGCCTTAAGGCTCTGAGATTTTATTACAGATTTCCTTACATATCTGATACTAGCTTAGTTAAAATTTACATGCGATTTTCCATACTGCCATCTTCCCTGACGACTTTTTCCCACCTCTAATCCTTGGGCTTGTGTTGATTCTTTCTGGGAATGGTGTCTGTGATGATACTTTTTGTGCCATAGTTAAATGTGCACCTCAGTCTCCCTGCCTGTCTTATGCACTGCTTGAGAGCTGGTGTCATGGTATTTCTTTGTAACACACAACTGCCTTTTATGCAAAAAGTGTTTAATATATTTATATTCTGAGTAGATAAATGGAAGCTTATAGAAAAGAGGTTATGTAATAATGCTTTCTGTAAGCTAAATGGTAGCTTATAGAAAAAAGGTTATGTAATAATGCGGATTATTCATGTAAAAGGAACCAGGGTGAACTTGGCTAATTATTCAACAGATAAACCAAAACACTTCCTTCAGCCATATTCTCAACTATTCCCTTGGCTACTTCTCTTACCAAAACTACTAATTAGTCAAAGAAGCTGACATTTTTTCTTCATCCTTCTATTTGCTGAACTAAAACACAAGGCAGTAGGATGGAGAAGAGGGGAAATAAAAGATGTGGATGGAAAATAAAAGATGTGGATGATACACAGAACTGGGGGACCAGGTCAGAAAGTCTTCCTAACTGTATCTATAATTTTAGTCCCCTCTGGGGATGAGACCAAAATAAAAACTCCTCTCTTTTGGGGGGGGGGGAGGAGGGAAGACAATCATCAGCTTAATTAGTCTTTAAGAAAAAAGTTCTGATTTTGCTCTTAGTACATTAATCAGGTTCACTTTTAAATAGTTAAGAAAAGTCTGAGACAGAGAAATTATACATAATGTGCTATTGACGTTTGTGACTATTTCTTTCATAATACTACACTTTAAATTTTTAGATGGATAAAATACAGACTCATTACCTGGGCCTGCTTCTAAGACCATTCTAATGTAAATTGCCTTAAGCTCCTCAAATGATTGTTCCTAACAGCCTCTTCATAAAGAATGACAGTGTCTGCCTGATTGGTTTTTGTTCACATCTCTGACCAAGGTTCTGGAATAGGGAGATGATCAGATTTCTATACTAATGAGAAATAAGTCATAATGATGCTATAAACCAAGGGCAGGTGTGTGATATTTGAATCAAGAAAAACTGGTGGTAAAATTGCAAGAACTAAGCAAAGCTTAAGATGACAGGAAGAAAATAGAGAGTTGATTACCAGGACAATATACAGATTCTCTGTTAATTTCATAAAAATACTTTACTGAGTTCAAAAGGATTCAACACCCTTTTGGTGTATCATTATCTAAGACAGGTAATTTGTTCATATAATTCACAAACGAAAGTAACATAAGAAATCAATAAAAAGTCTTGTATCTCTGCTCCCATCTGCCCCATCCCCACCTCCCATAATTATTTCTATTAATTTCTGTGTCTTCTTCCAGAGTGTCTTCATATAAACACAAGTAAATATGAGTATATGTTATTTTTCCTCTTTCTTACCCAAAAGGTAGCCCACCATATTCTTGCTCTGACTCGAGGGCGTTTTATAGCGGCAGAGTATTTCACTCTAGAGCTATGGCATGGAATTAACCATGCCTCTACTGGTAGACTTTGGGTTGTTTCAATATATCTGTAGAATAAACACTCAAGTGGGACTGCTGGGTATTATGGGTTGAATTGTGTCCCCCCTTCCCACCCTCCTGAAAGGTATGCTGAAGTCCTAACCCTCAGTACCTCAGAATGTGACCTTATTTGGAAACAAGGCTGTTGCAGATGTAATTAGTTAAGAGGAGGTCACTGGAGTAAGGTGGGCCCCTGATCCCAAGACTGGTGTCCTTACAACATGACAACCACGTGAAGACCCAGAGACACACAGGGAGAACACGGCGCAAGGCAAAGCCAGAGACTGTGGAGTCACACAGCTGCATGCCAAGAACCCCCAAAGATTGCCGGCAAACCAGAAGCCAAGAAGAGGCCGAGGTTTCTCCTCTGGGTTTCTGAGGGAGCATGATCCTGATGATACCCTGATTTCAGACTTCTAGCCTCCGGAAGTGTGAGACAATAAATTGCTGTTGTTTTAAGCCACCCAGTTTGTGGTGCTTTGTTATGGCAGCCCCGGGAAACTCATACACAAGGTCAGAAGGGAAGGCAGTTGTAATTTTGATGGTTGCTACCAAATTACCCACTTCCCCGTAGGGATCGCTCCAATGTACACTGTTACAGCAATGTAGGAGAATGCCTGCTTCCCCGCAACCTTATGGCAGAGCATATCATCAAACTCCTGGGTTTGTGCCAATCAGGTGCTTTTAATGTGAATTTTTCCTATTATGATGAATTTAAGTATCTTTCATTTTTGAGGGCCATTTGTATTTCCTTTCCAGTGAAATGTCTTTTCACATTCTTAATCCATTTTTGGGGGACTGTTCATTTGTGTTTTTTAGCTTCTCATTTTCTAGGAGCTCTTTATACATTAGGGAGATTAGCCTTTTACCTTCGATATATGTGAAAATATTTTCACCACTCTTTTAACTTTCTGTTTTTTTTGCCACACAAAAATTGTTGATACCAGCAAGTGTGCTAGCACTGGTCTAAGCACTGGATCGATAAAGCACTCAATACATTTAGGGTCACAATATGTGCGATGAAAAATAAAGTTGATAAAGCACTCGCACCCAACTCAAGTATATATGGCATGATTCCTGGAACAACTTCACTGCTTCAGACACTATTTACTGGACATTTCTTGGTGGGGACTAATTGGACCATGAAGACAGAAATGGATTACAGTTAAAGGAAGTGCTGAGAGGAAAACATCAGGGAGCAAAACACACGGAAGCACTGAAATAACTCCATTAACTTGAAGTCATTGTTGAATGGCAATAACACCGAAAAAAAAAATCAAAGGGAAGGCAAAGATATGTTGTGATTTCCTACAAGTTACTTAGATGCCAGAAGAGGTCTGTAGATTTTAAAGGGAATCACATAACTGATATTATGGTGCCCTAAGCACGTGGTGAAGAAAACCCAGGGGATGCGAGCTCTAAGTTGTACAAATGGAGTGCTCTGGTGTGCTGCTCGAGCTCCTGGGCCCTCCTTCATAACCCCAACCGTCATCTTCTTCTAACTTTATCGAAGAATAACTGACAAATATAATTGTACGTATTTAAAGTATACAATACAATGACTTGATACACATATACATCGTGGAATGATTACTAAGACCCACATAATTTGCACATACGTTACCTGACGTAGTTAATGTAGTCAAAAATTTTTTTTCTTTTCTTTTTTTTTTTGGTGAGAATGCTTAGGATCTATTCTCAACAACTTTCAAGTACACAACACCGTACTATTAACTACAGTCATGAGAGTACATCAGATCCTCAGAAGTTTTTCTTCTTATAACTGGAAATTTGTCCCCTCCAACCTATCATCCCAACCTTTGGAGGTGATGACAGTTACATGGCTTAAGGCCTCTAGGTAGAAGACTAATGAATTAAGTATCTTAATGATCTTGCTTTTCACCACCACAAAAGAAAAGGATACAAATCCTATTCAAATCAAGATCTGTGCCCAATAAAGTGATCCCTATGAAGTCAACCTATCAACTTTTCATAGCCAAAGACAAGTTTACTCTCAAATCCAAAGAAGCATGCAAGGACAGGGACTTAAGACTTAACTGTTACCCACATTTACCACATGTTCTATACTTTCATGGTGAGTATATTTCCGTTTTTAAATAGAAATTAAATGTAAAATCATACAGCTCCATTATCTAGAATAGATATTAGATACAGATACATACATATCATACAACTCTTACTTGCCCTCAACAATAAGCTAGCTACCTCTTATTACATGTTTTCAGCTTTTTCTTTCAAATGGGTGGTGAATAAATAGACTTTTGTGCTTCCTGACCAATTCACACCACAGCCTACTTCCACACTAGATGAAGACTAAAAATAATCTTGCACAGCCTTTCCTTCCACTCCATCATCTAGTTTTTATTAAACAACATATGTAAAATGTTCACACCAGATTTTGAAAAAAGCAGACACTGTGTTAAATACTGCCTATCCCTCTCACTTGTCAAATTTTTACTTTTCAGAATTCTTAAATTGAAATATATGGGAATTAAGCCAAAAATATCCATCAAACGGCAGTTTTCCTGAACCTACAGATGGAACTCGAGGGTGGGCGGTCCTACTGCCACTGTTCCCATGCCATCCTCCTCACCCTGCCCCAGTGCCCCACTTCCCTCCCTGACCACGCTTGTCACCAGACCCTGACAGCCAGCTAAAGACTGATGACAAGCAGGATTTGGCCATGTTCCCCAAGCTGCACCTTGATATGCTAAATTAGACATATATTCATTTGACTGACAAATTCTAAGGAGCATCCATTGCAGGCAAGATTTTAGGTAATTAAAAAGGCCCAACCCGGGCGCCTGGGTGGCTCAGTCGTTAAGCGTCTGCCTTCGGCTCAGGTCATGATCCCAGGGTCCTGGGATCAAGCCCTGCATCCGGCTCCTTGCTCAGCGGAAGGCCTGCTTCTCCCTCTCCCACTCCCCCTGCTTGTGTTCCCTCTCTCGCTGCGTCTCTCTCTGTCAAATAAATAAAAAATCTTAAAATAAATAAATAAATAAAAAGGCCCAACCCTTAGTTGGTGCACTCTAGAAGCTCACAATCTGGGTTGAACAGTAGGGCACATTCATATGGAACCGAATGAAAGCCCTTGCCAAAACAGCCACTGAGAAGCCTACCATTGCTGTAGGACGTGAGGAATTATGTGCTGTACACTGCTGTCCGTCCATTTCATGGACTTGGCCTTAGCATCATGGGCTACTCTCTTGTCCCAAACAAGGACAGAGTACCGTATGTGGGTTTAGTCAGGCAAAGAAGTCTAGAAAATGGCCTTCCTTATTCATTAAGACAAAGAGAAAGGTAAAAAAGTTGCAAGTTGAATAGCAATTTACAGAGTGGCTGTACCACCTAACTCCAGAAACCAGACTGGTAGTTGGAGGTTGGTAAAAAGCCTTGGCAAGCTTCTAGAGACAGAGATTGCTACCTCTGGAGAGGACCAATATGTGAGGCCAACGAGACTACCATCACCTTGGGTACTGTATTAGTTTGTGCCTTTTATCGCAGGTAGCTGGAGCATCTCAGAGATCTCTTTTGACAGGGTACCAACCAGAACTGTCCCCACCCTGTGACTGACAAGCTGAATGGCTTCTCCTTGCCAGCCTGCGTTTTACCACATTGCAGAGGTGAGCTGCTAAAAACAACACAGATCTCCAACTCGAAAATATAATAATTCAGGGTTTTTTTTTAGGGTTTATTTACTCATTTATAAGTACCAGCAAGAACATGGGCAATGATTTGAGCTTAATAAATATTGCTTTATGTTCAGTAGCACTCTCTGTATTTATCAGGAAAGAGCTGGTTTAGTTTTCCCTTTATATACGTGACTTTAAAATTTTGAGTGCTTTTCAAGTTCTTTAATAGCATATTTTTAGGGGTGGAACATAAGCCAACTTAAATTTTTCCACACGATTCGATTTTTGCACACCACACAGATCAATGTTCTCCTCTGTGCCCCCCTATTCTTGGCATTGAGCCAATTCTTCAGCAGCAGCGACAGCAAAAGAAAGCTCGAGGAAGTTGTGATTCCACGAGATGGAAGAGGGCAGTGATCAATCTGGAAAAAGTACGTAAGTCTTTAATTTTCCAATTCTGACAGGATTGGGTTTGGAATCTGGACTGTCTGTGAGACCCTCTGTCTCCTTCGAGAGGAATTCTTGAGAAGGGGAGACAGGTTCGGAAGCCACTCTTCTCAAACGGCATATCCTAACCCTTGCCCAGGACCTGGCCGCCTGACAGCCACACTGAGCCGGCTGAGGTGCAGCCCTCCCACCTTTCAGATGGAAGAAGACCGGCAAGAAGGCGTGAAAGATGGAAGACAAGGGGTAGGGAAGAACCAGAGAAACTATGGAGAAAGGTAATGAGAAGACTTCTGTGGCAGGAGCAGGAAGAAAAACTTCCCTGAACACATGGCCACCTTCTGAGGTTATTATAAAAGTCATTCTGGGCTTTTGTGCTTTTGTGCGAACCATCGGGCTTCAGGGCAGATTTTCATCCTGCTTGGACCTCGTTCACTGGGCTTTCTGCGCCCGGCTCCTTCATCTTCCCGCCCGCCCAAGCTCGCTGGTGTCTCAGGAACCCTCTCTGTATTTTTTCCTCTACCTCTTCTTTCTCGACTGCCCTATCCCCTTACTGTTCAATGCTCAGGCTCTAAGTGTCTGTTGTTATGGTTATCCTTTTAAGAAATATCCTTCATAAACTCTGGCTTCTAAGGCCTTTTAAAAACATCTTAATAATTTACTGGATAGTTTTTGTGTTAAGATCCTTTTCTACCTTTAGTCAGCTTTCAAAAATGGAATCCTCTTTTCTTTAAACTGCCTATTTATCACCTAGCCTTCGGTTTTTCATTCTAAAGAACACTAGGTCTTTTTGTCCGTTTTCCAGTTTGTTAGTGTGGGTTTGCAGAGATTCACATATAGAAGGGAAAGTACAACACTTACCACATTAATAGGGGGTCTTTTGAAGTAAAATGGTAGTTTCTCTGTTACAGTTATGCAGACTAAATCCACATCTAAATGTGTACAAGCAACCTGTCAAGAAGCAAGAAAACCAGGTAAAGCCAAAAGAAAATACGGCACACATTAAGAATGAGAGGAAAAAAAAAAAAAGAATGGGAGATACAGTCAAACCTGATTTAAAGAAGTATAGGTATGGTTCAGTCCAAAGGCATCATAATGGTGCTGAAATATATCTGTCAATGATTAGCCATTCCTTCACATCTGGTTTGAATGGTTTAACTATAACCTAGCTGGAGCACAGTGATGTGTCCATGGATCATCTCACCAGACAGAGGCTGGAGACCCTCTAACTCATGGTCTGCTACATAAGGATGGCATGCTAAGAGAGGCCCAGTTTCCGGAAGGCCAAATCAGATTGTTCCAGAAAAGAGGCAACTAACTGTTCTGAAATCCACGAAGAAAAACAAGCCAAAGGAATATATGCACGGTCCATTTATTCCACAGATTATTTTTGTGCCAGGAATTGTCCCAGCCCTGTGGCTCCTACCAGACTACTGAGGGGCTAGAAAAATACTGACATGGCCCTACTGACGGCAATTTTGTTCCAACTACAAGAGAAACAGTCTACGCAAGTGGCCAAAGCAGAGCTGTTACAAATCAAAGGATAGTGAATGCATTTTTCAACTTTTAAGTTCCCTTGCCTTTGTTCTAATTTTTGTTCTTGCTTATTGATCAATACTTTGCATTTACTTCCAAAAGAGGTTTGAAGTGGCTTACAAAAATAAAACAAAAAAAAAAACATACAAAAGAAAATAAATAGATAAGGAAAACAGGATAAATGGAAAATCAGAGAAGCAAAATAAAGCTGGGGAAAGATTACGAGCATAAGAGTATAGGCCAAAACCACTGCTAGATACCATGTCTGGCTCTGATTTGGCCTTTACTTGATTTACAGTGACAGAAAGAATTGGCTGTTTTGTACTGTATTAAAAATAAGCCTTACTGACAATGCTGGTGTATACAGGCTTGATAGCAAATTCAAAATGCCGGGTTGGCTCTGCGGGCAAAGCAACATCAGTGCTATGGCCAGGGGGGGAGGGCAGAGTAAGGAAGGGGGGTAAAGAGCAGGTCATAATATGCCCCATATGACCAACTTGGACTTTTAGAGGTGACAGGAATGTCCCATCTTGCCTCTCTTCTTCAGAATTCCCACTTTGGTCATTCCTACCCCCTCTCAGGGCTTCAGGAAGCAAGCAGTGATCAGAGGCTGCCTGGCTTTAGACAGTCATAGTAACTTAGTAAGCCTGGAAAGAACGCTGTTTTGGCAGAAACACTTGGCTCATAAAGAATCTGCCCCATCCCAACTACTACTGCTGTCCACCTCATAAAAGACTCATTGAAAATTTGGTAAGAATGGATGGAAAGCTCCGAATAGAAGATATAACAAGTTCAGCTTCTGGTCACCATTTTTAAGCTATCAGAATAGCAAAGATCCAAAAGTCCAGTAATCCACTGCTAACAAGAGAATGAACAAACAGGCACTCACAGGGTCTTTAAATCAGTACAGGGTCCTGAAAAGCATTTTGGCAACAGGCATCAAAATTTTAAATGCACACATCAGCAATTTCGCCTGTAGGAACGTATCCTGTAGAGAACCTCTAGAAACACATTCTATAGCCTTATACCCAACAAATGCTCAAGAATATTAGTGCGAGGACAGTCACTGCAATACCAATCACAAAAGATTAGATACAACTAAATATCCCTTTATTTTGCTTCAATAAATTATAGTCCCTTTATACAATGGAATATGAGGACTCCTTCAAGGGAATGACATACATCTCTAATTGGTATTATGGAACTATATATACTGTTAGGTGAAAAAAAAAAGCACGGTGTTAGAAGGAAGGATGGAGGGAGGAAGAGGGGAATGGAGGAAGGAAGGAGTACGTAAATAATTACTGCTGAGAAGATACACAAAAACTGTTAGTAATGATTGCCTCTGGAGAAAAGGGAGGGCTTCAGGTGGGAAGGAAGTATACTTTTCAATGCACACCACTCTGTACTGTTTAAACTTATTATTGTTTTTCATTTAAAAAAAAGCAGATTCATTTTTTAAAAGTCCGTTAAGCATTTTTCCCCAGAATAAGGCTAAATTAGGTTACTTTTTAACTAATGTATTGCTCATTTTCTCCCTCTTATATAACAGCAGCTAATTAAAAACTATCCCTTAAGTACACATATTATAATAAACGTTCAGTTACAAAGGACAGCTCCCCTTGGCTCCCTCTGACACCTCAAACTTAAAATGTCTCAACTGAATTCTTTTGTTATTCAACTTTCTATTAATCCAAATGTTTAATTGATACATTTAGAGAACTATAAAATAACAGCAAATTTTACATTATAATGATATACTCTCTAAATCACTAAAACAGAATAAATTATGTTCAAATAATATTTGCAGTTAAGAACCTGAATATAGTGGCTTTGCCAAGTTGCGTATGAATTCCTATCAACTGTTTGTCACTTTTTTCTGGCCAAGGACTCCTATGAGGATTTAAGGAAGGCATATTCCCCAAACTGCATATACCCACAAATACATTTACTTTTCATTCTACGGAACTGGGGGAACAGGAGGGTAGGGGTTCAGTCTCTCCTAAGTCCCCTTCATGGGTGTAAGGTTAATACATGTTCGTACTTTATGACAAGTAATATGCAAAGGAGAGCCAGACTTCCCCAGAGAAAAGAGAGATGGCCATAAACAGTGCCTCTCAATCTGAAGTGTGTGTATATAAACTTCTCTGAAGAATTTATTTAAAATGGAAATTATCAGCCTTACTCCCAGTGATAAATTCAGGGATAAGTAGGGCCTAATAACCTGCATTTGGAGAAACAGCCCTGTCTGGTGAAGCCAGACCACAGCTTGAGGAGCACTGCCTTGAAAGGTACTCCCCCTCCTCAAGAGCCTCAGGTGTTGCGATCATATTCTACAACAATGCTCTTCAAAGGCTAAGGCATGGGGTTTGGAAGGAAAAAAACAGACCTTCTATTTCCATTTATTTTTTAATTCATTCTCTTAAAATTTGTTTTGTGTGTGTATATTATTTCAAAAATCACATTGATATACTGGAACATACCCATAATTTATAAGAAAATAAACAATGTCCTGGGGATAAAAGCTCAATATTTTTTAAAATTGATAGAGTACAAAATCAAGTACTTTGAAGTCGCTTTAAGTCCCTAAATGGGAGTAACTAACTAAAGTCGCTTTAAATCCCTAAATGGGAGTAACCAAGAAGTTCCCGAAGCTTCTAGGTAATGCGTCTGCCAAATTCCACGCCATCTCTCATCCCAAGAAGTCCTGGCTAAAGGACTCCCCTTACAGTCTTTCATCTCTGCCTTATCCCCTGGGGTAACTTTGGGGAGGGAGGGTTTATCCTGAGACATCTTCCATATACTCCAAATGGGAAATCATATGTTATTTCCCATGGAAACAATGCTATTTAAGGTGGTTAGATTTTAAACTACTAACGGTTAACGTATGTGTGTGTGTGTGTGTATGTTTTTATGACTCATTTTAGAGACCTTAGTTTTAGAATATCACATCTACAGGGATGCTTGCTTAAATTCTAGATAATCTACTTAAAAACCAAACAAATAAAATCACTTATAGAATACAACCTGCTAAGCAACACAATGCTTGCATTTGACCCTGTTCCAAACCATGATATACTTGTAAAACCTTTATGATTAAAAAAAAAAATGTCTTTTAAAATTGATTTTCTATAGAACTCTGGGAGAGTGCTAACTTTAACTGCATCTTCATGAATGGGAAAGATCTGGACACATAAGAGGAAGATGTTCCAGTTTTAAAAACTGTTTTCATGTAACTTTTTGAGTATATCTGCATAGTCAATTCCAAACAAATACCTTGTGTGTTATTTACAGCTTTATTCCATCTTCCGGAGTGTTTCTGACAGTTCTACCCACCATATAAAGCATGTGTTCATGCTTTCAAATTCACACTTTTGAATAATCTGAGAAAAACAAATACAGCTGACCCATGAACAACATAGGGGTGAGGGGTGCCAACCCCCCACTCAGTTGAAAATCCACATATAACTTCTGATTCCCCAAAAACTTAATTTCTGTTGACCAGAAGCCTTACCGATAACATAAACAGCTAATGAACACGTTTGTATGTAATATGTATTATATACCATATTCTTACAACAAAGTAAGCTAGACAACAATACATTTATAGTACTGGACTATATTTACTGAAAAAAACCTGCATAAAAGTGGACCTGTGCAGTTCAAGCCCATGTTGTTTCAGGGTCAACTGTAATAAGATAAAATCGCTAAGTGAAATTTTAATGTATTCTAAAACCCAAAAGTCCTGGCTCTACTACATACTACCTGAGATTTAAAGCAAATCATTTAGCCTAAGTTTCAACTTTCTCTTCTAAAAAATGAGGGTAATAAGGTGTAATTGTCCTGTTTATTCCCAGGATTGTTGTGTTAAAGATAATAAATAGGTAGAAGTCTTTGCAAGGATATATAAATGTGTGCCTCCCCACCATGTTATACGACTATGGAAAAGTAAATTGTGTGCACTTCAGAATCAATTAAAAAAATAAATGGGCAACAAAAAATTAGGTACATGCCAACCTTCAGTCTACATTATAATTGAGTTGCTATTACTTAGTGAGAAAACTAAGTATACTAAAGTTTTGGTATAAGAAAACTAAAATCTTTTGCTATTTAACGAACTTGGATATGCTCATATTCCTCCTTAGGGTTTCAACACTGAATGAGAATGTCCTGTGGGACTTGGAAAAAAAAAAAAGTTACTCTAACAACCCCAAACCTAATGGATCCGAATCTCCAGTGGTAGAGACCTGAACGTGCCTGATTTTTTGAAAGTTCCATAGGAGCTTCTGATAACTGAGAACCACTTGATCCTACTCACCTTTATCTGAAACAAAATTCTTGAGAATTAGTATAATTGAGCATTTTATGAAAGGCGTCACCAAATTAAAAAAAATTCATAATTTGTGCTATTTCCTTGAAGTAATATAAACAAGAACTGATAGTTGCTCTAAAAACTAAATTTAATCATACACCAGCCTCCTTAGTCAACAGCTCCATCTACTGGGTAAACTTAAGGAAAATCATCCTATAATTTTAGAACCGATTTTGCTTAAAAATGAACTCGGCTATAAAATTAAAACATCAAAGACCAGTACATTGTTTTTTTCTGCAGTATCCATTTGGTGGATAGAGTTTTGGTAGATGGCTATTTTCTTGAATCAAGATAAAAACAACATTCAGAACTTTCTAAAAGTAGCCATGCCTATTCTACACAGTAAAACATTCCTGAAAAACTGTATTACCATTGACTTTTTTTTCTTTCCTGTAATCATTTAATATGCGCAGAGTGAAAAAAATAAAATAAAATACCCAGTGTGTTCTGTCTCAACTTGACAAAACAAATATACGTGTTCAACAACTTTCCCTCCTGAAAAGTCATGGAAATGGCAATTTTTAAAAATACAAAAGGAATTAAATTCATAAAAGCTCAAGGAACACAAAGGGCCATAGTATGAGCAGACAGCTGATTCTGAAGAACTTCTGGAAGACTAAAGGCCGACGTGATCACGCTGGCATATGGACTACACCTCAGAGCATGCAAAGGAGAAAGCCAAACCAGAGACATCTTTCATGCCACAGCAGAACTTTGCACCTTTCTTCCCTCACAGGCAGCAGTGACTAGTACGAAGGGCAGAAACTAAAGTGATCTCAGAGCTTTGAAGGAGACAGACCAACATTTATTTAAGAGACATTTCAAATGAATGAATGAATGAGTGAATGACGCAGAGATAAAGAAACAGGAAAAAAACCTGAGAGACTCTTTCAATCTGAGCCCATGAAATATCCAGCAAGATGAATAAAACAAAACAACACATGCCATCTAAGCATCCCCTTGTGAAATTCCAGAATCCCAAGTATACATGAAAAATCTTAAGAGTTTCCAGATGGAGTGAAAACAGGTCACCTGCAAAAGCAGAACATCAGACTTCTTATATAAAATAATAAATACTATTTTCTTTCCCTGTTACTTACATGAAAAAGTTTTTCTGTCTTTGGAAAAACTGCAATGATATCATACAGCCGGACCCTTGAAGACGTTGCTCTCTGGCAATACAAAAAGAATGTTATTGTACAGTAACAAAGAGTGTACACGTGGAATTCTAACTTGTGGTCTAGCTGCACTTATTTTAATCATGTAACATTTTTTATATGCCATTTCTGCTTTGCTTTGTATGTGGACAGAAAAGCCCACCTAAGCACATGAGGTTTCAGATCCCACCCATCACCCTCCTTCCCACATTGTTACCCTTTAACTCTGTACCAAACTGTGTTGAGATGTAAAAATCAAATTGGATAGCTCGTGCTCTTACAAGTGAGTGGAGGAGGTTGCCAGATATTTACTGAGCACCTCCTGTGTGCTGGGCACTGGGGATATGAACTCTTTTAAGGCATGTGTCTGGGCTTTCAATGGAACTCACCATTTTTTTTTGTGAGACAAGAAATACACATACTAAACATGATATGATTAGGTTCACAATAACAATACTGTTAAATAGAAATTAAAATACTAGATGTGCAAGAAAATACCTGACAGTCCTCTGACAGCAGGAAAGGGATATATCCGTTAAAGAGTTATTGCTTAAAAATGAAAATCTCGAACTTAATACCATATGTGTATGTGTATGAAAAGGCTGGGAAACTATGAATCTGAGCGCTGAATATGGGTTCGCACTGCACAGGTCCACCCATACATGGATTTTTTTTTTTTTTTATAAATCTAGTACAGTACTATAAATATATTCTCTTTCTTGTGATTTTCTTTTAAAGATTTTATTTATTCATTTGACAGAGATAGATACAGCTAGAGAGGGGACACAAGGAGGGGGAGTGGGAGAGGGGGAAGCAGGCCTCCCGCCGAGCAGGGAGCCTGATGTTGGGGCTCGATCAGGACCTGAGCTGAAGGCAGAAGCTTAATGACTGAGCCACCCAGGCGCCCCTCTTGTGATTTTCTTAATAACATTTTCTTTCCTCAAGCTTACTTTAAGAATATAGTATGTAATACACAGAACATACAAAATGTGTGTTAATCAACTGTTTTTATTATCAGTGAGGCTTCTGGTCAACAGTGAAGCTGTTAGTAGTGAAGTTTTTGCGGAGTCAAAAGTTATACATGAATATTTAACTACATGGGGTAGGGGTCAGGGGTCTCTGAATGATGGGATAATATGTGATATTTCATCTTTGCCTATTTGCACCTTTAAAGTTTTTACCTCTTACTTTGTAAAAAGAAAAGGCATTCTAAAAATCAGAGGAGGAAGCAGGCAGGAAGGGCTGCTGGGCAGACACGCTGACACAGGGCAGGCTTCAGGTCTTAGAAAAAAGTTAGGACCTAGCATTCTGTGCCCTCTGCTTGCCCACTCCCAATTGGAAAGGGTCAAAAAGGGTCCACCAGGATCCTCATGATAAAAAGAGAAAATGAACATCTTTGTGACCCATCAAAAGTCAGCTCTACCTGGGCCCAGAGAACCAGAACCCTGCCTTGCAGTTGTATAAAATACCAGAATTGGGCTTTCCGTTTTTTTTAAGCAATGCTAATTGTTGTAAAGGAGGCCAGCCTTTCTTGATGATTCCTGTTCTATGGCAGAGGAGTCCACTCCAGCTCAAGATAAAACTGCTCACATTCTCAGGGATCTTGCTTTCTCCCTCCTTCACCAGATCTTTCCCATTGGCAGGCATACTCCTCTCTCCCACCTACCAAAACCCAGACAGCAGGTTCTCATCCACCAACCTCCCTGTGCCTTCTGCTCCCCTATGGAGTCAACTTCTCAAGCAATCACACACTGTCTGCATTTCCTCACAACCCTACCATTTCCATGGAGATGGTTTTTGTTAAGGCAACCAATGACTCCCTTGTCAATATTCGAAGACATGTTTGAGCCCCTCTCCTGCTGGACTACTCGGGCTCACTGATGCTGCTGACCCTTCCTCACGTTTCCCTTCTCCCTTTCCTCATTGTTTTCCTATTTCTCACTGTCCCGCCTCAGTCTCCAATTCTAGCTCCCCCTTCTCTACTCCACCATTAAATGCTGAAGTTCCTCAGAACTCTGTCCTAGAACTTCTCTTCACATGCCGCCCATGAACCAGGGATTCTCATCCATTGCCATGACTTCATTTATTCTCTACAGAGAGATGGCTTCCAAATCAGTATCTTTAATCAGACCACTATTCTGGGGGCCACACCCCTTTTTCCAACTACCCATTTGACAACTCCACTGGAATCCTCACAATAACCTTATAACCCAAACACGGTGCCCTCAAACCCGCTCCTCTTTGTATGTCCTGCCTCAGGAAAAAGTGCCACCACCTACCTAGCAGGCTGATCAGGCCATACCAGGGAGTGGTCAAACTACATCCAATCAACCATCAAATCCTGTCAATCCTCTGCCTTCCACCAAGCCTCTCAAATCCCCTCAGCCCCTCTGATCCAGTCTCTATAATGCAAACATCATAATTTCACTCCATCAGTTAAAATGTTCAAGGGCTTCCAACTGCTCACCCAGACCTATCTCTCTAACCTCATCCCAGGTTAGCCAGCTCATGAGGTTCAGCCCTATTGGTGTTTCATTTCCCAGAAAACACCATGTTTTTCTGGGACCCAGGACCTCTGTCCAGTCCATCCTGTCTGTGGGAACACTCTCTTCTGCTCAACACCTATATAACACTTACTGATTCTTCTGGCCCCAGGTGGAACATCAACAAGGAAGTTGATGTTCCTTAGGTTGGCCCCCCCTGATACACACTCTCAGAGCATCCTTTATTTACTACCTCCAACTTTTCAAATATTCCTCACATTCTTAATTATCTGTTTAGTGCTCATCTTGTCAATTAAACTATAACTTTCCTAAGTTCAAAAATTCTGTCTGTATTATTCACAGCAATATCCCTAGCACCCACCTTATGTCTGGTTCATGTAAGTTCAATGAGTAACAGTTGTCAAAGGATTCTTTAACTGTGGTATCCCTATATACGTGCCAAGAGTAGAAGAGACTGTTATGCTATATGAATTCTGAGGACAGGGAGAGTAGGCAGGTATCATATCTGGGGGCAGGGGATTTAAGAAGGGGGTGAGATTCAGGGTGCCTGGGTGGCTCAGTTGGTCAAGCATCTGCCTTCGGCTCAGGTCATGATCCCGGGGTCCTGCGATCAAGCCCCACATCGGGCTCCCTGCTCAGCAGGGAGCCTGCTTCTCCCTCTCCCTCTGCCTGCCACTCCCCCTGCTTGTGCTGTCAAGTAAATAAATAAAATCTTAAAAAAAAAAAAAAAGTAGGAGTAAGGTTCAATATTAATCAGTACAACAACTTATAAGGCCAAAAAGAAGGAAAAATAACTTACCAAAACGTTGCAGTGAGATGGATCCGAAACGATAATCGTCAGTCTAGTTAAAACTTTGATCGGTCTTGATTTTCCCTATAAATGAAAACATTCTATCAGAAAAGTTCAAAATGCCAATGATTGATTTTCCTCTTTACTAGTGGAAAGTAGTCATTAAAAGGTGCCAGCAATAAAGGATAGTGACGATCAGTAAAAGCCAGTTTTCATTCTCAAGGAATTTATAATATAATTAGCAAAATAAAGATGTACACGTGTTAAACTACATAACAAGATTATTTAAAGGTTACAGGATTTCAGGAAAAAAGATCATCAAAGAAGTACTGAATTGATGGTAAGAGAATGCTTCATGGAAGAGCTGAGTCTTGTGGAAAAGTAAGACCGGTAGAGGAAGGAACAGTGCAGGTTAGAGAACCCTACATAAAGTTGGGCATATTTGAATAGGTATTATGGTTCTTAAACAACAAAATACTCACCTGTACAACTGGCAAAGTTGTAAAGAGTTCAGAAATAGCTACTGGTTTTTCAATTTCCTACAAAAAACAATAAACAGTCACCCTAGATTGTACATGTTAAAGGAATGAAGCGTAATGGAAAACTTAAAACAAGAGGTTTTCAGAAAAGTTAATTTCTGGTATACAGAAACACTAAATAAGTTTTGTTTTGTTTTTTTAGATTTTATTTTTTATTTATTTGACAGAGAGAGAGAGAGAGAGAGAGACAGCAAGAGAGGGAACAGAAGCAGGGAGAGTGGGAGAGGGAGAAGTAGGCTTTCCGCTGAGCAGGAAGCCCCCTGTGGGGCTTGATCCCAGGAGCCTGGGATCATGACCTGAGCCGAAGGAAGACACTTAACGACTAAGCCACCCAGGCGCCCCAACACTAAATAAGTTTTTTTAAAAAGGAAGAAAGATGGAGATCAAAGAAGCAGTTGGGAACATCAATGGATAAGAGGGATGAAAAATAGTGTTTAGATTGAAATAATCTAAAAGGTACAGTTGTTGGTCTGAAGAAAAATATACACATTTATGAGCATGTTTAAGAGGGGAATCAATTAGTAATGAGTCCACATCAATAAAATAAAAAGGACTAAATACTGTGATTACAATTCAGTCAATAACAATGTACTTCTAGAAATTATTTAAAGTTATTTAATTAACATCAGTTCAACTTTAAGAATCCTTCTACCATGCCCTAGTACTTCACAAAAAACTTTGCACTGACTCAATCGTTAACATGTAAAATAAGATAGCACACAAGAGTGTGCATTTAAGAAATATGCTCATCTGTAGCTTCCACATTACCAATATAAACAAAGACAATTGTAAATGCTGGTTATTATTAACTTCAGAAATTGTTTTTTACCTGTTTCTTTTCCTTAAATTCAACAACATGATTGATGGCAACAACTGAATAGCCAACTGAAAAGAAAAATTGAACATTCTTGTTAAACGTTAACCTCTTTCCTGTACACATAGGCTCAGCTCAATTCATGTCAAGATTAGGGGTCAGGAGGAACAGTGATTGTGGGTATGGGCTCTGATGTCAGACCGCCTGCTTTCAAATCTAAGTATTACCACTTACAAGTTACTTAATGTCAAGCTTCAAGTTTTTCCACTGTCAAATGGTGTTAACAGAACTTAGCTCACACAACTGTCAAGAGAAATAAATAAGATAATAAGCATAGGATGATATAGAGCAGCGCCTGGCACAGAGGCAGGGCTCTGTTTGACCTCTGTGATGTATTATTAGTATGATACCTTTTTTCCTCGCTCATTTCTTTTGCTTTTTACCGTTTCTACTTCCTTAAGAGGCCCCTTTCCTAGGAAGAAATGGAATAATCACTCCCTCAAACCACTGCTCACTTCTTTCCAGCTGCCCCACCATCAGTAGATTGGAACTCTCTGAGGCCAGGGCCTTGCTTTATCAGACTCAATACAGCATTGTTCTGGACATTTGGACTACCGAAAATTATGACTCCTATCTTTAAGTTACTTAAATACCAATGCGGACGGCAGGATACTAGTATTAACAGATAATGCATATTAATGCCAAAAGAATGGTTCTCTCATCTGTTTGATTTCCTTCTTTCCTCCCCGCCCCCCAAATAGTTAATGAGCATCCATTACTTGACAGGCTCCATAGAAACCTCCTTATTTTTAAATTTCTCTATCCCCACACTTTACAGTGGAAAGAAGACAACAGTCATGATTAAATCCAATAATTAAAAAGGGTCTTATCTCTCAAGGCTTTTGATTCCCTTGGATTCAAATATGGGTAACATTCTAGCACTCTGGCCATGCTGCTTCCCTCCCACCCGCCTAGTACGTCTTCCCTCTACCTCCCCTTCTTCTTAATAATATTATTCCCACAATGTCACCCTCACGTCCTTCCCCCGCTTCTTTGAATTCCGACATCATTCCCCGTCTGTGTTCAATTCCCCGAAATGCTCTGATACTGCCGTAAGGCAGAAAGGGGTGATACTAAAAGCACTGGCGTGGGAGACTTATACACTTGGAAGCCCTGCCTTCTGCCATCCATCAGCTGTGGGGCTCCATGCAAATCCCCCATCCTCTCAGAGCCTCAGTTTTTTTCAATTTGCATGGGAGAAGGAGCTGGAGCGGGTAAGAGCTCCCAAGTGCCTTCGAGTTTCCCGCTCCCAGGATCAGAGCAACACCGTGGCAGCATCAACTACCAGGGACATCCCTGAGATCCCAGGAAACCTGGACGAGGGCAGGCCCTCGAGTCCCTTCTGAACGTGGCCCGATGGTCTGGGGGGCAGCGAAGCTGGGCAGGTACAGCGGCCCGCAAAGCAGGGGAGACTCACGGTGAGCGGCGTTCTCTACCAACGAGCGAAGCGCCTTCAGGTCGGAACCCGCTCGCAGGTCTAAATCCGCGAATACAGCCATGCTGAAATCACATGACCGTCGCGCGCCCGTCTGCGCAGCCGCACGGTCCTCCCCCTCTGGCCTGCTGGGAATTGTAGTTTACCTGGGGAGTCCGCCCCTCCCTCCACTTAAATAGGTATTCACTTTAAGGTTCAAAGGCGCTTGCCTCGCCCAGAAGTACCAGCAAAAGTTAGTGTGTGGAAATCCACATCCTTACTTCAATCCTTCTTTGCCTTCTTCTGAATGAGAATGTTTGGTTTCCCTCGGAGGCGTTCACATCTCCCACCATTCCTCCTAGAAAATACTGTAGAAAGTGATTCTTTCGCGAACCGGACGCTCTTGCCAAGAGCTGGAAGCGCTTTTGAAACAGTCTTAAGAAACCCTTTTCCCTCCGCCTCCCAAAGTCCATCCTGTTCTTTAAAATGGTCTTATCGGGAAGAGGGAGAACTACAGAAGACCTCGGAGAAAGGGTCTTTATGTCCAATCAGGACAGGCGGTCCCCAGCACGCGGCTTTGTCTTGCGGTCACCGCCTCCAGCCACGAGATGGCAGGGCTCTCTCTAGGACGAGCGGTGAGCCCCAGTACCGGTTTGGCCAAAGAGGTTCGACAAGGGAGATGCAAAACTGAAATGTGTCAACTTTTCCATCTGAAAAGGGTACAAAGTGGCATATATCCCACACATTTGATGTTTCCACATTTTTGGACTTCATTTAAAAGAACGCTCGAAGATTGACAAATTATCCGATAACGTAAAATTGTGGAACTACAAGTTTACATCGGTGCTTCTCAGACTGTGACGAAGGGCCAGTCTCGCCTCCACCCCATCCTACGATACCCTACCCCGTCTCCAATTCTTCGCAGACCCGTACGTGGTCCCTTGTGCATTACCGGTAAGCAGCTCTGGCCTCATAAAACTGATTTGACAACAACTAAATTGCCCTATACTCAGCTGAATAAGAAGAGTCCACTGATTGGAGGCTTAGATATCCAGACAATACCGAAGTGCTATAAACGTTTCTGAACAGTTTCCAATTTCTGTACTTAAACAGTAAGTACATAGTCTCTGGGCTATGGACCACACCTTGATTAGTCCTTCTTTACATGCTTTCTTTCCTGATTTCAGAAGGGAATTTTAAGAGGGCTCTGTTCCATGTGGTAGCACGCAATTCTCCTTTTGGTTAAATTTAATAAAGAAGAAATATTTTGCTTTTTCCCAATACTTGGTATTTCCTAAATAAGAACAGAAGAATTTTTTACTTCTGTAAATAGAATGACGTCATGCAAAGCAAACTCTGCTTTTCATCAGACAATCTAGTGTTAATTTTGCAGGATCATACAGGCATCTTCACCTATGACCACTAAATCTAGATTGGTCAGAAATGTGACCAATGTGTGGTGAAGGTGAATAAGATAACTGATTCTTTGATGTCACCATTAGACTAAAGAGGGCTTCTTTCTTTGAGAGTCATGGTGCTCTTGTTGTGAACTGTACCATTTAAACTTCTTTTCTCATTTTCACCCGAGGCCTAGGTGAAGAGGAAAAGAAAGGGGGAGAAAGAAAATGAGTAGATAAGAGTCACTGAACTCTTTACTGAGGGCCAGCTAATTTGGCCAGCCAATTTGGTAAGTATTTACTTAGATATCTTATTTAATTTTCAAAGCAACTGTGAGTTAAGTACTAGTTTTTTGCTTTTGTTTTTGTTTAGCAACATCTGCATTTTACATCTGAGAGATCTATGGCTCAGGTAATAGGGATAGAACTACATGTAGATCCGGGCAGTTTGGCTCAGTTTTCCCTTCCCGTACTGTCTGCTGGGCAAGGCAAGCCGTGGGGAGAGTTGGAGGTTGGGAAGGGAGGAGGGAGAGATAAGATGGGATGGTGATAGGGGAGAAGAACAAGGAAGAAGGGTCAGAAGTTAGCCTGCAGGGGAAGCTGAGGCAGCAAGGATCTGGAGTTTGAAGGAGACCCTGAAAATTTCTGCCTGGAAAATAACAGTACTGCATAATTACTCTATGTACTTTGTGTCCATTATCTGATTTATCCATTTTGTATCCACTTTGTATCCATTATCTGATTAATCATCACAACCAGCCAATAAGGGAGATATTGTTATTCCTGTTATATCTGAGGTCAGAGAAGATGGCTGGCTCTTGAGTCATTTCCTTTTCCTTGGGGAGTTTAGAAAGAAAGGGTGGCTTTTGGTATCCAAAGCAACCTTTGAGCCCTTCTTGGTCTCCCCAAAGGCCTGTCTTTCTTGAGCTGATCCCCAAAAGTCAGTGTGTGTTCAGCTAATCTTTGTCCTTATCCTCCCTTCACTCGGTTCCCCTTTCATAAATGAGCACTTCACTGGGCCCCTGTCCTCTGGCAGCTTATGATTGAGGTGGGGGACAAGGCAAGAAAGCAGTATTATAACCCGATTTGCACAGGTGTGTCAGCAGCATCCGAAAGGGTCTTCTCTCCCAGATTGAGGGGGAGTTTGGGAGAATTGGAGGAGATAAACGATGTCTTCCTGGAGGAGGGAATGCTGGATTTAGATTGTGATGCATGGAATTGAAAAGTAACAAGATGCAGAGGTTTGGGGTTTGGATATCCAGAACTGGCACAAAGTAGACAGTGCTCAGTCAAAAACCCATGAGCTCTTGTTCACCTTCATACCCACATCATCACAACTGTAGCTGTTGGATGTATTCAATTATCTAAACACATGGCCAGAAATTCACTGAACTGTGCATATGGTGTGCTGGCATGATATACCAGCGACCCCAACGGAACCCCCTCTCTTATTCCCAATGATGGAGCACTTACAGGAGCTTCTGTGCAGATCAAAAAATGGTGCCCTTCCTCTTGTGTTTGTATTTGCTCCCATTCACCACATGGCTGGTAAGTCTGTGTAGTGAACAATCTGCCCAGCTCTTCCCAGAGCTCCTGATAAAACATACTAGAGTAGTTAATTGCTAAACCTAGAATTCTAATGGGACTCCATAAGACCTCACCAATCCAGGAAGCCTCTCTTGATAATTCCTCTCATCTTCTCGTCTTCCCCTACAAACTCCCGTTACTGACCCGATATCTTCCAAATTTATCCATCTTCTGAGCCAGGGTAGTCTATCCCTGTTTGCAATGTTAGTTGTTGTTGTTGTTTTTTTAACATGCAATTAAAATGAAAGTGAAATTTTTAAAATATCTATATTTCTATTGAAAGTTTGAAAATGAAAAACAGATGGAGAAGGCTTGTATATTATAAAAATTAGCCATGTGAAAATAAAGAATATTCTTACCTCTTTAAGATGCAAAGTATGCCTGTGACAAAAGAATACAACTGAAGAAGACATTAGGAAAGGGGCGCCTGGGTGGCTCAGCCGTTAAGCATCTGCCTTCGGCTCAGGTCATGATCCCAGGGTCCTGGGATCGAGCCCCGTTCCCTGCTCCGTGGGAAGCCTGCTTCTCCCTCTCCCACTCCCCCTGCTTGTGTTCCCTCTCTCACTGTCTCTTTCTCTGTCAAGTAAATGGATGAAATCTTAAAAAAAAAAAAGACATTAGGAAAGAAATTGAAGAAAGAACCGGTATTTGGAAAGATGTGTGCTGATAAACTTAATGAATGGAAAGAGGAGGACTGAAATTTCAATCAGAATTGTTTTTTTTTAATACAAGTAAAATAAATGGTCCTTATTCGTCAGGGTTCTCCAGAGAAACAGAACCAAAAAAGTGTGTGTGTATCATATTAGTGATAGGCTCAGGGGATTATGGAGGCTGACAAGCCCCAAATCTGCAGGTGGTCAGCTGGAGACCCAGGAGAGCTGCTGATGTAACTTCAGTCTGAAGGCTGGCAGGCTCAAGACCCAGAAAGAGCTGATATTTCAGCTTCAGTCCAATGACAGAAAAAACACAAAACAAAACCAAAAAACATTGTCCCAGCTAGAAGGCAGTCAGGCAGGAGGAATCCTCCCTTACTTGAAGAAGGATTGGACCTCTTATTCTATTCAGGCCTCCAACTGATGGATGAAGCCCCCCCCCACCCCCATATTAGGGAGGTTAATTCTGCTTTGCTCAGCCAACTGATTCAAATGCTAATCTCATTCAGGAAAAAACCCCTCATACCCACCCAGAATAATGTTTGACCAAATATCTGGGTACCCTGTGGCCCAGTCGAGTTGATAGATAAAATTACCCATCACAGTGATGCTGCCTTGAAATCGTGGCATAGTAAGTGAAACCAAAAATTACTCAGGCAACTACAACTTCTTAACCAAAGGCAAGTTTACAAGGAATGTTTATTGAAAGCAAAAGAAAGAACAGGTCCTAAACAGAAATTAGCCCCTGTGAACATAATAACTATAAATTCTATGGCTCAGTATGTTGGAAATACAGCTTGGAACTTGCAGGATAAATGACATTTAAAAATCAAGTTATTTTGGGCATTTTCTATGGCAGTTGATAATCAAGTAGATATATAAAAGCTATTTGTGTTGTTGAAAATTTGGATATGACTAAATATCATCTGGAAATGGTGCCCCAAAAAAGGCACATCATTAGGAAGTGGCTTTTTTGTGTGTGTATGGAGAAGAATTTTGAGAATTTTAAAGCAGATTTGTCAGAATTGGTAACCATGACTACAGATGGGATTCCTGCAGGGGTCATTTTTAACATCAGACTTATGAAAACATAAGCACAATGTGACAAGATTTTGTCGAGACACAGAATTTTAGCCAATTTATTGTGCCATTGACTAGAAACCATTTTGAGCTCTAAACTTAAATACTATACAAAAATAATAGCCATGGTAGTTAACTACACAGTTCATGCTCCAAATATCTGTAAATGGATGTAGTGGATACTGAAAAAATTTTGAATCGCAGAAAGAGATTTCCTTGTTAATGTTATCAAGGAAAATATCTTCAGCTTGGCTCATCAGGGAAGACTGGGTCAGATTTAGTCTCCTTTTGGTTGATGATATATCTCCTCTAGATATTCTGATCTCCCCCATCTCCCTTTTAAAAAAAAATCACACACACTGATTTGTTCATAGATAGCAAAATTGTGTCTTTGGGAAATTCATCTGGCTAGGAATAATCTAAGTCATTTTCTGCACAGAAACTGGTTTCCAGCTATGAAAATTATGGTCTAACCTCATACTGTCGCATCAAGACTATGATCCAAAAAAAGTATTCTGATTTAAGCATTTAAACTTTATGATAATACTGCTTAACTTGTCCTTTTCAATTCATATCATTACTATGAATGAAAATTACACAAGGAAGTTTTGCTATTTAAGGACCTATATAATAGCCTCAACCTTGCATCTTGGCCTGGAAATCGTAAAATATATATATTATCCTTTACAGAAAACGTTTGATGAACCATTCTTTAAATCAATGTTCCGCAACAGTGTTGATGCCCTCTCTTCTACCTCCCAGCCAACTGTGTGTGTGTGTGTTGAAAAATTATGTGGTATTTTTTTTGTTTTTTTTCTTTAAATTTTTTATTGTTATGTTAATCACCATACATCACATCATTAGTTTTTGATGTAGTGTTCCGTGATTCATTGTTTGTGCATAACACCCAGTGCTCCACGAAGAACGTGCCCTCTTTAAGACTATGTGGGTATTTTTTTAGACTTAGTGTTGTCACAATAATTGAGAAGTGGGATGGCTGCTACTAGCTCTAGCAGGAAGGGCCCAGGGATGCTAACTCTCCTGCAATGTATGAGAAAGTCTTGTCAGATGAACACTTGCTCCTTGTCTGGCATGGGCAAAGCTTGTTTGTTGTATTTTTGAATCTAGAACCTAAACAGGTTTTCTATATAAATGCACAGCAATTTTTTTTCACAATTTTTTTATATACACAGAAGTTTCCAGGAATATAACTATTGAGTAAACAGACTATACTTTACTTTGCTTGGAATTATGAGTTGGTTAGAACTGCAAGAAAACTAGAAGAGTTGTTCCTCATTTCAAAAAATCATGTCATTGCAGTAATACTGCTGCTGTTATTCGGGTTGACAGTGCGGGGCCCCCTGCATCACTCTGCATTTGTAGCACTCACATTTATGGTGACTCACATATATACATATTGCCCTTATAGACATACATATGCATATATCATCATCTTATATACACAATCTAATACATGTTAAATAAGTAAATATATATATTTAGGCTTTACTTACAAATATTGCATGTAAGTTAGAAGTACTGACAATATTCAGTTAGTTATTTTAAATCTAAATTCAGGGCGCCTGGGTGGCTCAGTCAGTTAAGCATCTGCCTGCAGCTCAGGTCATGATCCCAGGGTTCTGGGATCAAGCCCCACATTGGGTTCTCTGCTCTGTGGGGAGTCTGCTTCTTCTTCTGCCCCTCCCCCTGCTCGTGCTCTCTCTCTCTCTCTCTCAAATAAATAAATAAAATCTTTAGAAAAATAAATCTAAATTTAAACATATTAGAATCTAAACATACTTATTTAAAAAGTGTCCCCCATATTTATGGAACCCTGTCCCCTTTCCTCCAGTCTACCGATGAAATTTCTAGTTGAACTGAGATGTTAGCTCTGTGAATTCTTTGGTTTCCCCAGTCAGGTCCAACGCCTCTTTCTGTGGGCGCATCTTTAGTTCATTCCTATACTCTGAGGCTTTGCATATTGTACTACAACTTGTAGTATTAGACACTCAGTAAATGTTGACTCAATCAATGAGTGAATGCTGCGAAGAACCTCATTTTACTTTTAATTAGTCCTTCAGGTTCAGAGCATGAAAGCCGACATTGTTGAATTTGTTCCCCGACAAAAGTTCTGCATGGGAGTTTTTCTCTTTGTGGAATTTGTATCCAGGAATAGATTTCCCACTAGGGGGTGCGCAT
Source organism: Eumetopias jubatus (assembly GCF_037043125.1). Lineage (NCBI taxonomy): Eukaryota > Metazoa > Chordata > Mammalia > Carnivora > Otariidae > Eumetopias > Eumetopias jubatus. The sequence continues at coordinate 37,019,638 of NW_028274823.1, forward strand.
GTACCACTTATATTTCAAAAAGGGTCCTAGCATGAAAAAATGGAGTAATTTAAAAATAAGTGTTCTTGGATCTGTTCTTTGATTTTCTTTTTATCTTTTCTTATGACGATTTTTAAAGGTTACGTTTATTTTGTAAAGAGAATGAAAATTTTCTAAATGGAAGGAACAAAAGAAAAAAAAGTACATTTTTGTCGTCAGCCTTAACGGACAATGGAAAGGTAGCATAATTAAAGGATGCATATATCTAAAATAAAACAAAACTTGCAATTTACTTTTACGCTGAGGAATTCTTTTACATCATGAATGACACTTGGTTGTAGGCATTATTCTGCACTCAGTTTATTTGACCAATGTTTATTGAACCCCTAGCACATGGCAGAAATAAGAAAATATCCTTGTCTTTGGGAAGTTCAAAGTCTAGTGGGAAGAGAGTTGGGGAAAGGTAAAGCATATTGCACTGGTAGATGCTAGAATAAAGAGATGAAAAAAATGCTTCAGGAATCTAGAAAGGATAAAACTAGCTATGGTAAAGGGGGTCGTCACAGAGAAAGGGGCGTTCCTGGTTCCAGCCTAGCTAGCTGCTCTTATCCCAGCTGAGCCTCCCCACTGTCTGTTGACAGATTTCAGTCATTGTCATGAGGATGGGTGTTCTGACTTCCGTCTCTGTGCTATGCTCCACAGCCCGACTGGTAGCCATAGGGTAGTATTTGGATATTTATATGTCAACATCTTAGCACGACATTTGCCCAAGCGTTCTGGTTTTCCTAGTCTTTCCTCATCCAGTTCTGGGATCAAGGGACACCCCAGCAAATTAGTTGAGTGAGGCAATGGGGTGTAAAAGTGAGAAGCTGAAAAACTTTGGAGAAGTAAGAGAGTAACTCTGTAGCAAGTCAGCTGCTTTGGGCATTGAAAATTACTGGAACCCCAGTCAGCATGGTATTAGTATGCTTAACTGACTAGTGAGTTGCCAGTAGATCCTATGGCATAGAAAGCTTTATTTTACTTGTGTTTCTTAAAGTAAATCTAGATTGTCAGAATATGCTGGTTTTAGGGGAAAAGACTCTCCTAAGCTTATGTCCTATGGATGGGTATGTGTGTGTCTGCATAGATAGGATTAAGCATATGCTTGTGGATGAGCTAGATGAGTACCTAGAGGGAGGAAGAGCTTATAAAAAGAAGGTAATTAGTGTTGTAGGACTCGGCTCCTCTTCTCTACTACCCCGGAGCAGTTTTGAGAGAGGGAGATTACCAGTTGGAAACATCAGAAAGCTATAGTCTCAAGTGCCCTCATTGACAATTTTATGAGACTGCTGTTATAGGAAGTGAGAGTTTAGACAGGTTTTATAGTTCTTAAAGCAGCAGAGTTATTTTTTAAGTAAAAGAAATAAAAGGGATGAAAACGAACAACACAATCTGATTTAAATGCCAACACTTCTCTTATTCTCTCCAGTGTAACTGCTAAAGAGTGGGCAGGCAGGGGGAGGGTGAAGGAAGCAACACCTTGGTATGGATTTTCAACACTAGGAAACCAAGGACAAAACAAATAACACATTTAGGTGAGTGTTTAGGTATTTTATGGACATTTCACGAGGCTCTACCTTTAGCTTTTCATTACAAGAAAAATATGGAAACGTATACCTGAGATTTTTAGTGTTTTTATGAAGAGAGGATTATTTGTTAGTCAAGGTTAGAGGGAAACAAAGAATTCCAGATAGTTTTGTCAGGATTTTGGAATAATGATAGATGAAATCTAAACTCAGCATAAGCAAGGTAATGCTGCAGAAGCTGAGATTTTCAATAACTATGTTTATGCATTGTGACAGCTTATAAATTAAAAACCTAGCAACTCTAAGGAAATACACCCAGCCATCACCAAGGATAATGTAATAGAGGTAACTGTTCTATAAAAAGGGGAGTTTGGATCTGATGCTATATGGAAAGTGGAAGAGGAAGTCAATTTGAAAGTAGTATTTTACTGATTATTTGGTGTCCTACAATGAAAAAAATGAAGGCAAAAAACATCAGAAGCTGCTATGAAATAAGTAGCCCGGGTAAGAGCTGGTAGGAGTGTAGGTGGCAAATTATATTAACTGTAGATTCAAATAATAAAACTATTGCTTTTAAATTCTTTGTATAATTCATTAATGTGGCATATTACTTACAAGAGCCAAGACAGAATGTAAGTTGGCCTGATTACTCAGGGGGGAAAAAGAAGAGGAAAGTCAAAATAAGTTAAAATGATTGAAGAGTTCAAATAAGTCAAAAGTAGCTTGTGAAATTACCCCCTTAAAGAATTTTTAAGAGTCCTTGAGACAATTCTAGACTCGAAGAAAATTGAACCATTTCAGTGTAGTCATATATGATCTTGTAAACTTCTCTCAACCTCTATTTCCCTCTCTGTCTTGAAGGGTAAACAAATGGTTTCTTAGATGCCTTCCAACTGCAAACTAGTTTTCTTTTGTCTGAAGTTATGTTTAATACTAACATAAGATTGAAGACATTTCCTCATACATTTTCTTAACTACTAAATGGTATTGCTTTGCAGCCTACGTAACTATCTTCCACCCTTCCTCTGACTCAATGTATTGATCTGCTTATCTCAGAGGAGAGACCCTGACATGTTCAAATAGTGACCATTAGCCCACCATGTAGGGATTTTTTTTTTTTTACTTAAAAAATTCTGTTTTTGAATGTGTAGAGGGAAGAATATGGGCATACTAATCAGATAAACCTCGGTTGGAAACCTAGCTATTACTTACCAGCTGAATGCAGTAGCAACTGTGTTTCCTTATCTGGAAAAATAGGGCTAATACCCACCTTGAAGAAAGAGTATTATTCAGCTCTCAGATCAATACATTTTGAGATTTGTTCCCTTTCTTCCCATTTATAATCTGCTAGGGCCTAACTAGAAAAGAAAACAGATTTGATTATTTTTAGAGTCTTTAAAGAAATCACTGCTAGCTTCCAATAAAACCTTTATACAAGATGGAGTGAAGTAAGTCTCACAAATAATAAAAATCAGCCACTCTTACAGGGTTTGAATACCAAGGGAATTTTAGGCAATAGGCACTAAGTCAACATACACCTCCAGAATTCTTCTGCAGAACATTATAACCGGTCATTTCTTCGCTTATGGGCAAGATTTCCAGAATACCATGGGAAAATTAACCCTCATTTCAGTATATTAAGCTTTGAAGTCAGAATATAAATATGAGATTTTTAGCGTTTTTATGAGGAGAGGATTATTTGTTAGTCAAGGTTAGAGGGAAACAAAGAATTCCAGATAGTTCTGTCAGGATTTTGGAATAATCCCAGGTCTATTTTCAGACCGCGAGAGGCCTGTTTCTAGACGCTAGAGGGTTAGTCACAATGGGTTTAAGCCCCGTGTTGGTCCCTTCCCCAGAGCCCCCAGCTCCCCCTGGGTGCCAAAGCCTGAAGGCATCCCACCCTCTCCCTGCTTTCTTCTGAGTTCCCACCCCCACCCCATTCGGCTGCTTCTCCTTTTCTATCTTCGCTTTCTCCCATAAGTGGGCAAAATAGGAAACGGAAGTATCTATTTGTTGCTTGGTGTAGTGCTCGAAAAGGTTTTTTAATTAAGAAAAAAAAATCCTCTCCAGGTTGTTCATTTTGCAATGTGTCCGAGCGTCCGCCGGCCCCCGAGTCCTCCCCCATCCAAGTGTCGCTCATTCTGTGAGGACGCTCGAGTCTGTCGGAGGGGGTCTGCGCCTCCAGCCGCACAGAGGGATCTGTGAGCGAACGGGCTCGGGATCCGGGGAGGCGCGGGAAGCACCGCCCCCCGCCCGGCGGGGAGGTGCGGGAGAGGCGGCGGCCCGGCCCAGCCGGGGAAGCCCGTCCCGGGAGCCCGAAGGGCGCGGGCAGCGGCAGCAGCACTGGCAGTGGCGGCGGCGGCGGCGGCGGCGGCGGCGGGGACGCGGCGTGGCTGCCGCAGGGAAGCGGCGGCGGCGGCAGCGGCGGCGGCAGCGGCGGGCGCGAGGGGCGGGGCGCACTCCGCAACTTCTGCCGCTGCCTCCCGGGCGCGCTCGGCCGAAGCGCGCGGTTGTTGCGCGCTGCGGGCTGCAGGGCGGCCAGCCGAGCCGTGCCCGCGGGCCCGCGAGCTGCGCGTCCCGGACGTCCGTCGGTGCCGGAGGAGCCTCCCGCAGGGAGTCTCGGCGCGGCCGCGCTCCCGCGTGGTCCGCAGCGGCTGGGGCCCCGGGACGTGCGGGGCCGCGAGGCCGAGCCGAGGCGCCCCCCAGTGGCCGGCGCGCGCTCCATGGCTGGGCCGGGCGGAGCGGAACCGGCGAGGTGAAGCCCCCCCGGGCCGGCGGCCGGAGCGCGTGGCGGGGGTGCCGGCTCCATGGGCAGCAGCGCACAGCGGCAAGATGATGGACGTTAACAGCAGCGGCCGCCCGGATCTCTACGGGCACCTCCGGTCTTTGCTCCTGCCGGAGGTGGGGCGCGGGCTGCCGGACCTGAGCCCCGACGGCGCCGGCCCGGTCTCGGGCTCCTGGGCGCCGCACCTGCTGCGCGGGGTCCCAGAGGTAACGGCCAGCCCGGTGCCCACCTGGGACGCACCGCCGGACAATGTCTCCGGCTGCGGGGAGCAGATCAACTACGGCAGAGCCGAGAAAGTTGTGATCGGCTCCATCCTGACGCTTATCACGCTGCTGACGATCGCCGGCAACTGCCTGGTGGTGATCTCGGTGTGCTTCGTCAAGAAGCTCCGCCAGCCCTCCAACTACCTGATCGTGTCCCTGGCGCTGGCCGACCTCTCGGTGGCCGTGGCGGTCATGCCCTTCGTCAGCGTCACCGACCTCATCGGGGGCAAGTGGATTTTTGGCCACTTCTTCTGCAACGTCTTCATTGCCATGGACGTCATGTGCTGCACGGCCTCAATCATGACCCTATGCGTGATCAGCATCGACAGGTAAGGGCCGGGCCGCCCCGTCCCGGGGTCCGGCTGCGGATGTGCTGGCAGCTCCACCGCGAGCGCTCGCCTTTCTTGGGAGGATAAGCCAGACTCCTCGGCGGGATGAAGGGCTGCGCCTAAAACATCAACCCCCACACATCAACCCTACACCAACCGAGCAACTACAGTTATAGCATAGTCTATATACACCTTTAAAAAAAGAGCCCGAAATGTTCTAGTTTACTGTAGTGAGGGTTTTAAGACCAAAGTTATTTTAAGTATTGGCAATTCCAGCACGGGGTCCCTTGGCTTGGTTTTTAGAAGGAAGGGATTTGATCCTTTCTGAGCTTGACAAACCCTTGCTGTGAGTCTGAAAGTGTCATTTCTTACTTTAAGAAATCAGTCGTGAAAAGCCTCCTTGCTTCCAGATTGTGGGAGCTGCCCCCAGGCAGGGGACTGAGGAGGGTTCCAGAATTGGGGGTTCTACATGTCTAAACGTTGCACCCCTATGATTGATGGTTCTGAATCTCATTCTCCTGGACGTCTGATTTTAGTGTTTGGAAACGCTGTCTGGGTCCTGCAGGCTTGCTGACTGGAGCCTTACTCCCTGTCTGAATGGTTGGTTCTAGCCTTTCATCATATCCCTTGAGAATCTTCTCTTGAGAACTCCCCAGTGGAGTAATTGCAACAGAGGCTGACCATCTGTCAGAGATACTGGGGGAAAAAATTCCGGTAAAATTCTTGGGTGTCAGATTGGGCTAGGAGACCCCCGAGGATTACAGGATGCTGCAATGGAGCTAGTCTTTGGTACCTGAAACACTGTGCAACTGACAACTCGAAGGATGGTTCCAATGTTCTTTGGCCACCTAATAACTCTGTTTCTCTTGAAACCGAAATAGTAAACCTTAGTGTTCATCCACATAATTCTGCTGGTGTTTTAAAACCCGCACAGGACTGGTATCCTCTTGTGTTTAATGATACAGAGAAACAATTGCTTATTTTCTTTGTGGACCTACAGAACCTTTAAATGTATAAACCCTTCAGCATAGAAGAAATGATTGATGCCTCCACACTTAAAATGACAGTGCCTCAAAGGATGGTTTAGCAGGAAACTGAGATTTTCTTCCTTTTCCTCCCTGTAAATACTGCTATTTGTGGTTTGTTGGTATTTAACATGTCCTGTTTTACTGCTTGACCAGGGTTTATAATTACTGAATAAAGAGAATGATAGGAAAGGGGATATTTTCAAGGAAAAAATATATTGTAGCTACGTTTAAAGATCTAGGTTATTTTTAAAGAATTGACCCTGCCATTTTGTATATCATGTTAGGTAGGAGCTTCTGAGAGCAAACAAGGAATTAATTTTAAGAGTAGTGCACGAATGGCATATATGAGAATATTAGCTCCAAACTTGACAGCTGAAGAAGTTCTGAATTACTGTAGTTAAGAATGACAAAAACATATGCACTCACAGTCTGGCTGTGGCAACAGGAAATAGGAGAGTGCATGCAATATACATAGTAAGTATATAAATGAATTGTAAGCATAAAAATTGGACTGCTAAGCCAACCAAATCGGCGCTTCTTGCATGAATGGAGTCCTTTTAAATGGAACTTAGTGTAGTACAACACATATAAATTTATGCTGCAAGAAATGCATTTATAATTTTTTCCCTTTCATAATTGATAAATGATACGTAAACAGCACAGTATCCTAACTCATCTCCTAGCACAGCCAGTGCTTCTGTCCTGCTGGGCACATTCAGGTTTGGCTTGGGACCACCCTGAGATTCCTGTATGTGAGCTAAAGGCTTTCTTCACTCAGTGTGCACATGTGACTTACCAGCAAGCAGCAGGAATATCTCGATGACAGAGGTTAATCCTTCTTGGCAAGAGTTTCCAGTTTCTTCATCCAGTATATCCGTACGATTCTCACAAATTGTGGTAATATAGGGATATAGAGTCTCTTTATTTCCTATGAGAATTGCTCCATTGGTGAATTCTGCTTAAAAAATTATTTTGGAGGATGAACATAGGTTTTTTTTTATTTTAGATAAAATGAAGAATTGATAACACTGGAAGACACAGATTGCTTTTCTTCCAAGAACACACAAAAATAAAAATGAGAAAAAGGAAAATGCATTTGATATCTAAGGTGAATTACTTCTGGAGACTGTTTTCTTCAGTTTTATTGTAGACTATGACCAATGATATACAAATGTGCTAAGAAAATATGAAAAATTTTCGTCTTCATTTGTTCATTCCCTCTTGAGTACAAGGTTAGGTTACAGTGTACTTTGTGCAGCATAATCAAAGATGAATAATAGTATTCCTGCCTTTGAGCTCTTACTGTATTGTGAGAGTTTGGATATCTTTTGAGCACTTAACGTGTCCAAAATGGAACCTTTGATTTTTCTTAACCACACCCCACCTTACAGGGATGCTTTTCTAGCCTTTTCAAATGCAATTCCATGCTGTTCTTCTGCAGAGTCTTCAACATTCCCTTCCCCACCCTTCTCAGATGATGATTCATGATCATTGAAGAAGTAGCAGTCAATGGATGGGAGCTTCATGATCTCTCCACTACCAAACAGTCTTTCTTACATCTGTTCCCTTTTTATTTCTGCCCAGTTAAAAGGTGAGAAGACATTGTTCCCCGGCAAAGACCAAACCACCTGCGCTCCCCATCCCACCCCCTCTCATCTCAAGGATCTTGTTCCTTCCTTGATCCCTCTTCTCTTCTTTGTCTTCAGTGTTTCCTCTCAAATGGGTCAAGCTTGATCTTCTATTTTCCTTTGGCCTTATTTCTTTCTGTAGTTACTTCTCCAGTTCACAGTTAAGCTACTCAAAGAACTGTGCCCACAAGCTGTCTTTATTTCCTTCCTCCTCAGGTAGATGTTTGGCACTCTCAGGTCTACTGAAGTATTTTAATGGGCCTTCCTGGTTTCATTTCTATCCATCTCTCATCCATTGGCCATGAAGTAGCTAGAATGATCTCTTCTAAAAAAATTTGTTTTAAGTGAAATAACATTTACCTATAGTGAAATGCACAGATATTAAATGCATAGCTTGATGTGTTCTGACAAATGTCTATACCCATGTAACCAACACTCCAATGGGGATATAGCATATTTTTATAATTTTAGAAAGTTGCCTTGTGCCCCTTTCAGAATGATCTTTTAAAACTAGAAATCAGGGGCGCCTGGGTGCCTCAGTCGGTTAAGTGTCTGACTCTTGATTTTGGCTCAGGTCATGATCTCAGGGTCCTGAGATCTTCAAACCCCGGGTGGGGCGCTGCACTCAGTGGGGAGTCTGCTTGAGATTCTTTCCCTCTTCTCCTATCCCCACTTGCTCTCTCAAATAAGTAAATAAATCTTTGAAAAAAATAAAAATAGAAATCAAATTATATTTTACATGCAGTTTAAGACATACAAAAGAGCGCTATACATTGTTTAGGTGAGTTTATATAAAGAGTAAAGGAAAAAAGAGTGCAGAGGAATGGTGAACACCTCACTCATGGGAGTGGTTATCTCTGGGTGGGGGTGGGGGTGAGGAGGTATGAGGGAGTGACACGCTTACCAACTGTACCGGTAATGTTTTGTTTCTAATTTTGATAGTTGATACAGTCTTGTTATTCTTTATATAACTTTCTGTATGTCTGAAATATATTTTTAATGTCTTTTGGAAATACATATAGAAAATGAACAATCCTAAGTATAGAGCTTGATGAATTTCCATAACGCGAACACTTTGATGTAATCTGCCACTAGATCAAGAAATTGAACATTACCAACCTCCCAGAGGTCCCCTTCTGCCCCTTTCCAGTTTCTGATACTCCAAGGATAACTGTTATCCTGACTTTTAGCATCATGAATTAGTTTCACTTGGTTAGAACTCATATAAATGGAACAATATAGTATGTACTCTTAATTCTGACTTCTTTTGCTCAATATATCTGTGTGATTCATCCATAGTTTATAGTCTTTTGGTACTTTATTTTGTTTTATTTTATTTCAATTTTTTTGGTGAGTAATATTCCATTTAATTTGTTTATCAATTCACCTGTAGATGGACATTTGAATTGTTTCCAGTTTCTGGATATTACTAATAGTGCTGCTATAAACATTTATTTGTATACAAGTCATTTTGTGGACTTGTTTCCATTTGTTTTGGGTAAATACAATACTGTATAGTAAGGTTCTTTATTGTATTTTAATTCTATTTACCCCCTTACATCCTTTGTGTTATTGTTGTCATGCATTTTAATCTACATATTTAAAAGATCTTTTAGATATTATTTTTGTTACTTTAGACAGTCAGTATTCATTCTTATTTCCCCACACATTTACCTTTGCATTGCTCTATATTTTTTTCCTACATTAACATGCTTTCATCTGGGATTATTTTCTTCTGCCCAGTTAAACTTTCTTTTTTTTTTTAAATTTAATTTTATTATGTTATATTAGTCACCATACAATACGTCATTAGTTTTTGATGTAGTGACCTATGATTCATTGTTTTTGTATAATACCAGTTAAACTTTCATTAGTGTTTTTAAAATCTTTTTTTTTTTTTAAGATTTTATTTATTTATTTGAGAGAGAGAGAATGAGAGATAGAGAGCACGAGAGGGAAGAGGGTCAGAGGGAGAAGCAGGCTCCTCGCTGAGCAGGGAGCCCGATGCGGGACTCGATCCCGGGACTCCAGGATCATGACCTGAGCCGAAGGCAGTTGCTTAACCGACTGAGCCACCCAGGCACCCTCATTAGCGTTTTTAAAAGTGAAGGTTTGTTAGTAAAAATACTGTCAGTTTTTATTTATCTGAAACTGTCTTAATTTTGCCATCATTTTTGAATGACATTTTCTCTGAGTATGTAATTCTATATTTGAGGGGTTTTCAGCACTTTAAAACATTCTTCCATTGTCTTCAGGTTTCCATCAGTTCTGTTGAAAAATCAGCCATTAACCAACATTATTATTATGCCTTTGAAGATAATGTGTCTTTTTTTCTTCTGCTTACTTTTACGATTTTCTCTTTAGTTTTAGTCTTTAGTTTTTATCAGTTTTTCTGTGATGTCCCCAGGTGTGGCATTATTGATCATTTTTTGCTGTTTGTGGTCAACCCTGCTGGGGTTCTTAGTAATTTTTGTATTTGTGCATTAAAGTCTCTAATCAGTTTGCTCTTATCTCTTTAAGTAATTTTACTGTCCCATTCTTTCTCTCTTCTGTGTCTCAAATTTACATAATTTAGAACTTTTACTCTATCACACATGTCTCTTACACTCTTTCTTTATTTTCCATTTTCCATTTTCCTCTGTGCTTCAGTTTTAAAAAAATTTTTGACCTGCCTTCCAATTTATTAATCATCTCTTCTGCTTGTCTAATCTGTTGTTCAGCCTTATCTATTGAGTTATTAATTTCACACTCCTAAAAGGTCCATTTGATCCTTTTTTTCTGATTTGATCCTTTTTCTTGATTCTAATTCTCTGCCTTATGTAATTTCTCTTTCTTGTTATTATACTCTTGAGTATACCTAGTCTCTTTTTATACTAATTCCAATATCTGAATCACTTGTGGTTTCTTTGTCTGTGATCTTTTTTTTTGTTCCCTTCTGGGTTTTGCGTCTATGTCCTGGCATGCCTAGTACATTTGATTATATACTCAGTATTTTGTATGAAAAATTATAGATGTTGTAGATGATGTTGTTTTCCTTGAGAGAAAATAGCTGCTAGGCAGGCATATTGGTGGACTTATTATTGTAATCCAGTTAGGGGTTGTGCTAACTATAGGTAATGTTTTAGGTTTTTTTTTGTGTTTTTTTAAATATTTTATTTATTTACTTGACAGAGAGAGACAGTGAGAGAGGGAGCACAAGCAGGGGGAGTGGGAGAGGGAGAAGCAGGCCTCCCGTGGAGCAGGGAGCTGGATGCAGGGCTCGATTCCAGGACCCCGGGATCATGACCTGAGCTGAAGGCAGACGCTTAATGACTGAGCCACCTGGGCGCCCCTAATGTTTTAGTTTTGCTAGAGCTCTGTCTGCTACTGGCTGATGCCTCTTTCTGGGGTGTAGCCTTCTTGGGATTTCAGCTAAAAGCATGGGGTGTTCTCAGTGTCTTCTCCCCCTGGCTTGTTCAGAACTGTAATTGTTCACTCCTCAGCACTGTGAGATGGTTAAAACTCCTACTGAAAACCTTTTGGGAGCTTTCTCCTTGGCTTCTCAGCCTCCTGCCCTGCACAACTTCAGAACTCAACCAACATCTTGAGGGGGAATACCAGCCCAGTGTTGGGCTTAGTTTTCTGCTCCTTCCTTCTTTTGGGGCTCTTGGACTCTCAGGTCTTTAATTTTTGTCTATCTTCAAGAGACTACCAAAATTTTTTCTGGTATTGTTGCCTCTTCATAACTAGCTCTGCCTGAGGCTCTTTGCCTGGATCCTCAGCCCCTTCCCCTCACCTACTTTTGGCAAATGTCCCAAGGGAAAGAGTGGCGGCAGAATTTTGGCTCACCTCTCTGTGGTTCTCTCCTCTCCAGGATTATTTTGTCCCTTCAACTCCCGGTTATCTCAGAAACTCTGATGACTACAAGCAGGTGTGTGTGTGTGTGTGTGTGTGTGTGTGTGTGTGTGTGTGTATGTGTCTCTGTGTTTTATCCAGCTTTTTTAGTTGTTTCAGCAGAAGCACTGGTGTGAAGCATCATGCAACCTCATCATAGCTACAAGTGGATGTGTGCCTGAAATATTTTAAATATATACAAATACAGAAGTATAATTATGTAAATTGCTCTTCTGAAAACCTTTCATTGGCTTTTCATTTCACTTGGAATAACATTGAAAGTGCTTAGCACATCTTTAAGGTCCTTGATTTGTCCCTGCCTTCCTTCGCAATAACATTTTGTACCACATTCCCTCTTGCTTTCCAAAGTATAGTCCCCCTGACATTTGTGGTTTCTCCATAATGCCAGATTCTTTCCGAAATCAGGTCCATTCCATGCAAACCCACCAACTAACAGGTTTGCAAAACTATGATTTCATGCCTGGAGTTCTATTCCCTAATATATCTATTCTCTAATATATATTTTTTGATCCCAAGTTGGAAAGCCTGAAGGTGTTTAATGCTCCAGAATGGCAACAATTAAAATATCTGTAAAATGTCAAATATTGACAAGGATGTAGAGGTACTTTCATACATTACCAATAGGATTGTGAATTGGTGAATCACTTAGAAAATAGTTTGGCATTATTGTGTACTGTTGAAGATACATACGGCCTATGATTTTGGTATTTTACCATTAGGTATGTATCAAAGAGACTCTTGTCACCAAAAGTCTTGTGTAAGATTACTTATAATATCCACAAACTTGGAATCCTAAAACTTGAAATAATACATATATGCAACAATAGTAGAATGGATAAATAAATAAATGGTGGTACATTTGCATAATAGAATACTATTCGATAGTGGTTATCCAACTTGAGCATGTATCAGGACTATCTGGAGGGCTTATTAAAACACAGATTGCTGGGTCCCACCCCAAGGGTTTCTGATTCAGTAAGTCTGGGGTAGAGCCAAATAATTTGCATTTCAGATTCCCAGATGATTCTGATGCTCCTGGTTTTGGGACCTTAGTTAGAGAACTACTGCTATACAGCAATGAAAATGAACAAACTGTGGTTAAAATGAATCTTACAAAGTAATTTAAACAATTTTTTGTCATAAAAAATTTGAAGCATATTTAAAAGTCAGGAGTACAGTATGAAGAACCTAATGTATCCATTGCCTAGCTTCAACAGTGATGAATTTATGGCCAATTTATTCAACATTGTGACTCCTCCATCTTCACAGTATTTTAAATCAAATTTCAGATGTCATGTCATTTCACCCATAAATACTTTGGGGTCACAAATGTAATGCTGAGCAGAAGAAGCAGAGTCCCAAAGAACACGTACAATGTGATTCCATTAGTATAAAAATTTGAAACAGACAACCTTGTTCAGAGACCCAGGTAAGTGAAAATTTTAGAAAGAAAAGGGAAGAGATATAGATCATGAGACCAAGGAGAGTGATTACCTCTGGGCATGCTTCTGAAGTGTTGTCATGTTTTATTTCTTGACTGTAGTGATAATTACATGAGTGTTCGCTTTTTAAATTACCGCTAAAGCATCCATGTATATTCTAGGTGCTTTCCTGCTTCCACATTTTGTTTTATAATCAAAAGGACAGAAGTCTTTATTTGATGACATCTTGTGAGGATTCACATCAGATGGATGGTCAGTCTTAGCAGGTGCACTTACTGCTTCAGGGCTATCAGCCACTGTTCATTTTTTAGCTTCATGCGTGAGGGCAAGGGTCATCTTGGGGTTGTTAACAGTTACAGGAACTCATCTGACTTATTTGCAAGAGCCGTGCTCCTTAGCTCTGACTGGTGTCTGGCTGAAGCCTTGCCTCCTCGCCAGGTACTGTGACTCATTCGCTTCGATGATCTGAGTTGTACTCTTGGCTTTCATTCCGCTGTGATCAGCAGTGCAGGGAGCCTTCTGGCTTCTCTGGATTGCCTTTCTCTTTGAAGAAGTCATCCTTGCTCATCTCTAAATTAATTTTCAGCTTGTAGGTACACTTTAAGGGTTGATAGAATCCTCTTCTAGCTTTGCTCTGGGAAGGTGAGAGGGAAGAGAATAAATGGATCTTCCTTTGTGAGTGACGCTTCCCACAAACTACTTTTGTTTCTTCTTATGAGTTAGCTGGCAGGGTAGAAGTGCTAGCCGCTAATAGGTGTTCAGTGCTTTATTGTTCACAGACCACTTTCCACGTGCAGAAATCTCCTTTGATCTTTCCAACAACGTTGTGAGGTGGGCATTATTATCTGCACTCAGTGTGGGAGGAACCGGAGGGAGAAAGTGACTTGTCCAAAGACACAGTTTGCATGGGTGAAACTTGTGTTCAAAGCCTCTTCAAGTGCCATTTTATAATGTGTATATATTTAAGGAAAATAGAAATTTAGATACAGCCATGATAGAGTTAAAGCCTGATCGAGGTCTCAGAAGAAATGTTGAATTAGACTGGTGATGGAAAGGCAGGAGAGTTTCCAGGCAAGAGCAACAGAGATGCCAAGAGGCTGGAGGCCGTGAATCAGTCTGTGAGCAAACGTACAGAGAAGGAGCCAGAAGGCATCCCAGGTGAGGGAATAGCACAGGGAAAGCCCAAGTCTGCCAGACCTTGCCCCTTGTGGCAGATGCTGCTCATTGCCTTTTTTGACCCCCGTCACCCTATTCCTCCTTACTTACAGGAATTCCTGTTTTCACCTGGGAATATGGCTGCCCAGAATAAAGACATTTTCTTTCTTTCCTTCTTCTTCTTTTTTTAAAATTTATTTTATTTTATTTTTTGAGAGAGAGAGTGAGCACGAGCAAGCAAGAGAGCATGAGCAGGGGGAGGGGTAGAAGGAGCGGGAGAAACAGGCTCCCCATTGAGCAGGAAGCCCCAGTTGGGGCTTCATCCCAGGACCCTGGGGATCATGACCTGAGCTGAAGGCAGATGCTTAACCGACTGAGCCACCCAGGCGCCGCAAAGATGATATTTTCTCTGGGGGATGATGGTGAGAGATGACTCTCCCCTGCAGCTAGGTGTGGCTGTGTTATCAAATTTCGACCGAAGAGATGTCAGTAGAAGTATTGTGTTTCAGCTTCTTGGAAACTTCCTTTGAGACATTTCGGTGTGTGTGTTCTTCCTTTTTTTTTTGTCCTTGGCTCCACCTTGCCACCTGGCATTTAAGTATGGTGCCTAGAGGTCTGGCTGTCATCTTGGTCAAGAGAGGGCCACACTTGGGAGGGAGGAGTGGTATGCAGGAAGGATAGCCTGGATCCTGGAGGACTGTGGATTCCACAGGGTTCTTGGAACCCTGACTTCTTCGTAATGGGTGAACAGATACCATTCTGTTGTCTGTCACACCTGCTGAACATAAGTGTCAGTTTCTTACTCCGCTCCCTGCTCCTTCCCATGGATGTCCACATGTATATATCATAAAACATTGTGAGGGTGTCGCTGTGTCATTCTCTTTTGGAAATCCTTTAGGATTAAAAACTACCATTTTTGAGAGCCTTTGGTGCTACATAAATTCCTAGAGACTCGACACAATATCCCATTTACTTTTCATAGCAAGGGTGTTTACTGAGTGTCTGTCATTGAGTGTCTCGGCTGGCCAAAGGTGAACAAGAGAAAGTGTGAACATTTTTAATCCTGTTCTGTAGATGAGGAAGCTGAGGGAACATGCACATTCTATGTGGCAGGAACAGCATTTGGATCAAAAGCCCATGTGTTCCTCTCTATCACTGTTAATGATAGCCTGCTGCATGAGTAGAACATTGCTGGAATAGCATTCAAGGCCCTTTATAATTTAACTCCAGCTTCTCTTATTGCCTCAGTGAGACTAACTCCATCATAAGACCCTCCCTTTCAATGTCGGAACAAAGCTAACGCTCTTACCCCAAACTTGTTCCTCTTCTGACATTCCCATCCCAATCAATCTGCACCCATTTACTTTGCTAGACATTTGGGTACCATCTTTGAAACTTCCCATTCAGCCCCCCACTCTCTACTAGCCAATCACCAAATCCTGCTGATTATTCCTCCCCTCTCCTTCTCCCCACAGCCATGTCCAGCAGCTCAGCTGAAGCCCCCATCATCTTTCATTTGGACCACCCAAAGTAGCCTCCCAGGAGGCTCCCTGTATCTACTGCCCCATGTTAATGCAGCATGTGTAACCCTAGCTGAAGAATAAAATCACCTGGGAAATTAAAAAAAAAAAAAAGCAATTCTTGGAGCCCAGCTCTAGAGAGATCCTGATTTAATTGGTCTGGGTGGGCCTGGGCATCAGTATGTTTGAAAATAACCCCCCCGCCCTGCAGGTGATTCTAATGTGTAGCACGATGGAGAATCCCTGAGTTAGGATGTTCTTTTAAAAAGACAAATGCAATTTTATTGATAGTTCCTGAACTTACCTGCATATTCGAATCACCTAGGAATCTTCAAAAAATTCCAGAGCCCACACCCAGGCCATACACAAGCCCAACTAATGCACAGCCTCTGGGGATAGGACTCGTGCATCCATATTTTGGAAGCTCCCAGGTTAGTCCATTGTGCAGACAGGTTTGGACACTACTGGATTATGCT
The DNA here is from genome assembly GCF_037043125.1 of Eumetopias jubatus. Classification (NCBI taxonomy): domain Eukaryota; kingdom Metazoa; phylum Chordata; class Mammalia; order Carnivora; family Otariidae; genus Eumetopias; species Eumetopias jubatus. The sequence continues at coordinate 37,035,705 of NW_028274823.1, forward strand.
GTTCTTCTTTAATGGGTTAATGAATTCCCCTTTTCTTGGGATAAGATCCTAAATGTTCATTGTGACCTAAAAGATTATATAATCTGACCTCTGCCTACCTCACTAGATTGGGAGTTAGCAAACATTTTTTCTGTAAAGGGCTAGATAAATATTTTAGTAAATATTTTAGGCTTGTGTGTCATGTGGTCTCTGTTTTAACTACTTTGCCACTGTAGTTTGAAAGCAGCCATAGGCGTTATGTAGATACATGGGAGTGGCCGTGTTCCATTATAAAACTTTATTTATTGATAGTGCAATTTGAATTTCATGTTATTTTTATATCTCATTAAATATTCTTTTTTATTGGTTCAACTATTTTAAAATGTAAAAACCATTCCTAGCTAGGGGTCCTATACAAAATTAGGCAGTCCAGATTTGACCCTGCAGGAGTTTGCCAGCTTTTGCCCAAGATTCGATTTGATTTGATTCGATTCGATTCGATTCAATTCAATTCAATTCAATTCAATTCTCGGTTGGTCAGTCTGTCTATCTATCTATCTATCTATCTATCTCCCCATCTCCCCCAAGCCCCCAATATTCTGACAACCTTGTTCTTTTTTTAGTTCCTTGACATTGTGATGTTCAGGGCCTTCACAAGTCTTTCTATTGCCCACCCCCCCCTTTTCTACCTCTTTGGCTGGCTAATTTTTATCACTCTTCAGACAGGTCCCTGGTTAGATGTTACTGTCTGATGCAAGCAATCCTAGAATCTCCAGACCATCTTAAACAGTCTTATAACTCCCTGCATTTTTTCTTAATAACACTCCCCTCAGTGTGTAATTAATGGTTTGTGAAATTAACTGTAATAAATGCATGATTTGTGAGCTCAATCATCCATACGTTCTGCATAGCAGGACCTGTATATTCTGCATGGAATCGTTCCATATATTCTGCATGGCAGGAGTCTGTCTTGTGGGAGACTGTATCTCCATCCCCAGCATAGTACTTGGCACATGGTAGGTGTTTAGTTAATCACTGTGGGTTGATTTGAGGAAGGAAGGTGGGTACCTCAGATTCCCAAAGGTCTGGCCTTGACTTCTTATTTTCCAGGTTTCTGGGAAACGTTCTTCCTGGTGACAACATAGAAGTTTCCTTGGGAAACCAAATTAGGATTAGGGGATTGATGGGACAGAAGCAGCATGGAGGCAATGGGACAGCCCCAAGGGATTGTCCCATCAAATTGCAGTAGGCTGCTGAGTGACGGTGGTCTGCATAGGCAGAACACTGACTTTAACAAAGCCCCAGGGATACTGAACACTCAGCTGCTTAGAGCCAGGGGTTGGCTCTTTATTATCATCATTGTTGTGCCATGGAGCAGGAGGAAAATGCAGATGAAACTGAATTAAAATCCCAGAGCCTTTTTCTTTCAGTGAAGAAACATATTTTTGACCAAGCTCACACATCCCAGAAGGAGAGCCCCAGGTGTCAGGCAGGAAGGCGATGGCCAAGCAGGGGAGAACAGTAACTGGCATTTACAATGCCATTTGTTGAGTGCATACTTTATGCCAGGCCTACTGCCAAGGGCTTTGTGTAATTCATCTCACTTCATTCCCATGACCACTCTGTGGGCACTCTTATCCTGGCCACATGTGTGATGAGCAAAGGGAGGCTGTTAGAGCTTGAATAACTTGCCCAAGGGCACACAGGAAGAAAGTAGTGGAATCATATTTGGCTGGGGAGATGTCTGACTTCAGGTCTTTTGAGACCCAGAGGGGTGTTGACTTTGTGAACATCATTTGTGAACTGCATCAAGCACTAGATGTTTTCTTCTGCCTTTCAGAGAGACAAAGGTGATGTGAATATAATAGTAATTGTGTTAGCATAAGTCCATAGGCTCTTACCTAATATCCTAGGAGCCAGTTGTGTTTTGGCACTTTCTCCTCCATTGTTGATCCAGGGCACCTCCACTCCGGTCCATCTGTTAGCTTTTGGGTTAGGTTTAGGGTAAGTCATTATGGAATCTTAAGATCCACTTCTTCACTGGTTTGAGAAAGACTCTTGAGCAGCAGGCCCTAACAGGCCAGGTGTGTGTGTGTGTGTGAGAGAGAGAGAGAGAGAATGAAGAGAGAGAGAGAGAGGATGCCTGAGCAAGTTAGAGGAGATGGTGGAGCTGAGATTTCTTTAATAACCAAACCCTTGTTACTTGTCTCCTAGATTTTGAAGTACTGTGGCCATACAAAGGTGGATAAAGATACAGCCCCGTCTTCAAGAGGTTATCTAGTTGAGCATAAATTAAGATGATTTATTCACATATCAGAAAATTTGGACCTTTAAAAGCTTAGCTTATCCATATTGCTCCGCAGTCAATCCCTGTGTGCTCTGAGCTTTCTGGAGGAGATTATGAGTCATTTAGCTTCTAGTTGCAAACAGTTGGGTTGTCTGAGTGCTTCCATCAGTAAAAAAACTCAGGTACTATGTGGTCTGTTTTTGGACAGCCTTTCTGTGCCTGAAGAATCCTTGCTAAGGACTGCTGCACAGTGACGGCGTCTGGGTCAGACCTGCGTGCTCACTCTTCCGGTGTTGTAGTGAGGGCGCAGGATGCCGGCCTCTGGGGACTGCACAACGGTGGGCCCCCGGGGGAGGACTCACAGTGCATCTGTGTGGGGAGCTTTAGTTTTGCTCATTTACCCAGTTTGCCTTCTCACTTTCATTATGGGCTCTGTTCTGATTCAAATTCCTGAGCATTTGATATTTCTGGGCATTCTGATAAAATTTTCTACTCTTTCAAAGAATGGCAGCTGGATGGCTTTCTTTCTTCCAAATGGTTCTTTCATCCGGAACATCTGCCAGAACCATCCACCCACAGGGGGCTATCAGTCTTAATGCTTCAACCTGAGAGACTTCAGTGATGCGCTCCAGTCCAGCTATAATCAATCTGGTCCAGCTGCCTGAATATTTCAGAATTGTATTTTGGGAAATACATGTTCTGTGTGCTTGGTTTGAAAAAGTCTCTGGTATTCTCAATAAAAGTCTTTGGAAGTTCTTCCGTTTTGACAAATAGATTGCCTTGTGGTTTCATCCCTGATAGTTCTGGGGCTCCTGCAGGCCCCTGCCACTCAGGCTTCCTTCCCGGAACACAAAGGTGAGAGGCCTTTATTAGCAACTTCTTAACATATCAAAATTGTCTTTTCTTATTATGGGAGTCATAGAGGATTCATCTTTTCATTTCTTCAACCTTTACTGGGTACTCAGTCTTCATTAGTTACTCCTCTGTATCCTAAACAAGGCAAGAATAAGGTCTTTGCTTTCTCGAATCTTATATTCTAGTAAGAATAAATGGGCTGAAAACAGATACACTTTTAAAAAACACACTGATTCATTGGTAATAGGTGCCATTTGGAGAGTTAAAACAGAGCGATATATTAATTAGAATGGGTAATCGTAGAAGACCTTTCTGAGGTGATGATATATACACTGAGATATAAAGAACATGGCAGAGCTGGGAGACCAATCGGAAGGCTTCCACAGTCATCAAGGGAAGAGATAATTGGGAATAGTGAAGATGGAGAAAAGTGGAGGGATGCAAGATATGTCTTGGAGGTGCATCGACAGGACTAACTGAGGGTTGGATGTGGGGAGTGAGGGACAGAGAAGAATTAAGGATGACGTGCTTTTGGCTTAAGCCACCCAGCAGAGGATGATGCTGTTTACTGAACGGGAAAGTAGTAGGACGGGTGGTAAAAATCACGAATTCTCTTTTGACTGGTAGGTTTGGTGTCCGTGGACATTTGGATGTAAGTGTCTAGAGATACACATGTGGATGTCATTGTAAATGATATTTAAAGTCACAGGGTGGGAGAGGATAGATAGGAAAAGGGGCCTGGGTACCAAGCCTTTGGGAGATAAAGTATTTAGTGGCCAAGCGGAGAGGACAAACTAGCAAAGTCTAAAAAGGGATGGTCAGTGAAACATGAGGAACACCTGGAGAATGTGCTATCTAGGAAATCAAGGGAAATGTATTTTGACAAAGACAGAATATCAACTCTGTCAGATGGTGTTGTAGAAGGCTAGAAAAGTAACCAGTCAGCTTGGTGACCTTGAGGTCTAGTCATCTTGAGAAGAGCAGCTTCAGTAGAGCCGTGGAACAGAAGCCCAGCTGGAGTGAGGTGAAGAGAGGACAAGAGGAAAGAAGTGGAGACGGTGACTAGAAACAGCTCTTTCGAGAAGTTTTGCTGATAGCTACTTAGCTGGGAGTCAGGAAACGGAGCTTCCAGCCTCGTATCTGAAGTACCATTGGGGCATGGTACCCCAATGATGGTTACTTAAGTACGTGTCGTAAATTCCATTATAATGGGCAAGAAATTTGACCTCATTTTTCATTTCTACTTCCTAGCATTTACAGAGTTCCTGGCACACAGTAGGTGCTTTATCATATTAACTGAATGAATGGATGGATGCATTAATGAGTATCATACCAGGGCAGAAATACTTGAGGCTCTGAGACCATGTCTGATTCATCCTCTGCAGGCTCACATACACCAGGTGGGATGCAAAAATATCCCTGAATGAATAAATGTATCTGGTAAACTTGGGAGTCAAATAGGGGAGTCTGGGTTAGGAAAGGGCAGAGGTGGGATAGGATACAAATTCTGTCTCTGTGATGCCTGTTGTGACCTTACATAAGTCACTCTGCCTTATCGCTAAATTTCACTGCTCAAAATGATAGAAGTATCTCCACAGAGTTAATATGAGGAATAAATGAGATTATATCCAAGAGGAATTTAGCCAAGGGCTTGCCTCTTATAAAATACCCATGAATTGAGAGCGCTGTTATTATTACTGTTCTTAATATTGTTCAACTCTGAGCTGCGCTGGGGCCTCGAGTGCTGCCAGCCAGTTAGGGCAGTATTCTGGAATTAGAGCTGTTTGCAGGGGAGGGCTCACTGGTGCCCTTCTTGACTCTCCTTTCTTCTTTCATCCTGAAGAGAAGAAGTAAATCAAGTTTGCCTGCAGGGAAAGCCTGTAGGGGGTCTTGATGAGGCTCCAGGTAATGCTAGCCTGCCCCCAAACCACCTTACCTGTCCACTGATGCCAGAAATAGGGGCCAAAGTGTATTCCATGATTAAGTACAGATGCTGCTTGAGGCAAGTCAGGGACTTGAGTTCCTTCATGTTGGGGTGTGCTCAGTGGGTCAGTCAGGAAGGGGGACTAACTGGTACCTTATATAATGTTCTAGATAATGGGGAGAGGAGGGCTTGTGGGGCATCATCCCTTATCAGATGACATCCTAGCTGTCTCCTGCTTGTGCCCTTTCTCTGTGGACTTCCTATGTGTCACAGAAAGCATAGGGGCTGTTTCCGTTTTTCCCAAATATACTGTACCCTTCCTCCCTTGCTCCCGTGTTCTAATACCTGTTGTTTCCTCTGCCTGGAATGCCCTTCCCTTTCCTGCCTATTTCCTAAACATTCTTTAAGATCTAGCTAACATATCGTGGTCTCCAGGAAGCTGTCCCTGACCCCTTGGTCTGGGTTGGGTTCTCCTCCCAGGCTCTTCCTTAGCACCCTGAGATTCCTTCTCTATTATCATCATGCAAAATGTACTTGTTTCTATTTCTTCCCCCACCCCACACAGCGAATGCTGAGAGTCCTTGGGGACAGGGACATCTTATCCATCTCTGTTTGCTCCCAGCTTCTCTTGGCATGTGGAAGGTGCCCAATAAATATTTGATGGATAAGTAAAAGAATAAGTGAATGAATGAAGCAAGCAAGCAAAACTTGACTATTTAATTGGGTCTTGGGTTTGGAACAAGTAGGCAGGGAAAATGAAGGACATAGAAGCCACACCCTTTATGATCCAGTTCTGCTTTGATGAGCCTTATTTCCTTTCTCCCTGAGTGGGGACATCATCATAGCTGCCAGGGGCATTTTTTCTAACTCTGAAGGCACAGTTCTGCCTCCCATGGTTTATAGAGTCCCTGTGGATTTCATTGTCAAGATGTTCTGTCATTAAGGTCTCTTTGTAAGGGTGGTCAGTGTAACAGGGTTTTTACCTGTTACGGTGCATTACATGAACATCCCCAGCAGCCTTGTCGAGTGAGCTTCTGAGCCCCAGAGGCAAGATGAGATGTTGGAAATCATATAATGGGATCCAGGAGCCACAGATATTTCAAATATCCCTGCACAAAATGGGAAATCACATGATGAAATGTAATCTTGCCTCCAGAACCTCTCATTGCTCCATCTTGGGTGAGTCAGAGGCATGTTTACACTTACACGTTGGTTCCTGTCTTGATTCTTCTTCCAAAGAATAGCTTCTATCCTGCTAAATTCCTAGGAGACTGTTAGATTCCCCTCAAATGTCACTTGTATGTAGCCTTGTGATAGATTATAAAAATGGCCCCAAATTCTTCCCATTCCTATATGCACATGCCTTTCACGTGTGACTTCACAGCCCTTGCCATGTTGACTCTAGGCTTGGCCTCCTACCTTGCTTTGGCTAATGGGACTTTAGCAAACGTGATGCAGGCAGAGACTTGAGAAGAGCCTATGCATTGACATTTGCCTGCCTTTGCTGCTTTGGGGGGACCCTGGGACTACGTCCATGTGAAGAAGCCTAGGCTGGGTGTTGAGAGACTCATGGCTTAGTCCTCCCAGTCCCCGGTCAGACAAATGAGGTTTTCATGAACTACTCAGGCACCAGCAGATCTATCACCTGACCACAGACATAAGAAAACCCACCCGAGAAGAACTGAACCAACCTAGACCAGGACAGTACAGCTGACCCACAGAATAGCAAGCTGAATATATGGCTGGTGTTTAAATCTCAAGGTTTTAGAGGAATTTGTTACACAGCAGAGGCTAGCTGATAGCAAGCTGTTTGTGATTTGATCCTCCTCTTCCCTGAATATATGTTCCCATATTGATTCATTCATGTTATAGTACAATGTCCATCATGTTCTCTGGATGGTTGTTTATGAGTCTACCTCCCCAGTAGACCTTGGATCCTCCAAGAGCAGAAGCAATGTCTGGTGGACTTGTAAGATTTGCCGACTTAAGACCTGTCCCAGTGCCAGGGACTAAGAATGCACTTTGGAAACGTGGGTAGGCTAGATGAATGTGTGCAGCTCAATTGCAGTGTCTTTGAATCTTGGCTTCTGTGTCACCAGCAGCCTTTTTACTTATTTCTTCCCCACTCCCCAGCTAGTTATCCAACACTTAATGTTCACTCTACTCTTGACATTTTGTATTTCCACATTCTCTTTTATAGTTATGGTGGTCTCTTACCCATCCTTATAATTTCTTAGTGTATCTTTAGGTAATAGCAAAGTCCCCCCCCCCCCAAGTTTTTAAAAAATAGGATTAGGTAGTTACAGAAGACACTGGCCAAAATAAAGCTTTTTGATAATCCAAGTTTCCTTTTTCTAAATTATATTTTTCAAATGGCATTGTGATGATTGATTTTTATTTATTTACATTTGATTTGATTTTCAGTGTGTAGGATTCATATTTTCAAAATGAACAGTTTTCCACAGAAAGCTATTAATTTCATCTTGTCTGAGGTGATGACTCTTCAAACAAATTCATTTCATGTGTAGCTTCAATAAAAATCCCTGACCAATTGTTGGCATTTTGGGAACCATAGAAAGTTGTGTGAAGGAGTCCTTCAGAGTTGGAATAAAGGAAGAGAAAGGTAACTTAGGTAAAAATCATTAACAACTCCTAAGAAATTTTTGTTAAATAAATGCCCAGTGAAGGATTAAATGTTACCCGGTATCTGCAGGACTCTGTGCTACATGCTGACCATTTCATTGACTCTTTCCAATAGCCCTGTGCAATAGGTTCTATTATATGTGGAAAGGCTTAGAGAATTTAATCGGGTTACTCAGGGTCAGAATCTGGAATCAAACTTGGGTATATCTGATTCCAGGGCTGATGTCTTAGTGCTTCTCAGAGAAGGGAATGGAAAGTATGGTCTATTCCTGGTAGATCATGGGTCTTCTTTTAAAGATGAAAATCAACTAATATATCTAGACCTTGGAGATTCACCTAGGGGGCATGATATTGGCACCTTGAAATATTCTGTACAGTGATAGGGTAGGTGTTGACCTTGGTGTGTATGCTGGTCTCTACTTATCCCTGATTGTCCCAGAGTTCCCAGTTTGGCATGCCAGAGGTCAAGTGAGGTCAAGTTATCCCCCACATATTACCAGACAAACAGAATCAGAGAATGTGAAAACTGGAAGGGACCTCTGCTAGTTGACATCTTCAGGTCTACTCTCTACTTTTCACCACTCTATTCTCTTTCCTGGGAAACTGATATGCTTTCTGGTTTCTGGTTGGGTTCAGCCAATGGCAAGTTCAGGAAAGGATATCAAAGGGAGATCCTACTCTTCCTTAGGGTCACCTTGCACGGACTGTGCCCCTTGACCGGAAGTCACTATTCCTCTCCAGATGGCCCTTGCTGCCTGACTCCTTCCCACTGGGTTCTCTAACTGCCTTCTGCCCTCTTCCCTTTGCACGTGGAGTGGTGATTGTTCTGTTGCCCCACTGTCCTTTGTCGTTCCCTTACCTCCCGCTCATCCCTCTGTAAATAGTTTCCTTGACTATCCTAATTAGAGGGTGCAATTTATTTCTTGCTGAGATTTGGATTGATATAAACTTCTGGAGCGTATATAGTCTAACCTTCGCAGTTTATAAAGAGGAAACCAAAGCACAGAGAAAGTAAGTGCCTGCTTGAAGCCACTGACTGCTAAGTGGCAGGACCAGAACTTGGAAGGCACACTGGACTGACTTCGGATCCAGTGATTCTCACATACACCGCAGTGAGGACAGACCAGTGAGTGGTACTCTAGTAGTTGAGACAGTTGTTTATTTTATTTCCTTTTCTTGTAGGACAACTTAGTTACTGAGTCACATCTTCCTGTAATGACTTTGGCCCAGGTTATTGCTCAACTGCTCTTGAACAACTTGTCAGCTCTGCCTTTTGTCTTATCTTGGGTGCTCCAGAATAAAAAATGCCGTGAATGGGCTTCTGTGTTATTTAAAAGCAGTGTAGGCAGATGGTTTGTGTGTAAGTATAATTAGCATCTTTTGGGGTAAATGGTTTTTGTTTTTTGGGAAATACAGAGTTTTCATGAGCCCACAAACCACAATGGCAGCAAATCAGGTTCTTACCATCAAGGGAAGGATATTGTCACACTGTTTATTGATATCATTATTGAATGGTATTCAAGTTGCAATTACTGAAACTTGGCTTTTGCCAATGTGCTGGCTCAAGATAAACAGTCAATATTTGTTGAATGATTTAATGAATGAATATTCATAATGTTGATGAGTGGGAAATGGTAAAGTTAGCAATAGCACCTAAACTGTCTAGAGCACCGCTTATTAATTCTTTGACCTCTGAGGCATTCTCTGTTGGCTGTTGAAGCCTGATACTAATTAGAATTCAGATGCCCTGACTTCTTTTTATTTTTTTCTGTTCATTCTCCATACCGATGATGTTGTAGAAAACACGCTGCATTTGGAATCCAAAGGCCTCGCTTTTGGGTCTCATTCTGTGACTTCCTTACTAGCTATAAGACATCATTTCACTCTCCTTGAGCCTCAGTTTCCCATATTGTAAAGTTGGGTTGATTATACTTTTCTCATAGGATGTTTTGGTGGTAAAAGTAAGAATGTATGTACACGCGTGCTTTTTTGTAAGTGGAGAGTATTGCTTTTCCTGTCGTATTAGGGTGTTATAACTATCTGTGAAATGACAGACTTGGTGGGACTGTGTGTGGGTCCTATGTTGGCATTCTGATCTGTGTGCTTTACCAGTTCAGATGGGATCTTCTCCCAGTATCTGTGAAGCTCACTTATGATTCTGATGATTCTAGAGATGACTCAAGAAATGATCAGAAACTCCATTTCCTATAGTGGATTTCCCATGTTGTGGGCAGGGGCATTCTGACAGCATCCAGGTCCTTGCTCCAAGCAGTAATGGTCTGGATTTGTGTTAAGCTCTTCTTCCCATTGAAACTTTCCCCTCAACGCCTCTTTCAATATGTTGGGGTTCTTCCTCTCCTTTGCCGCCCTCCCGTAACAAAAACAATAACTAAAAGCCACCACCACTCTCATAAGCTGCCTGAGAACTACTTGAAAGATCTTTATTATTTTATTATGCAAAACAAGTTATTTCCCATCAGCCTCTATCTCTCTCTTCAGATTAGTCTAGAGGCTGGCTTCCCTTTCACAACTCGGGGCTGCATCATCCTTAGGAAAAAAAAAATGATCTTTTTTCCCCCTGACGTGAATTCTGCACTTTCTCAGGATGCAGAAGCAGCTGGAGCTAAGTATTTCTTCCTTTTAAAAAATAGCAGATTTTCCTTCCCGTTAAATGTAGATGTGATTATGATTAATAAAATGCAAATTTACTTAAGAGCATTTAAGCTAGCATAGCGTTTTGTCATTCTGTACTTCTTTAGTCAACTGATACTAGAAGTGCAATTACTACTAAGTGTGGGTTGAAAAATATTTTGACATTCAAAAGGGGTCCTCATTTTTGAAGAAGGATAGGAATCCCTGGGATATACCCTTCAGCCTATGAGGTACTGCCTGAACTCTATCCCACCCCAGAACTAGGGGGAAGCTAGCTGATGCCAGTCAAAAGGAGGTTCTTAGCCCAGGGTAGGGGATGGTATTTAGGGTAGAGGCAGTATTAGTGAAAAGGGAGTAGGAAAGATTTTCTGGGAAGGGCTGCCAATGAACACTTAGATTTCCACAGTGGTTTTTATTTCATCTTTTTTTTTTTTTTGGTGTTGTTTAACAGCTTTAGTGAGATATGATTTACATACCCTAAAACTCACCACCATAAGTACACAGATCAGTGATTTTGAGTGAATGTGTAGAGTTGCATATTTATCACCACAATCCAGTTCTGGAATATTTCCGATTGCCACCCCCCCAAATATATATATGTATATCTTGCAGAACAGCACTCTATTGTATGGATATACCACATTTGTTTATCTACTCATCAGTTGAAGGACATCTAGGATGTTCCACTTTTTGGCTATCATAAATAGGTTTATTCCTAGGTATCTTACGGTTTTTGATGCAATTGTAAATGGGACCGATTCCTTGGTTTCTCTTTCTGCTGTTTCATTATTTCACCCATAAACTTAAAAAAAATCATTAGTTACAGTGTTTTCACACTCTAAATTTCAGTGCCCTGGTGCAAAGACCTAGGTCCTGAAAATCAAGAATGATATTAAAAATATTTGATTATTGCTACTAACCAGTCACAGTAGATGTAGGTCATGGGGCTGGATGATGGAGAGGTGGGGCCTCTCAGGGAGTTTGGGGCAACAGCTATATGCCAACTAGTATGGAAGTATCATAGTATTTTAACAACTTACAGTCATACCAATATATGTACCTGATACGTGATGAGACTCACACTAGATATAGTCAAGCAATTTGAGGGAAGTAGGAGTTGAGTCAGGGCAGGGTCCCCGGGGATCAGTGTGGAAGTACCAAGAGTAAACCGACCTAGAGTCTCACCAGTGGACGGTAGGGCTTTTAGGGGTCCTGATCTGATGCAGGCAGGTATAGAGGTTCAGCAGGGTTCAAGGTATTTGTCTGGAGCACTAATTCACAACCTGGGCTCCTTTGGGAATCTTCTGAAGATCTCTGTACCTAGGTGCCAACTCAGGCCAGTTAAATCAAAGTATCTGCGAGTGGGGTTCCCACTCTTGCTTTGAGTGAGATTGTACCCAGTCCTGAAGGAGATAAATAAATGAAGGTACTATGTTAATTTTTGCAAACATGCCTTCTTGTGGTTCTTGAGGGAATGTGGAGAGGAACAGCAATATCAACTCCCATTTTTGAGCACTCTTTAAAGCACAGGACCTCACTTAATCCATTCATTGTTGTCCCAGGTAGACTTCCTTTCCATTATCCATGTGAGCACACTGAGCCTCAGAATGATTACAGTTGACTTGAGATCACACGGCTCAGGAGAGGAAGGATTCCTTCTTCTCAGGGAATTAGCATTCTCTATATACAGTCCTAGAAGCCTGTAGTGTTGTGTTGTAAACACATTCCCCAAACCTGAGGGATGGAAAAGAGGCCTCCAAATTCCCACACAAAAAAATGTATGACCCAAGAGAACAACATTAAAACTCTTACTTTGTGTTCTAAGAATAGTTTTTCATTTAGATCATGGTTATTTTTGGTCTAATTCTAATAAGGTTGCTTATCTGGTTTCCCAGTTGTCAGATTAGAAGCAGAACATTGGAAACTGGAGAGGCGTTGCTCACGGTAGGCACACTGACACAGCTAGATGTTGGAGACAGAGCCTTAGAGTGGAGGAGGAAAAGTTTGCTCCTCTGCAAGATGAGTAGGTCATATTAGTTAATCTCTAAGGTCACTTCCAGCTCTAAAACTCAATGTGTTTAAGATGAAAGCTATAAAAAGCTATAGAAAAACACACAAGAATGGAAAAAACCTGGAAATCTGGACCAGAGTAGGGGAAATAGTCCTAGAGAACTTAGTAGCTCCTGAGGGCATAACTGTATCATAGACAGCACCGGGCTTGATGCTTTTGTTGATGGCACTGAGTCATCAGGAAAACATCAAATATTCTGTAGATGCTGTTTCATAATGCAAAAAAAGCACACAAATTATTTTCCAAAGATTTCATCCAATAATGCTTATCAAAATGCTCCTTAAAGATGCAGTCTTTGGAAATTTTACTTAGTGGAACATCTTCCTTGATATATCCTTCATTGTTTTATGGAGTTTTTGTTCCTTGATAGAATAATTCAGATAATTGGGACAATATCTGGCTTTTGTCATTTTACACTAATTCAAAGCATTTTTCAATCATCCTGGATTCCAGTTAGTACTCTGACTAGATTGGTAGTTCTTCTTATAGTGTATCCTTAGTACGAAGCCCTCTTGGGCTTCTCACATAGCTCTCTGGTTGGCTGATAATGAGTCTGTTAGACCGATGGCTCCTCAAGGGCAAGAACAGGGTCTTCTTCATTTTGGTATCTTCTGAGTCTCAGTAAATATGTGTCAGTCAGGTCAGTGAATCAGTGAGTGAATGAGCTGCAGAAGAATGCAGTTCCTCAGTAGTCCTGTTGCTAAATCCTGTAGATTGACCTTTCATGAGGCTGGGCCTGTTGCTTACCTTCCTCTCATTCCCATCACCACTACCTGAGACAACCACTAAAAAATAAATGTCTGCATACTTGTTGTTGAAAATTTAGAAAACACATAAAGGAATACACAGGAAAAGGAAAAAAAGATGCCTGGAATCTCACTGTCTAGAAATAACCATCACTGACACTTTAGGGTATATCTTTCCAGTCTTTTTGCTTAGACATTTCTTATGTAACCCAATTGTCAGCTGCCACCAGCCTCCTCTCTGAGTTTCCCTGGAAGAATCCACTCGCATAAAAGTATTTGTAAGCAATTTATAGTGTATTGTAAATGTTCTTTGACAATGGAATTTTGGCTTTCTCTTTTACTTTCTTTCTTCCTTTTGTGGACCGCCATCTTGACAGCTCCCGCCTTCTTTTTCTTAGTTATTTCCTAGACTTCTAATATCTTGTGGCTCTGTTGTTTGCTATTCGGAGAGCCTTTAAACCTTTGTGCTCATATCTAGGTTCTCCTTAGAAGATAGTGATGGTGGAGAGGGTAGAAGGACGTGATCAATTTTTATAAATGTCTTTCAAAAATGGGTTCATACATAATAAAAAAATTAAAAAACGGGTTCATACCTGTTTTTTTTTCCCATTTAAAATTGTGGTAAAATACACATAACGTAAAATTTACAACATGAACCATTTTCAAGTATGGTCCAGTACTGTTACATACATTCATGTATTTGTGCAACCAATCTCCAGAATTCTTTTCATCCTGAAAAACTGAGATTATAGACATTAAACAACTCCCCTTCTCCCCTCCTCTCAGCTCCTGGCAACCACCATTCTATCCTCTATCTGTGTGAAATTGACTACTCTAGGTACCTCATAGAAGTGGAATCATACTACACTTCTGTCTTTTTTCACTTGGTATATTGTACTCAAGGTTCATCCATGTTGCAACGTGTGCCAGTTTCCTTCCTTTTAAAGGTGGAATAATATTACATTGTATGGATAGATGGCATCTTGTTTATCCATTCATGTGTCCATGGACACTTGGGTTCCTTTCATCTTTTAGTTGTTTTGAATCCTGCGGCATGAGCATGGGCATGTGAACATTGGTATATGATCATGCATGTATAAATCTCTTCAAGACCCTGCTTTCTAACTCTTTTGGGTATATACCCAGAAGTGGAAGTGTTGGGTCATAGGCTAATTCTATTTTTAATTTTTTGAGGAACCACCATACTGTTTTCTGCAACAGCTGCGTCATTTTACATTCCCACTGTAGATAGAATTTTATATCTTGCTGTTTTTCACTTAAAATTATGTTGGGAGCAATCATCACATCCTTAAGTCATTTTTCAAAATTACGACCTTTGGTGACTGCATAATTATCTACCATGATTTATTTGGTAATTTTCCTATATTTTGATATTCAGGTTGTGTCTAGTTTTGAGCTATTATTAAGAATAAGATGAAAATACTTCTTTGCTGCTCTGATTATTTTCTCAGGATAATTTCTTATAAGTGCAAATTTTAAGAGTTTGTATATTTTTAATATTTATGGCATATATTGTTACATTTTTCAGAAAGATTGTACCAATTAAGTTCTACCCTGAGAAGAGTATATAAGAGTGTCTGTTTCGTTACATTCTTGCCAACCCTGGGTAGTAGCATTAAAAAAAATTTTTTTAACTTTGGCAAGTTAAGAAACAAACATGGCATCCATTTTGGTTTGTATTTTTAATTAGAGGTGTCCAGGTTTTATCATATATTGACCAGTCTTATATTTCCGTTTTTATGAATTGTCTTTGCCAGTGTGTTTATCTTCATTTTACTGATTTAGAGATAACTTTTAGTTCTGGTTGTGAAAATACTGGGTTCATTGTAGAAAATTTGGGGTGTACAAAAAAAATATAAAGGAAATGAAATTCTTACTTTAACCACTTAGTGATAAATACCTTTAAAATGGTGAAAAATAAAGTAAAATGGTGAATATTCAAATAACCTTTTTTTGTTTGCATCTCAGTATCTGTATTAATTAAGGATTAACTTTTTGGAGCTCTTTATATTTGAAGATAATCCTCTTTTGTCCTATATGTTGTAGATATATTTTTCTGGGTTATCATTCGCTCTTTAATTTTGTACTTTTTAATAGTCAAAGCTATCTTGTATTTCTTAGATTGCCTTTTTGCTTAAGATATCTTTGTTTATCTTTTGACAGTTGAAATATTTGTGATTTATTTTAGATAATTCATGGATTTTTTTTTTTTTTACATTTTGTTCTTGGGTTATTTTCATTGTTGTAGTAAGGTTTGTTGTACTTTGCTCTAAATACTTGTACTAAGGTCTGTTACTGGGCTATTACTCTGTTAATTATCAATTTTTATACCAATATTTTGCTGTTTTAATTCTTTATTATCTAACAATTAGGACTATTTCCTTTTCAAAATTTCTTGGCTAATATCATCTAAATATTCTTCTGGATGAGCTTTAGAATCACTTGACTCATTCTAAGAAAATGAATACCCTAAGATCGAAGATATGATTTTCTATATCAACTTTTACTTTTTAATGGGTTCAATATCTCGTCTCATCCTTCCGGGAATATGAATTGAACTTTCAAAACTTACACTTATTTTAAAGTCTTTCTGTATTTGCTGTAATAATTCTTCTTCCCCTGGTGTTAGTTCTTGTGATTGAGTTTGGGGCTTCATTTTGGTTGTCCCCAGATGTTTTGTGGTTCTCTGTTACGGGCTCATCTTGCCTTTCCAGGTAGTGTGTTCTGCTAGTGAGGGTTTTGAGTGGAGAGTGACAGGCTTGTCTATCTGTCCCTGCTGTGCTAACCATCCCCACTCAGACCACACTGTTGGTTAATCCTGGAGCTTCCTCCTGTATCCGTCCCACTTCCTAGCACCTGTGGAGGCTCACCCATGTTTTTTAACCGTCATTGTCTCTGAGCATTTTGGACTGCAGTTCCTTTTTTAATCCAATCCAGTCTACCTTTTATCTTTAAGGGGTTCCTTATGATGTTTGGTTCACCGAAGGCTCCCTTTCTTTCCTTCCAATACTATTATGGATTTTTAAAAAACTCTCTTTATACATTAAGGAACTGGTGAGTAAGGGTTGAGGCTGCAGTATATGCTGCTTCGTAATTCTCAGCTGATCTTATTTTTTTTATTTTTAAGAGTTTTTTAAAAATTCTTTTTAAATATAATTTTTCATTACCTCTATATTAGTGAATATATATATATATATATACATATATATATTCAAAATGGTCAGCATATACGTGTGTTGATATACTACTGTAGTATATAAATAAATTTCCTAACATTAAATTATGCTTGCATTTCTGGGATTGCTTCCTCCATGGTTATTATGAATGATTCTTTTAGTTTATTTTAAAATTCTGTTGTCAGTATTTTGTTGTGATTTTCACATATTACATATCTACCCCATCACACTTATAATTACTTGCTTAATGGCTAACCCATAAGTACCAGGAAGACAGAGACCATATTTTTTCTTGTATTTTAGCATATTGCAGGGTAGGTAACAGGCTCTGTATAATCCCTACTAAAATTAAAGACATGGGACTGGTCTGTTGTTAATTTCAGTAGTTTGCTCTTACTCGGTGCTAGTTTTTTTCAGATATTAGAATTATATTAGATTTATAAAATGAATGGATTTGCATCTTTCGTCTATAGTAGAACATCTGGTTCTGGAGCCTTTTTTTTCTTTAATTTTCCAGTTTCCTTCGTTATTATTCGTCTATTTACATTGTCCATTTCTTTTGGGGTCAGCTTTGGAAATTTATATTTTCCCATATATGTTTCAAGTCAGCTGAATTATATGCCCTACTTTACCTGAAATTATTATTACCATCTGTGCTTTTTAAAAATTATTTGCCCAATGAATCTGTTCATTCTTCAACTCTCTGTGATTTTAAAGATGTGTGTATTTTAAGCTTTATCATGTTGAATATTTCTAAAGATCATCCGAGGGTACTTGTTAATAGGTTATTCACTTAAGTGGTTTTTATAAGCTTTATGTCTTTGATTTTCATGAGGAGTCCATATTTTTTATGGGAAACAGGGAGTTGCTGCTAGTGGCATGTTGGCAAGACGTCATTTTCAGTGGTATTTTGTTGTACAACTCTGGACTGAACTTTCTGATTTTGGTTTCCTTCCCTTCAGTCTATTTTGTCTATTTCCATCCTGCTGATTTTCTTAAAACACTCCTTTGATCATTCATTTCTCCGTTGAAAGTCTCCCTATTGTTTTCAGAATACACTTAAGATACTTTAGGTGGCACTTAGAGTTCTCTACCCATAGGTGTATCTACTCTTGGCTCTCATTAAGCCCTTACACAAGTTGTTATTCCAGCTGAATAGATCTTTGTGTTCTCCCTAGTCCCTCCCCAAAGTTGCCTTAGAGTTTTTTATGTTTGAACTTTGTTCAAGCTTTTATTCATGTTTGGATTTTCTTTTCCTTCTGCCCAAATGCTACTGATCATCCTTGACCAAAATCTGACCAGCTCCATTGAGTCTTTCCTTAACCCAGCAGGAAGGGCCCATGGGTAGGTAGGTATGGTTGTCTGCATTCTGAGTCTTGGGACAGATGGTACATTCATGGTGCTCATTATATTATTTTTAAAGATAAAATAAACAAGACGAGGGTCGTGGCTGGAGCAATGTTGACAATACGTTGTAAACCAAGAGTTATGATTAATTTCCATCTAGTATGGCTGTAGTAAAAAAAAAAAATCCCACAAAAAAACAAACAAACCAAAAACTATTATTTACAGACTTTATCTTTTATCTCCCCAATTAGACATTGAAATCTTAGAACCAGGGACTTTGTGTCTTATTTTTGATCCCCTGCTGTACCCTGCATGAAGATAAGCTTGAGTTGGAAGTCAAGAAACTTGAAAATTTGGATCACAATATCATGGTTATTATGTTCCCAGCACTGAGAGCTTGAAGGATGAACTTGTGTGACACTTAAACAAAGCATTTTTAAGTGTGTTTGAGTTCAAAAATGGTTTCATGTTCTGTTTTATTTCATCCTTTCCTCAGAATCTTCTGAACTGTATGGGTGATAGATGCCGTGAAAATGAGGAGTTTGAGTTACACAATTTTATGGTTTCTTTCCTCTTCAAAATTCTTTAATTTCATTCTGTCTTTTTATAAACTCTACTAAAAACAGATTTGGAGATTTCCCAGGTAAATAACAAAGAACTCTAGGGAGCAGATATGGCCAGATATTTCAAATTTAAAGAACCAAAACTGCTATCAAATATTGTAGTATTTTCATGTTTGTGAGAAATTGTTAGGAAAGATCAAGAAACAAGAGGATTATCAAGCTTCAGTTCACTGGAAATGATAAGGGTATCTTGAATGACAGAAAAAACTGGAAGGGAATATCAGCAGAGCTCACTTTAAACATTATTCTCTTTGGCTTTGTAGGCCTAGGATAAATGCAAAATGTACATCTTTATCTTGGTACAATTTCAGGAGCTATGGCTTATTTCAGTTTAGGCTAGCCTTATTATCTCATGTTGTACTCTCTCCCCCACCTCTTCCTTCAGTGAAAATGAACAAAAATGTATACACATATGCTTGGACCACTTACCTTTCTTGAGCATTTCCTGAATCTTTTACTTCTTTATCTTACCTTGGTATGTTCTCTTTAATTCTCCTATTAAATTCTATTCCGTGTTCAATGTGCTACTTAAATACTGACTATTTATGAAACTTTCCTCTAACTTCCTCATTGAAATGAATCATCCCCCAATCTACAGCTTCACTCCTGCTGCTTTATTCTAAATTTGGGTATGTCTGTCTTCTCTAGACTTAAACCTTCTTGTGGACAGGTACATGGTGATGTTTTTCTTTGTGTCCCACCTAGGGACCATAAGAGTTACTAGCCTATGATAATTGCTCACTAAAGAGAATAATTTGGAACAAAGTTTTCTGAACCTCCCTTTTAAATATCATGTAGGATTCAAATATGTGGAAGAGATGAAGGGGACATTTTAAAAGTATAAATTTGTGACTTCAAATTTGTGACATTTGGTTATTAGAAAGTCATCCAAAAGAGCAATGAGGCTCATTTAATAAACTTCTAATGAAATTTCAGTTTATGAAGACAGTTCCAGCCACATCAATCTAAGCATCCAATTTAATTTTCTCTTTCACTCTGTGTCTTTCTCTTTCTCTCTCTCTCTCACACATACATATACTCTCTCTCTCTGCATGGTATCAAGAAAACGTGGACTCATACTGAGGAGTAGTTGTGAATGACAGTATTTTTAAAAATAGCTTTCTTTTCAATTTAATGGATGCAGTAACTCAAAAGAGTAACAAATACTTGTCTCAAATTAAAATCACAAGTAACAAGTGCATGAGGTTATTAATTAAGTATTCAGCTTAAAGAATCAATTAATGGGTTCCTCAGCCATTTTAATTTGTCAGTATGTGTCAGAAAATACCATATGAATGTATCTTGTCATTTAATTGAGTGGAGCACACATATGTTGTAGGATTGTATTTGCTTGTATGATTTTATGTGAGTAGGCATGTGCAGGTCTGAATTTTAACAAAACAAAACAGAGCAAAACAAAAAGACCTTCAGTCTTCTTAATCAGTGTCACATTCCCAGGAAGTCCAAATATATCCACAGAAAAGCTTTATTATGTGGACTCTGGAATAAAGCAGAGTAAACCAGGCAGCACACATTAAGTTCTTCGGGGTCTCCTTTGTGTGAAATTTTGATAGCGAACAAAAATAAGTATGGTTGATGTTTTGCATTACAGTTGTAAAATGATTAATATACTTTAACAGTGAAATTTGAATCAAATGTTTGCAGAACCCTGGGAGCACTGTTTGACTCTTTGCATGACTAGGATAAAAGATGTTGGCCTGGGAAAATTTCATTGTGTCTGGCCCTTTTGTTTTTCCAGATAGGAGCTGCGGTGATATGTATGGAAATCTCCAGCATAATATCTAGTGTGTACACTCAGTGTTTATTTTCTTGAAGCACTGAGTACATAAATGAGAAAGAGAAAGAATAACAGTATCCGTTGAGTGTTTACTATATGCCAGATGCTCTGCTAAGTGCTCATAACAAACCCAGGATTGTGCTATTATCACTCCCATTTTACAGATAAGAAAATCGAGGCATAAAAAGATTGAGTAACATGTTTTAGGTCACTTTATATACGGCCAAACATGGATTTGAATTTGGGCTCTGTGATATCCCCCAATCCAAACATTTTTAACCATTACACTATACCAACAAGATGCATTTAGCAAGTACGGTGAGTGCTTTTCCTGGTGATTTATTTTTGTGTAATTGTAGCTGATTTTATAAAACAATGTAAGGCTGATCCTTCTGTCTTACTTATCATTTTCATGGAACTACAGTGATTCTTAATTGTCTGTTAACCTTCAGCAGTCCATTGGCCAATAGCATTTAAATAAACAGATCATGTCCAGGCACTTGGATTTATAAAGTGGGTTTGATGTTCCCAGTGAGCCTTTCCACATTCTTTTCAGTTCAGGCAGATGCATTGATGTGTGTGGGGTGTCCCTCCTGACACAGTTTTATCGTAGGCAGAACAGACAAAAATAGCATTGGAAACCAAAGCCCTTGGTTATTTTTTCTACTTTATATTTCAATGATTTTTGATTTTGTAGCTTGGGAGGACTAGTTTTGAAGACCACACACACACACGTGCGCGCGCGCGCACACACACACAAATCACAAAAGAGTCAAAGGCCTTGAGAACTGCTGGGTCTTTAAGCTACTTTCAAGAGCCTTTTGTTGTGTAACAATACAAAATATAGCTTAGGAAGAAGGAAGTGATATTTGTTTCCAATGATCATTATTTACTTCTGGTTTCAGTAGTCATTTCTCTGGCAGATGTTCTGAGAAACTTCATAAGAAAAGCCTCATAGTATTTAGGGATAAGGACAGGTCAGTGCATAATTATAATGTGATATTATATTATATCATAGTGTATTATCAAGTGCTATGGGATCTCAATAATGAGGGTATGCAGTGGAGGAGGGGCACAGCTAGGAGAAACTACACAGTGGAGGTGACAATTGAGTAAGGTCTTGAGGGATGAATGGGATTCTGCCAAGTTACAAAGTCGGGGTTGGAAGTCTTCCTGACTTTCCCACTTTGGCCTATAACTCTGACTCCCTGCATTTTTCGTATACCTTTTTTCTCTTCTCTTTTTCTTCATGTTAAGTCAAAGGGGGAAAGCAACTGAAAATAACTGAAAGAAAATACTTTTTTTATTTTTCCTGTTTTGATAAGAGGTCTCGAAAAAAATAAATTCTATTTGTTTTGTTTTACTTTAAACAAAGTATAGATAGAGCTTTTATTCGTATACTAATACGTTGATATTATAATTACTATTTTTTTTTTTTTTACAATTTGCTAATATTTAGTAAAAGAATGGGTAAAGACTTGAGTTACTGTAGAAGCAGAGATCAGGAACAATCATTGTCTTTTAGGCCTTATGTCTGGACCCAATCTAATTCTTGGTCTCCAAATGTTTGGTTTTATCTGCTTTAACAAGATTAGTGCAGTTATTTGTAGATACATATATGTAGGTCTTTCCTGTAAGAGTTTGAGATCTTCCCTATCATCTTGTGACCACGATCATGACTTTTCCGGAAGAGTTCTGTTTAAAAAAGTTCTGTTTTGTTGATCCCTGAAGAATACCAAGGCTTGATCTGTTTGGAATATTGTCACCTTTATATACTAGGTGACTAGCTTTTGGTTATCAGATTGAGTGTGAGAGGACTGTGGAATGATGGCAAGGGACCTGCATGAGGACATTTACGCGAATTATCCAGATAATTGCTTTAATCTCCGGCGGTTGACCACTCAGTGATGGTCGTCTTTCCTGTGCCAGGCTTCTGTCCACTAGGTGGTGCTAATATTTGCTGTTGCAGCTCCAGCCCAGGGTCATTTAGTAATAACGGCTGCATCATTTATTCACGAAATAGAATTGATTACCCATGAACCAAACTCAGCAGGGGTTGTGAGGGGTGGGTTCCAAAGATACCTAGGGTGCAGACCCTCCCCTTGGGTGGGTACACAGATAGCAGGGTAGCAAAGTGAGAGAGGCCGCTAAGAGAGAGGCAATTTAATGAAGGAATTAAGCATACAGATTCTGGAGCCAGAGTGCCTGGGCTCACATCCCAGTTCACCCACTTACTAGTGTGCTGTCTAAATTACTTAACCTCTGGGTGTCCTCATTTGTAAAATGTGAATAATAATAGTACCCCCTCAACAGGGCTGCTGTGGGCATTATGCAAGCGAAATATGTAGTTAGCACTACAGCTGATCAAATTGTTGGCCAATCATTCCCTCCTGCCCGCCGCTGTGACAGGTAAGCCCAGGGAAGGCAGAGAGTGAGCTTTGTCTGCATTATTTACAGGTGGCTCCTAACTGTACCGGGCAGAGTACGCTCTTCTCCAGAATAAATATGTTGTATTATAAGGGAAGGTTTGCAGATGAGCTTTGTGGGTCTAGCCGAGTGAGTGAAATGTGGAACTGGAGGTCAAAAAGGGACTCGAACTTTCTAGTTTACTCAGTTTGTTCTAGATTTCTGTCCTGCTTGTTCTAAAGAGGTATGTGCATTATTAAAGAATGCTATTTTTACAGGGAGGCCTTCCTGAGAAAAATGCAGTAAGGCAGAGGATGGTTTCCCCCTTGTTTTCTGCTAGAGGAGGGGAGCTCCCAGGGTGGCCGTTCGCCCCCTAACTTCCTGGGCGTTGTGGTAGCCGCTTCTCTTGTCCGCTTCTCCCTTGCTCTTTCTCTTTACATTGAACACATTATCTTGAAGGCAAATGTCAAGACTAGGAATAAGAAGAGCTTAATTTGTCACATCGAGTACAGCTGTGTGTGTGGAACAGCAATTTGCATTTTAATGTCCTGCTTATTCCAGAAAAGTGGCATTTTACAGATTTCCTGTATTATTCATGCATTTCAAGGCTTTGTAGTTTAAAAATAAAAGTTCAGGTAATAACCGAGAATAAGGAAAGTTAAACTCTGTCAGGTTTTTTTCTCTCTTTGCTTGTCTCATCAACTTTTCTGTCTGTTTAAGCATTTCTTAGCCTGTACCCCAATATCAGGAACAAGCACACCTGGAAATGTTAACCCAGGCGCCATGTCTGGTCACCTCATCAGCTCCAAAGTTCCCAGGAGAACATGTGTGGCAAACAAATAAGCAAACAAATAAAAATCACCCAGGCACCACCTCTGGCCACCTCATTAGCTTCCAAGTTTCCCAGGAGAACATGTGTGGTAAATATATGAATAAACAAATAAATAAAAATCACTGACCTGCATAAAGAAACATGAACCGGATACCTAGAGGCAGGCAAGTATGACAGGCATTTTCCTGCTGATGAAGCAGATGAATCCTCTTTAGCCGAGGCCTGCCCTCGGCCGCCTGGCATCTACAGAGTTGCTAATGCCTCCATGGTGAGTAGCCTGCTTATTGGATGGGTGAGTGGGCCAATGCTGAGCAAAGATCAGGTGTTAACCTGCAAGCTCTTGTAAGTTTTGTGTTTTTAATGAAAACACAAGGGTGGTGCAGGTCAGACATAAACCCGGGCACAGTGCGCTGTGGAAGTGCCCTCAGTAGAAATGCCTGGAATGAGCAGTATTGAAGATGGAGGCCGGGGGTGGGTGTGGAAGCACCTTGCAGAAAGGCCACATCCCCGTGGTCACGTGAATTTGGGTGAGAAAGCACACTCCAGGGGCAGACACATTCTGATGCCGGGCTGCTCGCAGGCACCTCGGTGAGTTTTCTGGGCTCTCCTGAGCAGTGGCTCTGCGGGCCTGCGCGACCTTGTGCATCGCTGCATTTTGGGCTCAGTCCTTGTCAGCAGATGTTGTGGTGCTGTCTGAGGAACAGTAAAAAATGTTGGAGGAAAAATAAACACAATTTTAAGGTCTGAGTAAAGAACAAGATGAACCATAGTGTTATTTAAAATATACCACAAAACGGAGGCTCCAAGTGGATTGCAGAGTTCAGTGCCTGTTCTTGGCTGAAGTGTCTGTTGCCACAGGCAAAGTGTTAGGATTGATGGGGGAAAAATGGCAGAGATGCCATTCAGTTATTCGGGTGACATTTATTTATTGCTTATGTACCAGGTACTAAGTCATGTACTGTATGGACAAGTGTGTGTGTGTTTTGTGTGTGTGTGGGGGAGGAAGAGACAGATGGATGGGGGACATTACACAGGTAACAAAGGAATTTGCATCTAGGACTTAAAAATCCCCTCGATTCTACTTGGCTTTCACAGAGAAGAGAATGTTCAAAGTGTATGTTCTGCTACTTCTTCAATTCAGTCATCTCAATTAGATATTTAGGTCTGTTTGAATGCCTCTAAGTGATGTCTGTAAGACAAATACGTCTTTGATTACAGTTCTCTGCATGTTTCATTCATTCATACAATCAATATTTATTTAATGCCTGTCATATCAGCCATTGTACTAGGATTTGTACTAGCCATTGTTCTAGGGAAAACATGGTTCCTGCCCTAATGCACCTTACGTTACTGAGGATCCAAACAACTAAGTGGATAACTATAGTCCAGGGTAGTTGATGTGATGAGGAGAAGCCCCAGGAACTCTGAGCAGGGCATTCAATGAGACTGGAGAGCCTTTCTGGAGGAAATGGTACCCAAGCTAACCTCTAATGAGTGAGTAGGACTTAGCCTGAGGAAGACTATGGAGTGTTCTAGGCAGAGGAACAGCCTGTACATGGCCAGGAGCTTGAGTCTTTCCTGGAGTGGTCACGGCTGATGAGTGAACTGGGCAGTAATACAGAACTATATGTACTGGTCCTAATGCTGCTGAGTCACACGGTCAGTGATTACACTTTCTGAATTAAGGCAGGCACCACTGACTTTATCCTGACTGACCATCTTGGAGACTGGGTTGACTCTACCCACAGAGGACCAAGGAGAAAAGATGGTTAGGTCAGCACACATTAATCACCATTCCTTGAACAAACCTCTTGGCTTCCTAAACTTTGATACTGGCTCAGCTGTGGTCGCTATTCCAGTTGGGATGATGCTGGGTGAATAAATTTTTAAATTAGATATTAATAGAATTTATTCTTACAGCTGCCAATGATTGAAGACAGTCTGTGTCGGGCCCTGTACCAAGGTTTTACAAAACTTCATATTTAAACCCTGATACAGCCGTGTGAGGAAGGAACAATTATTCCCACTGTGCAGATGAGGACCAGAGGCTCTGAGAGATGAAGTGACCTGCTCTTACCCTCTAACTTGGTAAGGATTAGAGCAGGGATTCAAACTCAGGCTGTCTCAGAGGCTGGGCATGGAACCCCAGGGTTTGAGCTTCAGGGAAAGAACCAGATGGAGGTATTTAGTATGCAATGCAGGGGTTATTAACAGATCTTTCCAAAGTCTTTTCTGATTAATTTTTAAAATAATGGAAGGATTCTAGTGGGTAGATGATTAATATTTCCTGAGGTGATTGGTAACACAATTAGACAGTTTTGTATGTGGTGTGTTTTGTGACAGATAATGTATAAAATGCTATACTATTCCACATCGTCTATTTAACAGGATCTGTCTTAGCAAGAATGTAATTAATCTCCATCTTTCTTTATGTAATTGTATTGTACCTGTCAGGAACTAAATTTTCTAGAAATCTTGCTTGAAGTCACAGTTTAAAAATAATAATTATATAGTAACCTTTGTCCTGTGGGTAGACCTAGTTGGAAAAATTTGTGATAAAATGCCATTAACTTAATGGAAAACAAGAGGAGAAATAAGAGAAAACTCAGAGGTGAGTTAGTGGGGGCTCCAAAGTCGAGCAGGAGCATGATGATTATTGAAGCAGATGACAAGGAGAGGCAAACATAAACCATTCAAATAATAGGGTGAAGAAAATACTGAGTAAATTTTAACATCACATGAAAATCCAGGCTATTTCTGGTAGTGTTATGGATGGACTAGATATTCTATAAAACCCTTCTAATGTAAAACACTAAAAATTCTGAATAAAACTTCAAAAATACATGTCATTTTAATTGTGTGGCTGAGCTGGCAAGAAAGTAAGAAGAATCCTCAGGCCAAAAATGGAAAGGAAGCAAGCAGCCAGAGAGGTAAACCAGCGTGCAAGCTGGTGACCTCCCATGGGGAGAGCTGCAGATTTCTGGTGACCTGGAGTCTTAAATATAAAGGCTGCATTCCAGAGGCAAGAAGTAAGCCCAGGAGTTTTACAAAGTGGGGAGTCAGATCAAAGCTGCCCCCGAATTTTTGAGAGAGTGACTCTTGAAAGGCTGACCTAAGAGGCAAATTTGCATGGAAGTTAGCAGGGGAAATTTGCCTTTCTTAACCCTGGCACTGGGGAGTGAAAAGTCTCACTTGAGAATCTGTAACCAGAAGCAGGCACTCACAGGGCTTGGGGTAGAGTTCATACTACTCCTGAGGTCCTGGAAAAAGAAGCAAAATCTCCAACCTAGAATTGGGCTTAACGGGGCCTTGGATTGGCATTGTTGCCCAGCCTGGCAGAAATGGATGCAGATGGTCTCTAGGGAAATATACCTTCGACACAGGCCTCGGAGAATTCCCACAGTTCAAGTTTCAGTAAGAAGGAGCTCCTAATCACCAAGTTATAAAACTTCTCAGGAAATCAGTCACTACCAGCAAAAACTACACGCAGCACAATTGGATCTATAGACTTTAGATGTCATTATTAAATATTGAACATAAGATGCCCATGTTTATTGTGCTTAAAAAAATGGAATAAAAAGTGTGAACGAGGAACAAATAAGCTCACAGATGGTCAGACAGATTTGTGGGAAGGAGAGGAAAGGCTCCAGGATAGGTGCTAGATGATTATACAAGCCTCCAAAGCACTCTTGAGGAGCCCCAGGAACATGGCCTGGGCAAGGGTTTACCTTGTTTCTGAGGATTCTGGCTGAGGCTAGTTGGCCATTTAAGGCGCTGTCTTAGCTTTTTCAGAGCACCTTTCCTCTGGAAGGATCTGGGCCATCTCATTACTAAAGGTATAGGAAAGGTGATGGGACATGATTCTGGGGGTCAGTGGCTCAAGGAAATCAGGACTTCCAAATACTTTTTGGAGAGGTCAATGTCTTCACCATTGCCATCATGACTGTCATCTCCGTGAATATTTATTTAAGTACATCCTGTGTTTCGTGCATTGTGATGAGCACATGACATGGATTATTTAACCTTATAAAATAAGATTATACTTTATTTAATCTTATTATATAAATGCTATTATTAACCCTCTATCACAAATGAGGTAATGGAGTCTTAAGGAAATGGCTCACTCAAGCTAATGAAGTTAACGTTGGGTGTGAACTTAGTCATTGGATCTGCAGACTTTAGATGCCATTATTAAATTTGAACATAAGATGCCCATGTTTATTGTGCTTAAAAAAATGGAAGAAAAAGGGTGAACGAGGAACAAATATGCTCAAAGATGGTCAGACAGATTTGCAGGAAGGAGAGGAAAGGCTCCAGGATGCATGCTAGATGATGATACAAACTCCTAATCACCATGGAAGTGATTTCAAGCCACATCCATCATAGAACATTTATTCCTTGCAAAGGAGTTTTTTGTTCTGTGTTTTTTTCCTCAAACCAACGGCATTCTTAGGAAGGATAGAAAGCTGAGAGAGAGGGAATTCTGCGGTGTTCCAGGCACTGGGCTATGTCTGTCTCTTGTTGGGATAAAACAAAACAACACAAAACAACACCCCTCCTCCAACCCCAAACAGAAAAAAACAGATCACTTCCCATCATTCCACTGAATTTTACTTCTTACAAGTTCACGTAGGTGGAGAGTTTGATTTTGTCCTTCTTGATGTTGGCTGACCTTCTTGCCGGATGTGGGTTTGTCTGTTCTACTTCCCTGTGGCACCATGCCTCGTGCTGTTCTCGGCTCTTCCTGGGCTGCCCCATGCTTATTCCTTTAATAATTTCTCACACATTTTGGAATCCCTTACCATGTGCCACACACTGAGCTCCATACTTGAATTTTCAAAAGACAAGTGATAGGCCATTAGAAGTGTGTCATTTTGTGAGTAAGATAAGCAAATAATGTGACAAGCGTAATGATAGTACAGAGTTCTAACAGCCTGGGTACAGTCTGGGAGGGTAAGGAATAACTGATAGGAATAGACGTTAACCAAGGAAAGGGTTGGGGGTGGAGCAGCCTATGGAGAGCAGCCCCTCGGAGGAGCTAAAGTGTGGTGGTGAAAGAGAACATGGAAGGTGTGGCAGCTGATTTGTATTGCTCAGCAGTATTTCCAGTTGTTCTTCTGCACTCGTAGCGGATTCACTTCCCTGCCCCGCTGGGGTTAATCATCGCTTTGTAAGAAGCTTTAGCCAATGGGATGTGAGTGGAAATGGCAGATATTCTTTGGGTGGGATTCAGCTGTGGGTGCGGGGGCGGGGGGTTCTCCAGAGCACTCTTTCCCTGCCATGGGATTGTGGAAGCGTGGCTTGACAGAGACGTACTGCTTAGCTATCACTAAGGAGGAGAGCTGGGCTGAGGAATTGCTTGGACTCACAGAAGATGTGACACGAGTGAAAAATGGACACTTGTTGGGATTTCAGAGTTGTTTTTCATCAGAGCAGAAGCTAGCTTCTTTGAGCCGACACAGTATGTGAGAAACAGAAAGCAGGTATAAGAAGGGAGTAGCCTGCGGTGAGGTTGGAGCCAAAGGCAGGGGTCAGAGTGTGGAGGACCTTGTTTGTCTCTTGCTCTCTTCTTCCTGGGATAAAACACCACTTCCTCCAATCATGTCAGATCTATTTCTCAGCAGATTTAGCAATGTGGAGAGTTTCATCTTGTCATTCCTAATGGTATTGGTCCTTCTTCTTCTGGTCTGTCCTAATTTCTCTGTTCTAGCATTCTCTGCTCCAAAGAGGGGGAAGGAGGAAGAGAGCGTACCTTTGCTGAGATTCTTTTTAAACATCTCCAAGAGTCATACACATTTCCTCAGGGACTGCTCTCAGGGGCTCTGCAGGCCAGCACCACCATCAAAGGACAGGTCTAGTATCCTCCCTCCTATTGACCCTTCACCAGCATCGTGGCCAGAATCAGGGCAGCGACTTCCTTGGGGTGATTGGCTCCTGCAGTCAGCACACTGGGTGGAAAGTGAGGGTGCCTGATCTCCTTTCTGGTAAGTGGGACAATAGTTGGAGTTGAAGCTGAACAATCGAGTTTGGAATTGAGTCAGGAGAGGCAGGTAGAAGAGGACCACACGGACAACGAACAATGGCTGTCCAGGTTCACCTAGTTAGAATCTACTTTAGGGAAATGGAAGAGGAAACAACAGTAGGAGATTTTATACCTGGAAGTGTCCATGGAGTCCAACACTGCCTGAGGAGGAAGAGTTGAAGAGGCATGTGTGGTTTGGGATGGAGGGTGAGGAAGTGGCATGGTTATTTGTTGACACAAATTGCGTTCTCTTGTACGGATCCTATCTGCTCACTTCCCATCCCACTGCCATGCAACAGAGGGAATTTGGGAGCCAATTCCCTTTCCCCCCATAATTATGCCCCAGTTCCCTTGTGTGCAACTGCTGCTTACCATTTCCAAACCCCTTCTTTTACTTTTCTTTATTAACAAAGCTCTGTTTCTGTTTAGGATGGCAACACTTCCAGTTGAAATACCCCCCAGCCTCTCTTGGTGCCATGGTGGTCAGATTACGCAGTCCTGGCCAATGAGACTTGAGACAAAAGTTCTTGGGAGTGACTTCTGGAGAAGTCTTCAAAAATGGACAGACTTGGCTGACTTTCTTTTTTGCCTTTTGGCCTTTCTCCTGTCTTCTAGCCTAGAACATGGATGGCATGCCGTTTTTTGGTAGACACCATCTTAAGGCCATAAGATTAAGTTACAACTGGGAATTTAGAAGGCTAGGCTCCTGATGGCATTGTAGAGGCACCATAACTGTTCAGAACTCCTCCAGGGGAAAACACATCCCACTTTGGAGAGGTTATTCTATAGGGCCAAAAGCATTCCTAGCTAGTATACCCTCACTTCCTCTATAAAATAGTAATTGTTCTCATTTGCCATGCTATAGGGAATTCTGGCTAGACCTCAGCTAAACGAAGACCTTAAATAATTGGATTTTCTTTCCTTTGTACCTCTGTACATGGATGGTTATTATTCAGAATAATAACACTGAGCCTGCATAACTTCTGGAATCATCAAAGGAAAATCTATTATAGTCAGTAGACTAAACTTAATTAATGGAAATCTGCTTAATATATTTTAGAAAGATTTTTCACAATAAGGAGCAAACATTAACTTTAGAATTCAATTAACAAAACCATCTTATTCCCTAAGTACTCTAGCTAATCAGCATTTTTATACCTGATAATTTAATTTTACTCTGCTTAAATGTCGATTTAAAAATGTTTAAAAAGATGTCCTTTCAACCTATGTGAGGTGTGAGGTTTGGAGTTTATGAAATCACTTATATGATTAAATCAAATTTGGGTCATAAATGTAAGAGAAAGAAAAAATAGTTAAGTTTCACATCTTTTCTAAGGTTAGTAGAATTTATCTAGTTAAAGGCATATAAAGATTCCCAACATTTTGTTTTTACAGACAAATATTCTGAACTGAAGTTGGCTAGCATACATATGTGTGTGTGTGTGTATGTGTGTATTTGAATTAAAGCATTTGAAAATAAAAAGTCTAAAGAGAATAGAATGAGGCAATGTCCATCCCAACAGATCTGAGTGATATTGGATATTAACGTTGGTCAGAACTTTTATAATTAAAATATTTATGAAATTAACTCCTCAAATATTAAAGGCATGAAATAGCATAAGGGACGCATTTGAAAGAATAAAGAACAGGTGGAAACTGTTGTCCCAAACTTCCACGTCCGATCTGGTAGCAGAAGCCATATGTGGCTTCTGAGGGCTCGACATGCAATTAGGTAAGAATGGTGATTTGCTGTATGTGTGAGATAGACATTAGGTTTCAAAGACTTTATATAAGGAAAAGACTGTAAAATCACTCATTAAAATTTTTATATCATGTGTGCAAATGATAATATTTGGGATACATGGGTTACATGCAGTATGGTATCAAATTTAAGTTCACCTATTTCTTTAAAAAATTTTTTTTACTAGAAACTTTAAATTACATATGTGTCTCACATTATATTCTCTTGGACGGTGCTGGTCTAAATCAAGTAATCGAAACAGACTCCCAGAGATACAGGAGAAAGCTAGGGAATAAAAAGCGTTATTCTTGTAAATGAGGAAAAAATGAACTTAAAAAGCTGTTAGAGAATCTTGAGAGCTCTGCTTCCTAGAGTCTTGTCTCTACATAGTCTCTTCACACAGCAGTCCCAGTGAGCATTAAAAATGTAACTCAGGCCCCATCTCCCCTGCTCAGCTCTCTGGAGACTTCTCATCTCACTTGGACTAAATCCCAAGTCCCATAGCGGCCGGGCAGGCCCCGTGAAGTTTGGTTGCTGACCACTTTGCAAATCAATCCCTTACCGCTCCCCTTCTTGCTAGCGTTCCGTGCCACTCTGGCCCTTTTGCTGGTCTGTGAGCATGGTCACATGCTGCTCTCAGGGCCTTTGCACGTAACATGTGCTTTCTCTGGATGCTCAGGTGGCTCACTCCCTCACCTCTACTCAGACAGGCCTCCTTTCAGCTCACTATGTCATTTCACCCCACTGCACTTCCTTCACCCTTTAAAATCCATCCACATTGCACCTACACTGCCTGAAAGAACATGTAAATTATTTGTTTCCTTGCCTCTATCACCACCAAATCTCCATTGCCTTGACAGTAGTGGAACATAGTAGGGCCTCAATAAATATTTGTCAGACAAATGACTAAAACAGTTTTAAATGAAGCAACCAAAAAGGGGGGAAAAACAGTTTGGAAGGAAAAAACACCAAAATGTAAATAAGGTCTATTTCCAAGCAATGGATGATTTTCCTTTTTTTCTGCCACCTACCCAAGCACATTTTTAAAAGAACCTTACTTGTTCCAGGCACTCCTCTTCTACCCATGGGCTTGCTTCACTGAACTACTCATGGTGGTCTCATATTTCTATGGTTGGTTTGGGAATAGGGAGGTGATATACTTCTTGTTGGTGAGCTGTGAACAGAGGGCTTCTGAGAAGGAGGCCATCTGGGAAAGCTGTCACTTCAATGAAGGACCGGTCTATCACACTTCTACTGGTCTTGGTTTGTGTGTGATGCCATTCCAAAATGGCAGCAGCCATATTAGGTTCATGGAGCTGCTGAGTCCGAACACTGAGAATGGCAGATTAAACAGTTTGGAGGAAGCCCAGTCCCTGATGATGTTGTTGGGCTGACAAATTAACTATCTCAGAGCTGTCCTACTTTGTGACTTCTTGTTTGGGGCGATGATAAATTATTCTCATTGTTTAGGTCATTTGGAGCTGGGTTTTCTGAAAACAGTTTTCCCAGCCAAACATATCTAACTAATGCTATATTATAACAAAATTCAAGTGAAGCAGCCTCCCAAGTATAAACCTGTCAGACAAAAGAGCAGAAGTCATAATGAGATACTGTTGTACAATAGCATCTCCCTAAGGAATCAGCTAGGGACATGGCACAAGAGTGCGTAGTACTTAAGGGAAGAGCAACTCCAAAAAAGAATACCTTGAGTTATCAATATTATATAAACTTAAATTATAAATACAACACAAAAGTGTGAAAAAAAAAAAGACTCCCCTTTTCATGTCATCTCTGCAGATGCAGGCACATTTGGAGTCCTCAGTTCCCTTCCTTAGTCATGTTGTAAGATCGCTGACAAATTCTACTAAAAACAAGGACGATGCCTGGAACAACTATTATTTTAGTCTGGGAAACTATCCCTACCCTGTGCTTACTCTGCGAGTTTTAGGGGGAGTGGTTGCTACTCGCATCTGGGGCATTGAGTGGGAAGGGTATTGTTTTCTTGACCCGTCTGATTGGCTCAGGGATGGATGTGTGAACCAATCAAAGCCAATAAAATGAAAGAGAAAAGACTCTGGGTTTGCTGGGAGAGAGCGCAGTCTTGAATCAGACTGAACCTTGCAAAATATAACTCTGTGGGTGCTGGAAGCAGTACAGCCATATACTGAGCTTGAGCATGGAGCCGTGTTGATGAGTATAGAGATGAGAATTGCAGGGAACCGGGATTCTAGTGACATCATTTGAGCCCCTGGATCAAGACATACATGAAACCCATAACCTCAACTTTTTTTATTCACAAGTCATGACATTTGCCTTCTTGCTTATGCTTGTTTGAGGTCAGGGTTCTATCATCTCCAATGAAAAGGACCTAACTGAACAGAAGAGTGAAAGGATCATAAATGTCTGAAGCTATTTGAATAGTTGTCATATGGAAAAGATTGAGAATTATTTTCAGTTGCCCTAAAAGAATGGCACCCAGGGAGGGGAACCATTAAAAGGCACATTTGTCCTAGACCTAATGTAGAACTTGTAAACATTTGTCACTATCCAACAGCGTAGCTGTTTGCTTTAGGCAGCTCAGACTTCTCTGACAATGTATGAGTTTAACCAAAAGCTTGGGATGTTCTAGATTGGAATTTCTTTATTGAGTTAGGGTTTCCTAGCTCTTTCCAGCTAGACTTGCAGTGATTCTCCAACATAAACAGAAAAGGGGGAGTATATGAGAGAATGTATATGGATGTGACTTGTAAATGAGGAAGTAGAAATTGTGTATTGGTTAGGAGGAGGCTCTGGAGTCAGAAGAAACTTGTTTGGAATTCAGTTATGAGCTTTGTTACCTGGGCAACATTGGGAGAGTAAGTTAACCTCTCTGAGCCTTATTTTCCTCATTTGTGAAATGTGGCTAATATCTACCACGTAAGGTTGCAAGGACTGAATCCAATGCCTTGTCTACACATTTATCACAGAGCTTGGCATTTTGCATGCTCAGTAAATGTTAGCTAGTAGTATTCAAATGGTAGGACGACATGAGGCAGAATTATTTTTTGCTCTTACTCTTTTAGCATAATCATTTTGGGGATAAAAGGAAAAATACATGCCATATTTCATTAAGCTCACACAAAGCAGGTTGGGTTTCTGGGTAGACACATGCATAAAAGAAACGTAAATTTTTCCCCATAAAATAAGTTTATCAGCTGTGATTGTTTATTCTGGAAAGGTTTTTCCCCTGTGTAAAGATACGTCATGTGGAAAAGGGCTAAGGGGAAGAAGAGCCTCTGGACTAAAGTTGTGGTGTTTTTTTAATGGTTTAAAGGGGGAAGGAAGAGGAGGAGGAAAGTCTCTAAGTCTCATTGATACATTTCGTGTTTCTGAGAAGAAGCGGAAGACAGCTAAATGGTAGACTATATGGCTAATATCTACTACTAGTGCTGAATACCATTTCAAACTAGCAGAATATCATTTTAAGGAAAAATACTAAAAGGATATGAGAATAAAGGATTAGAATTAGAGAAGAGAATAAATAATCACCCAAATACCTGATGCCTGTTTGCTTTTGTAAAGTAGGTAAGTAGGGGGCGCCTGGGTGGCTCAGTCGTTAAGTGTCTGCCTTCAGCTCAGGTCATGATCCCAGGGTCCTGGGATCAGGCCCCTGCATCAGGCTCCCTGCTCCGCGGGAAGCCTGCTTCTCCCTCTCCCACTCCCCCTGCTTGTGTTCCTGCTCTTGCTATCTCTCTCTGTCAAATAAATAAATAAATAAAATCTTTAAAAAAATAATAAAGTAGGTAAGTAGATAGTAAGATTATTAAGTAGATCAGAGCAAAAATTATACTACTATGATGTGGGGTTTTGTTTTTAGAAATTTGTTTTAATACTGTCTGAATTTAGGAGGTTATTGAATTATTTTATGGTAATTTTGTCATAAGTTTTCAATTGAGATGTCTTCCTAAATACTGTTTTTTATACATGTAATGATTTATAGTTCTTACCAAAAGGCTTTTTAAAAAAGTGTTTGTTTTATGTTTTAGTTTACTGTGAAAGCTATTGATCTTTTTAAATGCTATTTTCTTTTTCATTTCTTTCCTCTTTTAATCTCTTTCTTATTTAGCAGTCTATAAAGGGTCTTTTCAATTTTATTCATTTTGTTCAGCAAACTAACTCTTGGTGTTGGTTATTTTGCCAGCTATTTCTGTTGTTTCGTTTTTTTTGGTTTTTTAGAATCTAATCTTTTAAATTATGGTTCCAGATTGGAATATATTATATAATTGGTTTTCTAATTCTAAAAATTCTTTTGTTCATTTGTTCTCATAATTATTTTAAAGTATATATTTGGTTATAGTTGCTTATAAGGTCCAAAGCTTATTATGTTAAAACTTAAACCAGAAAATACATTTTGATAAGTATATGCTGATTTATATTCCACTCTATTTCAGTGGAAATTTATGAACATTTGTGACAGGTCTAGATCAGATAAGCATTTAGTTCAGAAAGAAAACATTGAAATTATGCATGCATAATAAGCATTTCAAAATTAAATATATTTGCTAGTTGATTGCTTTGGGGAAAGATTAATGGAAATGGGCAAATTAATTATCAGATAACAGTAATAAATAGAAAAGAGAATATAGAGTAAATTTAATTCATAACTTTCCATACAATTCACTTAAGAAAGGAAAATGGTGTTATCAAAGTATTAAATACAGAGACAAACATCTTACCCAAAGCTATAGGTGCCATATTTTTATATGCTTTTTAAAAACTCAAGTATTGGTAGGTTTAGACTACTCTGTTTGAATTTCTCGAAGTAGGAGGAAAATGTTTACATTCAAAGAGTGCAGCAACTTGAGGCACTTGTTATGGAGGAAACCTGTCTTCTTGCCCTTTCTGCAAGGATGGCTCAAAGACACACATCCTGAGCTATTGTAGGATTTCTACAAACTAGGCTCTGGGCTCCAGTTAACGGGATTATTGGTGGCTAGTAGAAAGAATCATCCATTCTGTGTTCTGTGTCAGTGGAATCTTCAGTAGCTGAACACCAGCCTTGGCCAACAACATCCTTCCTTTCCTTCAAAGGCCAACTGAAGGCAGGTGGCCACTAAGTTTTAGAGTTCACATCACAAGGAAGACATTAGAGTTATTTCATTATTTTTCTGCCTGAGTGTTTGCATCTGAAGTGTGGATTTCTTTTCGGCTTTGATTGGTGGACGGGAGAGTATGATGTTGTGGATACCATTAGCATTTATTTATACAATTATTTATTTATAACTGGATAAATAAATGATGACAAAGCCCCACAGAATGCTAGGCCCCTCTAAAAAAAGCACAAGGGAACTCTTGATGCACCAGTGTAGAAGTATCTCAAGGATATATTTTTAAGTGAAAGAAGCAATGACCAGCACAGTATATCCAGTATGCTGTTTTGTATACAAGGAAGTTGGGAGAGAAGACATATGTTCTTATTTGCTTGCATTTGTACAAAGAAAAGCTGGAAGGGTACACAAGATTGTAATAAAAATGAAACATATAGGATGTAAGGGGTTAGGAGAATGGGGCAAGATTTGAAGCGAGACTTCTCAATATCCACTTTTATTATATTTTAATTTTTTAAGTCTGAGAAGATGTTACATATTCAATTAAATAAATTAACATTAAAAATTTAAAAAAGAAAAGGTCATGTTGGATGCTTGAGGAGCATGGGTTAGGAAGGAGAAGAATAGATTTGAGAGGCCAATTTAAAGGCCACTGCAGTAATCCATGGCGAGATAGTGATTCTAGAATGGTGGCAGTGGAGGCAGAGAGTAGTGGGTAGGTTTTAGAGCTACTGAGGAGGTAAAACAGGCAGGACTAGGTTAATGCCTGGGGAGAAATGATGAATGAGAAGGAGGAGTCCAGAATGACTCCCAGGTTCCTGAACTGCACCCTTAGATGGATTCACTAAGTTGGGGAAATAGAAGGAGACTCAGTTTGTAGGGATATGTTTAGACACATTGAGATGGTGCCAGACCCATATAAGGTGTTTCACAAAAGTCTGTTGGATGAAGGAATGAATAAGATGCTTTAGAAATATCAAAGTAGAGATGGGAAGGAGGCAGTTGGATTTGTGAGTCTGGAGCTCCATGGGGAAGTTTGGGCTGGGGACTCAAATTTGCGGATCATCAGTCAATAGAAGGTTTGAAAGCACTGGTAATGGAGGGGAACAGCTAGAGAATACAGAGTCAGAAGGACAGTGGGGTTGGGACCCAGCCTGGAGGAGTTCCCAAGCATAAAGGCCCCATAGTGGAGAACAAGGAGGCCAAGAAGATTGGGCAAGAGTGAGCCAGAGGCATGGGAGGGCTCGGGGAGCCTGTCAATACTGAGCCAAGGGAAGTTTCAAGAAGGAGGCAGTGAGTGCATGCTGAGGGCTGCAGAGCCAGCAGTTATGATGAGGATGGAGTATTGTCCACGGGATCTGGAGAGGTCTGCGGGATCTGCCTCAGAGACCTCTTGGGCGTGAAGGTGGATCACAGTAGATTGAGGACCGCTTCTTTCAGATAATAGCCCCACCATCTTCCCAGTCAGCCTGGCTTGAAGACTCAGCTTCTTCAGCTCCTCCTTTCTCTCTGTCCAGTTTTACCCCCAGTCCTTGCTAAATCGTTTCTGAGTTTTATCTACTCTGTTCCAACAATGTCTTCTACTTCTGTCTTGTCTTTATTCATACAGCCACTTTACCAGTTCAAGGCCAGCTAGCTCTCGTACCAACAAATTCCACAAACACGTGCTCTGCACTGCCAGTTTCTCATGTGTGGGGCAAGATGCCCCTCTCTTCTTCCTTTCCCAGATGCATTGTATGTCCTCTCACTCTCTCTCCCATTGGATTGACTTATCTGCAGCCTTATTTGCCAGTTCTGTTCTTTAAAATGGGGTTCTGGGGCAGGAAGTCAGCTCTGGTGTTTGAGTGTCTGTTAGGTACTGGGTAGTGTGCAAACCTGACATACGCGTTCTCATTTCCCCATCACAGTGGCTCCGTTCTTCCCCCCTTTCTTCCCTGGAAGGCAGTAGACACTCTGGAGGGCTGAGTATCCGTTTCAGAGTGCTCCAGCTAGTGAAAAGGACAGAGCCAGAATGCAAGCCAGATTTGCCTGATGCAGGGTTTCCGCAGTTTTCCTTTTAGCCAGATGTTGACTATTGTCTAGCCGCTACATGAAGATGGTGCTTCTCTGTGCAGCCTAAGGTAAAGAAGCCAGTGAAGGCAGGGCCACAGAAGTTGAGAGCGGAGAGCCTTTTAAGACATACTGGGCAGCCTGCCACCACCTTTCAGGGACCACAGTGCACCCCTGTGCTGCAGCTTGCCCGCAGCCCATCCTCCACTCTCTGTTCCCCTCCCCTGCTTTGTTTTTTGCCATTGCACTTACAATGATCTGACCTGTCCATTTTTACTTATTTATTTATTATCTCTGTAAGCTCCATAGATTTTTTAAAAAACATATTTATTTACTTTTATTGAAGTATAGTTGGCATACAAAGTTATATTATTTTCAGGTGTAAAACATAGTGATTCCACAATTCTGTATATTAGGCTGTGTTCACCCCAGTAAGTATACTTACCATGTGTCGCTGTGAAACACTAGTGGGATGTTATTGACTCTGTTCCTCATGTTGCGCTTTTTATCCCCACGATTTATTTATTTTGTAACTGAAAACTTACAAAGTTTGTACCTCTAAATCGCCTTTACCTGTATCACCCATCAACCTCCTCCCCCCCCCAGGGGCAACCACCAGTTTGTTCTCTGTATTTATCATTCTGTTTCTGGTTTTGTTTGTTCATTTGTTTTGTTTTTTTCAACTCAAGGATCATGGATTTTCATCTGTTTTGTTCACTGCTGTAGCCCCAGTCCTTAAACAGTACCTACCCTATTGTAGGTACTCAGGATATAGTCTTTGAATGAATAGATGAAGCAGTTAAGGTGAAGTCAAAGTGAAAGAAGGCAAAGAACAAAATTTGGAGTTGCTTCAAACACTAGTGAGTGTTGGTGGCTCACTTTTAGGAGCTGCAGAGGCCAAGATGAAGCAGTGGCGCTGGTGGTAATTCATTCCTAAAAGTGAGGTGAAGTGCTTGTCAGCAAATGCAGCTTCTAAGATCATGTGTTAATTAGGAGAATAGGGCATCGGTACACTGTCTGAGTTGTCTGATGTTGCATAAGAAACCACCATGTACCTTTATTATTGTTCCAAATTCTGTGGTCAGGAATTTGGGCAGAGTTCACATGGGTGGTTCATTGACATCAAATGACATCATAAGGGTCATATTTGGCTGCATTCATTCAGCTGGTGTCTGGGCCAGACTGAAAATCCAAGAAATCTTTACTCACATATCTGACTCCTCAGTGCTCCTCACAAGGTGCTCTTTTTTTTTTTTTTTTAAACATGCTTAGCATGGGCTTCTTGTCAGCATGGTGAGCTTCCAAGAGGCAGTTTTCCCAGCTGTGAAGGAGGAAGCTACAGCTCCCTGGAGGCTTGGCCTCAGAAGTCACACATCGCTTACCCCACTCTCTGTGGGTAAAGCAAGTCACAAGACTAGCCCAGACTAAAGGAAAGGGGAAGAGTTTACCTCTGAAAGGGCAGCAAAGAATATATAACCACCTGTAGTCCACCGCAGCTCGTTAGGAGATTAGACCGTTAGGATGCTTAGAACCGGCTTCCTCCCAAGATGTACTTCACAATTCAAGAAGTTAAAGAGAATTTAGAGTGCAAAGATGATCTGCAAAATTTTCTGAGAAATTGAGTATGGTAAAATCAGCAGTTAATCCCAAACTTGCCAAGTTCATAGAGAGATCTGTAAAGAAGAACCAACTGGCAGGTGAATGAAATTACTGGCTGAAACCGGTTTTTTTTTTTTAAAGTAGGCTCCACACCCAGCATGGAGCCCCACTCAGGGCCTGAACTCATGATGTTGAGATCAAGACCTGAGCTGAAATCAACAGTAGGGATACTTAAATAACCGATTGAGCCACCCAGGTGCCCCTGAAACCATTATTTTTTTTAAAGAACTTTCATTATGTTAGAGAAATAATTTTTTAAAAATCATGTGTGCTCATCATAAAAATTTTAAGCAATTATAAAAAACACAAATAAGAAAGCAACAACTTGTCTAAACTCTCCCTGTGCAGAAAGAAAAAATGACAGTGTTAATATTTGGTGAGTACCATTTTAGATGTTTCTTTATGCTTCTGTCCACTTAGAAGAACAGCTGGCCCTCTGGTTGGCTAACTCAACAGACAGACAGAAAGTTGATAGATGAAAAATTAGAGGAAGGAGATCCCATTATACAGGTTATTTAAAGTTTGATTTAAAAGCAAAATAAAATTAAAATGAAAGAAGTACAAACTTAAAGTAAGGGCTGTTAATTTTAATGCTATTAGTTCCTAAAAGATTGCATGAAGATTATGGGGAAAATATGCAACCATCAAGAAGTTGGATTTATAGAAACTATATGTTATAAAATTTTATAGACAGTATCAGTACTTCCCTACTACAAAAGTTGAAGTGATTAGTCTTCTAACACTGTATCCTACACCACTTTCCTGAGCTCCTGATTCTTGTGGCTTATGCTATTTTTACTTTGTAAAATTTGTATTGTTTTTTCTAATATAATTCCCACAGGTGTTAGTTCTGCATTTAAACAGGTTTGGAGATAATCATGGTTTCTTTATTTCTAAATTCCTCCTTTTGATTCATCTTTTGGTTGGATGAATTTTGTCCCCCTGCCCTCTAAATGAGTTTATGGGTGCTATATTCCCCAACTTCTTTCATGTTTGAGAATGTCCACTTGCTGACCTTATAATCTTAAGTAACAGGTATCATGTTCTTGCACACTCACACCTTTCTAGACATTTTTGTGTTATGTTCCATCATGGAGTGATACTATTGAGAATCAGTCTGATTGTTTTCCCCCTGGACATTTCTTGATTTCTTTTTTTCATTCCAGATGCCTGTATACGTTTTTCCATGTTTTGAAGTTCAGTAACTTTATGTGGGTAGGTCTTGTTGATGATCATTCTAGGTCACTTTTCCCAGCTGTGTTGTATTCACCTCTTTCATGGAATTAAGGAAAATATCCTGTATTATATCTCTGTATACTTTTAACATTTTGCATCTCTAATTGATGTTGTGTTGTTATTACTTTGTTTGTTGGGTTCTTTTGTTTCTTCCGGAGCACCAGTTATCCTTATGTTGTATTATCCTTGTGTGTCCTCCTTGTCTATCGTCTCTCTAATGATGTGAATAAATTTTCCTCTCTGCATTGTTTATTTTACCTCCAGCCTTCTCTTCATGCCATTGAGTTGCTTTTCACTTGTGTTTATTCTATTCATAGCTTCTAATTTATCTATTAGATCTGAACTGGTGGTGTTTTGACCTTAATTTATTTCCTTAACTCTACAGTCTTTTTCTATCTCATTCTGCTGTTTCAGCATCTCATCTTTGAATCCCTGCCTTAGTGATTATGTATATATTTGACCCTCGAACAACACTGGTTTGAGCTGCATGGGTCCACTTCCATGTGGATTTTTAAAAATTAGTATAGTACTGTAAATGTGTTTTTGCTTATGATTTTCTCATAACATTTTATTTTCTTTAGCTTGCTTGATTGTAAGAATATATAATTCATATTACATACAAAATATGCGCTAATCAACTGTTTATGTTATCAGTAAGGCTTCTGGGCAACAGTAGGCTATGAGTAATTACATTTTGGGGGGAGTCAAAAGTTAATATGGATTTTTGACTGCATAGAGGGTCAGCGCCCCTAATTCCTGCCTTGTTCAAGGGTCAGATGTCCTTATTGAGGTCCTTTACAGTGAAAAGTATTTGTAAGAAAACCACTTCTAATCTAAGGGTGTGCTTTCTTTTTGATTTGTTTTTTTTTTAAACAGTTTTATGCATGTTCTGTTGCTTTCTTCTTTCACTATTATTATTGTAGTATGTTTGTAGAGTTGCTGTAACATCTTTTTTTTTTTTCCATTTGGCTCATTCTTAACATGAGTTATTTGAATCTTAGTGCTTGTTCTGACATCGTGTGGTTGAATTCTCTTTGACATTCTGCCTTATTTGATATCAGTTATTTTCTCCCTTTAAGCTACTATTTATTGTATCTACTTTTCTATAGCCTGAAGGTGTAGCGTTGGGGGAGGGAAAGGGAGTGGACTGCTGCCGCTGGGTGAAAAGCCCTTAGTGGGGAACTGTTCTTTATTCTGAATTCTCATTAAATGTCCTGTATCAGAGCACATTCCACTGGGCTAAGGATTACCCACCTTCTGGACCTTGGTGTATCTCCCATTTTAGCCCTGTGTCTTAAAAAGATAATAGATTTTGGTGCTCCTTCTTACTTTGGCTAAAATGATATTTTGGGGATTTTCTTCTTGATGGTTTTCATGGCTTTTCCTTACACTGGCTCCTCATCACCTCAAATTTACTTCAAATAATACTAGTCAGAAATTTAAGGATTTTATTCACTTACCGTCTTTCTTCAGCTGCTTCTGTGGGGTGGTGTGGGATTAGAAGCCACTTAGTACTATCACAAAACAGAATATATATATATATTTTTTTTTCCTTGCCTGTGATCTTTTGAAATTTTAACTGAAGTTTTATGCCATTCCTTTGTTTTATTGTTGTTGGTAAAATTTTGGCTCACGCTTTGGCTTTCCACTTCTTTCTCTGAGGAATAAAATCCTTTGGTGGGAAAATTCAGACTTTATTGTAAGTTCAGATACAACTGAAATGAGTAAACACCAAGTATAATTCAGGGATCACTCTTCTCTTACATTATTTATTTTCATGACTTTCTATAATTATCTAAAAAGTCCTTTGCTAGTTTTTGATAGATACAGAGTTTTACATATTACGTAGCTAAAAATTGAGTTGACACTAATGAATGATGGAAAAATTCAGCAGAAAACAATTGCCTTATGATAGAGCACAGAGAAGATTAGCCTCACTGGAAGGTTTGTCTCAGCTTGAGTCGGTAGTAACTAGGTCTCTGTTGAGCTCTTTTGGGGGGAAATTTTCTGTATCCTTATCTTCTTGTATCACCGAGTATCAGTGGTAGGCAGAATTCTAAGATAGCCCCAAGATTTGCTTTTCCCTGTGTGTGTGGCCTGTATGATTCCTCCCCCTTCACTGTCAGCAGGCCTGATCAAATCAGGTGAGCCCTTTTCAAAGAGGATTTAAAGATCAGAGAGATTGAGACATGTAGCTGGTGTTACCCTGCTGGCCTTGAAGAGGCAACCTTTATGGGTTCTGCAGCTACAAGGAAATGAATTCTGCTGACAGCCTTGTACACTTGCCAGAATTCTCTGCCTATGATACCTGAGCCCCAGCCAACACCTTGAGTTCAGCCTGGTGAGACCCTGAGTAGAGAACCCTGTGGAGCTGTGCCCAGACTTTTGCCCTACAGAACTGTGAGAACACCTACAGATTTGGTGTTATTTTAAGCCACTAAATTGTGGTAATTAATTATATAACAACAGTAAACTGATACAGTATATGAATTTTTAATTTATTTAATTTTTAAGTGATTTGCTTTATTTTAATTAAGCCTGATTTTCTCCCTAAAGGGAAACTATCATTTCTTATTTTACAATTTAGTTTTTCAAAGAGGAAGCTTTTGTTATTCTGTTTCCAAATTTTTGTTGAGTTTTGTTGCTGTCTTTTCTCCCCCTCTCCTCTGCCCACTTTTCTTCCTCAGTACTGGGGTCAGAACGGGGAATCTCGATTTTCACTGGTCCTCACTGTAATTACAGCCTGGAAACACTGATGAAAATGGTTTAAAAGTATAGTGGAACCCCATTATAACAGTGGTTTTAGAGAACAGGTCCATGTGTAGGTTAATGACAAATGGTAAGTTTGATGTGTTCTTAAAAATTTACTTTTAATTTTTAAAATTAACCTTATTTATTTACATTTCCAAACACTGCC
This sequence comes from Eumetopias jubatus, assembly GCF_037043125.1. NCBI lineage: Eukaryota > Metazoa > Chordata > Mammalia > Carnivora > Otariidae > Eumetopias > Eumetopias jubatus. Next base: position 37,079,776 of record NW_028274823.1, read on the forward strand.
AAAACATGACTGCACAGCTAACTTAATTTTGACAAAGAGAATGTATTTGTGTAACACACCCAGATAAAGAAATAGAACATTTCCAGAACTCTCACTTTTCCTGAGACTCCCTTTTACTCATTGACATCCCCTGTCCCCTCAAGGTAACCGCTATTCTGGGGTCTGTCACCATCGGTTAGTTTTGCCTGTTTGTGAACTGTGTTCCTTTTTTCTTTTGGGCTGCTTTAGTTCAATATTATGTTTGTGAGAATCATCCATGTTGGTGCATTGAGCAGTAGTTGGTTCACTCTTGTTTTATAGAATTTACTGCATGAATATGCCACAGTGTATGTGTCCATTCTTCTATTGTGGAATTGTACTTATTTTATTCTTGTGGAATAAGCTGGTTTCATTCAGGGCTATTACCATTAATGCTGCTATGAACATTCTTATACATGTATTTTGATATTTTGATGAATGTTTATTGTATATGTAGAAGAATATAGGGGCACCTGGGTGACATAGTTGGTTAAGCGTCTGACTTGGTTTCGGCTCAGGTCATGATCTCAGGGTCCTAGGATCGAGCCCTGCATCCAGCTCCGCACCCAGCATGGAGCCTGCTTGGGATTCTCTCCCCCTCTACTTCTGCCCTTCCCCCCCACCCCCACTCTCTCTCTCTCAAGTAAATAAATTAATCTTTAAAAAAATGTAAAAAAAAGAATTTATATATATATATTAAAAAATAGTTTCCCAAAGTTACTGCATCGATTTATACTTTCACCAGCAGTATATGAGAATGACAATTGCTTCCTGTCTTCACCAGACACTTAGCATTGTAGTTTTTACCATCATCATCATCATCATTTTTATATATTTTTTAAAGATTTTATTTATTTATTTGACAGAGAGAGACACAGCGAGAGAAGGAACACAAGCGGGGGGAGTGGGGGAGGGAGAAGCAGGCTTCCCGCCGAGCAGGGAGCCCCATGTGGGGCTTGATCCCAGGACCCGGGGTTCATGACCTGAGCTGAAGGCAGATGCCCAATGACTGAGCCACCCAGGCGCCCCCATTTTTACATTTTTTAGAAGATTTTTTTAAGTAGTCTCCATGCCCAAGGCAGGGCTTGAACTCACAATCCTAAGATCAAGACCTGAGGTGAGATCAAGAGTCAGATGCTCAACCACCTGAGCCACTCAGGCTCCCCCTCATCATTATCATTTATATTTATATTTTTTAAAATTTTATTTAAATTCAATTTAATTAACGTATACTATATTATTAGTTTCAAAGGTAGAATTCAGTGATTCATCAGTTGCATACAACCCCCACTTGTTTCCTGTCTTGTTAATTTTTGCCATTCTAACTGGTGTAAGGTGGTATCTCATTGTGGTTTTGATTTGTATTTCCCTGATGGCTAGTGATGTTGAACATTTTTTCATGTGTCTGTTGGCCATTTGTATGTCTTCTTTGCAGAAGTGTCTGTTCGTGTCTTCTGCCCATTTCTTGATTGGATTATTTGTCTTTTGGGTGTTGAGTTTGAGAAGTTCTTTATAGATCTTGGATACGAGCCCTTTATCTGTAATGTCATTTGCAAATATCTTCTCCCATTCCGTGGGTTGCCTCTTAAGACCAACGCTTTAAAAATCTGAAGTAGAATAGAAGAGAGTGAATTGCAAATTATAATGGTAAGTTGGTATTGTGAAACTTCTATTTAAATTCATAATACATAAACATATGCATGCCTATGTCTATATACCCACATACATATATGTATATATATATATGTGCCTCAGTTTCTTATTTAAATACATAAATATATGTGTACTGAATGACTGTGGACAATATATTTATTATAAGACATATTTGTTCTTATTTCTTATTGTCAAAAATGTTTACAAAACCTTGTTGTATTCTGTACGTTTAAAAAAAATGTACAGCTTGATTAAGACATAAAAACCATGCTTATCTCACTTGCAATTAGTACACTGGGAGACAAAACTAATAGCTGGCGTAACGGAGACATGGTTCGTGATGCTTTTGCTGGCCCCAACTGGAAGCAAACCATGAAGATGAAATATATAAAGTAAAAGTGAAGTCCTTCATACAAGAGTAAAATCTCTGTAATTGAACAAAGGAAGGCAACCTGACAGCAGTACATGGGATAAGGAACAGAACAGTCCTAAGTACAAAGCCCTGGGCCTCCAGACCTTCTTGAAAGAGCATCTGTGGAAGCAGTCTGGGAGTCTGTAGGTTTCCAAACTTCTCAGTGGTTCTGATATTCTGACAACTTTGGGCTGGAGATTCCAGTGGATTTCACCTGTGAGGGAGGATTTCTCACGGAAATGGTGTGCTAAGTGTGCAGACCTTTTTCAAGCCTAACACTTGCCAAAGAGTAATTCTCTCCTGTTTCTTTTACCTCCTAACTTATTATTCTATAGCAGCAAAACTCAGGAGAAGCCATTTTGCTGAAGAACCATTACCTATAATTTCTGTAGAGTTAGAATGGAAGACAGGCAGCAGAATTCATTTGCTTTCTAATCCTTCTTTATGTAGATTATAATTGCCTAACCCTCTTTTTCTACAAACCCCTTCTTTAATAGAGCCCCTGTTGTGAGTTGCATACATTTCTCAATTATATAATACTTTGGTGCCTTTGTCTCTGAGATTTACTGTATTTTAACATTTGTATCCATTTTGAAGTTAAATTCTGAAGGCTTTATAAGCACCCTGCTTTCTAATTAATACTGAGCACAAATGATCATAAAATGTACTGTGACAAATATTAACCATGCATATTAGGGAATTTTCAGAATCAATCTAGATTACCTCCCCCCCCGCCAAAGGTAAGATTTATACTGTACGAGAGAATAAATTTATACTATTTGAGAGAATGAATGTATAATTTGAACAAACACTTCCCTGAATACTAATATTACTTTATATACTAATTACGGGATTTTAAATGCCAGTAAGTTCTGTTTCCTTTGTGTGAATTTATGAATGTAATAATACACTTTTGGAAAGTTTATCAAATAAAACAATCTGAGATTTAATTATCGGCTTTTAAAGATTTTATGAACCAGGTCATCTGTATTGCCAAAATCACTTAGGTGGCTTAGAAATCCCAGAATTCTCCCTAATCTTTTATTTTATTCTCAGAATTAAAATGAAATTAAAATGATGTTCTATTCTTTTTTACACACAGTTAACAAAAATTAGAGGGGCGCCTGGGTGGCTCAGTTGTTAAGCATCTGCCTTCGGCTCAGGTCATGATCCCAGGGTACTGGGATCGAGCCCATGTCGGGCTCCCCGCTCAGCAGGAAGCCTGCTTCTCCCTCTCCCACTCCCCCTGCTTGTATTCATTCACTCTCTCGCTATCTCTCTCTCTAATGAATAAAATAAAACCTTAAAAAAACAAAAAACAAAAAAAAATTAAGCATAGAAAAGTCCCAAGTCCCCCCCAAGAATTTAAAACTACTCAAATCTCCCATCCAAGTACTCAGGTCATGATCCTGGAGTCCCTGGATCGAGTCCCACATCGGGCTCCCTGATCAGCAGGGAGTCTGCTTCTCCCTCTGACCCTCCCCGTTCTCATGTGCTCTCTCTCTCAAAATAAATAAATAAAATCTTTAAAAAAAACCCCAAAACTACTCAAATCTCTCCAACTGAGATAAAAGTGCCATTCATATTTGGTAGGTATTCTTCTAGACATCTCAGTACACACACACACACACACACACACACACTCATATAAACACCTAGTTTTACATAAAAAGATTAATACAATATATGACGCTCTGTTACTTGTCTTTTAGGACTAGACATTGTTTTCGCTCCACTTTTTTGTGTTTTCATGTCAGTAAATAAATACGTGTGTCATAATTTTTAATGGTTACATTATACATCTACATCCATATCTGTATCTATGTATACATGCATATGTACTCAACTTTAACCTCCTATTGATATTTACACTGCAGCTTTCCCCCTCTATTATGTGTTAATATCCTTGCACATTAATCATTTTGCTTTTGTACAGTTATATTCTTAAATTCCTAGAAATCTGATTGCTGAGACAAAAGGTAAATTTTGGTGTATATTCCTTACCAAACTGCCCTCCAGAACTTTGATCCAGTTGCAACACCCACTAGCAAAATAATAGAGTGCTTGTTTTTTCATACTTTCTCAATATTGGCTTTTGTCTTTCTTAAAAATTGACAAATGCCCAAAAATCATTTAAAAATTTGCATCTCTCTGATTATTAGTGAAATCGCACATATTTCCAAGCGCTTATTGGATGTTCTTATTTCTTCTTTGTTTAATTGCTTCAGTATTTTTATTGGGATGGTTGTCTTTTTCTCATTGACCTGTAAGGGATCTGTGAATATTGAGATATTATTATTTGGACTTGGAGTTTGTCATTTGACTTTTAACTCTGCACAAAGTGATTTTTTATTTAATAATTTTTTATTGTTATGTTAATCACCATACATTACGTCATTAGTTTTTGATGTAGTGTTCCATGTTCATTGTTTGTGCATAACACCCAGTGCTCCACGCAGAATGTGCCCTCTTTAATACCCATCACCAGGCTAGCCCATCCCCCCACCCCCTCCCCTCTAGAACCCTCAGTTTGTTTTTCAGAGTCCATCGTCTCTCATGGTTCGTCTCCCCCTCCGACTCACTCCCCTTCATTCTTCCCTTCCTGCTATCTTCTTCTTTTTTTTTCCTTAACATATATTGCATTATTTGTTTCAGAAGTACAGATCCGTGATTCATCAGTCTTGTACAATTCACAGTGCTCACCATAGCACATACCCTCCCCAATGTCTGTCACCTAGCCACCCCCTCCCTCCCACCCCCCACCACTCAAGCAACCCTCAGTTTGTTTCCTGAGATTAAGAATTCCTCGTATCAGTGAGGTCATATGATACATGTCTTTCTCTGATTGACTTATTTCACTCAGCATAACACCCTCCAGTTCCATCCACGTCGTTGCAAATGGCAAGATCTCATTCCTTTTGATGGCTGCATAATATTCCATTGTGTATATATACCACCTCTTCTTTATCCATTCATCTGTCGACGGACATCTTGGCTCTTTCCACAGTTTGGCTATTGTGGACATTGCTGCTATAAACATTGGGGTGCACGTACCCCTTCGGATCCCTACATTTGTATCTTTGGGGTAAATACGCAGTAGTGCAATTGCTGGATCATATGGTAGCTCTATTGTCAACTGTTTGAGGAACCTCCATACTGTTTTCCAGAGTGGGTTGCACCAGCTTGCATTCCCACCAACAGTGTAGGAGGGTTCCTCTTTCTCCACATCCCCACCAACATCTGTCGTTTCCTGACTTGTTAATTTTAGCCATTCTGACGGGTGTGAGGTGGTATCTCATGGAGGTTTTGATTTGGATTTCCCTGATGCTGAACGATGTTGAGCACTTTTTCATGTGTCTGTTGGCCATTTGGATGTCTTCTTTGGAAAAATGTCTGTTCATGTCTTCTGCCCATTTCTTGATTGGATTATTTGTTCTTTGGGTGTTGAGTTTGATAAGTTCTTTATAGATTTTGGATACTAGCCCTTTATCTGATATGTCATTTGCAAATATTTTCTCCCATTCTGTCGGTTGTCTTTTGGTTTTGTGGACTGTTTCTTTTGCTGTGCAAAAGCTTTTTATCTTGATGAAATTCCAATAGTTCATTTTTGCCCTGGCGTCCCTTGCCTTTGGCGATGTTTCTAGGAAGAAGGTGCTGTGGCTGAGGTCGAAGAGGTTGCTGCCTGTGTTCTCCTTTAGGATTTTGATGGACTCCTGTCTCACGTTTAGGTCTTTCAACCATTTGGAGTCTATTTTTGTGTGTGGTGTAAGGAAATGGTCCAGTTTCATTCTTCTGCACGTGGCTGTCCAATTTTCCCAACACCATTTGTTGAAGAGACTGTCTTTTTTCCATTGGACATTCTCTCCTGCTTTGTCAAAGATGAGTTGACCATAGAGTTGAGGGTCCATTTCTGGGCTCTCGATTCTGTTCCATTGATCTGTGGGTCTGTTTTTGTGCCAGTACCATACTGTCTTGATGATGACAGCTTTGTAATAGAGCTGGAAGTCCGGAATTGTGATGCCGCCAGCTTTGGTTTTCTTTTTCAATATTCCTCTGGCTATTCGGGGTCTCTTCTGGTTCCATACAAATTTTAGGATTATTTGTTCCATTTCTTTGAAAAAGGTGGATGGTATTTTGATGGGGTTTGCATTGAATGTGTAGATTGCTCTAGGTAGCACTGACATCTTCACAATGTTTGTTCTTCCATTCCATGAGCAGGGAACGTTTTTGCATTTCTTTGTATCTTCTTCAATTTCTTTCATGAGTATTTTATAGTTTTCTGAGTGCAGATCCTTTGCCTCTTTGGTTAAATTTATTCCTAGGTATTTTATGGTTTTGGGTGCAATTGTAAATGGGATCGACTCCTTGATTTGTCTCTCTTCTGTCTTGTTGTTGGTGTATAGGAATGCCACTGATTTCTGTGCATTGATTTTATATCCTGCTACTTGACTGAATTGTATGAGTTCTAGCAGTTTTGGGGTGGAGTCTTTTGGGTTTTCCACATACAGTATCATATCATCTGCAAAGAGGGAGAGTTTGACTTCCTCTTTGCCGATTTGGATGCCTTTGATTTCTTTTTGTTGTCTGATTGCTGTGGCTAGGACTTCTAATACTATGTTGAATAGCAGTGGAGAGAGTGGACATCCCTGCCACATTCCTGACCTTAGGGGAAAAGCTCTCAGCTTTCCCCCATTGAGAATGATATTCGCTGTAGGTTTTTCATAGATGGCTTTTATGATATTGAGGTATGTACCCTCTATGCCTATACTCTGAAGAGTTTTGATCAAGAAAGGATGCTGTACTTTGTCAAATGCTTTTTCTGCATCTATTGAGAGGATCCTATGATTTCTTGTTCTTTCTTTTGTTAATGTATTGTATCACGTTGATTGATTTGCGGATGTTGAACCAGACTTGCAGCCCAGGGATAAATCCCACTTGGTCATGGTGAATAATTCTTTTAATGTACTGTTGGATCCTATTGGCTAGTATTTTGGTGAGAATTTTGGCATCCATGTTCCTCAAGGATATTGGTCTGTAATTCTCCTTTTTGATGGGGTCTTTTCTCGTTTTGGGATCAAAGTAATGGTGGCCTCATAAAATGAGTTTGGAAGTTTTCCTTCCATTTCTATTTTTTGGAACAGTTTCAGGAGGATAGGTATTAATTCTTCTTTAATGTCTGATAGAATTCCCCTGGGAAGCCATCTGGCCCTGGGCTTTTGTTTGTTGGGAGATTTTTGATGACTGCTTCAATTTCCTTAGTGGTTATAGGTCTGTTCAGGTTTTCTATTTCTTCCTGGTTCAATTTTGGTAGTTGATACATCTCTAGCAATGCATCCATTTCTTCCAGGTTATCTAATTTGCTGGCATAGAGTTGCTCATAATATGTTCTTATAATTGTTTGTATTTCTTTGGTGTTGGTTGTGATCTCTCCTCTTTCATTCATGATTTTGTTGATTTGGGTCATTTCTCTTTTCTTTTTGATCAGTCTGGCCAGGGGTTTATCAATCTTGTTAATTCTTTCAAAGAACCAGCTCCTAGTTTCGTTGATCTGTTCTACTGTTCTTTTGGTTTCTAGTTCATTGATTTCTGCTCTGATCTTTATTATTTCTCTTCTCCTGCTAGGTTTAGGCTTTCTTTGCTGTTCTTTCTCCAGCTCCTTTAGGTGTAGGGTTAGGTTGTGTATTTGAGACCTTTCTTGTTTCTTGAGAAAGGCTTGTATTGCTATATACTTTCCTCTCAGGACTGCCTTTGCTGTATCCCAAAGATTTTGAACAGTTGTGTTTTCATTTTCATTGGTTTCCATGAATTTTTTTAATTCTTCTTTAATTTCCTGGTTGACCCATTCATTCTTTAGTAGGATGCTCTTTAGCCTCCATGTATTTGAGTTCTTTCCAACTTTCGTCTTGTGATTGAGTTCTAGTTTCAAAGCATTGTGGTCTGAAAATATGCAGGGAATAATCTCAGTCTTTTGGTACCGGTTGAGACCTGATTTGTGACCTAGGATGTTATCAGTTCTGGAGAATGTTCCATGGGCACTACAGAAGAATCTGTATTCCGTTGCTTTGGGATGGAATGTTCTGAATATGTGTGTGAAGTCCATTTGTTCCAGTGTTTCATTTAAAGTCTTTATTTCCTTGTTGATCTTTTGCTTAGATGATCTGTCCATTTCAGTCGGGGCGGTGTTAAAGTCCCCCACTATTATTGTATTGTTGTCAATGTGTTTCTTTGCTTTTGTTATTAATTGCCTTATATAATTGGCTGCTCCCACGTTAGGGGCATAGATATTTACAATTGTTAGATCTTCTTGTTGGATAGACCCTTTAAGTAGGATATAGTGTCCTTCTTCATCTCTTATTACAGTCTTTGTTTTAAAATCTAATTTGTCTGATATCAGGATTGCCACCCCAGCTTTCTTTTGGTGTCTATTAGCATGGTAAATGGTTTTCCAACCCCTCACTTTCAATCCGGGGGTGTCTTTGGGTCTAAAATGAGTCTCTTGCAGACAGCATATGGATGGGTCTTGTTTTTTAATCCAGTCTGATAGCCTGTGTCTTTTGATTGGGGCATTTAGCCCATTTACATTCAGGGTAACTATTGAAAGGTATGAATTTAGTGCCATTGTATTGCTTGTAAGGTGACTGTTACTGTATATTGTCTGTGTTCCTTTCTGGTCTATGCTGCTTTTAGGCTCTCTTTTTGCTTAGAGGACCCCTTTCAATATTTCTTGGAGGGCCGGTTTCGTGTTTGCAAATTCCTTTAGTTTTTGTTTGTCCTGGAAGCTTTTTATCTCTCCTTCTATTTTCAATGATAGCCTAGCTGGATATAGTATTCTTGGCTGCATATTTTTCTCGTTTAGTGCTCTGAAGATATCATGCCAGTCCTTTCTGGCCTGCTAGGTCTCTGTGGATAGGTCTGTTGCCAATCTAATGTTTCTACCATTGTAGGTTACATATCTCTTCTCCCGAGCTGCTTTCAGGATTTTCTCTTTGTCTCTGAGACTCGTAAGTTTTACTATTAGCTGTTGGGGTATTGACCTATTTTTATTGATTTTGAGAGGGGTTCTCTGTACCTCCTGGATTTTGATGCCTGTTTCCTTCCCCACATTAGGGAAGTTCTCTGCTATAATTTGCTCCAATATCGCTTCTGCCCCTCTCTGTCTTTCTTCTTCTTCTGGGATCCCAATTATTCTAATGTTGTTTTGTCTTATCATATCACTTATCTCTCGAATTCTGCCCTCGTGATCCTGTAGTTGTTTATCTCTCTTTTCCTCAGCCTCTTTGTTTTCCATCATTTGGTCTTCTATATCGCTGATTCTTTCTTCTGCCTCATTTATCCTAGCAGTTAGTGCCCCCATTTAATTGCACCTCATTAATAGCCTTTTTGATTTCGACTTTGTTAGATTTTAGTTCTTTTATTTCTCCAGAAAGGGTCTCTCTAAAAACTTCCACACTTTTTTCAAGCCCAGCTAGTATCTTTAAAGTCATGATTCTGAACTCTAGGTCCGACATCGTACTAATGTCAGTATTAAGTAGGTCCCTGGCAGATGGTACTACCTCTTGTTCTTTTAGCTGAGGTGATTTTTTTCGTCTTGTCATTTTGTCCAGAGGAGAACAGATGAATGAGGGAACAGAATGCTAACAGGTTAAGAATGTCTCCATCAAATATACTGTATACAAATCAGAAAAGACCTGAAACCAGGGGACAAGAAAGGGAAAGAAAGAAGAGAGAAAAAAAAAGGAAAAAGAAAAAGATAAAAACAAACAAAAACAGAACAAAACAAAAAAAAAAACAGAACACGATCAAATATGATCAGACTAGTGCATAGATCAGTGTCACACACTAGCTTATGGGCATAATTTGGTCTGTTAGAAGAAAGTGCCTGCTAAAATTTTAAAGGAAGAAAGACTTATATATGTACAAAATAAGGGTTGATACAATGAAGGGATGGCAGATGACTGTAATGGTGAAAATTATAAAAGATTTTATAAAAGGAATTGATAAGATAAGTTGTTTTTAAAAAGAAAGAAGAAGATTTAAAAAGAAAAAGAAAAAAGAAAAAAAAGAAAAGAAAAGGGAGAGAATGTGATCAGGCAGGAGAATAGAACAAAGCCATACACTAGTGATTTAGGGTATATTTTGATCTGTTAGAAGAAATTGTATCTGAAAATTTTAAAGAGAGAACAACTTATATATATATGCCAAAAATAAGGGTAACTACTATGAAGGGATAAAAATATGACTCTAAAAATGAAAAATAAAAAATATTTTTTTAAAAAAAGGGATTGATAAGATGTTGTTTGAAAAAGGGAAAAAGAAAAATTCAAAAAAAACAGGTAAAAAAAATTAACTTTGAAAAACTAATGAATCATGGTAAAAAAGCCATGAATTCTATGTGCAGTATTCCCCTAGCGCTGGAATTCTCCCGTTCTCCTTGATCGGTAAACTTGGTCTTGGCTGGCTGTTGGTGCTGATCTTCTGGGGGAGGGGCCTGTTGCCGTGGTTCCCAAATGTCTTTGCCGGAGGCGGAATTGCCCGGCCCTTGTCGTCTGGGCTAAGCAAGCTGCTCCGGTTTGCTCTCAGGAGCTTTTGTTCCCTGCAAGCTCTCGGTACAGCTTTGGAGGATGACAGTGAAAATGGTGGCCTCCCAATCTCCGCCCGGAGGAGCTGAGAACTTGGGGCCCCGCTCCTCAGTGCGCCCCCAGAGAAAAGCAGTCACTCCCGTCTCTCCGGTCTCCGGCCGCGCTCCGTGCTCACCCGGCCTGTGACCGAGCGTTTCTCTCTGGCTCCCGACCCCGTGTGGAGTCTCCAAACCCAGCAGATCCTTGCGGTGCGCTCCCACGCCGCTCCTCCCAGGGGAGGAAGGGGAATCTCCCCGGCTCTGCCGCTTATTGTGTCCCTGCTGGAGGAGCAGTGGCCCGACTGTCACCGATCACAGTTTATGGCAACCCCGAGCTGAGAGCCCGCGCCTCGGCTCTGTCTCTGCAGCCGGCTTCCCCGCTCCGATACCTGGGAGCTCTGCCGCACTCAGGCACCCCCGGTCTTTCTGTGACCCCGAGGGTCCTGAGACCACACTGTCCTGCGAGGGTTCCACCCCCCGCTTAGCCACTGCAGCGACGTCCCTCAGCGGAGCCAACTTCTAAAAGGTCCGATTTTGTGCTCCGCGGCTCTATCACTCGCCAGAAGCGGCTGACGGAGGCCCCCTCCCCCGCCGTCTATCCTCCCGAATATCACCTCGGATTCACTTCTCCGCACGTCCTACCTTCCAGAAAGTGGTCGCTTTTCTGTTCAGAGAGTTGCTGCTGTTCTTTTCTTCAGTCTCCTGTTGAGTTCGTAGGTGTTCAGAATGGTTTGATCCCTATTCAGCTGAATTCCTGCGACCAGACGAAATCCAGGTCTCCTACTCCTCCACCATCTTGCTCCGCCCCCTGCACACAGTGATTTTTAATTTAAACTAAATGTCACTTGTTTTTGTGTATAAAATTTTTGTCAAAATTTAATCACTATGTCATTTTGTAGTTTTAAGCTTTTGTATCACAGTTAAGAATGAGCATTGTCCTTCCAAGATTGAAGAAATACTTTCCCGTATTTCCTCATAGTAGCCTTAGATTTTAACTTTTTTTACACGATAATCTTTGATCCATCTGGGATTTATTTTTGAATAAGGAGAAACATAAGCCAGTTTTATTTTTACTTACCCCAATTGCTAGCCAGTTGTCAGACTTCAAGAATACATATACCATTTTACTACTGATTTAAAGTGACTCATTTTCTTATATTATTCCCTTATATATTTGAATCTGTTTCTGCGCTGTGTTCTATTCAATTGACCTATTTCTGAGTCATTATTACTGAGTTTTTGTTTCTGTGGCTTTATACTATTTTTTTAAATAGAATAAGTATCTCTTCAATTTTCTTCTTTTTCAGATTTTCTGCTTTTTCCGTATTTACTTGATGAACTAAAAATCATTTGATCAAATGAAGAAAAGTCCTGCTGGAATTTTCCAGTAGAGTTGTGTATTAGTTTTAGATTAATTGAGGGGAAATTGGCACTTTTATAACACTGGGTTGTATTTTTTAAAAATTCCCTATGGATTCAAGCATTCTTTTAGTTCTTTCAGTAGGCCCTGGCATTTAAAACATGTTCTTCATGTAGGCCCTGACATTTAAAACATTTATCTAGATATTTTAATTCCTTGATTGTTGCTGTGAATAGAGTTACTTCCTTTCATAATATTTCTAATTGTTAATTGATTTTTAAAAATCTGTTGACTTTTGTTTATTTTTTTATTTCCAGACACTTTGATGAACGCTCATGCATTTTTAAAAATCATCTTTCGATTGATTTTAGCCTTCAAAGTCTCACCAGGTGGTACCCAGGAAACTACAAAAGTAACTCTACTTGCCTTACTGTAGGACGTGACTTGATGCAACTAGATAATGGAGTCTAAAATAGGAGTTTATGGAATATAATTTATACATTCAGGAAGGATCAAATACGGGCCGACCCACATCACTGAAATGCAATATAAGTCAGTCTAAGTATATTAGAATATGAAAAAGCATGCTGCGCTCATGAGATTATTTAATATTGTGAGATGTCCTTGGGTACTCAATTAATCTCTCAGGGTTAATCTTTGTGAATTCCATATTATTTATGGGAGCAGAAGAGAGGCTGGATTTAATTAAGCCTGAAGATGGAATTCCCTGTTTGAGTAAAGAGTATGTGAAGGATGGAAGGGAAAACTGAACGGATTTCCTCAAGAATAGTTTACGAGGTTGTGAATTCCAGGCTTGCTAATTTTTTTGTATAACCCCACAATTAAAATATAACTTTTCTCATCCACAGTGATTCTCCTTCCTCCTTCCAGTAAACACCAATTGCCCTAAGGACCCACATCCCGATCCCCGCCCCCCCCCCCCCCCCCGCCGTAAGTAGGTGTAAGATGGTCTCACAATGCCATCTGGTGGCCACCTGGGGAACTGTAGGAACTGGTCTCTGTTAGACCTCCTGCCTTGGTTGATATCCAGGGAGCTAGATCCAGGCTTGGGAACAAACAGCTTGTGCCTGTGGCTACAGGCAGAGAGAAGATAATCAAAATCCAAGTCCTGGCAAAGGCTTGCTGGGGGGAGCTGGGAAACAAAGAAGGAGCCAAAAGGCTATGTCCATCCACAGGAATTGATAGAGAGCAAATACGAGATCTGAAAAGAGAGGTCTGCAAAGCAGTTCCAGCAGGAAAAGCCTGAACCAAAGCAAAAAAAAAAAAAAAAAAAAAAAAAGGACTATCTCAGGGCAGGGATCAAATTAACCGTATACTTCCAGTCAGTTCCAACACCTTGCTTTAGGGATTTCCTCATGTACCGGTTTGTGCGTGTGTGTGTGTTTTAATTTTCTTAAAAATTTTCCCACAACACAAAACTCAGATAATTTTAGATAATTCCCAAACAGCAAAGTCTACTCTGCATTTCCCTTCCTTGCTCCCTCTTTCCTCCCTCCTTTGCTCTTTCCCCTTCCTCTTCAGCTCTAATTCTTGTGTTCTCAGGAGAACCGCCCTCTTTCTCATCCTTCATTCTGTTTGGGAGCCCAACCTTCATCCTAGTTATAGCTGATAAACCTAGGGAGAGTGCTTGTGAGTCAGCTTGATCGAGGAAGGGGATCTAGAGGTTGTGAAATGAGCCCGCGCCACCGACACCTGAATCCTGGGAAAGAAGCGGGAGCCCCTTCCAGGCTAGCACAAGCCGTAGTCCTCCCGCTCCACCCAACATGATTACCCCCAGCACCTGGCTTCAGGATTTGTGTCTCTTATTCATTGCCACATCTGCAACTTTTAAAACAGCACCCGGCATACGGAAGGAGCTCAATTAATATTTGTTGAAGGAATGAATAAATCTTCTCAGTGAATAAGCAAATGTGGCTGATTCCTTTTTGCTAATATTTCAATTTTGCCTTGTTGTAAGTGCTGCAGTGATGCTAATTTTCATGGTGAAAGTATGATTTTTTGACTTTTGCGGGATAATTTAAGCAAAACATCTGAGGCTATTTCTAGCACCAAATAATTATTTTTAAAGTTCCAACCCACCAGCTGAGACACTTCCAGAAAATAACCTGTTGGTAATTTGGGGGCTCTCTACCTTTCCTTTTCCTGTGTTAAGACTGTATCTTTTATATACATCCATGAAATGAAAAAAGCAACAAAATGACCAGCTTTTACCTGTCTTGGCTTCTTACGGGCTCTTTGCATTCTCCCCAAAATAGAAGCTAAGACCATTAAATACACAGAGAAAAAAACAGATTTGGAAAGCTGAAAACCATTAAACATTTAGCAAAAACATCTTGCTGTGCATGTTTTCTGTTTGCTGAGTCTCTTCTGCATTGGAAATCCTTGATAAGAGAGGCGGAGAAATATTTATTCTCTATGTAGAACTAAGCACAGAAAAAACATTGGCTTTACCTCCTATTTTTCAGAATTGTGCCCCTTTTTTGTGATCCTTCTCAGGAGAGGAGAGACGAGGTAGGCTGTTTTTATTTTATAGATTCTTCCGACATTACTCTTGTGTGAGAATTTTCTGGGCATAACAACAACAAAAAAAGATTACTTGCTACTTTCCATTCCAGAGCCCTAGGATTTCCTTAATATCTCACAAATGTCTGTGATCTTAAAGAAATGCTCTTGCTACCGTGCAAAGGGGAAGTTAAAATGAATTGAAAGCCTGTCTGAATTAAGACAGCCTGGGAGATCAGTGGGTGTATAATATCAGAGCGTGGTAGACCTTGGTTAATTTGTGAGGATGTGTCACCACATCCCGCGTCAGGCTTGACATTTTGTTCCTGGCTGATTTCCGTGGCAGTGGTCGTGGGGGGGAGGGGGAGGGCGGATGTTTAACCTTTGGTTCACTGCATGGAATCGGAGAGGCTGCGAGGTTCAAGAAGAGCATGGCCTGGCATTACAGACAGAGGGCTCCGAGGCCAAACACCGGCAGTCCCTCTAGCTAAGTGTATGACCTGGACAGAAGTAGGTAACATCCCAGAGCCTTAGTTTACCTCTCTGTAAAATGGGCACTATGAGGCCTCCCTAGAAGGGCTGTCCTGAGGAATGGAGCTGCTGGGTGGAAAGCTGGCTGCTCAGGAGTGATCACAGAGTCACATGCCTGCTTTCCATTTGACCCCTAGGTACCTTGGGATCACAAGGCCGCTCACGTACCCTGTGAGGCAGAACGGGAAGTGCATGGCAAAAATGATTCTCTCCGTCTGGCTGCTTTCGGCCTCCATCACCTTACCCCCGCTCTTCGGGTGGGCTCAGAATGTGAACGACGACAAGGTGTGCTTGATCAGCCAGGATTTCGGCTACACCATCTACTCCACGGCGGTGGCGTTTTATATCCCCATGTCCGTCATGCTGTTCATGTACTACCAGATCTACAAGGCCGCCAGGAGGAGCGCCGCCAAGCACAAGTTCCCCGGCTTCCCCCGGCCCGAGGAGCCGGACAGCATCATCTCCCTGAACGGCATGGTGAAGCTCCAGAAGGAGGTGGAGGAGTGTGCCAACCTTTCGAGATTCCTCAAACACGAAAGGAAAAACATCTCCATCTTTAAGCGGGAGCAGAAAGCAGCCACCACCTTGGGGATCATAGTCGGGGCCTTCACCGTGTGCTGGCTGCCCTTTTTCCTCCTCTCCACGGCCAGACCCTTCATCTGCGGCACGGCCTGCAGCTGCATCCCGCTGTGGGTGGAGAGGACATTTCTGTGGCTGGGCTATGCAAACTCTCTCATTAACCCTTTTATATATGCCTTCTTCAACCGGGACCTGAGGACAACCTACCGCAGCCTGCTCCAGTGCCAGTACCGGAACATCAACCGCAAGCTGTCGGCTGCAGGCATGCACGAGGCCCTGAAGCTCGCCGAGAGGCCCGAGAGACCCGAGTTTGTGCTGTAAGGTCACCTATCACTATTTTCCTTTTATCCCCAACCCCCACCCCGCCCTTGCTATGGAACCTCTCCGAGCGTATCCCAGAGGGCTTCCTAAATCCGTAGCCAGCTTATTTTCTACTAAGTGGAACAGATTCGAGTTCAGGATACTCTAGACTCCAGTCGTCCAGCCAACAGAGTTCCCAAAGCCAAAGTCAGGCACCTACCGGGCCTGGAAGACAGGACTGATGTGTTGAGGAATTGCAGTTGGTGTGATGCATAAGGAAGGTGGTGGTTCCCATCCGTTTCCCATAAACAGCATCCAAGTCATGTCCCCTAACTTGTCCCATTCTTGTAACATTGTTATTTTCGTTGCTATTAACTCTTATATCCAGTGAAGCTTTTTTGATGCCCTCATCCTTTGCTGATAAAGTCGTTTGAGGAGGGGAGCAGATTCACACGGGCTTAAAGCAAGCAGCCTGAGACAAAGGAGAGTGGCTAGCATGGGGACGTGCCAGGATGAAGCAGGTGTTGAAAGCTGCAGAGCTTTGAGGAAGCGCTGCCCACCTTCGGAGGAGAGAACCCCTAGTTGCTGAGTCTGTCTGGGAGGCCTCTGCATTTCCCGGAAGCAGTTGCAGTAGGTGCTGGAATCTGAGGGCCAGTGGTGGTAAGGAACGTGGGTTTCACATGCAACCCACTTGCTAGTGAGTTTGGCATGGTAAAGATGGGGATGATAGAGTAATTAGGGTTGTCAGCATGTCGCACCCCGATTTTGCTTTAAATCTGAGGCAGAGGCAACATCTTCCTGTTTGAAAGCTGTTTGAGGGCAGAGAAACTGGAAGGAGAAGATGGAAGGTGCTGGTGGGAGAGGGGGAGGCACTCCTCTTCACTGGACCCGGTGGGAGGGAGCAGCCAGAGAACCGTGGGCTGCCTGTCAGCCAACTTGTCCGGGCCCTTCATTTGAGAGAAGAGGTAACAGACCTGGGGACTAAGGCGGCCCCCAGTGAGCTAGTGCACCCCTAGATCTAGCTCCCACCTCACCTGAATTTTACTTCTATAAATTCTTTATATATTAGATTCCTTTATGGGTAACAACGGTGTCAAAGGACACCTTCCTGCTTCCAGTTGTCCCAGAAGAACAGCCCTGCTCCAGGCAGACACCAAAGTGTCCTCACGGATCACAATAGACTCCAGAGGCTCCAAACCTAGGATACCCACCAGATGACTCCGAAAACCTCTAGGAACTCAGCGTATTCTCTAACTTCACCAACATAGCATCCAAGGATATTTGCCTCTGGGTCTTTAGCTAGTATGGAGGCTTAGGGTATTGTCTTCCTGTTAGTTTAAGATAGGAGTCAGCAAACTTTTACTCTGAAGGGCCAGACAGTAAGTGTGTTTTGCTAAGTAGGCTTTGCTAGCCATAGGTCTCTTGAAACTACTCATCTCTGCCTTTGCAGTAAGAAAGCAATCATCGACACAAGTAAGCAAATGAGCATGGTCATGCACCAGTAAGACTTTATTTACAAAAACAAGCTGCCAGTTGAATTTGGCCCACAGGTCATAGTTTGCTGACCCTTGGTCTAAGAAAATGACTGTCCTCTCATTATATCTCACGCTGTTTCATTTATAATTATTGATTTTATTTATAATTAGCATACAAAATCATTTGGAATGATTGGCCTAAATCTCCATTAACTTCAGGAAATTTCCAGTGAGAGAATTGGAATAACTGCTGTTTTAAAAACTCGATACCAGGCAGCTTTCTAGTCACTTTCAATGTGGGAAGACTTCTTTTGAAATTCTTGCTTGTAAGTGTGCCACGCATTGAGAAGGATGCAGAAAATACATGATGTCTTTCCTGTCCCACATGTATTTCTGTTGGACAGTCTGAAGGTAGACACACACATATGCACAGTCACCCTTTTCATAATGAGATCAAAGGAAAGGTGGAAAAAGGAAAAGGAAAAATCGGATTCAAAGCAGAGGAAAACAACTCAGAGCTTACCCTAAGCCTGATCAGGGACGACCTTGGAGGTTACGGGCTCTAGTACATCTCTGAAAGTAGTCAAGCATTCGTAGCTAAAGGAGAGTAGAAACGGCATCCGTGTAAAGGCACCAGTGTGGGGCCTTCTGCAAAGGACAGTCAGGCTGGCGCTAAGCTCTGGTGTGGGGCAAGCTATGGAGATCACAGTGCAAAGGTAGAACGAGATCAAATTGTAAAGCCTCCCCCATTCCAGCCCCAGGAATTTGGGATTTTAGTGTAGACAAGTGGTTCTCAACCAGAGTTGGTTTTTTCCCCCAGGGGACATTTGACAGTGTCTAGAGACATGTTTGGTTGTCACAGCTGGGGGAGGGGAGGACCTACTGGCATCCAGTGGACGCTGTTCAACGTCCCATAATGCAGGGGCAGCCTCCCCCCACAACAAAGAATTACCCCACCCCAAATTCTATAATGCTGAAGTTGCAAAACCCTAAAACCCTAATGTGGACAGAAGAGAGCCATTGACTGGATCTCTGCAAGTAGGAGAATGGGAATCATCAAAGTGACAGAGACGGATCCAGGGGCACCAGGTGAGATGAATCAGAAGGCAGATGCTGGAGGTAAAGTCTCTTCAGTGGCTGGTTTTCTCCAGAAACGTTTGAGGCCTGCTATGTACAAGGCATGACACCAGGCATGTTGAGGGGTAGAAAGATGAATAGGTGACTGTCCTTGCTTCTGGAAGCTCACAGTCCCAGTGGGCTGGGGTGGGAAAAGATGTGGCGGTCGTGGTTAGTGAAAGACTAGTAATCCGAATATCCTGTACTTGCATTCCAGTACATACCAGCTGGATGACCCGAACAACTCACTCTACTGGAGGCTCTGGAAGAATGACTGGTGTCTAATCCAGAGCTCACAGCAAACTTCTCAGCATCCTTTTTCCCCCCGACCTGTCTCTCCAGCGCCTACACTTCTTGGCCAGCCTACAGACGCGAGGTTCCTCCCTCCAGTCTCTCCAGCCCTTTCCTCCCTCTCTGGCTGCTTGGGTTCTAATCTCGTTCACTTACGCCCCTAACTCTGCCTTCTTGGCTCTATTTTTCCCTCCTACATGATAGTTTTCTTTCTTTTCCATGTAAATGCTCTACTAGACCGTGTATTGCTACTTCCAAATATCCACCCATTTCTTCCCATTTTCTTGATCAGCATAGTGAGAGACTCAGGAGTCCAACAGGCACTTGGGTAGGCAGTAGATGGAGAGAAAAGGCTATGTATGCCCACCTGGTAATTTTAATTCAGTTCTAATTTATAACCTCTTTCACCTTTTCACAAGTATCCACATCTGGTAATACAAAACCAAGTGTGATAACGTGATACAAGCAGGGATTCTTGTGCTTTTCTTTTTAATTTGACAACCTCATTTATCGAGTTGCTTTTGATTGTCATGAATTGTTTTTAAGTGTCACATTGTGATTTTTGTTCTTTGACACTGTTATTGTGAGCAATATAGAAAAGCAGTTTTGGGGGCGCCTGGGTGGCTCAGTCGGTTAGGCATCTGCCTTCGGCTCAGGTCATGATCCTGGGGTCCTGGGATCGAACCTCGCGTCGGCTCCCTGCTCAGTGGGAAGTCTGCTTCTCCCTCTGCCACTGCCCCTCTCCCCGCTCGTTCTCTCTCTCTCTCAAATAAATAAATAAAATCTTGTATAAAAGAAAAAAAGAGAAGCCGTTTTTAAAATACTTCCATATAAAAGAATTTCATGAAATTGTTTTGAAGTAGCTCTCCCTTCACCTCTCCCTTCTTCTCCTTGGTGATCATATTGCCTTTCTCTTCACAAAGCCTCTCATAATCCCGGCTGATTGCAGTGGTGAGTGGTAGCAGAGTGACCTTGGGTTCCTTTTATGAGTTCTGTCAATCTGCTGCTCCAGGCTTTGGGCTGAAGCTTTGGAGCTCAGGGTGATTCTACCTTTTCTTTATGGAAACCAGTGGTTAAAAACAAAACAAAACAAAACAAAAATTAAAAGGAAATGGGTCTTAGTGGAAACTGGGAGGAAGCACCAAGGCCCTGAAAGCTCTGGGTCTCTGTGCTGGGATGTTGCCTTAAAGGCAGAAACAAATAACATGTTTGGTATTTCATGGATTCCACTCCCCGCCCCCCTCCCCAATAATATTTTCCTCATCATTAACTAGATGTAATTCAACTCTTTGTTTTTATTAAATCATCAATTAGTAATAATTACAGCTTGTTTGCTTTGCCATTGCCTGCATTCTAACTTTGTAATATCTCTTTAAAATAGGCAGGCAATTGACCTCTCTTGTTTTTTCGAACATATTTTTTTTTTTTTTTCTGAGCAGATACACATAACACCAAATAAAATCAAGCATTAACAGGGCCGCCTGGGTGGCTCAGTCAATTAAGCGTCTGCCTTCGGCTCAGGTCATGATCTCAGGGTCCTGGGATGGAGCCCTGTGTCCGGCTCCCTGCTCAGGTTTGAGTCTGCTGGAGATTCTCTCTCTCTCTCTCCCTCTCCCTCTGCCCCTCCCCCTGCTGGTGCTCATGCACTCTCTCTATCTCAAATAAATAAATAAAATCTTTTAAAATAAAAATCAAGCAGTGCAGATAGGTATATGAGAAAAATAAGGCTTGGGGGAATGTCTTAGGAAAAAAACTATCCATGGTGCAAATCAGAAAGAAGGTGATATTTGGAGTGGGCCTTGAATTTAATAAGGAGGGATGGCAGGGGCGGAAGTGGAGTTGGGCCTCCTCAGAGCAGATGGGACAGCATGGACAGAGGGGCGCAGATGCGGTTGGAGGCAGATAAGGAAGCTGGGGCAGGTCTTCAGCAGTGCCTGGAAGCTGGGTTGAGTAGAGTCAGTGCAGAGGGCCAGGTGGGCGGTGTGGGTTGGGGGTTGGGGGAGAGATGAAGCGTTTTGAGTAGGAGTGAGACCAGGGCAGTGGTGTAGACAGGTTCACAATGAGAGAAAGGAGATGGGTTAAGAGACCAATAGGAAGATGAGGTCTCCTGCCGTGAGGGCCCACATGAGGAGGGTGGCATTGAGGGCAGGAAAGAGCCAACGATGTCTGAACATTTGGTAGTGTACTCGCAGGTGGGTGGTGAAGGCAGGGGGGCCAGGGAGGGCTTCAGTCCATTCCATGAACCAATGTGAACAGAGCAGTGCTGAGCTGCAGAGAAGAGCAGTGTCTCCTCTGTGCTGAGACAGTTGGAGACCCCAGGCTAAGAATAGGTGGGGAGCATCATCAGAGACACAGCTGTTTCCGGTGCCCACTCCCACAGACACAGGAGCCTGGAGCTGTGGGTTTGAGCCGCAGTGTGGTGCTTCGCTTTAGGCACCATCCTGTGAGGTGACAGACAAAGCAAGAGATGGTGTCTTATGGAAAAACTGATCCTGGTACCGGGAAAACCCCTCTATCCAGTCTTGAGAGCCAAGTGAGAGTAGGACTGTTGTTGGGATGGGGAAGCAGAGCCTGGGGGTGCGGGTGCCAGGCCCTGGAACCTCAACAGACCTAGGTCTCAAGCTCGTGGATAGTGTTTGGTAAGTGGAGTCCTGTGAAGGTGCAGTTAGGGGACTGGATCTGGAGGGAATGTGGCTCTACACCAAGGAGAAAGAGACTTTCCCTCAACTGTTGGCCAAGAGTTCTCCATGACTCATGTCGCTTCTGAGTGTGGGAGGGAAGGAAGGGAGGGAGATGGGGTTTTCTGGTCTTTGTACACATGTCTTTCTATGATGCACCCTCCTAGGCTTGAAGGGAAGAACACTTCTCATGAGTAGTCATCAGTATTCTTTTCGTGTGGGGCAAGTGCAGCAGTATTTTGCAAGGATTTTTGAGCGTGGAGCCATTTTTGGCTACAGCTGTATTATAAAAGTGAATTTCTAAATGGGTCAGCTGGGGCTGATTTGCAAATATATTGAGGCCCAGGCAACTTAGAGACATGATAAAATTTATGAAAAGAGCCATAGCACTCTTTCTTTCCTTTTAGAGAGCTCACATAACCCCTTAGAAGCCACAAATGATTCAAGTGACTGAATTCTGTAAAAATTAAATCCACCCACCACGAAATGAAAACTCACATTTACGGTCCTGCCAAATCATTTTCTTGTCTTCTCTCTCTCTCCCTTTCTTTCTCTCTCTCTCTCTCTTTATAGACAGAACTCTGACTACTGTAGAAAAAAAAGTCATGATTCATGATCAAAAGTGGAATAATGGAAACGAAATCAACAAGGCAAGACAGAGGTGGCAACAGAACTCAACCATTTGCTGAGGCCACAGAATGGAGTGCGGCTTGTCCTTTCCTGGGGTGGCTGAGACGTGACAAGCAGGGTTATCTGTTGTACAAATCATATTGTGAGGGAGATGGTGACCTCTCATCTTTTTCTGTGGATCAGTGCTGTTGTGTGCCAGGGAAAATAGTTTTCCATTTAAGACAGCCAGATCAGCTCAGCAGTGCGCACACAGACAGAACTGAGTCCCAGAAAGGAAACCGTTTCTGGTGCTTTGTGTACGTCCAAGCCCCTACAAATGGAAGAAAGTTCCAATGCACACTTCCCATGCTTCCAAGTCTAGGCGTTGTGGTGAATATTCAGGAATCATTCACAAGACGGAATGTATTTTGTGGCAGGACAGAAGGGTGTTTTTCCAAGCAAACTGTGGTTAAGCGTAGTGTTGAATATGTTGCATGTCCGTGTTAGAAAACAGAATCCCGTCATCAGCTAATACAAATGATGTCCCAGAGCAATGTCTGGTTAAAGCTTCTGTCAAATAGTTTCGCTTCTTTGCAGGGTCCCTGTGACTTCCCCACCAATGTACTTATCTTTGTGAACTCATGTATTGTTATGGTATAACTCAGGAACAGATCTCAGGATGGAGAGAAACATAAAACCTGAATAAAGCTTTTTCTTGCACTCACACTTCTTCTGAAGGGTCCTGAGAGATGAGGGGTGTTCCTTCGGTGAGGCTTTGTACCTGGATGAAGAGCGAGCGCCACCGAACTGGGCTGTATACCAGCATGGTTGTGGGCACAGAACTTTTGGCATGATGATCATGTTCACACAGATGCAGTGGGCTCCTGGGCTGGGTGATAACCGTGTGTCTTTGGGGAGGAAGGGTGGAAATAAGGGGGTTTCCATGGAAGGTTGTGATGCTTTCAGAGACAGAGCATCAACATGTTAATTCTTGGGCAGTGTTGTATTGAAGGGAATTGTGTGACTCGGGGGTCACCTGGGCTGCTACTGGGAAACACTCAGAACACTGTTCTCTTCCTTCAGGAGGATTTGTTTTTGTGTTCTCTGTAACCTAAATCAAATGTGTGCCTGACCGATTCCGTTCTTCTTCCCTCTCCTTCCCCAAAGTAGTAGACGATAGGGCAGGTAAGGAACCAGAAGAGGCCCCTTTGCAGATAGTATTTTTCATTTTTAAGGTACAAGGAATATGTAATGAGACAGGAAGATGGTGGATTGGAAGAGTACCTCCAAGGGGAGAAAGTGAACGCAAAGCTTTGTTTGATAAAAGAGAACTGACAGAGAAAATTATTTTCCTAAAAGAAATGTAGCTGTTCTCTTCCAGGAGAATGTGGAATTCCAACGTGGGTTATGGATTTCTTCTGCTTTCACTGACCTTGCATCTCACCAGACACAGGAACGGTCTGGAGGGGAGGTGGGCGCTGTCCTCTGAGACAAAGCTTGTACAAATTCCTGAACCATGGATTTGCTGAAGTGACTGTATATACTTATATTCATAATTTAAATGATTAATTCTGGTCAGATAAATGTTGTTACATTTGAAAAATGTTTTATTACATTACATCAAATAAAGTTTATTTGTAGCTGTAATAAAGCAACTTAAGTAATGATTTTTAATTGAAGGTCTGCTGTCATGAATATTGCTCTACATAGAATAGCAGAAGGCCACGTTTTGTATGTTTTGCTAAAATCCTAACAGGTAGTTAAGACCATCTATAATTCACTGCATTTCACTGTGAGGATTTATCCAGCTCATAACTTTTTTTTTTTTTTTTAAGAATGATTGTGCATTCCTTGACTTGATTAGTGGGCATTTATTGGGCTTCTGCCACATTCAGCACTGTGGACATCGAGGGAACAAAGATGGGTAAAGCAAGTCCTTACTTTGAAGAAGTGTGCCATCAGAGAGAAGGCAGACATTTCTCAGAAATGCTCGCCATATCATACAGTGAAGGCTGCGGCAGCGTGTAGGGAATGTCCTGTGTCTTTCCCATAGTAGAAGGCAAGGTGTTGTGGTTAATTGGATTGCTTCAGGTTTTTAAATGGTTTGTTTAATTTTTTTAACATGACCTTAGTTATTCACATTGGCTCTTTATCATGCCTGACTCGAATGCCTGGTTACTGAACTCTCTGCCTTCTTCTGGTTACAGGGGCGGGATGGTGTGCGCTGTGCGTTACCAGCAGAGCCGCCAAATGAAAGGAGAGAGTACAAACTGAGAGGGAATGAGCGAAATCTCAAACGGTTTATCCTACTTCACACATGACATAATTTGTGCCAAAGGTACAGCTTTTGTTTTAAGCCAGAATTGGGGAAATCACTGAAAGAAACACTTCACACATATTTTACGAGTGTTCGGCAATGGCTGCGATGACTCATCTCTCTTCTCACTCAGGGGTGTCAGCTGTCAGCCTGCAAGGCTGGGTATCAGGAAATGGTGCTTAGGAAAGAGTACTTGCAAGCTGTCACTTAATGACAATTACCCTAGTGTTTGGTTTTATTATGTTACTATTAAGCAGGGGCACTCAGAGTTCCTGGGTTTTCTGGAAACTGTTTCATCATTCTTAAAGCCTTTGCCACAGTGTCATGTGCCTCAGTTGCTTGTATATGTTTTCGATGATCATATTTTCATGCAGTTTTATTAGATTCATTGATTGTAGGCATAATATCAATGATATGAATAGAAGATGCAGACAATTATCCAGATAGTTTATGCAAATATAATGATTGCTTGAATTGCCATCTGGAGGTGGCAGGCATTTTCCTTGCAGCATTTTGACTTTCAACTGAGTCCTCTATTTAAGGGATAGAAATATTTACAAAATCCTGCATTTTGTCAACAGTCTATGCTTCCCATCTCCGGACCTTCACACATGCTTTCCACCCTCTGTCTGGAATACTCTTCACGTTTTCAATGATTTATTTAATGCATGTGTCCATCATAGTTTAGTAATTCTTCAGGGGCAGGGGCTGGGTCTGTTTCCCTCATCAGTATGCCCAGCACTTAGCACTGTGCTTGCAACATATATAGGAGGCATGTAAAAAAATATTTCTTAATGAGAAGGAACGAAGAAAAAAAAAGAGGGAGAGAAGGAAGGAGGGAGAGGGAAAGAGGAAGGCCAGAGTTTACTTGGCATCCTTGTTAATTTTCAGATGAGACAATCGAGGAGACTTGCTGTGTTCAAGTGACGTGTTCAGTGGGTGAGATAGAAGGGGCTGGAATTAAGCTCTCCTGTGTGCGGTGTAGGGCAGGCCCTCCATGACAGGGTGCTCCTGCTTTTGCATGAGCTTCTCATATCAAGAGAGCAACCTTTTCTTAATTTTCTGCACTAGTAGAGCAGAGCCGTGTATGTGTTATGGCCCATATGTTGAAACTTGTTTATCTACAGCTAGCCAGATGGTCCCTCCCAGCCCACAAAGAAGCCATTCTGAAACTTTCAAGAGGTCAGTGCATTTAGGAAGCACTGGGAGAAACGCATGTTGTGATGTCATTCCTTCCTTAGTCCAAGCAGTGTAGATCACAAAAAGGAAAACCTGGTCAGACATTTGGTGTGAAGCAGGCAGACCTTGAGAACCAACTCGGGGGATCCAATTCCCAGAGACAAAAGTTTATTTAACTAGATCTCTCTTTAAGACTTATTTATTTATTTGACAGACAGAGAGAGAGAGAGCAGGAACACAAGCAGGGGGAATGGGAGAGAGAGAAAAGCAGGCTTCCTGCTGAGCAGGGAGCCTGATGCCGGGCTTGATCCCAGGACCCTGGGATCATGACCTGAGCCGAAGGCATATGCTTAACGACTGAGCCACCCAGGTGCCCCGAACTAGATCTCTCTTTAAATGTGTTTTGTCTACGTCTTCTCTGGAGAAGAAAAGTAATTTCTTAACTTAAAAAAACTTTGCTTTTTAAGCTCCTGCTGGCTAAATAATTAAAAAAAAATTTCTTATGCAATCTAAGCAACAGAGATGTAATGTGATCATCAATAAAAAATGTAAAAACAAAATTTACTATGCTGATCAGGAGCAGAAAATGAGAGGTTGACAGCCATTGGAAGTAGACTTGCAGATAACAATTATGTTAGGTATTTGGCATTAAAAAATGCTGAGTGGAGGGAATTAAGACATATTGTAAGTATGGCTCTCTGAACACACATGAAATCTTAGATTCTATTTAAACTATAAAATTTATGCTCAGAGATTATAGAACAAAAGGAAAGTAATGGACAAGAAATATTCAAGAGGCTGTAAAGAAAGGAAAGTCTAATACATGGTTCTTCCTCTAAGAAATTCATTCATTCTTCCACTCATTTATTCCAGTACATATTTATTAATATGTCAGAGTCTGAGCACTAGAACCTAGTGGTGAGTAAGACAGAAGTGATCTCTATTCTTGTGAAGCTAAAAATCTAGCAAGGAAGCTGAATATTACACAAATGATTCTAATCCAGTGTGATATGTGTTATGATAAGGCAAATACAAAGAGGTTCAGAAAGAAGTGCACACTTTAAAATATTAATGTGAACATTTAAATCTCAGTGGCAGAGAGGACTGATCGTCCAAAGTAGCATATGGTAAGAACTATCTAGACTTTATCTTGGTGTATATTTTGTAATATTTTTAACGGTGCCAAATTACCTTTCTTAATTACATTTTGATTGGGCTCTTATTAAAACGCTCTTTATTCTTTAAATCCACAGTCTCGTAGTGGGAGAGATGGTGCAGGGCAATGACAAGACAGCAGAAAGTCTGCTGTGAACATAAAAGTTTGTCACCTGTAGGAAAAAGATATAACCGTATCCACAGAGAATTGTAGAATCTCATGGATGATCTAGAATAACCCCCTCCTATTTAGGTGAGAACAAGCTAAAGTAGAGCTGTGTTTTGTCTGACTTTTTTTAAAGGAGAGTGGTGGAAAGCCATGCTATCTTTGGTGAGGAAGTTTTAAGAAAACCTGTCGCATAGCTGTGCATTTGCAAAATACAGTAAAATAAAATGAACTGGAAGAAAAGTGAGGTAAAAATTCAAAATAAAAGTTCAGTTTTTTCTTATTAGGTTCAGTAGACATAAAACTACAGTTCAGTAAATATGGTCAGAGCAAACCTAACACGGAGAAAAAGAAAAAAATCGCGAACACTGACCATTGTGCCCTGCAAGTGTACAGTTAGGGAAAACCAAGCAGTTCCTGGACTGAGAAATGGCTAGCACGAGCGTGACACTGTGTGCTGTGGTGTGCGAGACGCAGGGAAGCTCCACCGAGGGGGCCAGAGGAAGACGACACCTGGGTTAGGAGCGATGCAGAGGAGTGGCTGGCAGTCACCAATCAGCCTGCAAGCTACGCAACTTTCCCCCTGTGTTTCTCCTCTTCAATTATCCACCGTTAAATTGAATCCAGAATGCTGACCTGAAGGCACGGAAAGGTATTTAATTTTTAGAATGATTATATTAACCAAATTGTGCTTACATAGGGCAAAGAAAGAGACTAAAGTTTGACAGTGTCAACAGTAGTTTGAAGGCGAACATTTGTGATATAGGAAAGGTGAAGGTTAATATCAAGTGACCACTCTGCCTTCTGTCTTAAACCCAGCGTGTTCTAAACTTCACTCTGATCTAGGGAGCTTGTTTTTTTTAAGGATTTTTTTTAAAAGAAGCTCAATATCTAACGTGGGGCTTGAACGCACAACCCCAAAATTAAGAGTCGCTCAGTTGCCTGACTGAGCCGGCCAGGCGCACCTAGGGAGCTTGTTAAACATGAAAACTCCTGGGCCCCATTTTCAGAAATTCTGATTCATTATGTCGTGGGGTGCAGTGGCGGGTGAAGAGGGCTGTTAGCCAGCCTACCAGGTGATTCTGGTACAGCTGAGTTGGGTTCCAAGTGTTGAGAATTGCTATTCCCAAACATGCTGGCAGACTGAATCATGTAGCTGATTCTGTGTGCAGTTAGAGTGGAAAAGCACAATGAATATGAAATAATAATATAGAAATCATTTGTATACAGTTCTAGCATCTTGTCAGGGAAATCACAAGATGCTCACAAATTCTCTCACATAGTCTTTAGTACTCAGTTCCTGCACCAAAAATCCAGCAATTTTGTGGAAGGAAATAACGCCCAGATCACCTTAGATTATTTTCAATTATATGTAAGGACATATGGATTTTGGTTTTAAGTGCAGACCTGGCTAATTCCTACATTATTGAGTAACTCCTGGCTTTGACTAACTAATATTGGTACTAGCACAAGGTCAGCTGAGAATCAATGCCTCACCTTTCTGCCCCCATGCCAAGCAGCTGACCAAATGTTTGTCAACAAAGCAAACACTAGATCTTTGAAAATATGTGTTGGGTATTAGCCACTGAGAATGATGATGACCTTGGCCAAGGTCCACGCTTTTACTATTGTGTGTATGTGTGATGGCAGTTATTAATACAGCTCACATAGGTTGAGTGTTTCTTACTCGTCAGTCATTCTGATAATCCTCACAGCAGCCCTAAGAAGGGGTTGTTATCTCCATTTTATGAGGAACCTGGTGTGTATGGAATTCAAGGACCTTAATCTGTAAGTAGCAGAACAGCCCTCCGGCTGATGTGTGCTTTTCCTTACATCCTGCCTTCCATTCCATAAAATGCATCTCAGTGATGCCAACGGGTTTTGTGGGTCTGGAAGTACGCCTCTGAACTCCCAGAGACCCCTGGGTCCCTGAATCCCTCACAGTAGTTGTTCAGGGTTAAAGCCTGCGTGATGTGACGAAGGTGGAGGTTGTGACTCCTGCTTCCTAATCCTATTGGACTCCTCCGCGTCCTGGTACCTGGCATCCCAGTGTTTTCCCCCGGTTTGCAATTCTGTTGCAGCCTGCCTGTGATGGTTAATTTTGTGTGTTCATTTGACTGGATCGGTGTGCCCAGAGATTTGGCTAAACATGATTTCTGGGTGTGGATGTGAGGGTGTTTCTGGATGAAATTAGCATTTGAATCCATAGACTCAGTAAAGCAGATCACCCTCCCCAGTGTGGGTGGGCTACGTCCAATGCCTTGAGGGTCTGAATAGAACAAAAAAATTGGAGAGTGGGAGAATTAACTCTCTGCCTGACTAGCTGAGCCCGAACATTGGTTTTCTCCTGCCCTTGGACTGCGAACTCCAGCCTTCTGATTCTCAGGCCTTTGGACTTGGACCGAACTACACCACCAGGTTTTCTGGGTCTCCAGCTTGCAGACAGCACGTCGTGGGACTTCTCAGCCTCCATAATCATGTGAGCAATTCTTTATAATAGATGTCTCCCTATATATATAAAACTCCCTATGTAGATTATATGCATGTATGTATAACTATATCAATAGAATATTGGTTTACATTTATATAAAGATATACATGGGATATATATATATCAATAACCTATGTGTGATATATATAAAATAAGCTGCTGGTTCTGTTTCTCTGAGGAACCCTAATATGCTGCCCTAATTGCTATTGCTCCTATAGTGTGTGCCTTTCTATATTCTCCTCATTGAAACTTCTCTCTTCTGTGCCCCACTCTCTTATCTTTTGCTGTCTCTAAACTGTCAGCCAATTAATCAAACACACTAATCCATATTCAGGGGCAGTGTCCCCTTTGTACGTACAAGGTACATAGTTACATTGAGACAAGCAATTCCTTGGAACAATGTCTGAACCTGAGAGAGTGTGGATAGGAATTTCAGACAGTGTGACAAGTTGGTGGGGGGTAATAGCAGCTCAATCGTACCTGTGTGCCTTCTTCATTGTCTAGGATTCACAGTCCTACAGCTGTTTAGTTACTTACAGACGCCCCCGCCCCTGCTGGGGCCCCTGCAGCTGAAAGCATGCTGTTATCCAGATCCATCTATGTGATTTGGGCCAGGTCTTTCCTCCTGCTCACAATGGAGCCAACAACTCGCTTTTAATTTAATTAATTAATTTTTTAAGATGTTATTATTATTTTTTTAAAGCAATCTCTACACCCAACCTGGGGCTAGAACTTACAACCCCGAGATTAAGAGCTGCGCGCTCCACCCACTGAACCAGCCAGCTAGGCGCCCCAACAGCTACTAGCTTTTGAAAGTGAAAACGAATGAGGGTGATTAAGTAACAGCTGAGATGTGTCAGGGAGGTTTGGCCAGTTGCCCCCATCCTGGTCTCTGTGGAGACGGGCTCCTGTGAGAGAGCTTTGGGTGGAAGAGAGCAATTCCAGGGAAGAATGTTTACTCTCGTCCCCATTTTTCCATCAATTTCCTCATTGATGGCTCTGTACGAAATGTTAGATATATTTTGGAAGTGGAGATAAAACTACCGCCTGAAACTATTCTGGGTGCATGAATCAAAGATTACTCTTTATACTGCTTATTCTCCTGGCTCTTAGAAATTTAATTGCAGCAAGCTTTTAAATACTGGCTTTTAACTTAGCTGCAAAAAAGATAAATAAGTAAAATAAAAGATTTAGTTAATTTAATCAAGGGAAAATTGGGCCTAATTCCCATTCATCCATTTGGATCATGCAAAGCACAGATTTTTTGGATGGAAACCATCCCTTAAATATTAAATATTAAAACATAAATTGTAGTGGGGCATGCAAGTTTATGGCCAACTATGTAATTTAGACTGAGATAGAATGTCTTCACTTCCATCTCACCACACAAAAATAAAAAGGACACTCATTTATATAGTTTACCATTGGTGAGGACAGATGAGAAAAAGACTTACGTTTTCATGAAAAGAATTCATAAGCAGAGTTTTAGAATGATCTTATTAGACAAGTCTGAGCTTCTGAAAAAATAAAGCAGAGCTTTGAAATTTGATATTTCAAAAAAGTAGAAAATGAGGTAACACCCATTCATCTATAATGTCATTTTGTCACATTTTCAAGTCCTTGTTAATAAAAAAAACTAATAATTAAGGACCCCTTTTGTACCCTTTATTAGAGCTGTCTGATCCTGGGCAGGTTGTCTAATCTCTGTGTTTCTGTGCATCAGTCACTTCCTCCGTAAAATGGGGATCATACTATCCAATACCTTCTGTGGTTGTTGAAAGGCGTGAATGAGTGACAGTGTAAAGAACGGAGAACGGAGCCTGACTCACCCCTGCATGAATGCCCTCCTCGGCCTTTGCTCTTACTCCTCCTCCTCCATTCCATTCATTGTCATCCTAGACAATGAAGGAGGCACACAGGCACTTTTTTTAAAAATTTTATTTTATTATGTTATGTTAGTCACCATACAATACATCATTGGTTTTTGATGTAGTGTTCCATGCTTCATTGTTTTCATGTAACACCCAGTGCTCCATGCAGTACGTGCCCTCTTTAATACCCACCACCGGGCTAACCCATCCCCAGCCCCCTCCCACCTAAAACCCTCAGTCTGTTTCTCGGAGTCCATAGTCTCTCATGGTTCGTCTCCCCCTCCGATTTCCGCCCCCTTCATTTTTCCCTTCCTTCTCCTAATGTCCTCCATGCTATTACTTATGTTCCACAAATAAGTGAAACCATCTGATAATTGACTTTCTCTGCTTGACTTATTTCACTTAGCATAATCTCCTCCAGTCCCATCCATGTTGATGCAAAAGTTGGGTATTCATCTGATGGCTGAGTAATAGTCCATTGTATATATGGACCACATCTTTATCCATTCGTCTGTCGAAGGGCATCTCGGCTCTTTCCACAGTTTGGCTATTGAGGACATTGCTGCTTTTATCAAGTTACTCTATATCCTTCTAATCAGTGCTTGTCTGCTTTTAATACACGATGGTTGTGTTTTTTAAAATTTCCCTGTGTACATTTTACACGTTTGCCATACTGTGTCTGTCATCCTTTTGCAACCTGCTTTTTTCTCAGTGCTAGCTTTTTGGGACTCTTCATCTTGGAAGTTATAGATCAGGTTTATCCATTTTAATTGCACTATAATACTTGGTTAGCTGAATATTCAGTGACTCATTCCTCCATTTTTGCTCTGATGGGCATTTAGTTTATGTCTAGAATTTTGTAACTATAAAAAATGCTGCTGTGAGCATTTATGGAGTGCCACCTATGTATATTAGGGAATGTTTCTGCTATATGGGGCTTCCCAGCCCTTTTCACTTGGGTTCCTCTGCCAGTTATCACTGTGCCTCTAAAGTAAGGCTACCCTAAGAGCTGAAGAGGTCAGTTTCTTGTGGCACACCCATAACCCACTTACCATTTAGGGCAGACCTGTTGGGGGACTCTGCCCAGAATACTGGCCTTCAAATTAAGGTATATGCACTATGCCAATACCCACCCCTACCCTGCTTCATACACACATAGGCAAATGCACACACATACTGGAACTTTCCCAGTATGGATGGTTGCTAACGCAATCGATTTCCACATTCTATACTTGACCTGCCGGAGGGCTACATGCAGTGTCTATCTCCTCATTCACTATCTCTTCCTCCCATTGTCCAAAAGAAAGGTCTCTTACCCACCCAGGATCTTAATACAGTATTGTGCCCCAAAGGGACAATTCAAAATATTTCAGGATCCACATAGTCTGCTTTAATTGAGGTCCTAGGAGTCTGCAATAGAGCCTCATGTCTTTCCTTGCACATATTTCTGTTAAAGGCAAAAACTTGGGTGGAATTTAAAATTCAGATAAAAGACAGGATGTCTAGCGAGGATGTGGAGAAAGGGGAACTCTCCTACACTGTTGGTGGAAATGTAAACTGGTGTAGGCACGCTGGAAAACAGTATGGAGGTTCCTCAGAAAGTTGAAAATAGAGCTACCCTGTGACCCAGCAATTGCAATACTAGGAATTTACCCCAAGGATACAAATGTAGTGATCCAAAGGGGCATGTGCACCCCAATGTTTATAGCAGCAATGTCCACAGTAGCCAAACTATGGAAAGAGCCTAGATGTCCAACAACAGATGAATGGATAAAGAAGATTTGGTGTGTGTGTGTATATATACACATTATATATATATATATAATGGAATATTATGCAGCCATCAAAAAAATGAAATCTTGCTATTTGCAACGACGTGGATGGAACTAGAGGGTATTATGCTAAGCGAAGTAAGTCAATCAGAGAGAAACAAGTATCATATGATTTCACTTATATGAGGAATTTGAGAAACAAGACAGAGGATCATAGGGGAATAGAGGGAAAAATGAAACAAGACAAAACCAGAAAGGGAGATAAACCATAAGAGACTCTTAATCTCAGGAAACAAACTGAGGGTTGCTGGAGTGGAAGGTGGTGGAGGGATGGGGTGGCTGGGTGATGGACACTGGGGAGGGTATGTGCTATGGTGAGCGCTGTGAATTGTGTAAGATTGATGAATCACAGACCTGTACCCCTGA
The DNA here is from genome assembly GCF_037043125.1 of Eumetopias jubatus. Lineage (NCBI taxonomy): Eukaryota > Metazoa > Chordata > Mammalia > Carnivora > Otariidae > Eumetopias > Eumetopias jubatus. The sequence goes on from NW_028274823.1 coordinate 37,113,315, forward strand.
AACAAATAATACATTATATGTTAATAAAAAAAAGTAAAAAAAAAAAAAGGCTGTCTAGTTAAATTTGAATTTCAGATAAACAATAGGTAGTTTTGTATTATTTTAGTATAAGTATATCCTGAAATAGTATATCTCGGTATGTGCCATGAAAACATTTATATTAAAAAATTGTTGCTTGCTGAAATTCAAATTTAATTGGGCATCTGTGTGTGTGTGTGTGTGAGAGAGAGAGAGGGAGAGAGACAGAGTGAGAGAGAGTAGAAGAAATTCATGTTGCAAATAAGTTAGTGTTTTATATTTTCTCGAACATTTAATCAGATTTGTAGAAGAAATATTTCCATTACCTTTGCAAAAAAATTATTGGACATTATAAATCCATATATGCTCTTCATTTGTACTTAAATTTCTTGCTCATTGTCACCTATTAACCAATTCTTAGCTCATTTGTTCATTTTTATCAGGTACTTATTAGATTTATATAACTTATGTATATTTAGTGGAATTTATTATAAGAATGTACTTAATCATTAATATACTATTGGTAAGCTTCATACTGCTAGTGGCCTCATTCCTTTTATTTTATTGTTAACTTCATGAGCCCTGTTTCATTTTAGCAATAAGCAATATTCATATCTGGATACATGAAGTAAATGAAAAAAAATCTCCGTTCCTTCCATCAAAAGCATTTCCAATCAAAATTTACATTTTTACATTTAATACTTAGCAATATGTGCAATACATTTTGGTTTTGGCCGATAGTAATTTAGTAGTAATTCATGTAATAGTAATTAGACTCAACAAGAATTAGTAATGTAAATTACTACTTAAAATAGTTATTTAGTGATAATTTTTTAAATCAAGAAAAAAACTTTTTTCAAGAAAAAATTTTTTAACCGTCAGTCTTAAAGACACATTTCTTTTTTTATTTTTTGCAATTTATCATTAAGTATACATATCTGTAACAGGTGATAAGTTGATCAAAAAAAGATGTTCAAACATAAAAATGCATTACTTTAAGATAAACTTCAGTGGGATGTGGAATGGAAATACAAGTTTAAAAAAAAGATAAAATTTCTAAATGTTAATGAGAGCAGTGTGTGTAATTTTAAAAATAGATAGTATTTGTTACCTAATACCACTTTTGAATAGATTTAAAGGAATGACATCACTGTTTTATTTTCTAAATGTCAGTATTTCTAACAATTGCAAAATTGCATCTTCTGCAACTGTTCACATTTATGATTTAAAATTTTACACGTCTAAAATTTGCAAGTGGTTGCATAGCTTTTCGAAATTACCTTACGGAGTACATGTGCAAAAACCGCAGGAGACCAACGGCTCTACAGTGTGCCTGATTGCTGCATAGGAGGCAGTGTATATCCTTAACTAGATTCTGCCAAGGTCTGAGTCCTTGCCCCATTTTACACTCCCACTAACAGTATATGAGAGTTCTTGTAGTTTCACATTTTCTCAAACACTTAGCATTCTCAAACACTCAGATTTTAAGGTTTTGCCAGTCTGAAGGGTGTAAAACGCTATCACTTTGTGGTTTTAGGTTTGCGCTTTTCTGATGACTGGTGGGGTTGAACTTCTTTATCATGTGTGGTTTGGCCAGCTGTTATTTCCTCTTCTGTGGTTGCCTTCCGCATACCTCTCCCTGTTTTCCAATTGTTAATGTACGTATTTGTAAGGTGGGGAACTCGCTTTTACAACATGTTGATTTTTGCAGCTTATTTTGGGGCAAACACCTTTATACTTCTGTACCTCCTAAGTATGACATAAAATGTGTGCATGAAGCATTGCATAGGTGGACAACTGGAATTCCTGGGAATATTTGTCCAGGGTTGCTGTTGCAGGTAGGTGAGGTTTTCTAGATTTGAATGATTTTAGGTGGTGGTGGTGGGGGCGGGGGAGGAAATAACATAAAGATGAATCTATTTTCTTACTTTCCATAACAATGTTTATTAATCCATTAACAAATGAAGTAGAAAACCCTCAGAATGGGGTTATTTTTCAGATAATTCTCATTTTAAATGCATTTTGTTTTTAACTCTGAAATATTAAAGGATTATGCTGGTAAAGTGCTTGTTCGAGGGAGGTAGACACCTTTGGCAAAATGCACCTTCACAGCTAATCTTTGGGAGACACTACAGATACTCAGGTGAGAGAAAGTTATATAATAACTACTGTAGTCCCAGAAACAGGTATCTTTGCATGTAGAACAATTTTTATAATCTGGGAAGTGGAGGGAGGTAGAGAGAGGAGGGAGTTGCAAGAGATTTTCCAGTATAAACAGTACACGGGGTTCAAAGCTCTGACTCTCTTCGTGATCCTTTTTAATCACTTTTATTTTTGGTAATATAATCTACTTTTTTTTCCTTCTTGACAAATTTCAATATTTTTCCCATTATTGGGAAAAATAGGATTCATTTTTGTTGAAATTCACTTGGCAGACATCTTTGAAATAATATTTTTGTTCAAAAACGTTTAACTGAATTTTTATAAAGCAATTTTTCCACAACCAATTATAGTCAGCACACTCCTTTTTTGGTAACTTTCAGAACAATCTGTAATTGATCGGATGAAAGCAAAAACCACCCTTTCCTACTGGAAAAGAATATGCCTGGTTTTCAATGCAATGTATGTCTGCTGTATCTGGAAGAACTGAAATTGTGAAAATTACTAAGAAGATTCCAAGATGATTTAGGAAGTTGTGGCTTGCTTCCCACCACTGACACGCAGGGATGTGCTGAGATTCCCACCACTGACATGCAGGAATGTACTGAGATTCCCACCACTGACACGCAGAGATGAAAAAGATTGGCCTCACGCACAAAAGTGTTCAAGAAATAGGTTCGCCTAAATTAAGGGTTAAACTGTATGAAACCCAGGTGTCCCCGGTCTCCACGGATCTGTCCTCTCCTTGGACACCCTGAGTCACATGGGGCAGCAGGGAGTCTTGTCTTCATTATCCTTCCCTCCCCAGGTATCTGAGAAATTTGCAAGCGGCCGCATAGTTTTTCAAAATGACTTAATGGACTACATGTGCAAAAAACCCGTAGATGGCCAACAGCCCTACAGAGTGCCCAAAGTGAGAAACCATGCCTGTCCCTCCTTACCTCGTGTCGATCATTCCTTATCACCTGAGCCAACTGTCCACCCTTCTTAGGTCACTTCTGGACACTTGGTGGCTATCTTCTCCTTCTTGCTGCTCTTCTATGTCTGCTACCCAGCAAAGGTAGGTTCGGGCCTTGCTTATGTCAGAGCTGAGCTCGGGCTGTCACACTGAGCAAACACTGCATGTGTGTCTGGAGCACAAGGGAATTACAACGTAGAAAATATGGCAGCGGATCACTGCCCCCACAGTCTACTGGCCACGCCTGTCTACAACAGGGAATTTTCCCGAGGCCTCACCTGAGCTCCCAGCTCCAACAGCTCCTCCCCGCAGTGTGGAGGCCTTGGACAGGCCGGGCTCTGTTCATCCTGCAAGCATGTAACGTGAAGGAAAACCAGTCCATTCTAAAGCTGTACTTACTGCCTCATCTATTCTAATACGCCATGGTTGTAAGATGTGGCATTGTTCTGTGTGCCTCTCACCCAAGTCAGGGATTTATTTCCACAGGTGCTAATTACAAAGGTGTGGGGGAACCACAAAGGAAAGTTCAGACGCCTGGGGCTAACATCGGAGAAGCTGTCACCACCCCAATAAAAGAATGAGAAGTGGGAGCTGTTACAGAAACCCGTAAGGAGAGAGAATGGTAGAGCAGGCTGCCTGAGTCAGGTTGGCTGCCAGGGAGAGAACAGGGCACTGCGTGCTCCTCCCTTCCTCTCCTCCCTCCTTCCCATCCCCCGCCAGGCCTCCCGGTGGGTCCAGTTCCTGAGCTGAAGCAGAGGGCACAGGAGTATGTCTGCATAGAGTCAAGATCACGAGAAATGTCGAAGGCGGACCTGGAGGGACAAATAGGAGACCTTTAAGAAGCCACTACAAAAGAAGGGATTTTGCCAGTTCAACTACGAGATGCTGCTCCCTTATCACCTAGAATTTTTGGTTTACACTTAGTGAAGTAAAGAACGCTGTTAGACATATAGAGAAAGGGATTTATTTTTATCACTTAGTACCTTTCTGAATTGAAAATAACGTTACACGTCAGTGCCATATAATAATAGTGGAATCATTTTGAAAACATTTCGTGCCAGATATTTTTTTTTCCAGCAGCCACAATAATAGTTCTTGTCCCATATGTGCTTCTAGAACCTTACTACTGCCACATGAAGAGGGAAAGCCTATTTCTTCCTGCTTGTATCTGAGCTAGTTTGTGACTTGCTTGCCACCAATAGGAAGCATCGTCTTTGGCATGATTTCTGAAGCTAGGTCTGAAAAGATGATACAGATGCCACTTGGCTTGCTGGAATATTTGCTCTGGATCCCAGGGCCTCCGTGTTAATGGTCTCAGTGGTCTGTGGCTGCCATGCTGTGAGGGAGCCCAAACTCACTCAACTCCTGGGGGACCACGTGGACAAGCCCCCTACAGGAAGGGAGAAAGATGCTTGCCAGTCTCCAGCGGCTCCAACTTCCCCCACCTCTGCTGTGTGGGTTCCAGCAACCTCATGAGATATTTCTTAACCAAAACCACCCAGCCAAGCCCTTCCTGAATTCCTGGCTCACAGAAACTGTGAGAAATAATAAAGTGATTGTTGTTGTTTTAAGCCCCCTGGTTTTGAGGGGATTAGTGATACAGGAGTATGAACCAAAGCAATTTTAAATGTCAATTACACTCAACAGATGTAGAACCAATAATGTGTCTAATTAACTGAAGTCATGGCAATATGAATAACCATGGCCGAGTCATACACAGGCACTGACAACTATGTCATGTTGGTCCCCTGGCCAACAGAAATTGTGAAATACCATCTATTTTAAGATGCATGGTGGTGGAAAAAAAAAATATGCTACTTAGCATTGAAAAAATGTGGTAAAATTGGTGCAAAGGAAGGACAACGACAGTGAAAAGAGGGAAGTGGTAGGTAAAGTGACTTATTTTGAAAAAGCTTAATATTTTTGAAAAAGCAATATTTTGTCATTAAGATGATACATGCTCATTAACAAAAGATAACAAAATATAAAAACACATGCAAAAAATCTACTAAGACAATAAAATCACCAAAATCTCACCATCCAGAGATAGATTTCTAGATTTCTAAATGTACATGGACACACATAAAGAAATGTGGGCATATGCATGCTTTATAAATAAATTCATCCTACACGACAGCCTATTTTTTTCTCACTTGAAAACATGTTGATTTCATGTTTCTACCTCAATGTATAAAACACTACCTTATTTCTTAATGACAGCAGAATATCTTATTTACTTAACCAATCATTTAATAATGGACATTTTGTTTTGCTTTATCTTTTCGATTTTGCTTTTACGATGACGGAAACAGGTATATCTATGCACATATATTTTTCCTATTGTGTAACTAGCTCTTTGTGGAGAATTTCTAGTTATAAGATTTTTAGATTGAATGGGTTGCCCAATTATAATTGCAATTGATAAAATCCCTCCCAGAAAGGTTGTATCCATTCATACTCCTATCAACAGCATTTTGAAAATGCCAATATTCTGTCTCCTTTGCCAAAGAAGCAGTGCAGAGCATATCATCCTAAAGTGTGCTGCTTTGGTATATTGATTATTTTGAATTAAAGGCACTTGAAAAATGGCAGATGCAGGATGGGCACTCTGACCCTCCTTTTTATTCCTGAAGGTAGGAGATAAAACTCCCATGTGAAAGATGTCCTCCCTGTACCAGGAGGAAGGAAAACATTCTTATCAACAGTGACAGGGAACTGAGGCTGAAAGAAATCTGTTCATGCAGACCTTGTTAAAATGAATCTTATCTTCTGTAGGCTCCCCATATAGTTACTTTTCCACAATTGCCTCTCTTTGTTCAACCTACTATAAAGCCTCTAGGTTTTACCAGTTCTTTGGGTCTCATTCTTTAGGAGGGCTCCTACATCATGTAAAACTTAATATAAATGGGTATGCTTTTCTCCTGTTAATATTCCTATGTCAGTTTAATTCTCAGGCCCAGCTCGAAAACCCTAAGAGGGTAGAGGTAAAAATTTGCCTCCCCTACAGCAGTATTTGGCTATTGTCATTCATCTGATGCTAATATTATGGTTTTAAAAGATTTCTTTTGAAAAGTGGTAGGATACAAAATCAGGATACAAAAATCCATTGTGTTTCTATACACTAATAACACGATCAGAAAAAGAAATTAAGAAAATGATCCCATTTATAGTTGCATCAAAAAGAACAAAATACTTTGGAATAAATTTAACCAAGGAAGTGAAAGACCTATACACTGAAAATTATAAGACATTATTGAAAGAAACTGAAGAAGACACAAATAAATGAAAAGATACTCTGTGCTCATGGATTGGAAGAATTAATATTGTTAAATGTACATATTACCCAAAGTAATCTTCAGATTTAATGCAATCCCTATCAAAATGCTAATGGTATTTTTCACAGAGATAGAACAAACAATCCTAAAATTTGTATGAAACCACAAAAGACCCCAAATAGCAAAAGCAATCTTGAGAAAGATCATTGCAATCATTGCAATCTTGAAAGGCATTGCTCGCCCAAATTTCAAACTATATTCCAAAGCTATAGTAATCAAAACAGTATGGTTTTGTCATAAAAAAACACATAGATCAATGGGACAGAATAGAGTACCCAGAAATAAACCATGCCAATATGGTCAATTAATTTATGACAAAGGAGTCAAGAATATACAATGGGGGAAAGACAGTGTCTTTAATAAATGGTGTTGGGAAAACTGGACAGTCACAAACACAAAAAGAAAGAAACTGGACCACTATCTTACACCATACATAAATATTAACTCAAAATTGTAAAGACTTGAATGTAAGGCCTGAAACCATAAAACTCCTGGAGAAAGTATAAGCAATAAGTTTCTTGACATAGGTCTTGAAGATGATGATTTTGGATTTGACACCAAAAGTAAAAGCAACAAAAGCAAAAGTAAACAAGTAGGACTACATCTAACTATAAAGCTTTTGCACACAAAGGTAACTGTCAACAAAATGAAAAGGCAAACTACTGAATGGGAGAAAATATTTGCAAATCATGTGTCTGGTAAGGGGTTAATATCCAAAATATATAAAGAACTCGTACAACTCAATAGCAAGAAATATGGTTGAAAAATGGGCAGAAGATCAGAAGAATTTTTTCCACAGAGGACATATAGATGACCAAAGATATGTGAAGAAATGCTGATCATTAATCATCAGGGAAATACACCTGTTTGAATAGCTATTGTCAAAGAGGTAAGAAACAACACATATTAGCAAGGATGTGGAGAAAGGGGAACCCTTGTGTACTGTAGGTGAGAACATAAATTGATACAGTTATCACAATGTGGAAGTTCCTTAAGAAATTAAAAATAGAACTATCATCTGATCCAGCAAACCCACTTCTGGGTATTTACCTGCAAGAAACAAAAACACTTACTCAAAAAGATATATACACCCCAATGTTTATTGCAACATTATTTACAACAGACAAGATATAGAAACAAATGTCCATTGACAGATAAATGTGTAAAGAAAATGTGGAATATATATACAGTGGAATATTATTCTGCTATAAAAAGGAATGAGATCTTGCCATTTGCAGCAACATGCTTAGACCTTGAGGTCATTGTGCTAAGTGAATTAAGTCAGAGAGAGAAAGACAAATACTATATAATCTCACTTATATGTAGAATCTAAATACAAAAACAAACAGACAAAAAAACAAGCTCACAGATGTAGAGAACAGCTTGGTGGTTTCCAGAGGTAGAGGTTGGGTTGTGAGTGAAATGGGTGAAGGTGGTCAAAAGGTACAAACTTCCAGTTATAAATAAATAAGTCACGGGGATGTAAGGTACAGCATGGTAACTGTGATTAATAATGCTGTATTGCATATTTGAAAGTTGCTAAGAGAGTAAATCTTAAAAGTTCTCATAAGAAAAAAATTCTATAACTATGTATGGTAATGGATGTTAACTAGGCTTGTTGTGTTGATTATTTCACAATATATACGAATATCAAATCACCAAGTCGTATACCTGAAACTAATATAATGCCGTATGTCAGTTATGCCTCAGTTAAAAAAAATGGGAGGGCGGGGGTAAGTTTACTGTAAAAATTGTTTTATTTGCATTTTAGAAAATAAACTGAATGTATCATTTTTTGGTCCTTTCTAATTTATTTTATTTGTAAATTGACTATAGTCTTTGACCATTTTTTTTAAAATAATTGATTTGTAAGAGCTCCATATAAAGTGGTAGTAAGTCTTTGTCCAACATGTGTTTTACTAAATGGTTTTCCCTAAGTCTCTTAAACTTCTGTAATTGTGGTATTTTGTTTTTGTTTTCGCTGCCAGGAAATATTTAACTTCTCTATAAATTTCTATGGTTTCTGGCTTTGGTGTCAAGTTAAGAAAGAGATGTTCCACTCTATTATTCTTGGGACTGTTTTCTCATACATTTTTTTTTCATTTTTTTCCATTTATTAACGATCTTTATCCAATTGGAATTTAATTTATGAAATGTGACTTTTCCCTAAAGTGGCTAGCTGGTTGTCCCAAATTATTTAGTGAATAACAATTCTTTCCCCTGTGATTTGAAGTGACACATTTGTTCTCTAAATTCTCATGATACTTGAGCATTTCTGGGATTTTTGACTCTGCTCCTTGGCAGTCTGTCTGCCCTTCCTGTGCCAGTACCATGCATGCTGTTCCCGTGGCTGTCATTACTATTATCGCTGAATACAATAGGGATGAATATATCTTTTTATTTTTTAATTTGAGTTTTTGTTGTTAGTTGCTATTGTAAATGTGGTAGTTTTCTCATAGTTAAGGTTGGTGTGTGAAAAGAGCAATTGCATTTTTGTATCTTTATTTTGAAACTGGCTGTCTTACAAAAAGCTTTGCAGTTTGTTTTCCTGGAGTTCACAAGTAGAAAATTATATTAGCTGGAAATACTAATAATTTTTGCATTCTCCCTTCAAGTATGTGTACCTCATTTCATTTTCTTGGTTAATTGCATTTTCTTCAATGTTCAGAGTGATATTAAATAATTGTACTGATCTAAGATATCCTTATCTTATTTCTGTCTTTAAAGGAAATACTTCCATTATTTATCCGCTAAGCATAATGCCAGCTTTAGAGTTACAGTATATATTATTTTATAATATTCAGGAAATATCCATTCAATCCTACATCATAGTTTTTTTTTTTTTAAATCTCAAATATATTTGGAATCAAACAAATGTTTTTGGCAGCTAAGAGAGTACGGTATGTTAATTTATTTACTAATATCAAATTATCCTTGCAGTCTAGAATGAATTACACTTATTCATGATCTATTATCCTTTCAGTATTCCATTCAATTATCTCTTCTAATATTTTAGGGGTTTTTTTGGTCAGTATTCATAAGTGAGGTTGGTTAGTAGCTTTCTTTTTGTTAAGATTTGGCAATAATGTCATGTTGCTTATAACATATATTTGGAATGTAACCTTTTCCTTTAAACTGTTCCAGGGCTCAGTAGAGAAGTTTATCCTATTTGGCTATTAAAGATTGGGCGCCTGGGTGGTTCAGTCGATTAAGCGTCTGCCTTTGGCTCAGATCATGATCCCAGGGTCCTGGGATCGAGTCCCGCATCAGGCTCCCTGCTCAGTGGGGAGGCCCTCTGCCTCTTCCGCCACTACCCCCTGCTCGTGCTCTCTTGCTCACTCTCTCAAATAAATAAATAAAATCTTAAAAAAAATTTTTTTTTAAAGGATTTGCTCACATGATTATATTGGGTCTTTCTGATGGGTGGTTTTTTAAAAAAGCTTTTTTGTTTTCTTCTGACTTTGGTTTCAAGGTAAGAAAGACTTTCCAATTTAATTTTATTGAAAGTGTTTGGTCACACTTTTGTATTGCCTGTTAAAAATGTCTATCTTTAGCTAATTTTGTTCTTTAAGTAGATATTATATCATATTTTGGGTTAAATAGTAATTAAATATTTTATGCTAATATTTTGATAAAGAAGTATTTTTCAAGCAGCACAAAAACTCTGACAACAACACAAAATATTTGGCTGAGTTGGCCATAGCTGAGTTAAACTTTAACTGGTGACAGTTACCCTAATTTCAAAGTTGAGTATTATTACATAAGATTTGCCCTAGGTATGCAAGGCTCACAAAAACTTTTCTTCTTCATGGAATTTTTTCTAAAAGCTTTTCCCATATTTCTCTTTTGGGGATACATAGATATCTGATTTCACAATTCTCGTTCCCTTTCCTAAGCCAAGAAAAGAAGCCCATCCTCTCTGAAAGAATTTGTCTTCATGCAACAGCGAGATCTCACGGGCAAATTCTTAGCGACGTGATTGGCTTCTGGGTGCAGAACCTCTAGGGGCCTGGTGCTTCATGAATGCTAAGAGACATCAGTGGTTAGAGGGAAGGAGACAAGAATAAGAAAAACCAGACCAAATAAGCTGCAGAAACCTGCACTACTGATCTGGCCACACTTTCCCCACCTTCCTCTTGCAACCCAGGGAACTTCCAGGAAAGCTCATACTGGATCTAGAATTTCTATAAGATTTCCTCACTCATGATAAGATTCAACAATCTAACTTTAATACTAGACTATGTGGTAAGTGTTTCTTGGGCTTGCTATTACTTGAAATGATGAAAATACAATTTTCTGAAGCTAAAATGGAATGCTAATGATATGAAAAGATTTTGTATTGATATTTAAATGACTGAGATATATAATTAGTATTAAATTGCTTTTTAAAAATAGAGTTGATCTAGGCATTTGGCTTGGGAAAATGATCAGAAATAAGGTAAAGATTTGTGTACAAATCAATTCATCTCAACATTATTTCTGTAACCTTTATAGAGCCACCATCCAAAAGTTGTTATATGAGCAAAGAAACACAGATGAGTAACAGTAACAACCAAACACAATTTCAAAATAATTCAGGTTCCGTATTCATTAGGGTCCTTTGATTATAAGCACCAAAAAGTAACTGTGGCTTACTTAGGCAACAGGGGAATTTGTTGGAAGGATGTGGATAAACCATGGATATGAAGGAAAAGTTGAATATCCAGTTCTTGTAAAAGATGGTCAAAGGAACAAAAGAATGATCCACATAGGGCACCACCATCAGGATGAACTAGTCCCAAATGCTTCCCATCCTTTGGTCACTCTACTCAAGATTCAAATACCTGGAAAGAAGATTCTGAATAGCCTTACTTGTCCACCATTTGACCAGGACAACACTGATGCCTCGAGTAACAGTTTTTTGTTTTTTTTTTTACCACGACTCCATAGAATAGGGAAGGATAGCAGAGACTGACATCTCTGGGATGCCATAAACTACATTCACGATTTCCCTTGCAGCTGAGTGGGGACGATGTGACTGAATTCTCAGCCATGAATGGGGCAAAAATGATGTATGCCATCTCCAGCTCTGGCCCCTTAAAACTCCTGCAGGATTGGTGTTCTCTCTGCTCACCTCCATGCAGGATGCGGAAGGACTGGTGCAAGACTCAGAGGCCCTGGGGGATGTCAGATCAATCCATGGAAGTTGCTGAGTTCCTACATCATCCCATGAAGGCCACCCACCAAACACCCATTAGAGAGTGACATGTGCAAGAAATAAACTTTAATGAAATCTGGGGGCTTCAGATTTGTTTTTTGTTGATCTAGGCATTTTCCCAAGCCAAATGCCTAGATCAACTCTATTTTTAAAAAGCAATTTAATACTAATTATATATCTCAGTCATTTAAATATCAATACAACTTGTTTCAGAAGTTAGGGTGCCCTAATAGTCAAAGATGAATGGTGGGCTGGCAAAAAGAACAAAACAAAACAAAAAACTGATTCCATTTCCGTTTTCATACTTGCCATTTTAAAAGCACAGTGAGGAGGTTAGAGAGACCACTGCAAGAGCTCTCATCTCCCATCTATTTCTCTCACATAGCTACTCCCACATCTTATCCTCATATTCTCAGAAAATTCCTCTTCCAGTCCTAGAACACACACCTCTTATTCTTCAACCTCAGCTTCACTTCTTTCCTTCCAAATCTGCATCACAAAATCTCAAAGAATCATTAGGCGAAATACCTGAGGGTGGGAGAGAGAGAGAAACCAAACAGCTGTCAGGAAAGGGGAAATAGTGGGAAAATTCATTTTTCCCACAATAAAGAATATTATAACGTTTATGACAGAGAAAATTTGGAAACCACTTAAATGTGAAACAATTGGAAAATGGTTAAATAAATTATGGCACACTTGGTACTGGCTGTATGAACAAGATATGGTCCCTATGCTCATAGAGCTTATAGTCTAATAGAAATATTTTATAACCATCAACAACAAACACATTTTGAAAATATAGTTAATAATATGAAAAGAAAACTAATGGTATAATATCTGGTGAAAAACTCCAGGTAACGGGCACCTGGGTGGCTCAGTTTGTTAAGCGACTGCCTTCGGCTCAGGTCATGATCTTGGAGTCCCGGGATCGAGTCCCACATCGGGCTCCCTGCTCAGCAGGGAGTCTGCTTCTCCCTCTGACCCTCTTCCCTCTCGCGCTCTCTCTCTCAAAGAAATAAATAAAATCTTTAAAAAAAAAAAAAAAAGAAAAGAAAAACTCCAGGTAAGGAGCTGCATATATAGTAATAAAATCCCAATTTAAAAAAATGATATAAGGAACTCCTTATATATGTGTGTGTTTGTACATAGATATGTAAGTGTGTATACCAAACTGTTAAAAGTGATTATCTCTGGATATTGACATTACAGGTGATTCTTATTTCCTTTTATATACTTTTCTATATTCTCAAATGTTAAAGGTAAGTAAATTTTTAATAGTGGGTTTACAAACTATTATTAATCTTTCCCTATAATTTCCTACACTTTTTTTAAATTTTTTTATTGTTATGTTAATCACCATACATTACATCATTAGTTTTTGATGCAGTGTTCCATGCTTCATTGTTTGTTCATAACACCCAGTGCTCCATGCAGAACGTGCCCTCCTCAATACCCATCACCAGGCTAACCCATCCCCCTACCCTCCTCCCCTCTAGAACCCTCAGTTTGTTTTTCAGAGTCCATCATCTCTCATGGTTCGTCTCCCCCTCTGACTTACTCCCCTTCATTCTTCCTCTCCTGTTATCTTCTTCTTTTTCTTTTTTCTTAAAATATGTTGCGTTATTTGTTTCAGAAGTACAGATCTGTGATTCAACAGTCTTGCACAATTTACAGCGCTCACCGTAGCACATACCCTCCCCAATGTCTATCACCCTGCCACCCCATCCCTCCCACCCCCAACCACTCCAGTAACACTCAGTTTGTTTCCTGAGATTAAGAATTCCTCATATCAGTGAGGTCATATGTATTTCTCTGATTGACTTATTTCACTAAGCATAACACCCTCCAATTCCATCAACGTCGTTGCAAATGGCAAGATCTCATTCCTTTTGATGGCTGCATAATATTCCATTGTGTATATATACCACATCTTCTTTATCCATTCATCTGTCGATGGACATCTTGGCTCTTTCCACAGTTTGGCTATTGTGGACATTGCTGCTATAAACATTGGGGTGCACGTACCCCTTCGGGTCCCTACATTTGTATCTTTGTGGTAAATACCCACTAGTGCAATTGCTGGATCAAATGGTAGCTCTAATTTCAACTGTTTGAGGAACCTCCATACTGTTTTCCAGAGTGGATGCACCAGCTTGCATTCCCACCAACAGTGTAGGAGGGTTCCCCTTGCTCCACATCCCCGCCAACATCTGTCGTTCCCTGACTTGTTAATTTTAGCCATTCTGACTGGTGTGAGGTGGTATCTCACTGAGGTTTTGATTTGGATTTCCCTGATGCCGAGCGATGTTGAGCACTTTTTCATGTGCCTGTTGGCCATTTGGATGTCTTCTTTGGAAAAATGTCTGTTCATGTCTTCTGCCCATTTCTTGATTGGATTATTTGTTCTTTGGGTGTTGAGTTTGATAAGTTCTGTATAGATTTTGGATACTAGCCCTTTATCTGATATGTCATTTGCAAATATTTTCTCCCATTCTGTCGGTTGTCTTTTGGTTTTGTGGACTGTTTCTTTTGCTGTGCAAAAGCTTTTTATCTTGATGAAATCCCAATAGTTCATTTTTGCCCTGGCTTCCCGTGCCTTTGGCGATGTTTCTAGGAAGAAGTTGCTGTGGCTGAGGTCGAAGAGGTTGCTACCTGTGTTCTCCTTTAGGATTTTGATGGACTCCTGTCTCACGTTTAGGTCTTTCAACCATTTGGAGTCTATTTTTGTGTGTGGTGTAAGGAAATGGTCCAGTTTCATTCTTCTGCACATGGCTGTCCAATTGTCCCAACACCATTTGTTGAAGAGACTGTCTTTTTTCCATTGGACATTCTTTCCTGCTTTGTCAAAGATAAGTTGACCATAGAGTTGAGGGTCCATTTCTGGGCCCTCGATTCTGTTCCATTGATCTATGTGTCTGTTTTTGTGCCAGTACCATACTGTCTTGATGACAGCTTTGTAATAGAGCTGGAAGTCCGGAATTGTGATGCTGCCACCTTTGGTTTTCTTTTTCAATATTCCTCTGGCTATTCGGGGTCTCTTCTGGTTCCATACAAATTTTAGGATTATTTGTTCCATTTCTTTGAAAAAAGTGGATGGTATTTTGATGGGGATTGTATTGAATGTGTAGATTGCTCTAGGTAGCATTGACATCTTCACAATGTTGGTTCTCCCAATCCATGAGCATGGAACGTTTTTCCATTTCTTTGTGTCTTCTTCAATTTCTTTCATGAGTATTTTATAGTTTTCTGAGTACAGATCCTTTGCGTCTTTGGTTAAATTTATTCCTAGATATCTAATGGTTTTGGGTGCAATTGTAAATGGGATCGACTCCTTGATTTGTCTCTCTTCTGTCTTGTTGTTGGTGTATAGGAATGCCACTGATTTGTGTGCATTGATTTTATATCCTGCTACTTGACTGAATTCCTGTATGAGTTCTAGCAGTTTTGGGGTAGAGTCTTTTGGGTTTTCCAGATACAGTATCATATCATCTGCAAAGAGTGAGAGTTGGACTTCCCCTTTGCTGATTTGGATGCCTTTGATTTCTTTTTGTTGTCTGATTGCTGTGGCTAGGACTTCTAATACTACGTTGAATAGCAGTGGTGAAAGTGGACATCCCTGCCGCGTTCCTGACCTTAGGGGAAAAGCTCTCAGCCTTTCCCCATTGAGAATGATATTCGCTGTGGGTTTTTCATAGATGGCTTTTATGATATTGAGGTATGTACCCTCTAACCCTATACTCTGAAGAGTTTTGATCCAGAAAGGATGCCGTGCTTTGTCAAATGCTTTCTCTGCATCTATTGAGAGGATCCTATGATTCTTGTTCTTCCTTTTGTTAATGTATTGTATCACGTTGATTGATTTGCGGATGTTGAACCAGCCTTGCAGCCCAGGGATAAATCCCACTTGGTCGTGGTGAATAATCCTTTTAATGCTGTTGGATCCTATTGGCTAGTATTTTGGTGAGAATTTTGGCATCCATGTTCCTCAAGGATATTGGTCTGTAATTCTCCTTTTTGATGGGGCCTTTGTCTCGTTTTGGGATCAAAGTAATGGTGGCCTCATAAAATGAGTTTGGAAGTTTTCCTTCCATTTCTATTTTTTGGAACAGTTTCAGGAGGATAGGTATTAATTCTTCTTTAAATGTCTGATAGAATTCCCCTGGGAAGCCATCTGGCCCTGGGCTTTTGTTTGTTGGGAGATTTTTGATGACTGCTTCAATTTCCTTAGTGGTTATAGGTCTGTTCAGGTTTTCTCTTTCTTCCTGGTTCAGTTTTGGTAGTTGATACATCTCTAGGAATGCACCCATTTCTTCCAGGTTGCCTAATTTGCTGGCATAGAGTTGCTCATAATATGTTCTTATAATTGTTTGTATTTCTTTGGTGTTGGTTGTGATCTCTCCCTTTCATTCATGATTTTGTTGATTTGGGTCATTTCTCTTTTCTTTTTGATCAGTCTGGCCAGGGGTTTATCAATCTTGTTAATTCTTTCAAAGAACCAGCTCCTAGTTTCGTTGATCTGTTCTACTGATCTTTTGGTTTCTATTTCATTGATTTTCTCTGATCTTTATTATTTCGCTTCTCCTGCTGGGTTTAGGCTTTATTTGCTGTTCTTTCTCCAGCTCCTTTAGGTGTAGGGTTAGGTTGTGTATTTGAGACCTTTCTTGTTTCTTGAGAAAGGCTATTATTGCTATATACTTTCCTCTCAGGACTGCCTTTGCTGTATCCCAAAGATTTTGAACAGTTGTGTTTTCATTTTCATTGGTTTCCATGAATTTTTTAAAGTCTTCTTTAATTTCCTGGTTGACCCATTCATTCTTTAGTAGGATGCTCTTTAGCCTCCATGTATTTGAGTTCTTTCCGATTTCCTCTTGTGATTGAGTTCTAGTTTCAAAGCATTGTGGTCTGAAAATATGCAGGGAATGATCCCAATCTTTTGGTACCGGTTGAGACCTGATTTGTGACCTAGGATGTGATCAATTCTGGAGAATGTTCCATGGGCACTAGAGAAGAATGTGTATTCCGTTGCTTTGGGATGGAATGTTCTGAATATGTCTGTGAAGTCCATTTGGTCCAGTGTGTCATTTAAAGTCTTTATTTCCTTGTTGATCTTTTGCTTAGATGATCTGTCCATTTCAGTCAGGGGGGTGTTAGAGTCCCCCACTATTATTGTATTGTTGTCAATGTGTTTCTTTGCTTTTGTTATTAATTACCTTATATAATTGGCTGCTCCTATGTTCGGGGCATAGATATTTACAATTGTTAGATCTTCTTGTTGGATAGACCCTTTAAGTAGGATATAGTGTCCTTCCTCATCTCTTATTACAGTCTTTGTTTTAAAATCTAGTTTGTCTGATATAAGGATTGCCACCCCACCTTTCTTTTGGTGTCCATTAGCATGGTAAATGGTTTTCCACCCCTTCACTTTCAATCCGGGGGTGTCTTTGGGTCTAAAATTAGTCTCTTGCAGACAGCATATGGATGGGTCTTGTTTTTTAATCCAACCTGATAGCCTGTGTCTTTTGATTGGGGCATTTAGCCCATTTACATTCAGGGTAACTATTGAAAGGTATGAATTTAGTGCCATTGTATTGCCTGTAAGGTGACTGTTAACTGTATGTTGTCTGTGTTCCTTTCTGATCTTTGCTGCTTTTAGGCTCTCTCTTTGCTTAGAGGACCCCTTTCAATATTTCTTGGAGGGCCGGTTTCGTGTTTGCAAATTCCTTTAGTTTTTGTTTGTCCTGGAAGCTTTTTATCTCTCCTTCTATTTTCAATGACAGCCTAGCTGGATATAGTATTCTTGGCTGCATATTTTTCTCGTTTAGTGCTCTGAATATATCATGCCCGTCCTTTCTGGACTGCCAGGTCTCTGTGGATAGGTCTGTTGCCAATCTAATGTTTCTACCATTGTAGTTTACATATCTCTTCTCCCGAGCTGCTTTCAGGATTTTCTCTTTGTCTCTGAGACTCGTAAGTTTTACTATTAGATGTCGGGGTGTTGACCTATTATTATTGATTTTGAGAGGGGTTCTCTGTGCCTCCTGGATTTTGATGCCTGTTTCTTTCCCCACATTAGGGAAGTTCTCTGCTATTAGTTGCTCCAATATACCTTCTGCCCCTCTCTCTCTTTCTTCTTCTTCTGGGATCCCAAGTATTCTAATGTTGTTTCGTCTTATCGTATCACTTATCTCTCGAATTCTGCCCTCGTGATCCTGTAGTTGTTTCTCTCTCTTTTTCTCAGCCTCTTTATTTTCCATCATTTGGTCTTCTATATCACTGATTCTCTCTTCTGCCTCATTTATCCTAGCATTTAGTGCCCCCATTTTTGATTGCACCTCATCAATAGCCTTTTTGATTTCAACTTGGTTAGATTTTAGTTCTTTTATTTCTCCAGAAAGGGTTTCTCTAATAACTTCCACGCTTTTTTCAAGCCCAGCTAGTATCTTTAAAGTCATGATTCTGAACTCTAGGTTTGACATTGTACTAATGTCCGCATTGAGTAGGTCCCTGGCTGACGGTACTACCTCTTGTTCTTTTTGCTGAGGTGATTTTTTTCGTCTTGTCATTTTGTCCAGAGGAGAATAGATGAATGAGAGAACAAAATGCTAACAGGTTTACAACGTCCCCAGCAAATATACTGTATACAAATCAGAAAAGGCCTGAAACCAGGGGGAAAGAAAAGGAAAGAAAGAAAAAAGAAAGAGGAAAAAAAAAAGAAAAAAAAGATAATAACAAAAACAGAACAATACAAAAAAAGCAGAATATGATCAAATATGATCAGGCTAGTGCATAGATCAGTGCCACACACTAGATTTTGGGCATATTTTGGTCTGTTAGAAAAAAGTGCCTCCTAAAATTTTAAAGGAAGAAAGACATATATGTAGAAAATAAGGGTTGATTCAATGAAGGGATGGAAGATGACTGTAAAGATGAAAATTATAAAAGATTTTATAAAAGGACTTGATAAGATAAGTTGTTTGAAAAAAGAAAGAAGATTTAAGAAGAAAAAAAAAGGAAAAAGGGAGAGAATGTGATCAGGCAGGAGACTAGAACAAAGCCATACACTAGTGATTTAGGGTGTATTTTGATCTGTTAGAAGAAACTGTATCTCGAAATTTTAAAGAGAGAACAACTTATATATATATGCCAAAAATAAGGGTAACTACTATGAAGGGATAAAATATGATTCTAAAAATGAAAAATAAAAAATGTTTTTTTTTTAAAAAAGGGATTGATAAGATGTTGGTTGAAAAAGGGAAAAAGAAAAATAAAATAAAAAAAACAGTCAACAAAAATTAACTTTGATGAACTAATGAATCATGGTAAAAAAAATCCATGAATTCTATGTGCAGTACTCCCCTAGCGCTGGAGTTCTCCTGTTCTCCTTGATCGGTAAACTTGGTCTTGGCTTGCTGGCTGTTCATGCTGATCTTCTGGGGGAGGGGCCTGTTGCTGTGGTTTCCAAATGTCTTTGCCGGAGGCTGAATTGCCCCACCCTTGTTGGTCCGGGGTAAGGAAGCTGCTCTGGTTTGCTCTCAGGAGCTTTTGTTCCCTGCAAGCTCTCGGTACAGCTTTGGGGGACCAGGGCAAAAATGGTGGCCTCCCAATCTCCACCTGGAGAAGCTGAGAACTCGGGGCCCTGCTCCTTAGTGCGCCCCCAGAGAAAAGCAGACACTCCCATCTCCCTGGTCTCCGGCCGCACTCTATGCTCACCCGGCCTGTGACCGAGCGTTTCTATCTCTGGCACCCGACCCCGTGTGGAGTCTCCAAACCCAGCAGATCCCTGCGGTGCGCTCCCGCGCCGCTCCTCCCCGGGAAGGAAGGGGAGTCTCCCCGGCTCTGCCGCTTGTTGGGTCCCTGCTGGAGGAGCAGTGGCCCGACTGGGCCGCGGATCACAGTTTATGGCCACCCCGAGCTGAGAGTCCGCGCCTCGGCTCTGTCTCTGCAGCCGGCTTCCCCGCTCTGATACCTGGGAGCTCTGGCGCACTCAGGCACCCCCGGTCTTTCTGTGACCCCAAGGGTCCTGAGGCTACACTGTCCCAGGAGGATTCCACCCCCTGCTTAGCCACTGCAGCGACGTCCCTCAGCCGCGCCAACTTCTAAAAGGTCCGATTTTGTGCTCCGCGGCTCTATCACTTGCCAGAGCGGCCGGCGGAGGCCCCTCCCCCGCCGTCTATCCTCCCGAATATCGCCTTGGATTCACTTCTCCGCACGTCCTACCTTCCAGTAAGTGGTCGTTTCTCTGTTCAGAGAGTTGTTGCTATTCTTCTCTTCGATCTCCTGTTGAGTTCGTAGGTGTTCAGAATGGTTTGATCCCTATTCAGCTGAATTCCTGAGAGTAGACGAAATCTAAGTCTCCTAGTCCTCCGCCATCTTGCTCCGCCCCCCTTTTTCCTACATTTTTCAAATGTTAATAGAATGTCTAATTGGAAAAAAGCAGCAATTGGTTTTCAGTTTTTGATATCACTGTGGACTGAGAGATGCAGAAGTGGCCTCCTGATTTAGTAGACTTTTGCCTCCAACAGTGCCATAGACCTCTGTGTGTGTGTGTAATCTATTATGTATTATGTATATAACCTAATTGGATTTGTACAACAGAGTGGAGTATTCCCAAAGCATAAACAATTTGCATATGCTTACTTTGACTATGTCACCATGGACTCTAATGAAATTGAGCTTACTTCCCCTTCAAAATATAAGCACTAGAATTTCATCAGATGGTTTTTAAGCAAGCAAATTCATATCCTTAAAATATGGAGATGAAATGGTTAAGAGCACTGGGCAATTCTGTTCAAATTTATTTAGAAGTTTTGCTATGTTTTCCTCTTGCCAATATAGAAATCTATAGAGATATATTAAAATGCAATGTACATTGTGCTTAAAGAAAATGACTTTTGCTTAATATAATACAGAGCCACTGAATGCTAACCCCATGACATGTGTGCCTCCTTGAACTACCAGATACCATTGAGAAGAGTGAGTGAATTATCGTAGGTGATTTTAATTTAGATTACTAAAACATTTCCAGGGACATAGAAGTCTGAGTTGATTAAACTTTAAACTTATCTGATTATAGCACTTATTATATTATGGTTGAAGTTACAGGAAAGTACTTCAATTGATTGGATAATTATGAATAAATAGGGAAGGATATGACTTAGAAAATGTGTTTCAATTATTTAAGTGATTACTATATGAAGGAAATTAAGAAACTGAAATTGTCTTGACACTGTATCAGATTGCCAGGCAGAAACTCTGACCATGAATAACTTCATGGTGTCTATAAGGCCATCAGTTTAGACATAGGTCTTAATTATTCTCTTAGTTTACTCTTTACTTAGTTTAAGAGATAAAAAGATAAGAATAAAAATATGAAAATGCAACTTTATAGAAGCATTTCACCAATTGGCAATTTGTGTCTAGCTCATTACCTCAGTTGTTTTTAGAGAAGTCTCCCTGCAAAAGTGCCATTAGGTGTGCTAAACAGATCTCAGAAAAGGAATCATGAAAGGTATTTTTACTGGTTCATTTGGTCTCAGACTTCTAATTCCCATCGACAGAGGGAATCTTGTCTTGTAATTTAAATACTCATAAGATGTAATTCTATCAAATCTTTTCTTTTGCTGAGGCTATGAGTAGTTGGATAAATTCCTGGCCACATACGTAGGAAGTGGTAGAAGAGCAAGTCAAAGGCTGCTTTTCAGATTCTAAAGCCCCCACAACCTCCCAGTTCCCAGGATGCATGATGCCATGTCCCATTGCATCAGACTTTGATCAACTTGGAAGACTTTTTTCAGGTTCATCAAATCTTTCTAGTCTCGTGACCACAGATGACTACATCTCTCATTAAAGTGAACATTTGTTACAATTGCTGAACCAAAACTGATAAATTATTATTAACCGAAGTCCATAGTTTACATGAGGGCTCACTCTATGTGTTACACATCCTATGGGTTTGCCAAATGTGTAAGGACATGTAGCCACCATTATAGTGTCATACAGAGTAGTTTCACTGCTCTAAAAATTCTGTGTTCCACCTATTCATCCCTCCTTACCCCAGACCCCTGGAAATCACTGATCATTTTGCTGTCTCCATAGTTTTACCTTCTCAAGAATGTCGTATAGTTGGAATCATGCAGTATGTATCCTTTTGAGACTGGCTTTTTTCACTTAGCAACATGCATTTCAGGTTCCTCCATGTCTTTTCATGGCTTGATAGCTCATTTATTTTTAGCACTGAATAATATTCCATTTTCTGAATGTACTACAGTTTATCCATTTGTCTACTGAAGGACATCTTGGTTGGCAATTATGAATAAAGCTGCTATAAACATCCATGTGCAAGTTTTTGTGTGAACAAAACCACACAAAATTTTCCATTCCTTTCAGTAAATACCGAGGAGTGCAATTGCTGAATCATATATAGGGATATTTTTAGTTTTATTAGAGACAGCTAAATTGTCTTCCAAAGTGGCTGTACCATCTTGCATTCCCACTAGCAATAAATGAGAGCCCTTGTTGTCCACATCCTTGCCAACATTTGGTGTTGTAAATGTTCTGGATTTTGGCCATCCTAATAGGTATGTAGTGGTATCTTGTTTTAATTTACATTTCCCTGATGATATATGATGTATGCTTATTTGCCATTTGTATATCTTCTTTGACAAGATGTCTATTAAGGTCTTTGTCCCATTTTTTAATTGGGTTGTTTGTTTTCTTATTATGCACAATCTAATTTAATGTAGTCTCAATCTTCATAAATAAAGTCTTTTACCTTGTTTCTTGCATAACTCTCCCCTGCCTTCTCAAATAAATTACCAGGTTTGTTTTGCCAATATATTAGGATTTCTTGCATTTATGTTCATGAGTGAGGTTTGGTTTGTATCTTTCTTTTCTTGCAATGTTTTTAGCAAGCTTTGATAACGAAGTTATTATGACTTCATAAATTATATTAGATAGTGTTCACTCTGTATATTCTTTGGTAATGTTGTCCTGTAAAATCAACTTTCTGTGAGACTATGATTTTTTTTTTTTGTACAGGTTTTTAATTACAGACTCAGACTTTCAAGTTGTTATGGACTGTTCAGATTTATTATTTCTTCTGTATCAGTTTTTGTAAGTTTTATTTTTCTAGAAACTTAGATCTAATTCATCTCTTCTTTTTTCTTCAGCTAATATCTCCAGGAGTTGATAAGTTTTATTAGTTTTTTTTTAAGCACACAAGTTTTGGCATGGTTAATATTTTCTATTGTAACTATTATTTCTAGTTCATTAACTTCTTCTCTTCATTATCTTACATTTTCTGCTTTATTTTAATTTTCTGTGTTTTTAGACTTTCTTGAGGTGGATGTTTATCTCACTGATTTTAGTCTTTGCTAAGACATAATTTAAAATTATACATTTGTCTCTAGTTGTGTTTTACGAGTTTTGACATGCCATTTTTTATTGAAGTATAGTTGACACAATGGTACATTCATTTCAGATGTAAAACATAATGACTGGACAAGTTTATACATTATGTTATGCCCACCAGAAGTGTAGCTACCATGTGTCACCACACAATGCTATACCACTAACTATATTCCCTGTGCTGCACCTTTCATCCCTGGGAATTATTCATTCCATCACTGGAAGGCTGAACCTCTCCCTCCCCTTCACCCATTTTGCCCATCCCCCTACACATCTCCCCTCTGGCAACCACCGGTTTGTTCTCTGTATTTATGGGTCTGTTTCTACTTTGTTCATTTGTTTTATTTTTTAGATTCCACATGTAAGTGAAATCATATGGTATTTGTCCTTTTCTGTCTGGCTTATCTCACTTAGCATAATACCCTCTAGGTCCATCCATGTTGTCACAAATGGCAAGATCTCATTCTTTTTTATGGCTGAATAATATTCCATTGTATGTATATGCCACATCTTTATTCATTCATCTACTGATGGACACTCAGACTGCTTCCATATCTTGGAATTCTAAGGGGAGCCTTTTTCCCAACTCCTTCCACAGCCAAGGTCAAGAGAGTCATGTATTCCTATTGTCTCCCTCAAGGGTGAAAATCCTTGGTAGGAGGAGGAGTTTCAGATTCAATTAGAAGTCTCTGACTTCTTCCCTTGTTTTCACAGATTTGTTTCCCGTCTCCCTTAGGTCTGTTAAATCCCAGGTTCTGGACCTCCTAGGGTAAATGGTAAGCTAATGCCTGCTTTTAGCTCTTACAGAGTTCTTTCCTCACTGGCTCAGCCATGAATTAAAAAGGGTTTAGAAAGATTTCATGCAGAATTTTAGGTGTTAGGGCTGTTCCAGGAGCAGTTTCTGTAAAGTCTAGTCAACTATATTGCTGATACACATGTCTCCCCCTTGTTATTTTATAATTTGTGATTCTAAAATGACTTGATTAACGACTATTATGCTATGGTCACATTTGTTACACACCAACACTTCCCTGAATGCATTTGCCTAGGTGTATGTAATTTGCCTAGGTGTACGTAAGTCCAGTACAGTTTGACAAAAAGGAAGGGAAGTTCAGCCGTGATCTGGAAGTTTAGTACATTGTACACATCAAACATTTAGATTATTGATTAGATTCTTCATCACTAAGAGGTGCAGTGTTGTTGGGACACATCAACAGTCTGCATGCCCTGACTTGCTGCTATTGTTTGAGATATAAGAATAATTCATCCATTTTGGTTTCGGCTCATCTTGTCATCTCACTGCTGCTCTATCTTTTGTTTAAAAATACCAACCACATTTTAAAAATAGGCATTATTTTAGAATGAGAGGTTAGTATAAGAGTACAGCTAAACTATGGTGGCATATAATTCTGATGATAATCAATTCCTCTCTTAGCATATTCTCTTGAGGATGGGATGACATAGCAGAAGTCATTAATATCACTAGTCACACTGATACATTACTGAACTTTTTATTTTGGAGCATTAGGAAAAACTTGGAAACCAAAGAGTAATTTGGGGTTTGTTAGGGAGTTCACCAATGATGATTTCTGTTATAATTTATTAATCCCATTTTATCCACATGGAATTTCAGACTATTAATCAGATGATTTACCAATATATTGAGAAATGCCATAAACTAGGAGAAAAATAGAAGCAAACATATTAGTTCTTATGAATAAACCAAGCTTCTTCCTAGAATTTTCTTCAGACAGTTTCTAAATAATGAGACGTGCCAAGTTTATAGTAGAGGGGCCCACTGCATTTATTGTTTCACTTGTTCTACAAGCTGGAATAAAATGGACACTTGTTCATTAATGTCCATCCGAGGTCGACAAAGCACAAGGAACACTAGAACAAGTTTGTTATTGTTCTAAGCTCTCACTGGTGTCCACAGATATCCTTCTTGCATGAAAATGACACACAATAGTAATTCACCTTAAGAGGGTGGTTGGGGGGGATTGACTTCAGCAATGAAGACAGATTTGGTCTAAATTACTCACACCTGCCAGTTGAGTAGCCCAACACCTCTGACGACAATAACAAGAGGAATAATAATCAAACAAGCTGGTGTTGCTGTAGTGTTTTATAATTTACAAAGAGGTTTTTATTTACCTTTTTCACACTCTCCCATGAGCCCCTTGAAGTTGACAAGGGCAGGATTTTATTTTATTATTATTATTTTTAAAGATTTTATTTATTTGACAGAGAGAGACAGAGCGAGAGAGGGAACACAAGCAGGGGGAGTGGGAGAGGGAGAAGCAGGCTCCCCACTTAGCAGGGAGCCTGATGCAGAGCTCGATCCCAGGACCCTGAGACCATGACCTAAGTCAAAGGCAGACGCTTAACGACTGAGCCACCCAGGCACCCCAAGGGCAGGATTTTAAATTCCTCCTTTCACAAACGAGGAAACCAAGGCTTAGAGAGATTACATGACACAGCTGAGACTGAATTTCCAGTGTCTTGTTCTCCGTAGAGTGTCCTGTTGCCATTCCAGCCTGGTGATTCGGCTGTGGGAGGAGAGTCCAAACAAAACAGAGGATAGATCTTGGCCGCATGGACATGATTCCCTGACACTCTCATGTTATGAATTTCCTGAGGCCTCTCGTGTTATGACTTCTGTGTGCTTAACCAATACCCTAAGCATCAATTATTTTGGAGTAAAACGAAATAAAACCAAACACATAAAATCACTTTTCCCAGGAAGTGTTTGGTGAGTGCAATGCAGGGAGGGGTTGGAAAGGTGAGAGGGTGTGGTACTTTGGGAGTTTATTCTTTTATCTTTTTTTTTGTTATTAATCAAGTTAATCTTGTTTCCTTGATTCTCAGTGGTATGAAGTTCTCTGGAATGTTCCTCCCATGTCATGCCTCCTTTTTTTGCCCTGCTCTTGATTCGCATTGGATGGAGGTGGTTAATATCCTGGAGCCTTGGTGAAGTGCCAAAGAGCATTTCTTGAAGAAACCTGAGCAAAGTGATGTGAATATTTGACAGCTTTTCTTTCACGTGTATCAAGACCTGAATGCTCCTGGAAGCCACTTTTCTAAGCCCTCTCCAGGTTTTGCCATGCAGGTCCATGTCCATATGGAAACCGGCTTCCTGAAACATGAATTGAGGAATTGTCCAGTAGAGAGATTCAGAATGGCAAGAGAAGACAGTGCCCTGAGGTTTGTCAGACTGTTGATGTGACAGGTTTGGACCAAATGTTTCTAGTTTCATTGCATTTTATTGTATCGGAGGGTCTTTTTTTTTTTTTTTTTAAATAATGGGTGCTTTTCTTTTTCAACTACTCTATCCAACCTGTCACAAGCCCTGTATGGCCCACCTTTTCAATAGTATATCTCCATTCCTCTCTCTGTGATCCCACTACCTTGCCTGGTTCAAGCTTGAGCACTTCTCAAATACACTAATCCATCAACTTTCTATCCAGTCTTTCTGCCTCCATTTTGGTCCCCACCCCCACTCGCCCTTCATGGTGCTGTCTGAGAGATATTGTTATAAAATGCCATGCTAATCACGGCACTCCTTATGTAGACTCTTTCACTGTTGTCGTATGCTTTTCACTAGTTTAGCACAGAAGACTTTCCAGATGTTGGCTCTTACCTCCTCCATAGCCTCGTTTTTCATTCAAGTACCCTTTGTGTAGCCAAACTAAACCACTTGCAGTTGTCTGAAAGTGTCATGGTATCCCAGAGAACTTACTTTAATCCTTCATCAGTTATTTTAATCCCTACCGCCACCCAGATGTTGAACTGATTCGAGAGCTTCCAGACAGTCAAGGGATGATGTGGCAGGATGACGTCCTCAGCTCCTGCCTGCTTGTGCGAAGGGACCATCCACGGGATGCGATCGAGGGGCAAGCATGTTCCCTCTCCCTCCTTCTGCTGTCAGTGAATGCAACCGTGCCTGAGTATCGTATGGCCCCGCGATAGTCCTTGTCCCATTAAGGTATCTTCAAATGTCAAAGACAACAAGAGAGTAAGTGGCCACAAAGAGGTTTAAATCCATTCTTTAGAAAACTGAACCATGGGGCGCCTGGGTGGCTCAGTCGTTAGGCGTCTGCCTTCGGCTCAGGTCGTGATCCCTGGGTCCTGGGATGGAGCCCCGCATTGGGCTCCCTGCTCGGTGGGGAGCCAGCTTCTCCCTCTGCCCGCCACTCCCCCTGCTTGTGTTCCCTCTCTCACTGTGTCTCTCTCTGTCAAATAAATAAATAAAATCTTTAAAAAAAGGAAAGAAAACTGAACCAGAGGTTCCTTTTCAAAGGAGCTTTCCCTCAGGCCACACAGTTAATGGTGACAGCTCGGCTGGAACCCAGGGCTCTTGGCCTGCGGTTCCGTGTTTCCTGTGCTGTGACTGCTGCCAGTTAGGTCATTCCCAGCCCCCCTGTGGGGGTGACTAGCGCACTTGCCCAGGTGCAGATGCCTGCGCCCTGCCCTCAGTCATTCTGGGCCAGCAGGTCTCTGCGGACGTGGGAAGCGCCACGTTCTGCCATCCCCTGGGGCATCGTGATGCAGGATAGAGAGGAAAGGCTAAGCTCATCAGAACGCAGCCATTCCCTTTCTCAGGGAACTTGGGAGTCTGTGGGGAGACCTAAGTCTGCCAGTGAGGCTTGTATGAGAGGGGAATGTTGGAGGGGGCCGGAGATGTAATCTGCTGCCTTGTGCTTCTTATAGAAAATGTTAGTTATCTTTAAAAGGAACAGAATTAGGCTCTTGAAATGTACCCTCTACTTAAGAAACAGTAACCGCCATAAGTAGATCTGAGAGGAATATCAGACCAATGCCTGAGGGGGGTGAGGGATGGCCCACTGAGGGCTCAGTCAGTTCTCCCTCCCCCACAGGGTACTGCTCCCGTGCATGGCCCTTGGACTTTCACCAGTTAGTCATACTGTGGGGAACAGATGTTGGTCCCTTTCCCAAGCCTCTGTGGTTGGCGCTATTTGTGGCTTGGCCCTGGATTTCCTGGTACGTTATCCACAAAGGGCATCAAGAAGGGAGTGGTAGCTTATCACTTAGCACAGGCTTTATGCTGCAGAATTTCCCGATACTGCTAAAAAATGGTTCCTCTTTCTTCTAACTAAAGGATTTTTTTTTGGGGGGGGGGCGGGGGAGACTAGATTGTGTTCAAATTAAGTAGAAAACTTTCTTAAATCATTGTTTATAGACTAGAGGGGGCCTTTTGGGGGCAGAAGTTTGGTACTACTTGTCTGGACCCCTTGGGATCGACGCCGAGCCAGTGCCTTACTGAGCATTTGTGAAGCGTAGTTTTCCTTGTAGGAGTGATCCTTTGGTTCCTAACACTGAAGGCTGGATGAATTTACGCTGAGGGGACCTTAATGAAAATCTGATCTAACCTTTATAATATTTTATAAGTGAGGAAAGGAAGGCCAAGCATGAGATGCTAGAGTAGGAGTGGATTGGGTGCCTATGAATAGAGGGAGCTCTGGACAGGAAGAGAGGGGGCAGGTTACATTTCAAGGCATTTGTGATTCTCTGATGAACCAACCTCCCAGGCTTGCCTCTCTGGGGTCTGCAGGCCCATAAGATACTGACATATCACTGGATGGGTTGGTTCTGAGATTCTTGGGTTTTAAATCCAGGTGATCTCCTATTGCCTTTCTGAGCACCTTAATTTGATCTCCTGTTTGTTTCACAAACAAGTGATGTAGAGAAGGGGGGGGGACCCTTGATTTCGAAGGGCAGCAATCCTGGGCACATTCATGACTCACTTCTTTTAGAGAGAGGAGGTTGAGGTTTTAGCTAATAGGGGTATCATCTCTTCTTCACAGAGAAAGGATCCTCGTTTCAATTTATCTTGGGTTTCAGTGATAGCATGTATGCATGTATGTAGATACATATAATAGATGTTTGTATATGTAAATATGTGTGTTTATAGTAGATAGATGGTGCATGTATATGTGTACTAACAGTGTCTGTCTGTCCTAAAGTTGTGGATGTTGCCTGATTTTACAGCATTAGTGTCTCCTGGCATCTCAGCTGAGGATTCCCCACTCTAGATTTCAATGCAGTGGAACCTGACTCTCTCTGACCCCTCAGTGACTCTTCAGGCAAGAACAATGGTGGGTATAGGTGGATTGGACACCAGTGCTGACTTAGATGGGGATCCGTTATAAAGTATGCCAAAAGGATAATTTTGACATTCCATCCTTCATTACAACATTTTCTCTCTTTATTAAAAGAACAGGGTAAACTAAGTCTGCAATGCTATATCCTTTAACACCTTTTCCCTTTTCCCCTCATTTTCCTTTTTATTTCAAATTAATTCTGGTCTTAGAGTTCAGACTCTTCCCAGGGGCTGGACACTCAGACCTGACTTACCTGTGCAGGTCACAGCATTCCCGAGCTATTCCTCTCTATTTCCTAATCGCACTCCCTTAATTCTCCCACCGTTTGTGCCTGCCTTGCCTTCCGGTCTCCTTTACTCCACCCTCCACTCCTTAAAAAGCAAAGCCCTCCAAGACTGTTCTACATGAAATAACAATCCCTTACCTCCCCTTCCTCAGCACCCGATTCTCCTTTCCTGCTCATTTTTTTTGGTATCACCACTCTCTTCATCAGTTTGATTATTGTCTAGCTGGTTCCACTAGAAATTGAACTCTGTAAGGATAGGGATTTTCATGTGTTTTGTTTACTGCTCTGTCCGTAGCCCCTGGAAGACTATCTGATGCACAGTCATTGCTGAAAAAAAAAATGTTTGTTGAATGAATGAAATGTGGGGGCAGGTGAAATACTTAAAGTACGGCTGGAGCAAAGGAAAAAGAAACACATAGACAGAAGCTTAGCATCTCCTCTTCTGTCCCTGGCTTTTCAGCGCTCCTAGATCCCATCTTCTAAGACGTGGGACCAGAGTCTGTGTTAGACAAATAGGTTAAGGACAAAAAGGCGGTGGGTGTTATACGGTCTCTTGTAACCAGGAAACACAGGGCTGGGGCTGGGGATGCAAAACAGCCCCAGATCCGTGGCTCTCCAGCTTTTTTTCTCAGCTTCTACAGTACTTCTTGGCTTCGTTTGTTCTTCCAGTGCCCTCACATGGCAGAGGACACGGCTACTGGAAGCTCTAAAATAGTATCTTTAGGGGCACCTGACTGGCTGAATCAGTAGAATATGCGACTCTTGATCTTGGGGTGGTGAGTTCAAGCCCCATGTTGGGTGTAGAGCTATAAATAAATAAATAAATAAATAAATAAATAAATAAATAAATAAATATTACCTTACAGCTCTCAATCAAGGGGAAAGAAAGAATATTTTTCTCACTGTCTGCATATAAAATTCTAGAAAGTAACTCCATTTACTCTAACTTGACCAACTCCTCCAACTAGGGTTTAGAACCAGTTCAAGCTCCTCTGCTCGCCGCACGACAGGCCAGTAAGTCGAGAGGCAAGATGTTGGGGTAGGAAAGTGAGTTTATGTGGAAAGCCAGCACACTGAGACTGGAGACTATTGTCCCCAAAAACCACTTCCCCTCAGCGTGAAATTTAAGCTTCTGTAACATCAGCAAAAGGGGGAAGCGGGAGAGGATTGAGTCAATAGGTGACTGACTTCTGTCGACATCCGAGGAAGGTCGTGTAACTTCTTTGTCCTTGGTCAATTGATCTTTGTGTACAGGGATCTGGCCTTGTTGTTCCTGTTAATCTTAGACATAACATAGTCCTATCTGTATGTACTTCCTTATCTTCCCAAGAGAGGTAGGTTTGGGGCAAAAAAGCAGTTTTTACAAATCTTAGCTGTAAGCAAAATTCCTTCAATTATTAACATGCCTACGTGGAGGGCATATCAGAAGCTTCTAAGCTGTAGGTCCCAGCACCAAGGGAAATAGAGGCAATGTGAAGTCAGACATGCTAAGTTTCTCCCTGTTACAGATCTAAGCTCCAAGAAAGCAGGAGCTTTTTCACTTTTGCTCACTGCTGAATTTCAAGATTCTAGAGTAGCTCATGGCACAAAGTAGGTGCTCAATAATTATTGAAGGGATGAACGACTTACTCTGACAGGAGCAGGATGCTAACTAGCAGCTGAACTATAAACAGATGAAATGAGGCCACTGTTGTTACCCCCACCCCCCACCAAAAATATTGAATAGACCAAGAGAGGAAGGGATGCTGGGTAGCTAAAACATTAGGCAGCCACCTTTGAGTCTAAAAGTCTTTATGATTGTTTTTTCAATCAGAAGTAGTAATTTTCCCTTTTAATCTTAGAGTCCCCTTCTGGGAAAGCTTTGATTGATGGGATTAAGGGTTAACGTTGAAACAAACTGTGGTCATCTTCTAGGTATTAGCATGGCGGGACAAAAATGCCATTTTTCTAGTTACAAAATTTTTGCAGAAATAAAAGGATTAAATGTGTGAAGGGACTAAAGAATGAATACATAGGCATACCTAAATCATTTTAGAAGTTGGTTAACAATATCACACCTGATTTTATTAAAAATTTAAAAGTAGAAAGGTGTATGTGTGGTACATTTTCATAGATTAAAGGAAGGGAATGTCCTTCATGGAGAACTCAACAACATTTACTAAAAATCTCTAAAATTGTTTGTATTTTTTGATTAGCGAAACAAGTTTTTCTAAAAATCTCTCCTAGGGAAATAAGAAATGTGCAAAAAATTTATGTCAAGTCACAATTACAGTTACTTATAAAAGGAAAAGAAACCCCCACAACTTCTAAAAAACAGGAATTAGCTAATCTGTGGTATATTCATATATAAAATAAGACAAAAATCATGTTTCAGGACACCAATAACATAGAAAATTGTTCCTGGGATATTGTTAATTGAAAAAAGCATGATTGGAGGGGCATCTGGGTAGCTCAGTTAAACACCTGCCTTCTGCTCAGGTCATGATGCCAGGGTCCTGGGATCGAGTCCCACATCAGGCTCCCTGCTCTGCGGGAAGCCTGCTTCTCCCTCTCGCACTCCCCCTGCTTGTGTTCCCTCTCTCACTGTGTCTCTCTCTGTCAAATAAATAAATAAAATCTTAAAAAAAATTTTTTTTTAATTTCAAAAAAAAAAAGAAAGAAAAAAGCATGATTGGAGATCACGATGTGGAGCATGATTCCAACTTTATTTAAAAAACTATCATTTGAACAGTGTGGTTCTCTTGACATAAAAGATTTAAATTATTCCTGGTGGATTTTATTTTCTTCTTTGTGCTTTTCTGTGAATTTTGAATTTTTACGGGGAACACATATTTCTCTTGTAACAACATTAAATATAAAAAGACCTTCACATTTTTTGTTTGTAATTTTCCCAATATTCTTTGTATATAGAGCTTAAATAGCTAACCAGTTATATTTGACGTGCTGAAATTTACACTGAGGTATTTGGAAATGCATGTATCCTGTGGACCTTTTCTTTTCTCTGGCTGGAGGAATTTGGTCCTGTAGCTTTTATTTCTGCCGTAAGTGCACATGTTTCCACTTCTCAAATGATCTGCACTGAAATTCCCTGCAAGAAAAAAGTGTCTAGGAGTTATTGCAGAGAACCCACAGTAAACATTTCTGGATGTGAAACTTTAAATGTAACAGACATGTGGATTTGCTTTCTCTTATAAAATCTACCACCAGTGGGTTGCTGGCAAGCCCTGTGAACAGCTGGAGGGTGGGATTTCTGCATAGAATTAGAACAATGTGGGAGGAATGGAAAAGGTGATTTTAAGAGGACTAATTAATTAAAGGAATAGCAGAATGGTGTGAGGCCGGTGGGAAATCAGGAACATTTCTTGTTTTCATGCAAACAAGCTTGGGGGAAAAAGAGACAGAAAAATAAATAGAAGCTGAAGCAAATCCACTGTATTACTCAAGAAAATGTGTTCCTAAATCTGTCTTCAGTGTGCCAAAGTGATTCCACAGGTCCAAAATGTTTTACTCTTTAATTCAAGCCAAAGAAAACACTTGGTATTGCTCCTGATCCATTTTTTTTTTTTTTTACTGTTTTGTTCTTAAAGTACAACTTTTAGAGTGTCTTGTTGATGTTAATGGTTCTGCGTTTGTATAACAAAAAGTTGACAGAAAAATATGTTGTTTACCTTGAGAGGAACAAAGCAGTCAAAAAAATTATAGAGAAGGATTAGTCACTCAAGAAGGAATGTAGATTTAAATAAGTAAGAGTTGCAGCAAAAATCTTTAGGATTTTAATCACCCTAATTTTATAAGAATTTACCATAGTTTCAGCAAGGAAGCTCAAACTTAAGACATTATTTAAAAAAAGGTTCTTATGGATAACTACCTTAAAGAAACAATAATATGGGAAGATTACTTTGCTCAGAATAGTTGAAAAGTTGGAAAACTTTGTCTAATAATAGAGCAACGGTTATATGATATGTTGTCATATATTCACTGACTGTAATAGGATAAAAATATTAAAATGATGGTTATAAACACTCTGCAGCAGCATATAAGTATTTATGCCCTAATGCTCATTAAAAACTATATATAGATACAGATATGTGGCATATTAAAAAAATTAAGGAAGGAAACACTCTAGTATATGCTCCATTCCATTATTTTCATTTTCCTATGCATGCTAATAATATCACTTAGGATAGGGGTGTTATAGTTTTCATTTTCCAAAATTTCTATACTGTGATTATATGAAAAATAATTTTTAAAAAATTCACTCATGTTCAGGGCACCTCGGGTGGCTCAGTGAGTTGAGTGTCCGACTCTTGATTTTGGCTCGGGTCATGATCTCAGGGTCATGGGATTAAGCCCTGTGTCGGGCTCCATGCTGGGCATGGAGCCTGCTTCGGATTCTCTCTCCCTCTCCCTGTGCCCCTCCACCCCCCACCCCTCAAAAAAAATTCACTCATGCTTATCCCAAGACTTAAAAAAACAAAAACCCACACAAACTGATCTGAGTCGGTTCCCTCCAAGAATCTTTCTAAGGTTAAGCTGACTTCATGTTAATTTTCTTATTTTATAAAACATGACAGAAAGTATAAAGTTCATTATATTTTTGCATTGGCATGGAATATATTATTCCCCAGGAGTCTACATATCTTTTAAGGCACAGACATTTCTTCTACATAGGATTAGATGAGGTAATGCATTTGGAAATTATTAAAAAAAATAATATTATTGAATTGAAAGCTAATATTATCACCCACATCTCTATTATCCATGGCATAGAGTTGTGAATACAATAGACACATGCTCATAAATGCGTATTATATGGATCAGTGAACTCATAAGGACTAGTGGCACCTGAGTCAAAAGATGGTCTTCCATGACTGCTTAAAGACTGGATAACCTTAAGTGACAATCACATTAAAAGTTGTCTGGAGGGGGATACAAGTATCTCCCCAAATCCAAATTTATATCTGGTTTAAATGGAGTTGAAAGGAATGTCAGAGGAAGCTTGTATTGAAACAAGGACCCAAAAGGCAGTCTAAGGGCGCCATGGAAGGCTCAGAGGTTAGATCTGTTTACCTAGGTCAGGAGATTGGAGGGAAAGGGTCCAATGCGCTCAGAGGAGTCTCAATTCTGTAATTATTTTTATTTAGTAGTACCGGGAAGAGCAAAGCCCTCCGCGGGCCAGATCCATGAGGAAATGCCAACGCTGTCCATCATCGGGGGCCTCTCCCTGCTCACCTGCAAAGGCTGCAACCAAGAGTCCTCAGTTGGCTACAAGGAGAATTGGGGTAACTATCTGGATAAGCTGGATTTTAACTTTTGTTCGTTTGTTTAGGGTAAAGAATCTTCCTGCCTTGATAGGATTCACTGGACTATTTGAAAACTGTGACAGCTGGGTAAGGTTGAGACACAAGCTGGCCTATCTGAAAAACTTAGTTTAATTAGTGAGTAAAAGCAAACCTCACCTTAAGCAGCAAACCTAGAATTTACAAAAAGTCAAACATTTGTTGAAGAAATGATCCTTTGTCAATAGATGTGAGGCCACATTTCCCCCTTAGTTTTTTTATTTCAATATTTTTTTGAGAGAGGGAGAGGGAGAGTGCCCGTGAGTGGGGGGAGGGGCAGGGCAGAGAGAGAGAGAGAGAGAGAGAGAGAGAATCTCACGCAGACTCCCCACTGAGCCCTGTGGTGTGGGCTCGATCTCATGACCCTGAGATCATGACCTGAGCCAAAATCAAGGGTCAGATGCTCAATCCACTGAGCCACCCAGGAGCCCCACATTTCCCCTTGGTAACCAAATTTGACTGCCTGTAGAAATTCCAGAACACTTACGTATTTTCTGGGATTCCCTGGGAAATGCTCATAGTACAGAAATCGGTCACAGTTGTTGCCACTTCGGCCATCTAACTGCTGCTCTCTGTCCTCTGCCAGTTCATCTTTTGCCAACTCCTCTGAATCCCGCTGTTTCCCTGGATCTCGTCCCCCTGTAGCTGTATGCCTCTTGACTATTTTCCCCCAGGTGGGCACAGTCACACCCTTTAATCCCCCCATAATTGCCTGTTAGATGGTTCAAAGCTTTATGAAGGTTTGGGGGTTTCAGAAGAAAGTAATAGCAAAGAGAACACAAAAAGAATTTTAGTTATGGCAGCCTTCAAAGCCCCTTGGTGAGGTCATCGACAAGGTGTATCTCTTTCCCCAACTCCCCTTCCAGTCCAGCCCCCAGCCTGCTGCTTAACCAACCCCAGGGCGGTGGCCTCAAGCACATCTCTCTTACCCCCAAACCCAAAGACCCCCCAAATCCATGTTTCCCCACCTCCTTCAAGGATGACTAGGAATATTCATTCCCTAAAGAGATGAGGCCACAAGAATAAGGTTTTTGTGGTGTCTCTCTTGATGGGATGGGGGTCCCCAAATGTGGGGCAACCCAATTGGGTGGAAGCCAATTGGCAGTGGCAGTGAAAGGATTCGCCCAAGACAGAACAAAGGAGAAAGAAGTTTATTGAATGTACCCCAAGGGAGGGGTAGGCAGGACAGCAAAGGAGAGACTGTCGGTTCGGGGAGGGGGGGGTGATGAGGGGCCACAGTTACAGGGCGGAGTGGGGGAGTATGGGGGAACGTATGGAATTTTCCCTTTTTGGTAATCTTAGGAACTGTGCCTGGTTGTACTTGGTCAGTCAGGGCCTATGGCTATTTTGAGGTGGGTCCCTTCATGAGCCAGTTTGCATTTAGCTCCGTGGTCGCTGTGGGCCCTTTGAACTTGATCAAGTTTCCATGGCTCAAGCCTGTTGCCTAAAAGTGGCCTCTACAATTTTCTCTGAAGGCTCTAGAATACATCAGAACTCTGAAGCTTAACAATACACACTTTCCTAAATCAGGGTGTTTCACTGTTCGTGACACCAGTTGTGGAATAAAGCCCCCAGGCCCGGGATGGACTGCAGTAGTCCCAGCCTGTTCTTGTTTACGTTCTCTGTGGCCTGCTGGTGGGTGAGGGGACATCAGGCCTCCCTCGGATGCTGGCTCGTTCCGCCGCGTCTCTGTCAGACACACATTCCTGTGCCATGTGCGCTCATGTGTAGACTAGGACGTTACAATTCCACACTTAGGAAGAAACATTTCTCTGTTGGCTACATAAACTGTAGAAACCTAGATCTCTTTTTAAAAAAATCTGCCCATGGGCGCCTGGGTGGCTCCGTTGGTTAGGCGACTGCCTTCGGCTCAGGTCACGATCCTGGAGTCCCGGGATCGAGTCCCACGTCGGGCTCCCTGCTCGGCGGGGAGCCTGCTCCTCCCTGTGACCCTCCCCCCTCTCATGTGTGTGCTCGCTGTCTCTCAAATAAATAAATCTTTAAAAAAATAAATAAATAAATAAAATAAAAAAATCTGCCCAACTTACATTTCTAAATGGAACCTTTGGCTTCAGATGGAACGGAGTGCATCTGGGTTTGCATTCTAGTTGCACCCCAGGGCTATGGGTGGGTATTGTGTAACCCTAGGACCCACTCCAGTCGCTTTTCACAGAGCAAAAGCACTTACCCCTCAAAGCAAACCCAAGCCACCACCTTTGAAGAGAGAATCTGCTTGCAACTTTTCCAGCTTGAAAATAAAACATATTAAGGAAAAGCTATGAAGAAAGACTGGCCCTACCAGATATTGAAATGCATAATAAAGTTAGAGTAATTAAATCAGCTTATAATCAAGGTAGAAATAGCAAATCAATGAAACAGATTAGAGTCTAGAAATAACCTGCATATGTTTTGAATTTGACATGTAGGATAGTATTTGGAATTAAAAAGCCAAAATTAGATTATGTAATAAATTATATTTGGGCAAGTGGAAGTTTGGGAACAATATATAGTTGGTTCTTTACCTCATGTCTTACACCAAAATAAATTCTAAATGATTAAAACATTTACACAAAGAATTAAGTAATAATAGTGCTGGAAGAAAATACCAGTAATTTTAAAAAATTGGAGTGGGGAAACGCTTGGGGTCTGACAAAACCCAGATGTTCTGTTTTAAAAAATATGAAAACTTCAGTATTGTAATAATACTGTAAACAAAATACAAACAATTCAAAGGACGAAGTAGGGAAAAATGTGACTGTATATGATGAAGACAGTAATTTCATATATATATGGATATATTCTTACAGATCAAGAAAAGTAAATGAACAACCCAAAAGAAAACGACTTAAGGATGTGAATAAATAATTCATGAAGGAAATGTGTTTCTGGGTATGTATCTGTGTGTGTACAAATAGAGCTTTATAAATGAACACTTAGGATTTATAATGAGTGGGTATATTCCCAATTTTACTCATAATTAAAGAAGTGAAAATTTAGTAAAACAATAAAATGCTATTTTCTTTCTTTCTTTTTTTTTTAAGGTTTTATTTATTTACTGGACAGAGAGGGACATAGCAAGAGAGGGAACACAAGCAGGGGGAGCGGCAGAGGGAGAAGCAGGCTCCCCGCTGAGCAGGGAGCCCGATGCGGGGCTCCATCCCAGGACCCTGGGACCATGACCTGAGCCGAAGGCAGACGCTTACTGACTGAGCCACCCAGGTGCCCCAAAATATCATTTTCATCTACTGGTGAATACTGTGTGTTGGCAAGAATGTGGAAAACCCAACATTTCCTTTCAATTATTGTTGAGAGCAATATGATTTCATCTATCTAAATTTATAATGTACATCCTTTTTAAGCCAAGGATTCCACTTCTAAGATATGCTTGCACAGGGGCGCCTGGGTGGCTGAGTCGGTTAAGCGTCTGCCTTCAGCTCAGGTCATGATTCCAGGGTCCTGGGATCGAGTGCCACGTCACGTTTCCTGCTCGACAGGGAGTCTGCTTCTCTCTCTCTCTCTCTCTTTCTCCCCCCCTCTACCCTTTCACCCCTGCTCATTCTCTCTCTCTCTCAAATAAATAAATAAAATCTTCAAAAAAAAAAAAAAGAATTAAAAAAAAAAAAAGATATGCTGGGGCACCTGGGTGGCTCAGTCATTGCTTAACGACCTGCCTTTGGCTCAGGTCATGATCCCAGGGTCCTGGGATCGAGCCCCGCATGGGGCTCCTTGCTCAGTGGGAAGCCTGCTTCTCCCTCTCCCGCTCCCCCTGCTGTGTTCCCTCTCTCGCTGTGTCTCTCTCTGTCAGATAAATAAATAAAAAATCTTAAAAAAAAAGATATACTTGCACAGGTACACAAAGATATATGTACGAATAATTTAACTGCAACATGGCTTGTAATAACAAACAACTGGAAGTTACCTAATGGTCACTAATGAGAGGACCCATTAAATTATGGTCTGCCCAAACAATATTTGGTTCTTATGAAGAATGAATTCGATCTGAGTATACTGACATGGAAAAATGTCAAAGTATATTAAGTTAAAAAAGCAAGTAATGAAACAGTATGCTCTGTGTGATTCCCTGTGAATATTTTTAGAAGTATTTTATACAAATTCAATTGCATATGCATAACTCACTTCTTGAAGGATATAAGGTAAACTGTGGAGTGTGGTTACTTGTGGCCAGGGCACACGGTTGGGGGTGGGTGGTTAGGTGACAGG
The DNA here is from genome assembly GCF_037043125.1 of Eumetopias jubatus. Classification (NCBI taxonomy): domain Eukaryota; kingdom Metazoa; phylum Chordata; class Mammalia; order Carnivora; family Otariidae; genus Eumetopias; species Eumetopias jubatus. Next base: position 37,152,357 of record NW_028274823.1, read on the forward strand.
GAGAGGAATTTTACCTTTCACAGTACACCGTTCTGCATAATGGAAGATTTTACTCTGACTATGTAGTATTTTTACAATAAGTATCAAATGTAATCTTTGGGAACAATCTTGGCTAGGGCAGCAAATTATATGTAGGAGGCATGGGTGTTTGTGTTTGCCTGGAGGTTGAGGAAGCCAGATGGGGAAAGGAGCACATGTGATCACTCCAGAAAGGTCTTCTTTACCCCTTGCCATCCTAAGGAATGCAGTGTCACAGAGCACCTTTGGTCAGCCCTGCGGCGAAATGCGAAAGTCGCCAAGGAACATTATTCCCATCTTTCCACCTCTCTCCCTTTCCCTCCCCGCAGCTCTGCCCCGCTGTGGTGCGGTGCGGAGGGTGCTCCCTGGCACAGCTCTCCCTCTGGGCTCTATGGGGACCACCCTGGGTTTGGTACCAGCCTATCACTGTACCCCATGTCATACCTCCCTCTTGAAAAAAGAGATGGTACAGGAGAGTAGCCACTGTAACCAAGAAGACTGTGCCAGACTTCCTCCACAGGCTCCAGCATTAAGGTTCTGGGACGGAAAGAAGTATCCCATGTCTAATTACTATAAATGTGCTTGTGCATTAGAAAACATTCGAGTCGCTTAATGGCAACAGCTTGAGAGCTGCTCAGGGCGTATTAGGAAAAATGCAAAGTCTTTGATATAGCCTGCATTTGTTATCACTGTGGAAAGAAGAACTCTGGAGTTTGACAACTCTTGAATGTTTTTGTCTTTCCTCTTCCGCCTTTCTTCTCTGGGAAGTCAGACATCCTTACAGCTGAGTTTTTGTAACTGCCTGAGGACGTGGCTGCTGAATATTCTTTCAGCCTTATTTCCCTTTCTTCTGTACCCAAAGCAGCATTTAGGCTCCAGTCAATGGTGTGGAAATGACAGGGTTCTCAGGACAAGATGGGACGCTAAGGACCTGGAGAGTTGCATTATCGATAGGTCACTGCACTCCAGGAAAAGCTGGATGGGAGTTCGGTTCGACTTTGCTGGTGAGGAGGGCACTCTGAGCTCACTGGACACAGAGGTAGCTGCCTGTTGCCCGCACAGTTTCTCAGCCCAGGTTATGTCCTTGAGAATTCACTCTCCATAGTTGCAGTAATGTGTTTGAGGTGCAGAGCTCCCAGTGGGTCGGGAAATGCCAGGGTGTGTAAGCCAGATGCCGTGTGTGTTACCAGGTGGGCATGTGTGTGGGCTTCGGATAGGAAAAACCGAGACCAAGTATATTATTTCTTCTTCGGGCTCTGGTTCAGGAGGCTTCCTGGTACAGATGACTTGTTGGGAAAGAGTAGACTCTTAGTCCCTCTCAGTGTGATGCTGTGATGTACCTGCATGGTCACACGGTAGAGTGTATGTGTGCATGCGTGCATGTGTGTGAGTGTGTGTGTGTGAAAGAGCGAGCGAGAGAGAGAGGAAAAGATGAGGAAAGAAAGTGATAGAACTAGAGATACTCTGAGAAAGAGAGAGGTCTAGGCTATATTGTGAATTAGTTCAGACAAATGAATTTTTGCCATGTATTTGTCAGGTAAGAGCTTATATTTCAAGCAAACACTATTAATTAGGGTCTAAGCTAACTACTGATAAAATTGTTTATATTTGTTTCTGGAATCAAAGTGTGTTCTCCAAACTATCTTTTTGGTAATTGTACTATTCTTGGTGACAGTAGTGTTAGAGCCAAGGAATTCAGAACATCTGCCTCCCACCTATCCAGCCCCATCTCCCACCCTCCCTGGAATTTTCTCTGGGAAAGCACACCCAAGTGGAGCGCATGGAAGGTAAATGGCCAAAACCACATGTTTGGTAGTTGGTTTCGGGCTTGAGGTCTCAGTCCGTAGAACTCCAGGAAAGCCAACAGGACTGTGTGAGCCCAATGTTTCATTTCCTCCCAGCTAGTTACTCCTAGTCCATCCCTTGCTAGCCGCCCAGGAATGGAAGGACAGGGAGAGGGAGAAGGAGAGACTGTGGGGAAATGTGATTGTTTCCAACCCGTTGCCTGAGATGGCCTCGAAGCTGCATCTGGAGGCGTGGGCTCATGCTTGGCTGTTGTCAGAGAAGAGGGGGTAGAGTGGAGCAGAGAACAAGCCTGGAGTCTACTTCGCATCCAGCTCCATGCCCGAGAGCGGGAAAGGAAAGTCACTGCCAAGTGCGCATTCCCCTTACGGTGACCCTGCCTCATGGTGAAAGTGGACCCTCTGTGTCGTGGAGTCTGACAACCAGACCAGTTCACGCGGTCGCCCCTGCTTCCAGTGGCATTTGCCTTGGGGAGGAGAAGAGGCCAGGAAGCTGTCTGTGAATAGGGTGGAGGGAGTAGAAGAAGGAGCCTCCAGAATTTGAGGCTTCTGGAGAAACTTAGACATCACCTAGTCCCATCCACACAGTTTCGAGATGAGGGAATTTATTTAAATCCAGCAGGACCAGCCTTAGAGCCAGCATCTTTGGCCTGGACAATTTGAGTTGTCCTAAACCACTTGTGTAAGTGAGAGGCACTGAGGTAACTGCAAATCTCAGGAGATAGAGCTCAGTTGGGAAACCAGGTGCTGCACAGGTTCCCCACCCCCATCCCCAGGGGGACCCAGCATAAAAACAAATATCCCACCAACTGACAGACTCTCCCATGGTTTAATAATCATGACATTTGCTTTTATGACGCAAATTTATATGGATTTTTTTTCCTTCTGAGCACGTCACCTAGTCCTGGACATTGTAGAGAAGAATCGTTAATAAATTAGAGCTAACGGTGGGTATTTTTCTTTTTAGTTTGGGCTTCCAGGCCATGCCCATTGAAATATGTAAGAAACCAACTACTGTATGAAGTGTGGTGGTTTTAAAAGCTTACAACCACCTTTTCACAAACTGCTGTCCTCATTTAGCAAGCCCATGGAGATGGAGAAGGTAGAATCTTCCCTACCTAATGATTGTTCTTCAGAATAATTTCCTAAAAATAGACCTAGTGCAGCCCAAGTATTTCTACTCTTGTCTGAAAAGCAAGTGAAGTATCTGAAGCTTGCCTTCAGGAACCTGTCCCGGGGGTAGAATTGGTGTTGCTGTGATTCTCTTTATATTTCTGATTATGAAGCCTATTGATGAAAATACCCAGAGAAGGTTTTGGAGGAAAAGCCATGAGTTAGGAGACGATGGTGAGTGAGTAAGGAAAACTTGCTCTCTGTAACCAGTTGAGCTGCAATTGGACCCAAGATACAAACACAACGAAATATAAGTGGAGACTCCAGAATTTCAGAGTTCTGTTAAAACCTGTTGATCTCTGGTTCAAGCAAAATCAAGATCTAGCTCATTCTTCATTTGACTGAGAAGTTGGGGTGCATCTTTATCTCAGTGATATAGAGAGACAATGAAGTTGTCCTCCTATATAACATTATCTGTTGCTGTAAACTGGTCAAAAAATTGTATCCCACACACCTACTCTTTCTAATTATGAGGGTCAAGATTTTACCCTCCGTTTAAGTCAACAGTGGGGCACGTGAAATGGTAGCATGAGAAATCTGAGATTTCGGATCCAGATTTGGGAGTTCAAGTTCTGAACACACCACCTCTTGGATAAGGGACCTTGGGCAAGTTATACCTTTTCTGCAAAGGCTTCCTCACTTTGAAAAAAGGGATCTGCTTTACCAACATCAAAGACTAGCTGTGATGATTATATGAGAGAGAGTGGGCATAAAGTGCTAGCATAGAGGTTGGCACACGTTAAGGCCAGTAAATGCTGGTAGTGAAGTATCCTAGCTTCTGGTATATTGTATGAATTTTAAAATATTTGCCTCATTTCCATTCCTTTCCTCCTTGTGTCCGATAATCTACCTCTTAGGATGACATTACTAGTATGTGCAATAATCATTTTAAGCTAATTAAATGTTTTTATCTGCAACACGTCTTTTAATATTTTATGACTTATATCACCAAATAAGCACAAATATTTTCTGTGACTAAGTCAGATTCCCTTAATACAGGTAAGAAAATTCCTGAGTGGGACAGAGAGTCCAAGAGGCTCCTGAATGTGTGGATGTTAGAATAAGACACTAGATTGGAATCTTCAAGGTATGGAAAAGTCAAGGGTTCTTTTCATTAAAGTTATTTGGAAAGGCAGTCTGAGGATAACAGATATGAGGATCCCTGGCCCAGAAACAAGCTAAGCATTTCTAGAAACCACATACATTCTTTCATTTAGTGAAATGTATTCTCTTTATGAGCATAGCACAGCTGACTTCCCAATGCCATGGTGATGAGCCCTTCTCTTGCCAGGGTTCATGGGGCACATTGCTAGAAGACATCAGAATTCTTTTCTGAGAGGTTCAGTGACCTGTGGGGGACACAGACTGTTTAAAAGAAAAATTGGTGATCATCAAATCCGTGTGCTTTTAGTGATAAAAATATTATATGAGAATGAACCTCAGAATAAAGGAGTATTCAGCATGTTTCCATTATACCCTTTCCAACCATCTATTCAGCATTTCCTTATAGCCAGGCATTCTGCTAGCCCCTCTTGTATGTTACCGCAAAGAATTCTTACAAAAAGATTTGGAATGCATTATTACCTTGATTTTAAACACAAGGGAACAGAGGTTAAGAGATACTCAGAATGCAGCTTATTAATGGTGGAGCTCAGATTTGAATTTACATCTGACCCCAAGGATCAAATTCTTTTTTTAAAAATTTTTTTAAAATTTTTTATTGTTATGTTAATCACCATACATTACATCATTAGTTTTTGATGTAGTGTTCCATGATTCATTGTTTGTGCATAACACCCAGTGCTCCGTGCAGAATGTGCCCTCCCTAATACCCATCACCAGGCTAACCCATCCCCCCACCCCCTCCCCTCTAGAACCCTCAGTTTGTTTTTCAGTCCATCGTCTCTCATGGTTTGTCTCCCCCTCCGACTTACCCCCCTTCATTCTTCCCCTCCTGCTATCTTCTTCTTTTTCTTTTTTCTTAACATATGTTGCATTATTTGTTTCAGAAGTACAGATCTGTGATTCAACAGTCTTGCACAATTCACAGTGCTCACCATAGCACATACCCTCCCCAATGTCTATCACCCAGCCACCCCATCCCTCCCAACCCCCACCACTCCAGCAACTCTCAGTTTGTTTCCTGAGATTAAGAATTCCTCCTATCAGTGAGGTCATATGATACATGTCTTTCTCTGATTGACTTATTTCACTCAGCATAACACCCTCCAGTTCCATCCACGTTGTTGCAAATGGCAAGATCTCATTCCTTTTTATGGCTGCATAATATTCCATTGTGTATATAGACCACATCTTCTTTATCCATTCATCTGTCGATGGACATCTTTGCTCTTTCCACAGTTTGGCTATTGTGGACATTGCTGCTCCAAAAACAATGGGGTGCACATACCCCTTCGGATCCCTACATTTGAATCTTTGTGGTAAATACTCAGTAGTGCACCCAAGGATCAAATTCTTAACCATTATACTGCATGGCTTTGCAAATGAGTTTGAGGTACATGCTTTGGGTGGATAGACCTCTTTACCTTCAACCAGTGATCACATGCTGGTATTATAGTCAACAAGTCCTGGGGCTGCTATAATAGTCTTAGAAGTGTAAGTTTGAGCCAAGATTTCCCTTGTCTGTTATGTTTTCAGGTTGCAAATCCTGCAGAAGGAATTATAGAATAAATTTGTGTAAGGATGCTACCCGTTTCCCTCAAACCAGGAATGGAACCAGACTCAGTGAACTCTGGTGTTCCAAGTCATTCACTGACCAACTTTCACTCAGTATATTCAGTGCCTACTATCTGCTGGGCATGTTTCTAGGCACCTGCAACACATAAGTGTACAAGGTAAATAAGGCTCAGGCTCTCCTTATATTCTGGTTTAGATTCTAGGCTTTGAAAGCTCCAGAATCATCCCTGCTCTCCAAAGAGAAATGGCATTTGTTAGTTTGAAACTCTGCAGTGGAGAAGGTCCAATGACTTGATTGCTTTTGTAGACTACAGTGAAATTTCCTCTTTGTTCCTTGGGTCTAAATAAATGTCGGGAATACTGGAAAGGTTGAAAGCGGAATGTTTCTATCAACAAAGCCATATCGATTGGATATAGTGGGATAAAATGGGCTCAGGAATCCCTAATCCTCTGGGTATGCTGCTCTGTTTGTATCTTTTGTGACCAATGTTGGTGCTTTTGGTATTCACTGGATTCTTAAATCGTCATAACTGTAAGTACAAATGGGTCCTTAACTGTTGTTTACTCCCACCCTGGAAAGTCAGATAAATGTGTCCAAAGGTTCTTTGCTAGGCAAACATTACAATAATTATTATAAGGAGTCTTTCTCTTTCCAGTACCAAAAAACGACGTCCCCCTCCAAAAACAAATGAAAAACCCAAACACAGGTTTTTCTGAAATCCACCTTCTCCATGAACCCTCAGGTAATTTACTGACCATTTCTTTATCTCTGAGGCCAGGAAGAAGAGGACAGCAACATTAAATTTATATTCCGAGAAGCAGTTGGAATAGAGTAGTTCAGTTCAGGGATTCTGAAGCTGGAAGGCTTGGATCCAAATGTTTGACTCTGCCTCCAACTAGCTGTGTGACCTTGGCTAGTCACTTAACTTCTCTGTGCTTCAGGGTTCTCATGTGTAAAACATGGATGATAAGAATAGCACCTATTTCATCATCTCCCTGTGAAGATAAATGAGTAAAAACATGTAAAGCATTTAGAAAGGTGCCTGGCCAGAGATGAGTGTTCAACCAAAGTTAACTGTCATTGACTATGGGGCTCCTTGGGTTGTGAAGCCTCTGATTAGCCTGACTTTTCTCTACACTGTGTTCTCTCAGATTTATACGTGTGGGTCCCTACAATAAGCCATTGTACTTAAGATTAGTCTGAGAATTCTCTGACCTGCCATGTTTCTTAAATCCACAAGGCATTGTCTGCGAGATGCTCACATCACTAGGTTTGAGGGCGGATGGGGATGCAGGAAAGGACAGAAATGATGTGTGTTGTTTCCTATTTCCAGCACTAAACAGGTCATTGCTTCCACAGACCCTTAATTAAATTAGCTTCATCATTTGGGGAGCAAAGTCCGGAACTAAAACATAAGCTAAGGAGCTATAAAATTTCCGTGTTGTCCATAGCGGAACCTGAGGCCATTTGTTGCCTTGAATTTGGCTCGGATTTAAAATGTGGCAAATTTTATTTTGGAGGCTGAGGTCTGTATAGGTAGGGTTTAGGTAAAGAGGCTCACTTGAAGTGCACAAGATACTTGCCCAAGCTACTAAGGAAGCTGTAGGTAACTGTATTTAAAAACTACTGCTCTTTTTAAATGTTCAGTAAGGCCCCAGTAAGGAATTATTCTTGCTAAGCCCAGGGTAGCCAGAGACAGCAAAGTGCTATACAAGGAACTCCGTGGGCAAGGGGAAGATGGCTGTTTGAATGAACCAGAGACTTGGTTCTTTAATACATTTTGCGGCAGGGAGACGATGATGGCTAGAATGCCCATTCTGGGGACTCTCGGGGATTTCAGAAGTCTCCGTAATTCTGATTCTGATGCAGAAAGATTCTGATGACATCACCACAGATAACACAATCCACAGGAACAGATAGCAGTTCTCTTTACCCACAGCATGAATATTTGGTGAGAACTGGCCTCCATTTAACTTTGTCAGCAGGAGGATGCACCATGTGTTATGACATGCAAGCTGCTAATAGCTAGGAGGGGAGGCCTGGCCTAAGACAAGCAGGTTTTTTTTTTTTCTTATTTTGAGAAAATGAAAATTTTCCTAAGCCAAGTTTTAATTAAGTGGTGATGGAAACAAAATTTAGTGACAAGAGGTACCATTCTCCCCCAACTGTTTTTATTTCAGTATCGTTTCAACCTACTTCCTGTGTGACTGAAGGTTACTTTTCCCTCGTTGCCTGAGTTTCCTAATAGGTAAAATTAGATTCTAGTGGCATCTCTTGCATAGGGTTTTTATCAGGCTTAAATGAACTGATAAATGTAAAATGCTTAGAAGAGTACCTGCTTGCTCCCAATAAGTGGTCTAGTAGAGTTGACCTTTGAACAACATGGGGTTAGAAGCACTGATCCTTGGGCAGCCAAAAATCCACTGTAACCTTGACTCCCCCCAAAACTTAACTACTAATAGCCTATTGTGGACAGGAAGCCTTACCTATAACATCACCAGTCAAGGAACACACATTTTATATGTTACATGTATTAAATGCTGTATTCTTACAATAAAATAAGCTAGAGAAAAGAAAATGTTGTTATGGAAATCATAAAGAAGAGAAATAACATTTTTATCCAAAAAATTCGCGTTTAAGTGGACTGCGTAATACAAACCCATGCTGTTCCAAGGTCAACTGTATCTGCTTTTATTGCTGTTATATATTTATGCTTCCTGAGTATTGGGTTATTATTCAATAGTTTCTCCGAAGGGAAAAACCATCAAGAAGCATGGAAATATGCTTCATCTCATTTTCCTCAGCGACTTAGCCGAATGGCGAACTTCTTGGTCTGGTCAACACACCCAGAGCCGACTTAAGTCTTTGAGGAAGGGAGTAGTCTGTGTAGGGCTGATCTTTTATTTTTAAACTTACTAAGTGATAGCAAACATCTTTCATACGCAAAGAAAAACCCTAACTGAATGACTTATTTTATTTATCAGTATCACTTATCCCCACAAATGACATGAGAAAACCATTCTAGACTGTTATAGATACTACTTGAAATTTTAGATGAGGGTCTGTACTTTAGAAGTTCAGTAGCACAATAAGGATACATGAAAAGCATGACTCTCCCAGATCTATAATAATGCTCTACTTATTGTTGTTGGAGAGACATACAGGTTGCACTGTTCCTGTCACGTCCATCTTAAAAGAATGGTTGGCAGACTTAACGTGATAAAATAGCCGGAAAAAATAGCCAAGATGTATTCTGATTAAGCAAACTGCTGAGCTATATTTTGTTTCATGGAAACAGAAGGAGGTAGGCTCTCTTCTTGTATCAAGGCTTCATATAACGTGATCAAAAACCCTTATTTTCACCTTCTTGTCCCAGGTGCTTTGAGGTTTGGGCTCCTACCAAGAGCAGCAAAGCATAGGGAGAAGGAGTCCTATTTTTCTCAGGAGAATGAGGCGAGGGAAATAAATGGTGAGTCAGCCAGCCAGCAGGCATCCACTGGATGGGGAACGCTCAGTCCTGCTCACTCCTTCCACCCCCTGCTGTGCTGGCTGTCCCTGGATTAGCTTCTATTGCTGTATGCTCTGCAACAGACTTGATAGTGGGGTTCTAGGTTCCCTGCCCCAATCTCCCAAAATTCTTGGCACTGATTGTGTTCTGTGTCTTGCTGAGAAATATCAGACGCTGCATGAGGAACACAGGGGACCAGAAGCATGGAACTCCCCGTGCCTAGGGGCCCTCTGGTGACGCAGTACAAAGGTTGACAAACAGGACCTGAAGTGTTACCTAATAGTGATGCGTTGAAATAAAAGTGTCAAAATATAGGTTCCTGGCACCAATATAGAATTAAACTGGTCAGGATCAATCAGAAGAGGGGGGAAATGGAGGGACTGAGCCAAAAATGAAGAGCAATCATCTAGTTAATTATATATAGTTTTATATATATATACATATATATATACACACACACAGAATTTTATATATATATACATATATATTTATATATAGTTATAGTTAGAGTTATAGTTACTCAGTGTATTTGCAATGATACAGTATGGAAAAGTTGCCCCTCAGGTACGGGCATACCTCCCCTTGGCCTTTTTCATCTGAACACAGAAAATGATTTCAGTGACTATTTTTGCAGTTTTCCTAAGGATGACACAGAACATTCTAGATGCATAAGAGGGAAGTTAATTTCCAACATACAGTAGATGCTTCAGGGCAATAGAGCTTGATTCTCTCAGGTTAAGAGGGAGTCCCCATTGTTCTTGCACTTCAAAGATGTATCTTTTTTTTAATGTTTTGAGTTTTTATTTAAATTCTAGTTAGTTAACATATAGTGTAATATCAGTTTCAGGAGTAGAATTTAGTGATTCATCACTTACATGTAATACCCAGCGCGCATCACAAGTGCCCTCCTTAATCCCTGTCACCCATTTAGCCCATCCCCCTACCCACCACCCCTCCAGCAACCCTCAGTTTGTTCCCTATAGTTAAGAGTCTCTCTTATGGTTTACCTCTCTTTTTTTCACTTTTTCCCCACATTCATCTGTTTTGTTTCATAAGTTCTACATATGAATGAAATCATATGGTATTCATCTTTGACTTATTTTGCTTAGCATGATACACTCTAGTTCCATCCATGTCATTGCAAATGGCAAGATTTCATTCTTTTTTATGACTGAATAATGTTCCATCGTGTATATACACCACATCTTTTTTTAAATAAATTTTATTTATTTATTTGACAGAGAGAGACAGCAAGAGAGGGAACACAAGCAGGGGGAGTGGGGGAGGGGGAAGCAGGCTTCCTGCTGAGTGGGGAGCCCGATGCGGGACTCGATCCCAGGACCCTGGAATCATGACCTGAGCCGAAGGCAGACGCTTAACAACTGAGCCACCCAGGCTCCCACGCCACATCTTCTTCATCCATTCATCAGTCGATCTTCCCATAATTTGGCTATTGTTGATAATGCTGTTATAAACATCTGGGTGCATGTGCCTCTTTGATTTGGTATTTCTGTATCCTTTGGGTAAATACTTAGTAGTGCAATTGCTGGATTATAGGGTAGTTCTATTTTTAACTTTTTGAGAAACTGTTTCCCAGAGTGGCTGCACCAGTTTGCAGCCCCTTCTCCCTTTGTTCCCCTTTCTCTACATCCTCGCCAACACCTGATGTTTCCTGTGTTGTTAATTGTAGCCATTCTGACAGGTATGAGGGGTTATCTCACTGTGGTTTTGATTGGTATTTCACTGATGATGAGTGATGTTGAGCATCTTTTCATGTGTCTGTTGGTCATCTGTATGTCTTCTTTGGGAAAATGTCTATTCATGTGTTCTGTCCATTTCTTAACTGGGTTATCTGTTTTGGGGTGTTAAGTTTGATAAGTTCTTTATAGATTTTGGATACTAACCCTTTATCAGATATGTCATTTGCATATGTCTTCTCCCATTCCAAAGGTTACTTTTTAGTTTTATTGATTGTTTCCTTTGCTGTGCAGAAGCTTTTTATCTTGATGAAATCCCAATAGTTCATTTTTGCTTTTGTTTCCCTTGTCTCAGGAGACATATCTAGTAAGAAGTTGCTATGGCCGAGGTCAAAGAGGTTGCTGCCTGTGTTGGCCTCTAGGATTTTGATGGTTTCCTATCTCACATTTAGGTCTTTCATCCATTTTGAATTTATTTTTGTGTACGGTGTAAGAAAGTGGTCCAGTTTCATTCTTCTGCTTGTTCTTGTCCAGGTTTCAACACCATTTTTTGAAGAGACTGTCTTTTTTCCATTGGGTATTCTTTCCTGCTTTGTAGAAGATTAGTTGACCATATAGTTGTGAGTCCATTTCTGGGTTTTCTATTCTTAAAAAGATGTATTTTTTCAAAGATAGTAACATAGATAGCCCATGGTTGGGAATGCCTGGTCAGGAAGTAAGCTATATTTCCCTCATTCCCGGACCCAGGGCAGGTTTCAAAGTTCATATAATTGTGAATTGCCATTTGTTCATTCACTCAACAAATAACCACTCATCTCTTTTCCTTTTCTAAGCATTGTGCCAAGAACAGGAGATATAATGATGAACAAGAAACAGATATAAACAAATAAGTGATGATCTGTGCTATGTTGAGGAAAAACTCAAAGGAGCCAGGAAAGAAAGAAAAATGATGGATTTGGGAGCAGGGGTGGCACGTGTCTTGGGAGGTAGGCATACTTCAAAGAGGGATGTTACTAAGCATGCACAAACATTATTGACCCAGCTTGGCGGATGTACCTATCTGGCAGGTGATGATATAGCCATTCAGGCAACGTTTATGCATTTATGCACAGAAAAAAAAATGTTATCTCTCTGCCTCCCAGGTATTTTATAAATACAAGCAAATCCTTCTGAGGGTCACTGCCATGATACCAGAAGTGACTGCATTGTCAGGCCACAGAAGAGAGCCTGGGATAGAGCAGGCATGCAATCATGCTGAATAAAAACACTAATGAATAAATGAAAGGCACTTTTAGAACAATGGGATGTTGAATTTATGGTGTCATAAACTAAATCAGTTCCACTTTGTGTCTATTAATTGTTGAATTTTGGGCGATAATTAAACACCTTCATTTTCTTCTTGATCTTATTTATTGAAATGAAAGCAATCACAGAGAATGTAAACTCCTAAAAAAGCGTGTACTTCTCTTTCCTGTAAAAGGAAAAAACCCTCCAGATTCTAGTGTAATGCATCTTGCATGTGTATTGACTTTAGCTATGTTACTTCAATTCCAGAACTTGTATACTTCTGAGGTGATAACAGTATCAGACATCTACCCTTGGAATGCTTTACAATTCCAATTTATTTTTACATTTATTCCTATAATTTATGTCTATATTTAAGGACCTTGCAATATCTTAGAGCTTTTCTTTTATCTTTAAATAACTCTAAGGCTTGCGACACAATTTTCCCTTCTACTTCTAAAGGCTCTGTGCTGTGTATAAAGCCATCATTTTGACATTTCTTGAATTTATTTTAGAACAAGAAAAATCACATATTTATTAATCTGGTAGAATGAGATGTAAAGAAATAATTCCTAGAAGATCAACAATTTGAGACATTGCTAGGACTGATGCATGATGGTTAATTTTAATTGTCAACTTGTCTAGACTGTTGTGCCCAGTTGTTTGGTCAAACACTAGCCTAGATGTCGCAAAGGTAGTTTGTAGATGTGATTAACATTTACAGTTACAAGTGATTTTATATGAAAGAGATTGCCCTTGACAATGTAAGTGGCACTTATATAATCAGCTGAATTTATTTAGTACAGAAACTGAGTTTTTAGGAAGAAGGACTTTTGCCTCAAGACTGTAACATAGAAACCCTGCCTGAGCTTCCAGCCTCCTGGTTTGCCCTGTAGATTTTGGACTCAAGACTATATGTGTGTGTGTGTGTGTGTGTGTGTGTGTGTGTGTGTGTGTGTGTGTACACACATATATGTAACATATATATATATAAATGTGTGTTTATATATGTGTACATATATCCTATTTATATTTCATATATATATATAAAATCTCTCTCTTTCTCTCTCTCTATATAAATAATCTCTATCTCTATATGTATATATCCATAAATAAATGTGATTCTGCTTTCTGCTTCTCTGAGGAATTCTGACTGATAGAGTATTTCATTCTCTCCTGAAATTGTGTCTCCAGTTGGACCAGGGAAACATTGGTAACAGTTTCTAGACTTCTAGGGCTTTGTTGGGAGACCAGAAGGTTGAAAGCAAGCTGAGACAGTGTTCCACATTTCAAGCTGCCTCCTCCCAAAAGGAAGAGAGCTTGGAGCTGGGGAGAGGAACGCTGAGCACACCCATTCATATGATTCATCGGTTCTATATTTAGCAAAACAGAAAAATATGGGGAAGATTTTGAACCTTCATAAACTCCTCTGGCTTCCTTCTGATAACACCATATTTTATTTTATGACGAGGCACATCCCCATCTTTATAAAAATCGTATTATGCTTTTAGTATTAGCTAGGGACCTATGTGAGAGGAGTCAGAGTGGATCTCAGGTTCTCAAGGCAAGGTTTTTTATTTATTATTTATTTATTTAACCAGGACTTTACATAATATTAAGGTAGCTGGAAGCTGGATTATTATTTCCAGAAGAATAGGAAAGACAATGTATCTCCACTGAGCTCCCACAGTTGACATTCATATGAGAACAAGTTCACATATTCAATTCCCAGTTTTGCAAAAAAAATTTTACAAATGAGGCCATGACCTCAAATTGTACTGTCTAACAGGTAAGCTTGTAATGGGGTCCAGGTAGGTGATGTGGATGGCTCAGAACAGACTTATTCCCATTGCTGTGGAAAGCACCAAAATGATGCCTTCCATAGATCCTGGGTTGGGAAGACCATCCCTCTGTACAAGAAAAACAATACTTTCCTTTAGTATTACAACTCTTAGAACAGCTTTGATTATGGATCTTGGGGGATTGAAAAAAAGAAAGATGTACCTAGAAGTTAATTTCTGCTACCCGAATATTCTCTTATATTTCAATAAAGAGTATTTATCTTATAGAGAGCATGGAATCATTTTAAACATATAGATTAGTAAAATTTTGCCTGCTAAAAATATTAACCTATTAACCAATGGTACGTTCTTGCCACTTCCATAGGGAAAATGGTGGGAATGTGTGATTATTGCTTGGGTTTGGGCTCTGAAGCTTATCAACCCAAGTAATTACCCACTCCCTCTTCCAGTTTACTTCATAATCAGGAGGCATCCCTATTCCTTCGCTTCAGTTGTAAAAACATGCTGTACCACTAAATGAAAACTTGTGTGAGTAGATGGACCATAACACAAACCCAGATGCAAAAGTGCCACAGACACCACACTGTTTGAGGTAAAATGTGGTAGGTTTGGACTAGTTGATTCTTTCACACTCTCGGCCTCCCATCCTGCAGCAGAATTCACTCCTTCCTTGGCCCATGTTTTGTCAGCCTGAATGGGTTTAGTTCTGTACTCTCTCCCTTTCTTCTTGGGATCTCTTTTCCACTCCTCTTTGCCCAAGACCAACTTTATTCTACATTTCCAATAACATGCATCTTACTGACTTCTCACGTACTTACTTTTTCTTGATTTATACAAGATCTAAAGAGACCACTGCAATCTTTCCATAGGACACACAACTACTACTACTTAAACCTATACCTAGTTGCTACTCTCTTACTTGATGGCTGACAACAGCATGATAAATGTTGAAATTTTACTATTCTGGAGTATGAAAGATTGCTTGAGTTGTCTCTCCCAACTTTGGGGGGTAAAATAATTTGTAGATAGGAATGAATAATAGAACTGACATAGATCTCAAGGTGGCTAATTGCCCTAACTTTCAGGTAGTTTCTAGACTAGCTCTGGCAAAACAAGTGTTCTCTCACCATAAAGAGTCTAAATAATTGTGGGTGACTGCCTGGAAGCCCAGGTTGATATGTACTCTGTGTTCAAATCGAGGCACTGGGTTTGCCATAATCAATTAGTGATGTCTGCCATGGGTGAGGGTTAGGATGGTGTGGACAGTAATAACACATCATTTCCATTTTTTTGGATAAAACCAACAAAGATGAAAAATTACTTTTTCAGTTTAAAATGATTTCAAACACTGAGAAAGCATTCCAGGTGAGAAAGGCAGGGAAAGGGAGAATTCATCTTGGTACAGATGAGGATGTTGACAAATAACCATATTTTTTGAGTATGATAACTTTTCTGAAAAGCGCTAAAATATAAGAGTGCTCTTGAGATGATGATGTGGACTGTAGTAGAAAGTTTAAAGGCTAACAGAGTGTCGTTGCCTGTTTTTCTAGCTCAGAAGAGCAAAATGCTGAGTGAAAGTGTACAGTAGAAGAAAATTGGCCTTCTTCACAACTGAGTGAAGATGCTCTTTCTGTGTTCAGAAAACGTTCTTGAAATGGACTTTTCAGTGATCTATATTTAAGCATGTAAATTTTAAAAAACACCGTTTTGCCGAGAACTCTATGAAACAGCCATTTGAAGGAATTTGCCATTTAATAGAAAATCCATTTCCTCGTGAAAACATAACTTGCTGTTCTTGGTTCAAATATCTTCAGAAAAACTTTTTTTGTTTTGTTTTGTTTGGAAATGTTGATACCTTATGCTTTGCTTAGAAATAAAACAGAAGCCATAGTAAATTTCTTTCAGAGACATTAGCCTGGAAATATGATTATATTGTAGCGAAAGCCCAACAAAATGTCTGAAGGACTAATGAAGTCTTTGTAAATGCAAGCAAATGGACTTAGAACTCCATCCATAAAATGTGAGTAGTGACAGCAATAATAATCATGACCACTTATTGAACAAGAAGCTATCATTTATTATTATGTGCCTGTTTGCTTCCTGACTTCTTTCTTTCCTTCCTTCCTCTCCCCATTCCTCCTCTTCTTGGTTCCACAGATACTGAGTTCCCACTATGTTCCAGGAACTATACAAAGCTCAAGAAACAATGACATTGGGGATCCAGATAGACAAGGATTCTGACTTCACAGAGTTTACACTCTAGTGGGGAAAAGCTGGGTATTCATCAAGTAATGACAACAATGCGTTGTGTCAGGATAGACTGAGATGTCTGTTTCCCCTTTGGGGGACAAAGGGGAAATTTTAGGACTAGAAAAAGCATGATTTCAGTGTGCAACTAGCTGCTGCTTGTTAATATGAGGAAGGACAAGTGTATCTTTACCGTGAAATGACCTGGATATTATTTTGCAAGGAAATGGGCCAGATTCGTATTAGTAGGAGAAATTAAGCTTTTAAAAAATATATAGACAAGGGTGCCTGGGTGGCTCAGTCGTCGAGCGTCTGCCTTCAGCTCAGGTTGTGATCTCGGGGTCCTGGGATCTCTGCTCAGCAGGAAGCCTGCTTCTCCCTCTCCCACTCCCCCTGCTTGTATTCCCTCTTTTGCTGTGTCTCTCTCTGTCAAATAAATAAAATCTTTAAAAAAATATGTAGACAAACTATATTTGTCTCTAGAAAGACATTCCACCTTATACTTGTAAGTTTTATTTTGCTATAATGAGCTAACTGCCAAGAAATGGGGCTCCAGATCCCCTCAGTTTCTCTGTAATCTACATATAGGTCTCTCTTGATTTCGGGAGGGCGGTTAAAGGTGATGAGTGTTATTGTGCTATTGAATGTTAATTGTTAATTAAATATTTTAAATAAACAAACTAGTCTGTCATGAACCAAGTATAGCTTAAAGAGTTTTAATCAAAAGAGCATAATTTTGTAGTTATCAAAGTTGTATATTAATTTAAAAAACACAAAGGACTATTGCAAGATTGAAGATGAACAATCACAGCCTGTAGTTTCTTTAAAAAGAAGAAGATAATGGGGTGCCAGGGTGGCTCGGTCGGTTAAGTGACCGACTATTGATTTCTGCTCAGGTCATGATCTCAGGGTCGTGAGATCGAGCCCTAACTTAGGCTGCATGCTGAGCAGAGCAGTGGAGCTTGCTTAAGATATTCTCTCTCCTTCCCTCTCTGTCCCTCTCTCCTCCCCTTCTGTCCCTCCCCCTCTGTCACCCCTCACCCCCCACTTGCTCTCTCTTTCTCCCTCTAAAAAAGAAGAAAAGAAAAGGAAAAGGTGATTGTTCATAATGAAACAATCAATACTTTTTAGGTTAGTCCAATTTAAGAATATCCAAATATCTCAAGACATAACATGTATGTGCATCTTTTGTTCCCATGACTTTGTGTGAGCTGGGATTTTTAAATAATGCCACAGTGAAAACAAATATAAGAATAATCTTGGTACTACACCAGGATACAAAATATGCCTAAGAGGGTAAGTAATAAAGAATAAAAAATTCACTTCTTATATTAAAATATTTTTATCCCAACTTTATAACAAAAATGTAAGATTAAGCATAATTTTAATGAATAAGATGATTTAGACTTTCTCATATTTTTGTTACTTTATAAGATAAAATACAGTGAATATTTCTAGCATTACTGAACACATTGGAACCATCCATTCAACCATGGAGTATACCTCATGGGCATCCCTCTGAATGTTTAATGAGCTACCCTTTTCAGAAAATCATGGTCAAATGAATGGGGTGGGGGGTTGCTGCTTTAGAAGGAAGGCTCTTCGAGACAGTCTCACCTACTCCTGGTGTTATAATTGTGCAGCAGAGGGATTAGAAGAAGCTTAGAGAAAAGAAACAATTAGAAATTTTAATCATCCAGTTATTTGAGCAGGAACATAAAGGAATGAAACTGACCCTCTAATGGGGCCCGTTGGTGGAGAAATTGCATCGAGCTGCCCACACTTGTGGTTGTTGGCTAATTCCTTCTTATGGCTAATAAATCACCAAGCAGTTGGAGGGCATTCCCTATGGAAAGTTGCAGAGAAAGACCATGTTAGGAAGCAGGCCAGGGGTTCTAGGGCAGTGCCCTAGAAGGAGATGGTGTTGGAGTTTATGCTATGTGTTCTCAATCTTCCTCTCAACCCCTTGGGTTGTAGTTGGGAAGGATAACCTCTGAATTATTTCATTCTGTACCTTCCTTCGAAGCAATGCAATCCTTTAAAAATAAAAAAAAAAATGAATCCTTTAAAAACTATTTTGCTAATAAAAATAAAAAATTAACTTAATTTCTTTATATGTTTTATATGTGCAGTATATATAATTTTGCATAAATGCATATAGGTACATAATTTTGCATAAGTGTGTATGTGAACGTGCATTTTGAATTTTACCTGGCTTTTCCTTCCTGTTATTCTTCCTTCACTCAGTTCTTTGACACATGTTAATCCAAAATAACCTTCTATATATCTTGCCATGCTTACAAATCTCTCTCCCTCTTGGATATTTGTATTTTTTTGCTATTGTTTTAGGAGATGAGATATTATGTCCACTTTAGTGCATTTTGATTTTGTCACTCAATGCTTCCTATGGAAATTTCTCCAAGATATTTGGGTTTTCAATGTATAGGAGCATGCATCAACAATAATATATTACTCCTTTTTTCCCTTTTGATGCTTATATTCATTATTTTACTTTTTTTTACTTGCTGAATTGGCTAGAATTTTCACAATAATAAAGAATTTTGGTATTATATATCATTCCATCTGTAATGTTTGATTTTAATTAAAATACTTTATGACATTAGGATATCAAATGTCTTTTCAGCATCTGTTAATATGCTATAAATATTTTGATGTGTTGTCAGATTCTATTTACTAACATTTGTTTTTAGTTTTGGCATCTTTATCCATGAGGAAAATTGGTCTATTATTCATTCAAAAGATGTTTATTGAGCACCTGCTTTCTGTCATCATGTATTAGTCTGGGTGCTGAGGCTAGTATTTAAGCATAAACATCCCCATTCTTATGGAAATAACATCTAGAAGAAAGTTATCTTTCTTTTCCTCTCTTCTTTCTTAAAAAAATTTTGATCAGGTTTGTTTATGAGATTTGATATTAGAATAATTTTATCTTCTAAAAGTTAACTAGAGACATTTTTATCTTCTTCCTAGGAATGGAATAGATTAAAGAAATATTTGTCTGTTCTTTAAAAGATGGCTAAAATGTAGTTATGAACCCAGATGGTCTTGTGCTATTTTGAATGGTGGACTTTTAATCTCTTTTCCAATTTTAGCATCATTGGAATATTTGAGTTTTCTTTTTCTTCTTAGATCAGTTTAAAGAATTTGTGTTTTGCAGGAAAAGCATTTTCAAATGTGTCTCCTTAGTTTCATTTTCTTATAAATTATCTTAATTGCTCCTACATCTGTGGTTATATTTCTTTTCTTATTTTTAATATTGCTCTATGTTTGCTCTCTTGGTTTTTTTTTAATTCAAGATCCTGATGAAAAAAATTGTCTATTTTTTTCCTTTCAGAGTCAGTTTTCAGCTTTCTTTCTTTTTTTTTATCCTTTCTAGTTCGTGTTTTCTGTTTTGTTAGTTGCATTTGTTATTGTTATTAATTCTCTTTCTATTGCTTCTTGGTTCATGTTGTGGTTTTTTTCTTTCGGGTTTCTTAAGATTAGTTCTTCGACTCTTTGCATTATTTGTCCTTACTCTTTCTTCTTCAATAATAAAGGCATTTAAGGCTATACAATTTCTTTGGAGTAGAGCTTTACATTTGTCTGCGTAGATTCTGAATGAATGGTTCTCCCTTTCCTTGCTTTCTAGATGATTCTGATTTCCCTTTTATTGTGCTCTTTTGCTCTAGCACTTACTAGGAGTATGTTTCTAAATTGTCTGTCATAATTCTTGTCATTTTTATATTACTTATTTCAAGTGTCCTTGGCGCACGATCAGAAAAATGTGGTTTGTAAAAAGTCTCCAGTTTTAGAATCTGTTAAGGTTTTGAATCAAGTACATGATTAATTTTTCAAAACGTTCCCTGAGTATATGAGAAAAACTATATTCTCTATTTAAATGTAAATTTTCATGTAGCTACCCAGTGGTGAGCTGATGAAAGTTGAACAGCCATCACTCTGGAGTTGATGCTTTGCAGCATCTGTAGTGTTTGTGTTTCCAGGTGTATCTATGGCCACCGCGGCCTGTTTCTAGCCACCAGCATGACATCACTCAATATGGAGTTGGGGTGGCCATACTCACAACGGGTTCTCCAAAGCTGGTACAAACCATCTCCTGTGCCCCGCTGCGTATGTCTATGAAGTCAAGTTTATTGACTGTACCATTACGTTCTTTTATCCTTCTGTACCCTTGATGACTGGGTTCTGAGCGAACTGTATTACAATTGCATTTTCTTCAGGTTTTCCTTATACAGAGAGTAGCTTTTGCTCCACCTATTTAGCTGCTGTTTTTTTTAGTACATGTAGTTTATAATGATTTGCTTTTTATTTATTTATTTTTTAAAGATTTTATTTATTTGAGATAGCGAGAGAGAGCACAAGCCGGGAGGGAGGGGCAGAGGGAGAGGGAGAAGCAGACTCCCTGCTGAGCAGGGAGCCCAACACAGGCTGGATCCCAGGACCCCAAGATCACGACCTGAACCAAAGGCAGACGCTTAACCAACTGAGCCACCCAGGTGCCCCTACAATGATTTTAGAGAAATTCCTAAACTGTGCTTTTTACCAGTACCTAATGATTCTTTCAATCTTCTATAATGCTTTAACTTTATTTTTTTCAAAGATTTTATTTATTTATTTATTTGACAAAGAGAGAGAGACGGCGAGAGAGGGAACACAAGCAGGGGGAGTGGGAGAGGGAGAAGCAGGCTTCCTGCTGAGCAAGGAGCCCAATGCGGGGCTCGATCCCAGGACCCTGGGATCATGACCTGAGCCGAAGGCAGACGCTTAATGACTGAGCCACCCAGGCGCCCAATGCTTTAACTTTAAATTTCGCCTTATCTGGTATTAATACTCCCATATCTGTTTTCTTTTTGTTTGCATTTGTCTGGTATTTCCTTGCTGATCTTTTCATTTTCCGTCATTCTTTATCACTCAACTTAAGTGTGTTTTCTGCAAATAGCAATATAAATATAATCTGAGCTGACAGTCTTGGTATTTGACTAGGATACTTCAATGTATTCACATTCAGTATAATGACTTTATTTCTTCAGTCTTTGCATTTCATTACTTTGTTTCCTTTTTCTTAACCTAGCTGGTTTTAGTTGATATTCATTCTGTTTCTTTCCCCTTGTTAATTTGGAAGCGGTAGTGTATTTTTCCCTTTTCTTAATGATCGTCTTCCAGCAGATAAATAAACTATTTCCCTAACTCAGAGCGCTTTCACTGTGGGGTGCTCTATTTCTCCAGTTCCCCCCCACCCTACAGGATGAGACTATTAAAATTCTTTTCTTTCCACTTTTCTTTCCTCTTTTTCTACCATTGAACTTTTGGAATCCTTTCTTTTTTCCTCACTCTCAATTTCTAGATTTTGCTGGGAATTCGTATCTATTGGTGTTCTCCTCCTCTGCTATTTCAAGCATCCCTCTTTAACCCTCTGTTGGGCAATATCAGATCATTTGTCCTTATTTTTTTATACCTATATCTTCAGCTCTACATGTATCTGCACCAAGATTTATGTACAAGTCAATCAGGTTTATTTGCTCACTGCTCTTTTATTTTATTTTTTTTTTTCATCTTGAGGTTTCTTTTTGGTTTCACTTTTTATTTAAGTGAATGTTCTTGAGTTATTTTCCTTAGATGGACTCCTTGCATGATTCACTCTCTGAAGTCTTGCACATCCTTCATGGAAGGGTGATCCTACTTCCATACGGTATAGAATTCAGTTGCAGTCTTTGCTCTTATCTATAGATTTCATTCTATTGTTTAACTTCCAATGTTCTGAGAGCCAGTCTGATTTCTTTTCTTCCCATGTAGGTAGCTTTTTTTTTTTTTTTCTTGGTGGGGTGTTTAAGATTTTTTTCTCTTTATCCTTACTTAAGAGATTAGAAATTTTATTGGGGCATGCCTAAGAATATTCCAGGCTTGAAATCAGAGAGCTCTTTCAATCTTGTAGACTTAAGTCTTTCATTATCTCACAAACATTTTCTCCATTTATTTGTCTAACTGCTACCTCCTCTTATCTATGTCCCTTTGTCCTTCTAAAGTATCTGTTATTCATTTGTTAGGTCTTCTGGACATAGAGATTCTAAGTCTCTAAACTTTTCCTTCATGATTTCTATCTCTATACTTTCTTCTCAGGTCTTTGAGATATTTCTTGACGGCCATTTTCTAGGCTACTAATTTGGGTTTTAATAATGATCTTCTCCCCCACCACCAAAAAAAGTGAAATGCTACTTTTGTTTGATAAAATTTCTCCTTTAAATTAGCCCAAATTTCCAGAAGCATGGATGGTTTTGAAGTCACAGACACCAGGTGTTGGAACCCTCGCTCATCCCTTACTAGCTCATGACCTTGGACAAGGCAGTTACCTGCTTAAAGCTCAGTTTCCTCATCTATGGGGAAGGAGCTGCTACCACCCATGGAACTGAACTGTAATAATGATTACATGATAGGAAATAGATATTTTTTGCAAGGTATTCGTTACCTAAAGAATGTTCCATAAATATTTAGCGTAACATTTGATTAAACATAGTATTGACTAATATAAAATTAAAGTCTGTGGGGGAAATCATAGGCTTTTTTCAACATTAATTATGTGTTCTTATGTATTTTTTTGTGGCTTTTGCATAGAAAGCTTTTAAACTTTGCTAATAAAATCATAATGCTTTACATTTGTGTAATACTTGACTATTTATCTGTAGCTTTGTGATTGAAAACAGAAAACAGGTATTATTATTTTAATGCTGCTGCTGAGTTAAATGATTTTCCAAAGCATACCAAGCTAATAGGTGGCATAAACAGCTGTCAAAATCTCCAACCTAAAAACATTTCTCCCATTGACAGTCAATTCCACAAATATCAATAACTTATTATATTTTAAAAAATATAATCATCAAAGAGTTTCTGGATGGATTTCATTCAATCAGTTATGCACTCAATGAGTGGAAATAAAAAATATGTATGACATTACCTTACTATGTACCATGCATGGTTCAGAATGCCAAAGATAAAGTGGTGAGTAGAGTAGATACAGTTCCTCCTCTCAGGAAGCTTATAATCTAGTAAAAGGGGATGTCCATTAATCAAAGAATCATATGAATACATGTAAACTGAGAGCTGAGAGAAAGTACATTTCACAAGGGGATCACTTCATCATCATCAGGAAGGTTAGAAAGGCTCCCTGAGAAAATGATGCTAAGGTGAGGTTCAAAGGAAGCGTTACTATTAGCCAGGAAAAGGAGGGTTAAGTGGAGAGAGGAGCCTTCCAGACAGAGGGAATAGCAGAGACAGAGGCTCTGTGTCAGGAAGGAGCCTTTCAGATTGAGAGGTTGAAATTGGGCCAGTGTCACGGGAACTCAGGGAGTGAAGGCAAGTGTGTGAGGGGAGCTGCAGAGGCAAGTGGGGGTCAGATGACACAGGATTCTGAGATGTGTGTGAAATATTTTGGTCTTTCTCTTAGAATAAGAGAATGCCAACTAGAGTTTTAAGAAGTATGTGTGTGTGTGTGCATGTGCGCATGTGCGTGTGCGTGCACATGTGTGCTGCGGGCACTGTGTTTACTTAGCAAATATCCCTCTGGCTGAGGTGGAAAGCAGATTAAAAGGCCAGAATGGATACAGGTAAAGCAGTCAGGAGGCCGTTGAGGAAGCCCAGTTGAGAGACATGGGGCAGTGAAGACAGAGAGGAAGGGGTCAGATCTGTGAGGTAATTAGGAGGTTAAAATAATTGCACCTGATGAGGTAGAGAGGCTTTTAAGAATGAACTCTAAATTCCTAGCTCAAATAGCTGGTAGATGGTAGATGTACTTACAGTTGTAAGGAAAACTAAAATAAGGCCAGATTTGGGGGGGGATTAAGATGATGAATTTGGTTGAATATATTCAATTTGAGGTGTCTTTCAGGCACCAGACGGAGATATGAAGTAGTAGTTAGTCACATATGTCAGCTGCTCAAGGAATAGGACTGGAGATAAAACATGTTGAGTCATCTACTATAGATGGCTATTGATGTTGTGGGTGGAGTTGGAATAAGATGGTTGTTCCCATACTTTCTGAGACATTTACGTCTTGATTTGTTTTGACCGCTATATTCAGGACACTAAGGAGCAGGGGTGAGCATAACACCCTAAATCACTAGGATTAGCTATACTTCCAGAGACACTGGTAGAAAGTGCCCAGGAGCCTGTCTGCACCAATGACATGTATACTGGAGAGCAGTGAGGGAAGGAAAGCAGGTAGACCAGATGGCTCAGCCCTACCAAGAAGCAGATATACAGTAGACTTGCCCTCTACTCGGATACTATACTGTGAAGAAGGAAGGAAAGGGAGAATATTGAAATTCAAGAAAGAGGGAAGAACTTAGCTCTGAGTGTGAGTTTGAATTGACTATTTGTCCAAATAAAATTGTTGCGCTGAAGGAGACTTTTTAAAACTTGAGATCAAATCATATTGACTTGTCAAATTTAAGTATTTCATTTTCCCCTATGGTCTTTCCACCATGGGAAAGAGAGCCTCACAACGATGTGATTAGTTGTGGGACAAACAGGACTTTCGTTTGTTTTGTTGCTATTGCACATCTGAATTGTATTGTATTGTGCAAATCAATGCCCTGCCACACCATATTTTAAATTGTGTGACCCATAAGCTTGTTATAGACCTCACTGTGTCTTACAGAGTTCACAGAGCTAGCCAATGGCAGAGCTGGACAAGAACAAAGCTCTTGTTATCATGTTTCCCCTCATGATTAAACAAAATCTATATTCCTTTTAAATTTATGCTTTGGAGAATTTTATGTCCATTTCATGTATTAGTTCCGTCATGTGGTACAGTGCACTTCATTTCCTATATTAGTTTTTTTTTTTAAAGATTTATTTATTTATTTTGAGAGAGTGAGAATGAGAGAGGGAGAGAGTACATGAGAGGGGGGAGGGTTGGAGGGAGAAGCAGGCCCCTCGCTGAGCAGGGAGCCCGATGTGGGACTCGATCCCGGGACTCCAGGATCATGACCTGAGCCGAAAGCAGTCGCTTAACCGACTGAGCCACCCAGGCGCCCCCCTATATAAGTAGTTTTAACTTTTGTGTACTTTTGCCTACATGCAGCTAGTAATTGGGCTCTGATATATATATATATATATATATAATATATATATATATACACATACACACATATATCAAATATATATTATTTATTATAAATTGTATGATATATGTTATATATATAGTCCTATATATTATATACCATATGGATTTTAAGTCTATATTTTTTTCCCTTGGATTTAGCTCTCAGCAGTTTCCAGCACCCAATAGCAGCAAAATCCAGAAGGATGAAGAAATCTGAGGGGTATTCAGATAGCAATGACTACAAACGCTCAAGACAGCAGAAAACTGAGGACAGCAGTCTCTACTCTTCACCGTGTGCAGAGGGACTGACCCATGAACGGCTTTAAGAGCACTGACCTTGCAAATGTAAATCCATACATTAGCTGCAGTCATTCTTCTTCAAGTGGACATCCTGCCCTCGCCGTCAGTGTGCACCTGGGAGTATCCTCTGCACAACCTTTCAGTTGACTCGGTTCAGAGAATAAACAAGCCAGCCCAGCCTCAGGCAATGGTCTACACCCATCTATTCTCTCCTTTGATCAGTTTATACAGCCCATTGAATTTTGGAGAAACAGAAGCCCAGGATTGAGAGATTTATTCCAGATCACACAGCCAGTGACTGGGGATGTATTTCATGCTGGAGTTCATATTCTATCCATGGTCCATGCTGCCTCTCCTGCCGTGATGAGGATGAGAGTGTTGTATTCAGTCCTGGGCTCACATCTATTTCTACACTGCTTGGAAAAGCTAATTAGCATACATGAACTTCAGTTTGCTATCTAGAAATTAGGGATGGTAATACTTCTACAGTGGAGTAGTTGTGAGCAAGGAGATGGCAGAGGCCACATGCCCTTAGTGTGATATCTGAAATATAGTTAGGACCCAATAAATAGCACTTGATTGGTGCCAGCGTTTTGTTATTTTTGCTATTATTTATAATGCCTTCAGAGGAAAATTTCTTGGAAACTGCCCTAAAAAGAGATCAACACCTGACCTACAGCTTTCTGCAAGTGACTTTTGGTGCTGATCGTATAAGCCATGTGGGTTTGGTGGGAAACACTTCAATTAAAAGTTGTCCCTCAGATTGGGTTAAGTATGCCACTGTTTGGGTACAACATGGATTTCCTCAGCTAGTTTCAAGCACTGACCTTTTAATATTTTCACCAAGGGAAATGGAGACAAATAACAGGATTTGAGTCAGATAAAGCCCTGGGAGATTGGAAAGGGTAATATTGTTGCTGACAATTTAGTAAAATCATGAGTACCCTGAGAAGTTCTGTTTAGGGTACCAATTCCCATCCAGTGTTAATGTCTAGAATCTTCCGAAACAGGCATTGCATGCCAAGGAAGCTTGTTCCTGCAACTCGGGTGGGGCACTGTGGTAGACACCATTGATTTGGATGTCTGTCCAGGTTTTCTTTCCTGAGCACTGTGCACCTCACCCTGATGCAGGAATCAAAGACCTGAGGCTGTGTGGATCAAGAATGCTATGCAGTGTGCAAAAAAGGAGCCTGGCTGGGTCAGAACCGGTCCCCTGGTTCTACTGCTTAAAGGCTATCTCCGTGCTGCTTGCTGAGGAGGACCTCGAGACCGACATCAGAACCCTAAGGGTCTCTCTTTCCACCGTGTGCTAGCTTGCGTCATAGAAAGCATCTTTGTCTTTACTGGCACCGTACTTTTCACCAAATCCTCCTACAGGTGAAAACAAAACACAATAATACAAAACCTTATTGGAACAAAGGAAATCTGCTTAATGATTTCAGCTAAGGTGCTGATGCCCGATGTAGGAAAAGCTGGTACATGGTCACCCTGCCCTCTTGTAGAAAACAGTTTAATAGGGCTTCCTTCTGTCTCTGGTATGAGATACTCCCTTTTAAAGCAGAACCCATTCATGGCTTGGTCTCAGCACTAAGGAAACTAGACTTCCCCTGACATTTCTGAAGCTTGTTTGGAGTTTAATTGCGTTAAACTGGGTCTCAGAGCAGCCCCAAACTTCTGAGACACTCCTGGAGCTCATTTGGGCTTCTGCCCCCAGGAATTTCCTTAAGCAGAATCCCTTGTAGTGGACTAACAAAGCCCACCAGAGTCATTTAACTTCATCTTAGAGATAATGAAGGGGCAGGCGGCTGGGAGGGGCTTTCTCCCCATTTCTTAGCCCCCTTGAATCTAATACTATGATTCTTAACCCTATCAGACCCACCACCTACTTATAGCAAACATCTTATAATGTACTCTTTACTATCCTAAAATGAAATCCCTATTCACACAATTAAAACAATGTAACATCTTAGCGATAATATAGAGGAGAAATAAAAAGAAAGAAATTTCTACTAAAAGGAGATATGTTTCAATATGTAAATTTTCAAACAGGGCCACAATGAAGGTGTTGCATACTTGCATTTATATTTGGAAACTCTGTGAATGCAGAGACTGTGAAAAATGGGCTCCCAGAGTCTTGGATCCAAAACTACCATTAGTGCTGCTATTAGGTAAGTCATGGTACCATCCAAAATGGTGAACAACTCTTGGAAGTTTCAAACAACAGAAACTCTTTGATTTACATGGTGGTTGGGTTTCTGCAAAATTAGTATCTTGCAAAAGATACTTTGTATTTATGGGTAAGATAGAGTTATGTTCTTGGCTCTGATAATTATTCATAGGTTTTGTTCCTCATGGCCCTCTGGAGTGACATGTGTGAAGTATGTGGAATGCAGGACAGTTCTTTGTTGGGTGGGACTGTCCCAGGTGTTGTAGAACATCTGGAATTTCTGCCCCTTCCCATAATTGGGGCAACCAGGATGGTTGATTGGACAAATTCTGCTCTTCATGGATTTCATAAGTTAGAAATTAAATTGGCACCATTAAACCCATAACCCACACTGCCTGTTCTTAATAATGTGGCAGTGTGCTTGTCCTTCTGCAAAAAGTGATGGAGAATTGTATTTTTATTTTAATAGCCTTCCTAGTCTGCTGGTCTGTGCTCAGGTTGGAGCTCAATCCCCAGGGCACTTCCTTGAA
This sequence comes from Eumetopias jubatus, assembly GCF_037043125.1. Taxonomy (NCBI): domain Eukaryota; kingdom Metazoa; phylum Chordata; class Mammalia; order Carnivora; family Otariidae; genus Eumetopias; species Eumetopias jubatus. The sequence goes on from NW_028274823.1 coordinate 37,180,698, forward strand.
TTCTAGCCCATTATAAAGGGGCATTTCCACTCCCATTCTTATCCCCCGTCCAATGTCTGCCACCTTCCTGCCCTCGCTGACATGGTGCTGGCTCACATGGACCCCTACACAGGCTCAGATGGCCAAAACTGGTCATCCAGGCCAAGCCTCATTTGATATTTTTTCTGTCCATCCCAGGAGAAGCCTTCCGACTAATAATGGTGAGTTCTTTTTCTTGAGTCATGAATCTTGCTCTGGAAAGAGCCTATTAGCCATCAATAAATTGAACCCAATGACAAATGGAATTAAAACAGATCAAGCCCAGTACTTTCCAGCCGTTATTTCTGGCAGTGGAGGGTTTGATAGACATTCTAATTTGAAGAGAATGGGGTGCCTGTCAGCAGTTTCCCTCTGCTGTGCTCTTCCAGTCATCCCCTTTTGGAATGGTTTTGGTGAGCCGACCTCCCTCTGGCTAAGTGAGGTCCAGTCCATAGTCTAACTGCCAGGTTCTTTCTGATCTGACTCTTCCCTTGTCAGTCTCCTGTTTTGTGACTCCTGCCCTTTATGCTTAGTGCCCTGACAACTCCAAAAGTCTCAGTAGTTTCCAAATCTTTACTCAGGCATTCCCTCTGCTTAGGAGGCTGCCCTCCCCACCTCCTGATTGGTTCCTGAAAACTGCAGCTCAGACAATGCCTTCCTCCTCACACCATGCTTAACCACCCACCACCCTCAACATTGGAATTAACCTCTCCGAGCTGTGTGTAGGCTCTGTACAAACGTGCTTCCATTGCCACACCCATCACGCTGCCTTGTAATTTATGACTTAATCACGTGTCTCCCCATTACTCCGGGACATCCTTATGAGCCAAATCCATATCTTTTTTATTTTAAATAAATTTTAATTTTAATTTTTTAAAAAGATTTTATTTATTTTTGTGTGTGTGTGTGAGAGAGAGAGAGAGCCTGATGCAGGACTTGATCCCAGGACCCAGAGATCATGATCTGAGCCGAAGGCAGACGCTTAACCGACTAAGCCACCCAGGTGCCCTAAACTTTAATTTTTAGAACAGTTCTATATTTTTAGAAAAATTGCAAAGACAGTGCGGAGAGTTCTCATACTGCGCAGCAGTTTCTCCTTTGACTAACATCTTACATTTGTTATAATGGTTGAACCACTATGATACATTATTGACTAGATCCATACTTTATTTAGATTTCTTTGGTTTTTACCTAATGTCCTTTTTGGTTCCAGGACCAACCACACTATGTTTAGTAGTTCCTATCTCCTCAGACTCCTCCTGGCTGTGACAGCTTCTCAGATGTCCCTTGTTTCCGACCTTGGCAGTTTTGAGGAGAACTGGCCAGGTATTGAATGACCCTCAGTTGCGATTTGTCTCAGGTTTTTCCCATGAGTTGACTGGTGCTGGGGCACATATAATTAACATGATTTATCATTGTTACGATGAGATTGATTGTTTGGCTGAGTTAGTGTTTGTCAGGTTTCTTCACTGTAAAGTTGCAGGCCTCCCACCCCTTCCCATACCGTTTATGGCTCTTTAGAAAGAGTCACTGTGTGCGGCCCACACTCAAGGAATAGGTTCTACTGAGTATATAAATTATTTGAAATACTTCTACACAGTAGATTTTTCTCTTCTCCCCCATTTACTCATATGTTTGTTGTTTTGTTTTTTAAGATTTTATTTATTTGACAGAGAGAGACACAGCGAGAGAGGGAACACAAGCAGGGGGAGTGGGAGAGGGAGAAGCAGGCTTCCCGCGGAGCAGGGAGCCCGATGCGGGGCTCAGTCAGGACCCTGGGATCATGACCTGAGCTGAAGGTAGACGCTTAAGGACTGAGCCACCCAGGCGCCCCTACTCATATGTTTTTATATCCTTGAAGACTGAGTGCTTAGCTCAGGATTGAGTGAATTGTAGGTGCTTAATACACTTTATTGGTTCTGGTTTTCTAAGCAACCATTGTAAATCTCTCTCAATATGGACATAACAATGCTAATAACTTCAATGATAAGAACCTTAAAACAGGAAATGTTGTTTTAGAAGCACTAGTCTGTTTTAGCTCATTTACTCCTCACAACAATCCTGTCAGGATGACACTATTATGACCAAAGAGAATTTGTTTAGCTTATCTAAGGTCACACAGCTAATAAGTGGTAGAGACAAGATTCAGACCCATGCTGTCTAATTCCAGAGTGCACACTCTTAAAAGCAACAGAGGCTGGAGTGCCTCTTTGGTTTCTGTTCCAATTACCTTGGTCTTGCTCTGTTGAGCTTATCTCCTATGAGAACAGGGTTCAATATGCAAATAGTCCCCAGCTGGAAATCCTCTAGCAGAGCCTTCTTGTTTATACCAAATTCTCCTTCAAATCTGTGAAGCCTGGGGCACCTGGGTGACTCAGTTGGTTAAGTGTCTGCCTTTGACTCAGGTCATGACTGCAGGGTCCTGGGATGGGCTCCCTGCTCAGTGGGGAGTCTGCCTCTCCCTCTGCCCCTCCCCACTGGTGCTCTCCCTCTCAAATAAATAAATAAAATCTTTAAAAAAATAATAAGTCTGTGAGACCTGTGAAACATACTGGGGCAGAAATTCTTTTTTTTTTTAAATATTTTATTTATTTATTTGAGAGAGAGAGAGTGAGAGAGAGAGCATGAGAGGAGAGAGGGTCAGAGGGAGAAGCAGACTCCCTGCTGAGCAGGGAGCCCGATGTGGGACTCGATCCCGGGACTCCAGGATCATGACCTGAGCTGAAGGCAGTCGCTTAACCAACTGAGCCACCCAGGCGCCCTGGGGCAGAAATTCTTAAGAAATTTTAAGAGGTGTCCCTTTTGAGGCTTTCTTTGGAACACTGATCATGTTCTCCAAATTATGGAGTCCAGACCCCAACATTGTACCCTGGAAATGGGCATACCATACTCAGCAGTTACGAATGGGAGGAACTGCCTGGGTTCATGGTCCTAATATTTTTCATACTTTAAAATAGGACACATGGCTCCTCAGGGTCATAGAGGAGGTGTAACAAGAATGCTTAGCTATTGGGATTTCAGGATAATTTGGTAATCTATGCTAAGAATAGGTCAGAATATTGCACATTGGAACTGTGATAGGAAATCAGGATCTATGATCAACATTAGGTTGAGTTGAGGACGTATATATCAGCCTCAAACATCTCTTTTCTATGATGCATGAAATCTGAGAGTGATTCCTTTGGGTCTTGAATATCCTGCTGCAAAGTTGAATACAATGGATGGATTAGTGCTTTTGTAGTCTGTCCCTTGTCTGGATTCCAGAGTAAAGTCAGCCATCAAAGATGAGGAAAGGAGAAAGGAAAGATAGGAAGCTATTTTTTTTTTCCCCAGCAAACAGCTGCTCTTCTTTGGTAGAAAGGAATTATGGGATTTTGTACAATTTGTCTCTGTAGAGTCTGTTTATATACTGAGTAATAATACCTCAGAATAGAATCTGTTCTAAGCCCAGAGTAGTTTATTTTTTACTCCATTTAAAAACACAATAAACAACATCTCCCAAAGCATGATCTTATACTTTGATTTATAGCCATAAGAAATCTAAGAATGCTCCCTTTGAGTCACGGAGTTCCTGTAGACCAAGAATTGCAAAGATTTCAAACCACATGTTGAGCCTTTCAGATACCCGGATGGACCAGGTCAATCTGTTTGTCATCCAATAAACGTGCTAAGTCCCACATGTGCCAGCAGCTAGAGTCAGCTCAGATGAAAAAAATGCTTTATGAAAATTACTTGTTTCACTCATGATTTCTTGCGGAGGTGATGTTCAGTAGGCTAACGCGGTGGTGGCATATAACCAGTCGCTCCACCACAACACTCCTGGCAGCCAACGTTGCTCAATAATGAGAACCACCATCGCACATGGAGGGTCACGATCAGTTTCTTATCGGCCTGCTTGCAGGATGGATTTAGGCCATCAGGAAGGAGGCTTCACTTAACTTTTCTATTCTTTCTAATGGCAGGCACTACTCTGAGCACTTCAGGTGTATTAACTCTTTTCATCCTCATGACATCCCTGTGATACTATTATTCCCCCCTTTTTTTTAAAGATTTTATTTATTTATTTATTTGACAGAGAGCAAGACAGTGAGAGAGAGAACACGAGCAGGGGGAGTGGGAGAGGGAGAAGCAGGCTTCCTGCTGAGCAGGGAGCCCGATGTGGGGCTCGATTCCAGGACCCAGGGATCATGACCTGAGTCGAAGGCAGACGCCTAACGACTGAGCCACCCAGACATCCCTCCCCCTTTTTATAGATTAAAAAAAACCAACACAAAAGCACAGACAGGTTAAGCAATGTGCCTAAGGTGGCACGGCTAATAAATGATAGAACTGGAGTTTGAACCGAGGCAATCAAACTTCAGAGCCCATGCTCTTAACCAAGATATTAGGCTGGTTTAGTGAAATCATTAGTGTAAAGTCATAAGCTATTAGGCTTTCCTTACATCATCTGCCATAAAGACCTCTGCTCTCTAGTTTGTGTGCTGGCAAAACAAATTTGGTGAAAACAGCAGCTGCTTTAGTTATCAAGTTCTTCTAGAAGTCTGTAAAGTTTATCCCGCCAGGAAAAAGGAGTGGGGCTGCACATGAACATCAAAACATTTCAGAGGATTCCTGTATCCTAAAAATAGCCAGAAATGTGGAATAAGACTAAAGTATAAGGATGTTTTTCACAGTGTTAATTTATGAGGGTCAGGGCGCCTAGGTGGCTCAGCTGGTTGAGCCCCGGCCTCTTGATTTCGGCTCAGGTCACGATCTCATGCAGCTGGCTCTGCACTCAGCGGGAGGTCTGCGGGAGATTCTCTCTCTCCTTCCCCCTCTGCTCCTCACCCCCTCCCCTGCTCGCGGGCTTGCTTCCTTGTGAATAAATAAAGAAAGAAAGAATCTTTATAAAAAATTTATGAGGGTAAAAAAGAGGAATAATTGAGTGTTAGGAAATCAACTTAATTTATTGGACTCAATTTAATTTATTTAATTGGAAAATAGGTGTATCATATTTACCATTTGTCAGGCATTGTTATAAGTAAATATTGGTTTGTTTAAACCTCAACAAAATCCTGTGAAGTGGATATCATTATCTTTAGTTTACAGATTTAGTACCTGAGGTACAGGTAGATTAGGAAATTTGTCCAGTGGGACAGAGCCAGGAATTTGGCCCCGTAGGCTGCCTGCAGAGGACTGGCTTTAACCACTTTGCCCCTGAATGCTTGGAAGCCACTATAATTGTGAGTGTTTTTTTTGAGGAATTTTGCTTTCTGTTTGTTTTCTTTTTCATTTTTCTGTTTCCTTTTTTCTTGGGTTCTTGTGAATTACTTAAATCCAATTTTGATATATCAATAGTGTTTTTGAGTGTTTTTCTTCTTATATGGTTTTTATAGTGATTGCTCTGGGTATTACAGTGTATACGCACACGGCTTACCGCAGGCAATGGGTGTCAACATTTACCAGCTGGACTGAAGCGTAGAAACCTTACCTCCCTTTTGTCTCTCCCACTACACTTGTTTTAAATCTTTCCTTCATATACATTGAGAACCACAGCACATGTTGTTATAATTTTTGCTTCCACCATCAAACATAATTTAGAAAACTTAAGGAGGAAATATTACTGCATTTACCCATGCTTTTTATTTTCCTGTGTTCTTTCTTCCATCCTGATTTTCAAAGGTTCCTTCCCTTATCATCTTCTTTCTGGTTAGAGAGCTTCCATTTGTCATTCTTATAGAGTTGCTCTGCTGGCAGCCAATTCTAGTTACTCTTCATCTGAAAATATCTTCATTTCTCCTCCATTTGTGAAGGATGTTTTTGCTAATTATAACATTCTGGATTGACGCTTGTCATTCAGCATTTGAAAAATGTGGTGCCAATTCCTTCTGGCCTTCATGGATTCTGATGAGAAGTCCAACTCTGTCCAATTGTTTTTTCCCTATAGGTGTGCATCATTTCTCTCAGGTGACTTTCAAGGTTTTTTTTTTTTTTTCTTTCTTTGTCTTTAGTTTTCAGAAGTTTAACCATGATATATTTTGACATAGATTTCTTTGGGTTTATAATGTGTGGGTTTCTTTCAGCTTCTTGTATCTGTAGGTTTATGTCTTGCCAAATGTGGGAACTGTTCAACCATGATTTCTTAGAATACTTTTTTCAGCCTGCCCTCTTTCTCCTCTTTTTCTAGACTTCAGTGACATGAATGTTAATCTTTTGTTATAGTTTTCCATGTCCCAAAGGCTCTATTCATCTTTTTTTTTTCTATTTGTTTTCTCTCTGTTGTTCAGATTGGGTAATTTCTATTGTTTCATTTTCAACTTTACCGATTCTCCCTTTGTCCTCTCCATTCTGCTGTTAAGCCCAGCTGCTGAGTTGTTTATTTTATTTATGGTATGTTTTAGTTCTAAAATTTCCATTTGGTTCTCCTTTATATCCTCTGTTTCTCTTCTTTGACTTCCTATATTTCCCTTTGGTTCAAGCATGTTCATAGGCTCATTGAAGCGCTTTGATGATGACTGCTCTAAAATCCTTGTCAGATAATTCCAACATTTGTGTCATTTTGGTGTCGGGGTCTGTTGATTTTCTTTTCTTATTTGATTTGAGATCTTCTGTGTTCTTGGTGTGCCTGATTTTCCATTGAAAATTGGGCCTGTGCAGTGTTACAAGACTCTGGATCTTATTTAAGTAGTTCGTTTTAGAAGACATTTTTTTTTAAAGATTTTATTTATTTATTCATGAGAGACACACAGAGAGAGAGAGAGAGGCAGAGGGAGAAGCAGGCTCCCAAGGAGCAGGGAGCCCAATGTGGCACTCAATCCCAGGACCCTGGGATCATGACCTGAGCCAAAGGCAGATGCTTAACTATCTGAGCCACCCAGGCGCCCTAGAAGACATTTTTTTTTTTTAAAGGAGCCCCATGCTGGGCTTGAACTCATGACCCTGAGATCAAGACCTGAGCTGAGATCAAGAGTCAGACACTTAATCCGCTGAGCCACACAGGAGCCCCTAAACTTTTTTTTTTTTAAATATGGAGACTCAGGGCTCCAAGCAGACAAAAACAAAAGCTCTAAGTTCTCTTAAAGCCTAGCATCATTATTTATAAAACATCACTCTGTGACATTCTATTGGCAAAACAAGCTGCAGTGTCCACCCAGAGTCAATGGAAGGGAAAATCAAACTCCACTTCTGGATGAGATGGCAAGGTCAATAGCCAAAGGGCATGCACAAAGGAAGGAATGGTTGTGGCCATCTTTGAAAACAATCTTTGAAAACAATCTGCCATATTAATAGTTATTTTGCCTTATGGAATTATGGATTACTCTTATTTCATCAATCTTTTTTTTTCCTGTGTTTTCCTGGTTTTCCATATTAGTACAATGCTCCCTTTAATGGTAGAAAAATATATGTCAAAAACACCCAAAAAAGTCATGTATCAAATTATACTGTGCAAATGAAATTCAACAGCTGTGATCTTTGCTCTTTAAAATTGTAAAATGTTTTAAAGTGATGTCTGGGATGATTTCAACCCTTGAAAGTGGTGATCTCCATGTGTGTCTTTTAGTCTGATCATCCCCTTTCAAGCCTGGGAAGACACTACCTGTGTACCTGTCACCCTTGTCTTTGCATAGCCTCAGGCAAAGGAGAATTCTCAAAGCCTTCTCACCTGCAGGGCTGTTGGCAGTTGGAAGATTCCAGATTTCTCGGAGTATTTCCCCCTCCCCATTCCTCCATGTGTCTTATTGGCAGAGGTAGGAAACATGCCTGGTTCTCTCTTGCCATGTAACTACCATGTCCATGCAAATAGCCACAGCTCTTTTCCTGGATATGCTCTGAGAGAGGACAAGGACATAGGAAGGATTCTCCAGCCTCTCCTTGGGGGTAAATTAGGGCTCTTCATGAGGATCAGAAGCTCCTTGAGGGTGGAGGCTGATTACACACGACAGTGGATGTTAGAACATGTACGTTGAATTGGATTTTAAATACCAGGATGAAAATCCACTCCTTGAACCTGTGAAGGGAAGACTTGGGAGACCTTATTTTCCTCGTCTTGAATAATTATGGCACCTTGTGCGAATGTAGCACCCGACAGTTTTCACGTCATTTCCCCCCCTCACATGACCTTCAGTGTCTTTTCCATAAAATGGGAATAATGCTATCTACAAGCCAGAATGTTAGGAGTTAGGTAACAACTACCAGTTTAGGTGGATACTAAGGGTTTTTGTTTTTTAGAATTAAATGTGATGATAAATGTGAAAGGAATATTTTAAATTTTATAATATTCCAGTGTTAACTGTTAGCATTCTTATTCCTTTGAGGCACAGTGCATACCATTTCCTTTTCTTTCATTCTGTTTCTCATTTGAAAATGAAGGAACTGAGATTTCCAGAAGTTAAACAAATCGCCAGTTACTTCAATGGTGAACTTTGGCTTCGACCTACATTTTGTGGCTCCTATTTCAGTGATCTTCCAAAGGCTGCCATTTACATCATGGGTCAGCGAACTACAGCCCATCGGTCAAGTCCCCACCACCTGTTTTGTAATAGAACACAACCTGCTCCTGTGTTTAAGGATTGTGTCTACATCTGCTTTCACATGACAATGGTGGGGGTTAAGTGATTGCAACAGAGACTAGCCCTATGAAGCCTAAAATATTTATTATCTGACCTTTTACAGAAAAAGTTTGCTGACTCCAACTTTTATTGCCATCCCAAATATTATAGAATCAGTGCCCACAAAGAATGATATTCTGGAGTTCTTAAATAACATCAGCAGGTGCCTTTTTCAGCTTTTCACCCCCAGCTAAGTCAAGGTGAGCAAATGGGGCCCTTTAATTTCCATGTTTCCTCCCCCGGAGGAAGTTGGGTCCTCTGAGTACTGGAAGCACTTATTCCTATGAGTCCCTCTGGCCCTAGCTTCATTGAACATCAACACAGGAAGGAAAGCAACTTAGAAATAAGTTGCTCAGCATCCTCACATGAGGGAGGAGAAAACCAAGACCCATGGAAGGAAAGCAACTCCCCTCAAGTTAGGAAGCAATTGGCAGTTCGATCACAGCCCGGGTATCCTGACTTATAGTGGTTCTGCTACACTAAAAACTGAATTGGACTGAATTCCAGTTCCCCACCTGTGAATTGCTGGTGTGAATTTCCATCCATGTGTTTTGTGCTGGGTCTGAAAAGGTCACAGAGAGACGAAATGAATCACAAGACATTACCCAGAAAGTTCACATTAGGATCTGGAGCTCTCAGGCCTAAATATATAGACCAAGCATCTCCTTGTTTTCCTAAGAAAAATTACAAACCAAAAAATAGCTTGCACTATTCATGGGTCTGTTTTTGACCTTGATTTCCCTCATGGCTAAACATAGTGTTGATGTTACTGTCTGACCCAATGTTATGGAGGGCTCAAGAGATCAGACCAAGCCTGTGACAGCTATTCAAATAGCAATGAGTGAGTTTGTGGAGGGAGGAGTTCATGGAGGACACACTACGTTTCTTTGTGTTGTCTCCGGGTGAAGATCAAAGTTTTAAGATTTACTGATTCATCAGTTATGTGGAGTTTGTTTGTATTGTTCTGTAAGTGAAAAAAACAAAGACAAAAACAAAAGTCTTGTGTTAGGGGGAAACTAGGCCTACTCATTGGATTAATGGTGTTTTATGGCTGAGTTCACCAGAATGAAGAGTTTTTCCCCTAAAAGTAATTAAACTTGGCAAGGCTCTCAACAGGAAACTATCTAGAACCACCACAAGAAAGAGCCAACTGGAAGGCAGGTAGGGTAGCAGGAAAGGTCATGGCAAGGACATAGCTAGGGGAAAATATCATTGGATAGGCCATTTAAAAAACAGCAACAATGACTTTGGGATCTAAACTTTGTGTGATGTTGGTGATAACTCTCAGGACTGGGCATGGAACCTGTTTTCTCTCTGCCCAGCCTCCCTTCTGTTGTTCTGGAAACAGTACTTCCTTCCTCTACGGAGCTCACCCTTTTCACTCCATGTGGCTCGAATGGGGTTTTCCACCACAGGGCTCTTTACCTTTGATCCAGTGTAGTCAGAGGATCCAAACTAGGCCAGTTGGGTTATCTCTCCCAGCAATTCGCATCCTGAACACAGAAGGTGGGTGGGGCAGAGACCCAGCTAGGAATGCTCACTCTATTGTGGAAACGCCCAAATTGCCCCAGGGCCTAGTCCTTCCCAGGTTTGGTTTTGTCTCTTCAGTTTTTTGAGCTCACTCAGTATCATTCCACTGTGGTAATTTTTTTTCTTAAGTTAGTTTTCTGTTTTTATTGCTTATGGAATGTTTAAATGATATCAAGGGACACAAAATAACTGGGCCTAAGATATGTTATCTTACATATTTTACAAAAACACCATCTATTATATAGATAGGTTAGGTATGCATTATTAGTTCGTTGCATGCATGAATAAATTAAAATTAGAAAGAGCTTAGGTACATTGCCAAGGTTTATGCTGGTAATAAGGGAAAAAGCTAAGGTTGGAGCTCAGGACTGTCAGATCCTGGGTCCATGATATCATAGAGCTCATGAGTGCAGCGTGCAGCTGATGGAAGGCGTGGGAAGCCTGCATCTCCGGAAGCATCTGGGAGAGTTTCAGGGAAGCCAATTGCACCCTAAGGCCCAGGAGCCTAACATCGATCCTGCCCCTCCCCTACCCTTTTTGATTTCCTGGAAGCAGTCAGATTTTACCTGGTAGATCTTATCTTTGGTATGAAAGCGTTCAGGCTTGTTTCACAGAGTCAAAAAACGTGTTACAGGCAAGGAAACTGAGCTTCAGGGATGTCGACTGCATGTTGACATGTAACAAAATCACAGAGCAAGTTAGTGCCAGATCAGGGATCAAGACCAGGGCTTCCTGACCGTGGGGTAGTACCCTTTCCAGTTCTCCACATAGCTCCAACCTCCTTGACCTCTGGAACTCATGGCAGGTTATCCTTTCCCAAAACAGTATAATGGAGTTGCACCAGATACACATTTAACTTTTGTGAATTTAAGTGTTTGAACACTTGGCAGTGAGAAGAGACAGGAATAGAGAAAGAGCAAATTTTAACACCTCAAGTGATTCCATCTGTCAGTCTGGATTATGAGCCAAAAGAAAAATGAGATGAGTGAGTATGATGATCATTCAGTGGGTTTCAGGTCTCCTGCATCTTTCATAGTGTGAGCATCTAACCATGTATAAAATACATGGCCATGTATGCATGGATCTTTTTTGTTCAACATGGACTCTGAAATACAGTCCAGCTATGTAGACTGACTTCTGTCCCTCCCAAACTGTAGCTGTCTCTACAATATTGGAGAATAAAACTGAGTCTGGTGGACTTCCTGACAGCTGGTGTTACAATTTATAGACAAAGACATTTTCCAGGATAATTTTGACTGTAGTTATTATTTGCTTGATGTACTGACTTTAGAATTTCAGGCCCGTGCAAGGTGTAGTTCCATGCCTTACCATTGTGGGAGGCGGTAGAATAGAGTTTATTAAACTGTAGGACAGGGGCTGTGGTGTCAGAAGGTTTTCCATTCCTCTACTAGTTCCATGTGTGATTCTGAACAATCCATTTCCTCAGATTATAGGGAAAAAATTGATGTAAAATGTTCAGAATACTTCTGTCTATATTAAGTGCCTAAATGCCAGTAGCTATTAATATGGTTATTATAATGAAACTGTTCAAACAAATTTTGTAATATTAGCTATAATAGAGTTAAAAAAAAGGCTGGTATTTCCGACTCTTAGTTCATGTCCTTTATGTTTACCTTTACTTATATTCATAAAATGAGGAAAATTAGACCAGAGACTCTTCCCAAAGATCTACATCTCTGATGATGGTAATATAGATACCCTCAGATTTCTGTTTTAGCTATTTGTTGCCTAACTATTCACATAGCAAACCATCCCAAGCTTTAGTGCCTCAATAATACAAATACATCGGGTTTGTCAGTCTGTCAGTTAGGCGGTTCTGGACTCCTCTCAGCTCATTCTGTGTCTATGATCAGCTGTGGGTTGGACAAGCAACTCTGCTGATCTTGAGTAAGCTCTTATGGTATGAGGATCAGCTGGTTATAGGCTGGTCTAGGAAGATTTTGGCTACTACAACTGAATTCTCTTCAAGCGACTAGCTAGGGTTTGTTCAGGAGTGGCAGGATTCTAGGAAAGAAAGGGGAAGCACACATACCTCTTGAGACTTAGGCTCAGAACTAGCACAACATCATTTTCTCCATATTCTATTAACCTAAGCAAGTCACAGGACTGGCCTAGATGCAAGGAGGTGAAAAAAGAGGCTCATTTTTTTTTTTAAGACTTATTTATTTATTTGAGAGAGAGAGAAAACATGAGCAGGAGGGGCAGAAGGAGAGGGAGAGAGAATCGCAAACAGACTCCATGCTGAGTGCAGAGCCAAGGCCAGGCTCAATCTCATGACCCTGAGATCATGACTTGAGCCAAAACCAAGAGTCCATTCAACCAACTGTACCACCCAGGTGCCCCAAGAGGCTCATCATTTTTTTAAAGATTTTATTTGTTGGACAGAGAGAGACACGGCGAGAGAGGGAACACAAGCAGGGGGAGCAGGGGAGGGAGAAACAGGCTTCCCACTGAGCAGGGAGCCGGATGCGGGACTTGATCCCAGGACCCCGGGATCATGACCCGAGCCGAAGGCAGCCGCCTAACGACTGAGCCACCCAGGCACCCCGAGGCTCATCATTTTGATAGGACAAACTGCAAAGTTATATTTTCAAGAAGCATGGGTACAATAAGGAGTAAAATTGGGACTATTTTTTAAATCAACTTTTCATAACTTCAGATATCTTAGTATCTGTCATTGGGCTCTGATGTGTTCTCCAGACAATTTTTTGTCTTCCCTGGGGGTAGAATTCAGGTTTTCTAGCAGCTTCATGGTGACTGACACATGTAGGCCACCACGTTTTTCCCTCAGCTAATTTTCCCCCAAGCAGGATTCCTGGGGTTGAGACAAGGTTTCTAACAGATAGTCCTGTCAGAACTTGACCTGGAGAGGCAATATTTGTTTCAGATTTGGAATAAAAGTCCTTCTATTTATTCATAGAATCATGACCATCTGCACATGGCCTGAATTTGCAAATGCATTTGTCAATTAAGATTGTATGAAAAGGCAATAATTGCCCAAAATAGTGACAGAATTATCATTATTCTCCCTCATGATCACCAGAAGAGGGGAGCTAGGCAAACATATGGCAAAGAGTACTACTTTCAATAACTACGATACAATTTTTGTTCTTTTCCTTAGCAATGGTAGAGGCGGTGGTGGTGGTGTGTGTGTGTGCGTGAATAAATAAACTTAGAATGTCCTGCAAATATTCTCTAAACAGAACAGAGGTTTATTCTCATTAGATGTCAGCCAAGAGGTCTGTAATGTTCATGTGGCTGCCACTGCTGGATGGTACAGGTGCTGGTGTTAGTCAATGATGATGATGAGGGGACTCCTAGCTTTCAAGTTCAAGAATAGAGTGTGACCCTCTGATGCAATGTGACAGGGTCGCAAAGGGCATGGCAAATACAAATACAAATAGCTCTATTAATGCTCAAGGAGTAGAAAATGCAGAGTCTGTAATCATGTTCTTTTATTTTTGTATTTTGAAATTTATATTGAATTATAGCATATATACAGAAATATTCACCAATCATTAATATTCAGTTTGATAAATTTTCTTTATATGAACACAATTATATAACCAGTACCTACATGAAGGAAATAAACATTCTAGGGACCACTGAAGCCTCTCTCATTCCCCTCCTAGTCAGTACCACTTCTCAAAAGTAACCACGAGACTGTTTTCTAACAGCATAATTGGTTTTGTCAGTTTTTCTGCTTTAAATAGATGGCATAATACAGATTTTTTTTCACCCAGTTTCTTTTCTTCAACATAATGATTCTAATTGTTAGAATCCAAATTTGGATATGAATCCAAATTGTTGCATCTATCAGTACTTCTTTCCTTTTAATTGCTGACTGATATTTCATTGTGTATGGATCATCCATGATTTGTTTAGCCATTCATTTGTTGGTGAACTTTTGAGTTTTTTCCAGATTTTGTCTATTACACTTAAGCTACTATGTGCGCAAGTCTATGTAAGAACTTATATACATATGCTTTTCTTGGATTAATTCCTAGAAGCAGAATGCTTGGATGTTATGGTAGGTATGCATGTAACATTTTAACAAATGGGAAAAGTAGTTTTACAAATTGATTGTATTGTTTTACATTCCCAGCTGAAGTGTATGAGAATTCTAATTGCTCCAGATTCTTGCCAATACAGGGTATGGTCAGTTATTCTAATCGTAGCCATTCTCATGAGTATGTATTACATTATGGTTTAAATTGCATTTTCCTGATGGCTAATGATGTTGAGCTTTTTTTTAATATACTTATTGACCATTTGTATATCTTCTTTGGTGAAGTGTCTTTAAATCTATTGCTCATTTACTTATTGGGCATTTGCCTTTTATTATTGAGCTGGAATTGTTTTTTTATTTTCTGGATATAAGTCTTTTGATATTTGTATTTTGAGAGTTTTCTCTCAATTAGTGGCTTGTTTTTGTTTTTGTTTTCTTACTGGTGACTTTTAAAGAGGAAATGCTTTTCATTTTCATTGTCTAATTCATAAATTTAAAATTTTTATGTTACATGCTTTGTGCTTTCTATATAAGAACCCATTGCCCACCTAAAAATTCATAATAATAATCTCTTTTTCCCCCATATAAGTATTATAATTTTGGATTTTACATCTAGGCCAATAATCCATGTCCTAAATTTTTAATTTGTAAAACTACTCTTGTGCACAAAAGGTTCAGAGTAGTTTGTGGTGTGAGATAAGGACCAATTTTCATTTTTTTCCTACATGGATATCCAGTTGAGTGGTAACATTTGTTTGAAAGGACTTTTCCTTTTTCCTTTGATTTACCTTAGAAATTTGTCAAAATCATGGGATGCCTGGGTGGCTCAGTCGTTAAGTGTCTGCCTTTGGCTCAGGTCGTGATCTCAGGGTCCTGGGATCGAGTCCCGCATCAGGCTCCCTGCTCGGCAGGGAGTCTATTTCTCCCTCTCCCTCTGTGCTCGCTCTCTTTCTCTCAAGTAAACAAATAAAATCTTAAAAAAAAAGAAATTTGTCAAGATCAATCAAATATATGTAGTTCTGCTTCTAGACTCTCTATTCCATTAATCTGTATGTCTATCTTTTTATCAATACCAATCTATTTTCATTATTGTGACTTTAAAGTAAGTTCTAAAATTGAACAGTTTCTCCAAGTTTACTTCTCTCTTTCAAAATTGGTTTGATATCTGGAACTTTTGCATTTCCTAATAAATTTTAAAATTGGCATGTCAATTTCTATAAAAATCCTGTTGAAGTTTTAACTGGGATTATATTAAATCTATAGATCAATTTGGTGAGTATTATCAGCTTTATGATATGAGTCTCCCAATCGATGACCATATCTTTCCATTTTTTTTAGAAATTCCTTAATTTCTGTCACAATATTTTGCAGCCTTAAGTGTCAAGATATAGGGTATCTTTTATTAGATTTATTCTTTTGTATTTTCTATTTTTGGTACCACTGTAAATGGAATTTTTAAAAACTCACTTTGCATTTATTTGCTATAGTATTTAAGAATATCATAGATTTTACAAATATTAGCCTTGTATCCTGTATCCTGGGTAAGTGTTTTTATTGGTTCTACTAGTTGTTTTGTAGATTCTTTGGGATTTTCAATGTAAAAAATTATATTATCTGCAAACAATGCCAATTTTTTTTCTGTTCCAACTTTTATATCTTTTTAAAAAATTTTTCTCATCTTATTGAAATAACTAGGACTTCCAGAGCAATGTAGGGTAGAAGTTCCTGATCTTTGGATAAAATAATGCACACTTTCACCATTAAGGATGATATAACTTACAGGTTTTTCACAGATGTCATTTGACATTATGATAATAGGGTAATAGGTGTTCACTATTATTCCTAGTTTGTTCAGAGCTTTTATTATGCATAGTGTTAATTCTTTCCATACAGAAGGATCATATGGTTTTCTTTTTTTTAATATAATGAATTACATTGATTGATTTTTTTAATGTTAAGCTAACTTTGCATTCCTGGTATAAATCCTACTTGGTCATGATCTGTTATCCTTTTTTATAGTTTTTGGATTTACTTGCTTATATTTTCTTAAGGACTTTATATCTATAGTCATGAGGAATATTTATTTGTAATTTTCTTTCTTACTAATGTCATTGTCAGATTGACATCAGGGTTATACTGGTTTCATAAAATGAGTTGAGCAATGATCTCTCCTAAATTTTTTTTAAAGATTTTATTTAATTGAAAGAGCAGAGCAAGAGAGAAAGCACGAGTGGGGGGGAGGGGCAGAGAGAGAGGAAGAAGCAGGCTCCCCACTGAGCAGGGAACCAGCCCAACTTGGGGCTCAATCCCAGGACCCTGGGATCATGACCCCAGCAGAAGGCAGATGCTTAACTGAATGAGCCACCCAGGTGCCCCTCCTCCTCTATTTTTTTTTTAAAAGTTTGAGTAATATTGGTCTTATCTCTTCCTGGAATATTTAATATTATTCAATATTAAGACCTTCTGGATGTGGAGTTTTCTTTGGTGGGATGTTTTGATATCACATTCAAAGTATTTAGTATATATTCAATTATTCCTCTTTCTGTTGCTACTTGTGTCAATTTTGGTAAATTTTGCTTTCTGAGAATTTGTCCATTTCATCTAAGTTGTTCAATTTGTTATACTAAAGTTGTATGTGATTTTCTTACTATCTTTTTAATGCTTATGGTAATAACCTTCTTTTTGTTCCCACCATGGGTGATTTCTGTTCTTTTTTATTTCTTGACCAGTGTAGTTAGAGGTTTCTCAATACTATTGATATTCTCAAAAAAGCAGCTTTTGACTTGTAAATGTTCTCTTATCTGTTCATTTTTTATTTCATTAAATTCTGATTATCTCCTTTCTTCTACTTCCGTTGGGATTACTTTGGTCTTTTTCTAGGTTATTTTAAAGTAGACCATTATGTTCTTGTATTTAGCTCTTTCTTCCTTTTTTATGCAGTTCTTTATTTTTTTAAATTTAAATTTAAGTAGCCAACATATAGTTCATTAGTTTCAGATGTAGTGTTCAACAATTCGTCAGCTGTGTATGACACCCTGTGCTCACTCTTCTTTTCAAATTTAGGCATTTAAAGCTATAAATTCCCCCTAAGCACCACCTCAGCTTCATCTTTCACATTTTGATGTTTTATATGTGATGGTTAATTTTTTTGTGTCGACTTGACTTGACTTAGGTGTACAGCTGTTTGGTAGAACACTAGACGAGTTGTTACTGTGAAGGTATTTGTAGATGGATATAATTAACATTTGCAATCAATAGTTTTTAAGTAAAGCAGATTACCTTTTAAAATGTGAGTGGGCTTCACACAGTTAATTGAGAGCCTTCAGAGCAAAAAACTGAGGTTTCTCAAAGAAGAAATTCTGCCCGAAGCTTGCAACATAGCATCCTGACTGAATTTCCAGCCAGCGATCCTGCTTGCAGATTTCAGGCTCAAGACTGCAACATCAACTCTCACCTTCAGTTTCCAGCCTGCTGGCCTGCCCTACAAAATATTTTCAAATTTCCCTGTGACTTCGTCTTTCACCCACAAATTATTTAGAATTGTATCGTTTAAACTCTCTGTAGAGTTTTCCTAGATATATTATTTTATTGATTTTTGAATCAAATTCTATTGTGATCAGAGGATATACCCTTTGTATAATTTCAGTGCCATAAAAATATTGTGACTTGCTTTACGATTCAGTGTATGGTCTCCCTTGGGGAATGTACCAGGTGAGCTTAAAAAAATATATATTCTGCACTTGTTGACTGTTGTGTTCTATGAACATCAATTAAATTGAAGTGTTTAAAGGTATTCAGATCTCTATGTCCTTCCTAACATTTTAATGGTTAGTTGGTCTATGAATTATTGAAAAATGGATGTTAAAATCTTCTACTTTAACTTTACAGTGGTCTCTGTCTTCCTTTAATTCAATTTTTGATGCATAGAGTTTGAGTTTCCATCATTAAGTGAATATACATTTTAAGTTATGTCTTCTTGATGTATATGTGCTGCTGAAGCAAGCACATCTTCTTTTTTCTTTAATTTTTTTTATTGTTAAGTTAATCACCATACATTACACCATTAGTTTTTGATGTAGTGTTCCATGATTCATTGTTTGTGCATAACACCCAGTGCTCAATGCAGAACGTGCCCTCTTTAATACCGATCACCAGGCTAACCCATCCCCCTACCCTCCTCCCCTCTAGAACCCTCAGTTTGTTTTTCAGAGTCCATCATCTCTCATGGTTCGTCTCCCCCTCTGACTTACTCCCCTTCATTCTTCCCCTCCTGCTATCTTCTTCTTTTTCTTTTTTCTTAACATATATTGCATTATTTGTTTCCGAGGTACAGATCTGTGATTCAATAGTCTTGCACAATTCACAGCACTCACCATAGCACATACCCCCCCCAATGTCTATCACTCAGCCACCCCATTCCTCCCACCCCCACCACTCCAGCAACCCTCAGTTTGTTTCCTGAGATTAAGAATTCCTCCTATCAGTGAGGTCATATGATACATGTCTTTCTCTGACTGACTTATTTCACTCAGCATAACACCCTCCAGTTCTATCCACGTCATTGCAAATGGCAAGATGTCATTCCTTTTGATGGCTGCATAATATTCCATTGTGTATATATACCATCTCTTCTTTATCCATTCATCTGTCGATGGACATCTTGGCTCTTTCCACAGTTTGGCTATTGTGGACATTGCTGCTATAAACATTGGAGTGCACGTACCCCTTCGGATCCCTACATTTGTATCTTTGGGGTAAATACCCAGTAGTGCAAGTGCTGGATCGTATGGTAGCTCTATTTTCAACTGTTTGAGGAACCTCCATACTGTTTTCCAGAGTGGTTGCACCAGCTTGCATTGCCACCAACAGTGTAGGAGGGTTCCCCTTTCTCCGCATCCCCGCCAAAATCTCTCATTTCCTGACTTGTTAATTTTAGCCATTCTGACTGGTGTGAGGTGGTATCTCACTGAGGTTTTGATTTGGATTTCCCTGATGCCGAGTGACGTTGAGCACCTTTTCATGTGTCTGTTGGCCATTTGGATGTCTTCTTTGGAAAAATGTCTGTTCATGTCTTCTGCCCATTTCTTGACTGGATTGTTTGTTCTTTGGGTGTTGAGTTTGATAAGTTCTTTATAGATTTTGGATACTAGCCCTTTATCTGATATGTCATTTGCAAATATCTTCTCCCACTCTGTCGGTTGTCTTTTGGTGTTGTGGACTGTTTTCTTTTGCTGTGCAAAAGCTTTTTATCTTGATGAAATCCCAAGAGTTCATTTTTGCCCTTGCTTCCCTTGCCTTTGGCGATGTTTCTAGGAAGAAGTTGCTGTAGCTGAGGTCGAAGAGGTCGCTACCTGTGTTCTCCTTTAGGATTTTGATGGACTCCTGTCTCACGTTTAGGTCTTTCAACGATTTGGAGTCTATTTTTGTGTGTGGTGTAAGAAAATGGTCCAGTTTCATTCTTCTGCATGTGGCTGTCCAATTTTCCCAACACCATTTGTTGAAGAGACTGTCTTTTTGCCATTGGACATTCTTTCCTGCTTTGTCCAAGATGAGTTGACCATAGAGTTGAGGGTCCATTTCTGGGCTCTCTATTCTGTTCCATTGATCTGTGTGTCTGTTTTTGTGCCAGTACCATACTGTCTTGATGATGACAGCTTTGTAATAGAGCTGGAAGTCCGGAATTGTGATGCCTCCAGCTTTGCTTTTCTTTTTCAACATTCCTCTGGCTATTCGGAGTCTCTTCTGGTTCCATACAAATTTTAGGATTATTTGTTCCATTTCTTTGAAAAAAGTGGATGGTATTTTGATGGGGATTGCATTGAATGTGTAGATTGCTCTAGGTAGCATTGACATCTTCACAATGTTTGTTCTTCCAATCCATGAGCATGGAACATTTTTCCATTTCTTTGTGTCTTCTTCAATTTCTTTCATGAGTATTTTATAGTTTCCTGAGTACAGATCCTTTGCCTCTTTGGTTAAATTTATTCCTAGGTATCTTATGGTTTTGGGTGCAATTGTAAATGGGATAGACTCCTTAATTTGTCTCTCTTCTGTCTTGTTGTTGGTGTACAGGAATGCCACTGATTTCTGTGCATTGATTTTATATCCTGCCACTTTACTGAATTCCTGTATGAGTTCTAGCAGTTTTGGGGTGGAGTCTTTTGGGTTTTCCACGTAAAGTATCATATCATCAGCAAAGAGTGAGAGTTTGACTTCCTCTTTGCCGATCTGGATGCCTTTGATTTCTTTTTGTTGTCTGATTGCTGTGGCTAGGACTTCTAATACTACATTGAATAGCAGTGGTGAGAGTGGACATCCCTGCCGCATTCCTGACCTTAGGGGGGAAAGCTCTCAGCTTTTCCCCATTGAGAATGATATTCACTGTAGGTTTTTCATAGATGGCTTTTTATGATATTGAGGTATGTACCCTCTATCCCTATACTCTGAAGAGTTCTGATCAAGAAAGGATGCTGTCCTTTGTCAAATGCTTTTTCTGCATCTATTGAGAGGATCATATGATTCTTGTTCTTTCTTTTGTTAATGTATTGTATCACGTTGATTGATTTGTGGATGTTGAACCAACCTTGCAGCACAGGGATAAATCCCACTTGGTCGTGGTGAATAATCCTTTTAATGTACTGTTGGATCCTATTGGCTAGTATTTTGGTGAGAAGTTTTGCATCCATGTTCATCAAAGATATTGGTCTGTAATTCTCCTTTTTGATGGGGTCTTTGTCTGGTTTGGGGATCAAGGTAATGGTGACCTCATAAAACGAGTTTGGAAGTTTTCCTTCCATTTCTATTTTTTGGAACAGTTTCAGGAGAATAGGTATTAATTCTTCTTGAAATGTTTGGTAGAATTCCCCTGGGAAGCCATCTGGCCCTGGGCTTTTGTTTGTTGGGAGATTTTTGATGACTGCTTCAATTTCCTTAATGGTTATAGGTCTGTTCAGGTTTTCTACTTCTTCCTGGTTCACTTTTGGTAGTTGATACATCTCTAGGAATGCATCCATTTCTTCCAGGTTATCTAATTTGCTGGCATAGAGTTGCTAATAATATGTTCTTGTAATTGTTTGTATTTCTTTGGTGTTGGTTGTGATTTCTCCTCTTTCATTCATGATTTTGTTGATTTGAGTCATTTCTCTTTTCTTTTTGATAAGTCTGGCCAGGGGTTTATCAATCTTGTTAATTCTTTCAAAGAACCAGCTCCTAGTTTCGCGGATCTGTTCTACTGTTCTTTTGGTTTCTAGTTCATTGATTTCTGCTCTAATCTTTATTATTTCTCGTCTCCTGCTGGGTTTGGGCTTTATTTGCTGTTTCTTCTCTAGCTCCTTGAGGTGTAGGGTTGGGTTGTGTATTTGAGACCTTTCTTGTTTCTTGAGAAAGGCTTGTATTGCTATATACTTTCCTCTTAGGACTGCCTTTGCTGCATCCCAAAGATTTTGAACAGTTGTGTTTTCATTTTCATTGGTTTCCATGAATTATTTTAATTCTTCTTTAATTTCCTGGTTGACCCATTCATTCTTTAGTAGGATGCTCTTTAGCCTCCATGTATTTGAGTTCCTTCCGACTCTCCTCTTGTGATTGAGTTCAAGTTTCAAAGCACTGTGGTCTGAAAATATGCAGGGAATGATCCCAATCTTTTGGTACTGGTTGAGACCTGATTTGTGACCTAGGATGTGATCTATTCTGGAGAATGTTCCATGGGCACTAGAGAAGAATGTATTCTGTTGCTTTGGGATGGAATGTTCTGAATATATCTCTGAAGTCCATTTGGTCCAGTGTGTCATTTAAAGTCTTTACTTCCTTGTTGATCTTTTGCTTAGATGATCTGTCCATTGCAGTCAGGGGGGTGTTAAAGTCCCCCACTATTATTGTATTGTTGTCAATGTGTTTCTTTGCTTTTGTTATTAATTGCCTTATATAATTGGCTGCTCCCTTGTTAGGGGCATAGATATTTACAATTGTTAGATCTTCTTGTTGGATAGACCCTTTAAGTAGGATATACTGTCCTTCCTCATCTCTTATTACAGTGTTTGGTTTAAAATCTAATTTGTCTGATATCAGGATTGCCACCCCAGCTTTCTTTTGGTGTCCATTAGCATGTAAATGGTTTTCCACCCCCTCACTTTCAATGTGGGGGTGTCTTTCGGTCTAAAATGAGTCTCATGCAGACAGCATATCGATGGGTCTTGTTTCTTAATCCAATCTGATAGCCTCTGTATTTGATTGGGACATTTAGCCCATTTACATTCAGGGTAACTATTGAAAGATATGAATTTAGTGCCATTGTATTGCCTGTAAGGTGACTATTACTGTATATTGTCTGTGTTCCTTTCTGATCTTTGCTGCTTTTAGGCTCTCTCTTTGCTTAGAGGACCCCTTTCAATATTTCTTGGAGGGCTCGTGTCGTGTTTGCAAATCCTTTAGTTTTTGTTTGTCCTGGAAGCTTTTAATCTCTCCTTCTATTTTCAATGACAGCCTAGCTGGATATAGTATTCTTGGCTGCATATTTTTCTCGTTTAGGTCTCTGAAGATATCATGCCCGTCCTTTCTGGCCTGCCAGGTCTCTGTGGATAAGTCTGTTGCCAATCTAATGTTTCTACCATTGTAGGTTACATATATCTTCTCCTGAGTTGCTTTCAGGATTTTCTCTTTGTCTCTGAGACTCATAAGTTTTACTATTAGATGTCGGGGTGTTGACCTATTTTTATGGATTTTGAGAGGGGTTCTCTGTGCCTCCTGGATTTTGATGCCTATTTCCTTCCCCACATTAGGGAAGTTCTCTGCTATAATTTGCTCCAATATCCCTTCTGCCCCTCTCTTTCTTCTTCTTCTGGGATCCCAATTATTCTAATGTTGTTTCATCTTATGGTATCGGTTATGTCTCGAATTCTGCCTTTGTGTCCAGTAGTTGTTTATCTCTCTTTTTCTCAGCTTCTTTTTTTTCCATTATTTGGTCTTCTATATCACTGATTCTCTCTTCTGCCTCATTTATCCTAGCAGTTAGTGCCCCCATTTTTGATTGCACCTCATTAATAACCTTTTTGATTTCGACTTGGTTAGATTTTAGTTCTTTTATTTCTCCAGGAAGCGTTTCTCTAATAACTTCCATGCTTTTTTCAAGCCCAGCTAGTATCCTTAAAATCATGATTCTGAACTCTAGGTCCGACATCGTTAATGTCCGTATTGAGTAGGTCCCTGGCAGACGGTACTACCTCTTTTTCTTTTTGCTGAGGTGATTTTTTCCATCTTGTCATTTTGTCCAGAGGAGAATAGATGGATGAGAGAAGAAAATGCTAACAGGTTAACAATGTCCCCAGCAAATATACTCTAAACAAATCAGAAAAGACCTGAAACCAGGGTAAAAGAAAGGGAAAGAAAGAAAAAGAAAGAGGAAAAAAAAAAGAAAAAGATAAAAACAAACAAAAACAGAACAAAACAAAAAAACAGAATATGATCAAATATGATCAGTCTAGTGCATAGATCAGTGCCACATAGTAGAATTTGGGTGTATTTTGGTCTGTTAGAAGGAAGTGCCTCCTAACATTTTCAAGAAAGACATATATGTACAAAATAAAGGTTGATACAAAGAAGGGATGGAAGATGACTGTAAAGATGAAAATTATGAAAGATTTTATAAAAGGGATTGATAAGAAGTTGTTTGAAAAAAGATTTAAAAAAAAAAGAAAAAAATGGGAGATAATGTGATCAGGCAGGAGACTAGAACAAAGCCATACACTGGTGATTTAGGGTATATTTTGATCTGTTAGAAGAAACCGTATCTCAAAATTTTAAAGAGAGAACAACTTATATATATGCCAAAAATAAGGGTAACTACTATGAAGGGATAGAATATGACTCTAAAAATGAAAAATAAAAATGTTTTTTAAAAAAAGGAATTGATAAGATGTTGGTTGAAAAAGGGAAAAAGAAAAATTCAAAAAAAGAAACAGTTAAAAAAATTAACTTTGAAAGACTAATGAATCATGGGAAAAAAGCCATGAATTCTATGTGCACTATTCCCCTAGTGCTGGAGTTCTCCCATTCTCATTGATCGGTAAACTTGGTCTTGGCTGGCTGTTCGTGCTGATCTTCTGGGGGAGGAGCCTGTTGTCCCGGTTCCCAAATGTCTTTGCCGGAGGTGGAGTTGCCCCGCCCTTACCGGTCCGGTCTAAGCAATCTGTTCGGGTTTGCTCTCGGGAGATTTGTTCCCTGCAATCTCTCGGTACAGCTTTGGAGGACCAGAGTGAAAATGGTGGCCTCCCAATCTCTGCCCGGAGGAGCTGAGAACTTGGGGCCCCGCTCCTCATTGAGCCCCCAGAGAAAAGCAGTCAGTCCCTCCTGTGTCCCAGGTCTCCGGCCGCACTCTGTGCTCACCGGGCCTGTGACCGAGCATTTCTGTCTCTGGCACCCAACCCCGTGTGGAGTCTCCAAACCCAGCAGATCCCTGTGGTGCGCTCCCGTGTCTCTCCTCCCGGGGGAGGAAGGGGAGTATCCCTGGATCTGCCGCTTGTTGGGTCCCTGCTGGAGGAGCAGTGGCCTGACTGGGCCGTGGATCACGGTTTATGGCAAGTCCGAGCTGAGAGCCCGCGCCTCAGCTCCGTCTCTGCAGCCAGCTTCCCCGCTCCGATCCCTGGGAGCTCTGCTGCACTCAGGCACCCCCGGTCTTTCTGTGACCCCGAGGGTCCTGAGACCACACTGTCCCGCGAGGGTTCCACCCCCCGCTTAGCCACTGCAGCGACGTCCCTCAGCGGAGCCGACTTCTAAAAGGTCCGATTTTGTGCTGCGCAGCTCTATCACTTGCCCGAAGCGGCTGATGGAGGCCCCCTCCCCTCCATCCCTCCTCCCAAATATCGCCTCGGATTCACTTCTCCGCACATCCTACCTTCCAGAAAGTGGTCGCTTTTCTGTTCAGAGAGTTGTTGCTATTCTTTTCTTCGATCTCCTGTTGAGTTCGTAGGTGTTCAGAATGGTTTGATCCCTATCCAGCTGAATTCCTGAGACCAGACGAAATCCAGGTCTCCTACTCCTTCGCTCACTTGATTCTTTTAGAAGCAGCAACTTGAACCTTCAAAACCCAGAGCTCAGTGTAGCAACAGGTGTAGGGCTCTTTTCTCATCAGACTGTACATCTCTCCTCAGGGCATTGAGGGAGTGGAAGTTCTCCAATTACCAGTTCAAGGAAGAAACAAAACAAAAGCAAATAAATACTTTTCTGCCTGGGCTCGCCCTACTCAGACTTTACTGCGGTTTTTTGTTTTTCTTTGTTTGTTGTTTGTTTTTCTGGGACCCAGCCTCATTCAAAGGGCATCTGAGCACTATGGTCCTTTTTTTTTCATGGCTAGAAAAAAAAAAACTCAGGGGAATCTGGTGTCTGTGATTTCTTGCTCTACTCCCTTCTCATCAGAATATGATTAACTGGTTCAATGATCAGTCAAGAAGCTGCAGGTTTTCATCTCTCTCCTTTAATCCTCTTTGCTTCGTCACTCATTATTAGTGAGCTGCAATATTAAATGAATTGATGTAACCACCTTCTGAATTTTATAATCTCTTACCTTTTTTTTTTCTTTGCACAGCAGATTTAAGTCTGCTTCTTAGTACAGCCCTGGCCCTGTTCTGAACATTTGGAAGAAACAGTCTTTAAATATAACCCACCACAGTGATTCCTCCACAGATGCTCATCCAAGCTGCTAAGTAACCCAGACGGTACCACTGTCCCTGCACCCACGTTTTTCAGAAAATTTCCAACCAAAAGAAAAAAAAAACAACTCATCATTACTTAGCCATGACAGTCAGCCCCCGAAAAACACAAAATAATTGGAAATTGGACACAGGTGTTTACAAAAAGGTTGGCTTCCTTTCTAATTCATTTCAAAATTTTGTCTTAACTAAAAAAATATAAATGTTGGTCATTGTGATGGACAGAATAATGGCCCCCAAAGACATTCATGTCCTCACACCTAGAACTGGTGGATATATTACCTTATTTGGCCAAAAAACACTTTACTGATGTGGTTACGTTAAGGTTGTTGAGATGGGAAGAGTGGTGTTATCCAGGTGGGCCCCATGTAATCACAAGGATCCTTATAAGAGTGGGGCGAGAGGCCCGTGGCGCATGTCCAGATGGAGGTGCCCGGGAACCTCAGGGTACTGGAGCCTTTGTAAAGCTGAAAAGTCATTCTTCCCATAGAGCTTCCAGAAAGAATGGGTACTGCCAACACCTTGACTTTAGGCCAGTGAGACTGACGTTGGACTTCTCACCTCCAGAACCGTAAGAGAGCAAGTTCATGTTGTTTTAACCTGCTGAGTTTGTGGTCATTTTTTTTTGTAGCAGTAACAAGAAAACTATAGCAGTTATATAGGTATTTCACTCGTAATTCTCTAATTTTACATCACTGCATTTTTTAGTAAAAATGACTGTATTGTGGGTATTCTCAGTCATCAGTTTTTCTTCCCTATGGGTATTTCATATTTTTGCTGTTGCTTGTTTTATCTTTTATTAACTTGCCTGGTGACATCAATCTAGTGAATGTTTGGAAGGAAATAACCAGCCTGTGAGGGATAGGAGTAGACTTTACATTGGTTTGCGTGGACTGGGTCTCAGCCCCATCTGGCTCAGAAGGTTGCTTTGGCATGCCACTTTCTCAGTAGACTTTGTGATGGACCGTTTGCTTCTGGGAGTTAGAAATATGTATATTCAAATCCTGGTTCTGCCACTTCGTAACTTGTATCTTTAGCTGCGAGCTTAATTTTCCTAAGCTTTGAATTCCATATATATAAAATAGGGATTAGGGGTGTTATGAAGATGATATAAAATAATGCATGTGAAATGCTTAGCACAGTTTCTACTACATAGTTAACTGCGACCTACTTAATAGTATCCATTATTGATTGGTTAAAACTGCAATAGACTTGTATGTGATACACCAGTGTTTGTTATGCTAACATTTGGGCCAAACCTGATTGTTATGGGTAAACCTGGAGAATTTGGGTAATAAGAAATGTCCAGTCAATTAGCTGGAAAGAATAATCTTAAGGTTGGAGGGAAGTGATATCTTAAGAGCGCTTATTTGAAAACACCATATTCTCCCAGGAGTGAAATGTGTACCCAGTGCTGTTCTGCATGTGACAAAACCTACTGCATGATGTGCTTAGTGTGTGGGAAGTAATTCTTAGGATTGCATTAATCTCCTAACAAAAGATGGGAATCATTCTGCCTTCTTATTAAAGAAATGATTAGGAAGTTGTCAATGCAGGAAGAGTGTGTACTGTGTGTGTATGCTTAGTTACAATGTTGGATATACTATGCCATTTGCTACCTGGGGAATCTGCTTAATTTACAAGGCATTTTATATATATATATGTGTGTATGTGTATAT
This sequence comes from Eumetopias jubatus, assembly GCF_037043125.1. NCBI lineage: Eukaryota > Metazoa > Chordata > Mammalia > Carnivora > Otariidae > Eumetopias > Eumetopias jubatus. The sequence goes on from NW_028274823.1 coordinate 37,208,245, forward strand.
ATATATATATATTTTTTTTTTTCCATGAGGTGGTTCCTAATGGGTTAGCAGTCAACCTCTCTCTGCCCCAGAGTGTGGGGTGACGGGCACAGGACGGGCAGCCCAGACTCTGATGGGACCTGAGAATTCATGAGTCCCTAGTAGAACAACTGCAGATACTTCTGGGAGGTACATTTCCATTAAAAATAACTTACATTGACTTGAGCACGATTACGTGCTGAGCCCTGTGCTCACCACTCCATGTGCTTTATGTCCTGTAACTTTCACAGGTCAGCTCTAGCGTAACTCTTAATGAGGAAAATCGGAAGTTAAATAACTTGCCCAAAGTCACACAGGTGATAAATAGCAATGTTGAAATTCAAACACATGTATTTTTGCCTTGATGGTCTCTTTTCCTAAACCGCTCAGGTGTGTTACCCCTGCAAGTCCTGAGACTCTCAGAAATGACCTCCCTCCTTGTAGGAGACAAGCTGGGGGAGGGAAAGGTTTTGTGGCTGTCCTCTGCTGTAAAACTCCTTTTTCTGGCCCTCAGAGCAGTATGTGTACTGGAGTCTGTCTTCATAGGGTTCAGAAAATTTCTAGGTACTCCTTCCCTCTATCTTTCTGGTAGCCTATCAGGCATGAATCAGGCTGCTTTCCCTTCTGTACCTGGGCTGTTCTGACCAGAAGCCGAGAACTGATGGCTTCTTACCCCGAGGAGTCTGCAGTGGTCTTGCAGTATAAGCCAGCTGCGTGTTACCTGTTACTTTGAAAAATTGATGACAAACTCAGGTGAGCGAACTAGGTGACTAGATCAGATGTGGGTATTTGGCTCAGCTGTAGAAAACCCAGGGGCAGCATCCAGACCGAAGAACACATCAAGAGGGAATAGCAAGAGGCCAATGCCCGAGCCACCGAATCTCCAACCACAGCTAGTGATTCAAGGCAGCACTGGGCTGATTTCCTCCCTGACCAACTGGACATCTTAAAAGAATCAAGTGTTTGCTCACAGTGGTTTCTCATCCTTGCCTTTTCTTGCCACAGCCAGAAAGCCTGGTCTGTGTATATCAGTGCGGACAGGGGAGCAGTGGGGTAATTATCTCCCAAGCCTAACCTGTAACTTGAAGAGCCGGGTTGTATACACCTGGGATTCTCCGCCCTGGCTACACAGCAGAATCCCTTTGGGAGCTTTGAAAAACTGAATGTCTTGGTTCCACCTCCATATGTTCTAATTTAATTGGAGCTCAGGCATAAATGCTTTTTTTTTTTTTTTTTTAACTCCCAAGGTGATTTTTAAAAGTACAGCCAAGTTTGAGAAGCTTTGTGTGACTCATTCTGAGTGAGACTGCCTTTGATCTCTCTGGGAGGAAAGCCTTCCTCCTTAGCAATACTGCCTAGAAACGAAAATCTGAGTTGGGTCCTGCTTGACCGTTGGGCTGGGGCGTTCTTGTTCTGCTCATCTTTAGTTTATGCCTATGCAGCCCTAGCTCACTTGTGCTACTAGGCAGGTGTCCCCACCTTCTCAGGAAGCCAAGATCTGAAAAAGAGAACCCCATAATGTCAAGCACATCGTAGGTGCTTTTTATGTGTTCGGATGAATATAAGAGGAGTGAGGATGTTCTATTTGGACTACTAGATAATGAACATAATGGTTAATATATGTCACCTTGGCTGGGCGGAGGGTGCCCAGATATCTGGGCAAACATTCTGGGAATTTCTGTGAGGATGCTCTTGGATACGTTTAACATTTTAATAGACTGAGTAAAGCTGTGGATGTGGGCCACCCACATATGGAGAGAATCCATTTGAAGGCCTGATTAGAGCAAAAAGCTACACCTCCCCTGAATGCTCAGTTAGGGAATTCTTCTTGCCAGACTGCCTTGAACTGGGACATAGGCTTTTTCATGCCTTTGGACTCAACCTGAAACATGGGCATATCCTGGGTCTTAAGCCTGCAGGCGTTGAAACTGGAATTGCACCTTTGGCTCTCCTAGTCTTGAGACATGTCAGCCCTAGTAAATGAGCTGATTTCTTATAAATCTCATAGATACACATCCACTACTGGTTCTTCCTTTGAAGAACCCTCATACACTTCTCTGAGAAAAATCTATTCTTTTTGTAGTCCTCTTCTGTAATAACTAGTGATGACTAAATTTTTCTCCATCTTTGCTGGAATGAACCTTATGATCTAAAAAATGTTCAAATCCTCAAATTTATTGAGGACCTACTATGTGTGAGACACTCAGGTAAGTACTTTAGATAGATGAATAAGACATTATCTGTATTCCCTCCCCAAAGTTTCAGTCTCTTAGAGACAAGAAATATTCAAAAAAAAAATACAAAAGGTTATACGTATTAGGCTTATATACAGATAACAATCAGGGTGAAGGGAGAAGTTATTCTACCTTGAGACCCAAGGGGGCCTTTTTTGTGCAGGGTAAAACCTCAGTGTCCATGTTCTTCTTTCCCTCCTACTCCCTTTTGTGGCTTAAGGGAGCATCCACCTCAGAAGGTGCCCTACCACTGAGCAGACCATTTGGGCCTATCGTGCTTGATAAGTCTGTCCTCTGGAGTTGCGGTTGGGGAACCGGTCAGGACTCGCACTGCTATCCTCTCAATACAAGAGATCATACTTGTCCCCCAGCTTGGGAAGAACTGCTGAGGTGACCAACATGGGGCAATTTGGTGGCCTTCAGTCTGGAGGGCCCTTGATGGGAAAGGAGAGAGAAGAGGAGCTTCTGTAAGAACCAGAAGTCAGAATCGGTGGGCCTCTGTGTTCAGCAGCAGAGTTTGGAAATCCAAGCTGCTCAGGAACCAAGTGTTGTAACAGCCTTTCTCCTGCATCTTTTCCTTTGAATAGTCACTGGATGGTGTGACTATGGGCTGATAAATGCTGATATGTAGGTAGGAACTAATATCACTGCTTATATTTGGTCTGATTTGCTACCAGCACAAAGATGCTTAGAAAGTCCAGCTCTTAGGCACCAGACAGCAAGTGCCTACAAGGAAAACACAGAGGGCAGTATTTCATGGGAAGCTCATGTCCCCACCCTCCTCCCATCATATGGTAAGGAAATGAGAAGTTGGAAGGGGACACAATTGGGAGGCAGTAGTGAAACCTTGTTCTAGAAGGAGCTTCCATGTTTCTTTTTGGGCAGCCTGATAACACCCATTTCTGGGGCTGAGTTGGAGATGCTCGTGGTCATTCTATTGTGTCTTGTTACAAGTCCTGAGGTTCAGGATGTTTCCCAAGATTTTGTCCTTCCCCCCGCATTCCCCCCAAAATAAAAATTTTGTCCCCTCTTGGAAATCAAGGCTGTAATGGCTTATTCCTGGGTACCTAGGTACTCAGGAAATGTCCATTCCTTTTTCCTTGCCTGACTTGCCTATACCCAGGCAAAAAATCTTAAGGGCCCTGGCATCTTGTCTCCAGTACTTCCTAGTCTCTCATCAGCCTCCCTTTCACCATTAAAACAATAGCTAACACTCAAATAGCTTACTATATGCCAAGTTCATTCTAAGCCCTTCATATGTATTAAATCACTAATCCAGCAACTCGGAGGTAGATAATCTTTATAAATGATGAACCTGATGGCAGAGAGGTTTAGTAACTTGCCAAAGGCAAAGGCACACAACTATTAAGTGACTGATCCCACATTTAAAATGAGGGAGTCTCACTAGAAAGTCCATGCAACTCTTACCCTCTTTTGACTTTATTGACCATAGAAAAGGGGTGATCCATTCAGTCCCATTGGTGTTTGTAACTTAGTTTCTTGTCCTTGCCCGTGGTCTACTAATAAACCTTTCCATCGCCCGATAGAATACATTTCTAATGGTGGAGCTTCAAGCTGGAGACTTCATACGTGTTCTTTTTTCCCCTTGAGTGGAAACACTTAGCTGGCTTCTCATTTTGTGTAAAACAAGCTCTGATCATTCAAATCATTTTGTTCTTAGAACAAAGTGGCCATAATTTCATGTAGGGGCTGTCTACTTTTGCAGTCATGAGCAAGCAGTTGCCTTGGTAACAGCATTTGGAAAGGACAAAGGCCCAGGGAACTTTTGTCAAGACCCATTACACTGTGCAGAGAGGCTCTGCCTCTGCACACCCCCACCCCACACCTTTCAGCTGCCTCCCCTTTTGTGGCCAACTTGGAGGCCAAGTGGGGTAGAAAGCGAGAAGTTTGAGCCATGGTTAGACCAGTCATCAAAAAAATAGGCCAATTGGAAGGGACCTCAGAGGACAGCTCAAGATTCTAGAGGGTGTGAGTAGTGACTCGTCGTTCAGTGTTTAGCAGGTGGCCTCCTACATCTTGTTTGGGTCTGATGGTTATCATTCTCCCATGAACTGCAGAATTTTTGAGAGTTCTGTAAGATCAGCTTCTCTTTAGACTTCTAACCTCTTAGCTCTACCTTCTGGAGTAATGCAAAGTATGCATGGTTTCTCCTCTCTAGGAGAATCCATCAGGTATTTAGGGACAGATGACTTGTTCCTTTTTGAGACTTCTCTGTTCCTGCATCCCTCGTGAGTAGGATAGTTAAAAGAGCACTCGGCATCTTCAGTGCTCCACTCTAGAATCTCTTCCACTTCACACTCTTAAAGCATGGTTCCCCGAAATGACACATCACATATGTGGTCTGACCAGTGTAGAGGCTACCATAGTCACCTTACTAGATTGGACAACATGTAGGATAATTTCCAATGGTTGACTTTTTTCATAGGCTTATTATAAAACTTCCTCTACCAGAACAGAGGAAGGTCTTTAAATATTGCGCTCAATTATGACCAGAGTCCTATTTTGTACATCCTGTATAAAACCTAAATTACAATGTTATTACTAATTTTGCAATATAGCTTATATGGAATGCTTTGACAGCCATACTAAAAAGTATGCTTTATAATATAAACAGCGTAATCTTATTCCTCTGATTAAAAATAGGTGTTCTGTTGACCACAGACATTGGTCTGCTTTCTGACTTAGTGACAGCATGATGGTCAACTGTCCATGAAAAGCAGGACAAGGAGCAGTACTTGATTGATTTCAGGCTCTGTGTAGGATTATTCTGAGTGTCTCAGAAGCCAAGGAAGGGATACTCGGTGAAGTAAGGTAAGCTTCCCTCTCCTTACCTGAGTAGGAGTGCAGAGTGGGGAAATGGAGCTGCCCTTCTCTCCTTGAATTGAACCCTAACAATGTAGGAAGAGGTATAATATTGGCAGAAGAACACTCAGCTAGAAGTACATACCTGAGTCTGAACTCTGATTCCAGCACATATTATTAAGTTGCTAGAAGTTAATTCCATGAACCACAATGTCCCCACATGTGGAATGGGGATGATCACATCATGAATTTTATTTGATGAGACAACATATGTAAAATCTAGTTTAGTGACTGGCCCCAAAATCCATTCAATAAATATCACCTTCTCTTCATTTAAGGATTTCTAAGCTAAGTCAAGCACCCAGTGTGCCGATCAAGGCTGTTCTTAGAAATTCTGATGCCCATCTATTAGCATGAATACAATTTCTGGTACTGGACAGGGAGTAGTAAAATTTGCTTTTCTATTCCTGGTAAGCTTATCTAATTGGGAACACAAGGTTTTATAAAAGCTGTACCAAAAATGCTACAGCAGTGTAGAGGAAGGAAATATAAATAGTTTGGGAGACTTAAAGGGTTTTATCTCTAAGGTGCTCTTGGAAGAACAATAGTTTGTTTAGTGGAAATCACAGGAAAGTGAAAATTTCAGGTGGAAGAAATACCAAGAGCAGCAATGGGGTGGTGGCAGTGGGGGAATGGGGAACTAATGAGTCTTAGACCCTCTGTACCTGTCAGGCATATATATATCCAAGCATTTATGTAGTGGTAGTGAGTCCTCAGAACAACTACCATTTCCTGAGCATTTTCCATGTGCCAGACACCTGGAAATACACAAGCATTTGTGTGGAGTCTCACCTGATTCTCTGGAGGCCCTGTGAAGTCGGCCATTTCCGATGGAAAACTCAAGATCTAAGTGGTCAAGTAGTTTGCAAAGGATAAAGCGTTAGCAGGGGAAGCTGAGGTTTGAATGCAGGCAGCCTTGTGTTTAAACAGGTTAAGGAACAAGGTCGAATTTTTATAGATAACAAAGGTAGGATCAATTTTTTGGACCTAGATCAGCCTGACTCAAAGGTCCGTATTTCTTAAGTCTAGCCCCCAGTCTGGAACATGAGAGCCTCCATGAGTGTCTGAATTAACCAGAGAACTGGACTGGACAGACAGCCTTGGATAAGGGAATTGACTACTTAACCTCTCCCCAGCCACTTGGGCTCCAGGATGGAATTGTGCTCAAAACAATTTCTATTTCCTTATAATGAATACAGTTTCACTTCTAATTATTTCACAGGAATAATCTCTTTAATTTTAGCTAAACCTAAACTTAGGAATAGGACACAGTACCCATTTCAATGATGCGTATAATAATTGCAAACACTTGTTAAGTGCTTGGTAGATAGGAAGCTCTACACACTTTCCATGGATTAACTCAATTTTCTTAGCATCCACTATCTTACTACTTATTTTGGAATTTTTATCAAATCCTGTTTAATGAAAATAATACAATTAAAAGCTACATTTAAAAAAAAAAGTGGGGTTCTTTTGTATTTGTGTTTTGAGCGAGGATTTAACACTATAGATTATTTCTTACCCTGTAGCCATTTCTTTTAAGACCAGAACTCCTGAGAGAGACAGCAGGACAGAGAGTCGTGAAGGAGAGAGCGGGAAGTGAGGAGTAGACACGACCAGGTTGCAGAAAAGTAGATGCGGAGGCTGATCTGACAGGAGGCTGCTTATGGTGCACAGAATATGAATTCACAGAATCTTCGTAAAAACAACCTCACAACAAATCTCCTGGATCTCGATAGGCAGTTTCTGATTCTCAAGGGGTATTTATGTGACAAAGACCTTAAACATTAGGGGTCAGTTCCTCGTGCATTGCGGGCAGTACTCCTAAACTGGTTTGGGAAAGGCTACAGTGACCTCCCAAGGAAATTTTTTTCATAAGGCTGTCTGCATCCCGAGACTATGCGTTAACCTTACAAAAATGAAACCAGGCGGGGCGCCTGGGTGGCTCAGTCAGTTAAGTGTCTGCCTTCAGTTGGGGTCATGATCCCAAGGTCCTGGGATCGAGTCCCCCATCAGGTTCCCCGCTCAGCGGGAAGTCTGCTTCTCCCTCTGCCCCCGCTTCCCCACTTGCGTGCGCATTCTCTCTCTCTGCTGCAAAAATACAAATCTTAAAAAAAAAAAAAAAAAAAAAAAAAATGAAGCCGGGGAAGTGAGGTTAAGTCACTTGCTGAAAGTCCCAGAGCTGGCAGCTGGAGCCAGGCTCTTAGCCATGGCGATCCCTGCCCCTCTATGGGAAGTAGTGTTACCTGCTGATAGAAGTTTAACTTTTTCATCTTTGACAAGGAAAAGACCATGAGCTATTTGATCTGGACTCTGTTTCTTCAAGAAAATGGAAATAGTGCTAGTGGTCTGAGCACCTTTGCTTTTTCTCAGGTGCTTATCTTTTTTTTTTTTCTCCTGTTTTTAATTGAAACCAGTCTTGGTGAATTAAAGTCAAGGGCTCTGCACTCCCCTTTATTCTATGAAATCTTTTATTTTCCTAGTCCCTGTCAAACTCTGTATATTCACAGCTGGAAAATTTGGGAGCACAGTCCTAGGGGTAAGAAAGAATTCCAGTGCAGACACATACCCTATACTCCTATCTTTCAATCTGCTGCAGTTATTAGGAGCGAACCTGCTTCTGGAAGTAGAGAACACTTGGTGAACAACACTACCTGGGCTCTTTAAAGATAGGGCTCTTAGCCAGAGTATCTGGAAGAGTTGATCCAGCAGTAAACTCTCATTTTATGACCTACTGGCCTCCGTTTATCAAACAAAAAAACCAAAAAACATTCAGAGAAATAGTGGAAAGGGAGTTTTCTCTTAGATGGAAAATTTTAAAGTTATTTGTGATAAACTATATGGTTGGAAAGGAGATTGCTTTGGGTCATTCTTATTACTTTATCTCTTGCACATTAAGTTTTTGTCCACACGAAAGGCTATATCCTAGGAGATGAAGATGCCCAGAACAGAAAATCAACAATAGTCTTTGCAGTTGGTGACTGAGGCTACAGATATTTTCTATTGCAAGTAGTTGATTGCTCTCCTCTACCCAGAGTACTGAAGAGTTGATGGGAAACAAAATCTCTGCTATGTTGTCTGTGGCTGAACGCTTATCAGGAACAAACTAGAGTGTTGCAAAGCAACAAATCTGTCTATAAATTCAGACCCCCATTCCATCAGGCTGGGGTGCATGGGCAGTAGCTCAGGGGAGTAGCTATAATCCGTTTCTCAGGAGACCTTAAATTCCCATGGGTTTGAGCTAGTTTAAGTTGGACTTTTACTGGGAGTCGGGCTGGTCTGATGAGTAAGCAACTTTATTTTGTGGGAATGGGAGCTTGTGGCCAGGAGCTGTGGATGTTCTACACCATGACACAGGTCTTGCCAATCCTGAGGCTCCATTCCCGTGGCCAGAGTGCTATGCTCAGAGTTACTGAGCTAGTCTGGGCTAATCACTGTCATTAGGGAAATAGGATTCTGTTACTGGAAGCCCTCATCAAGAATGCATGATTCACAGGGACGCCTGGGTGTCTCAGGTAAACATCGGACTCTTGATTTTTTTTTTTTTTTTTTTTTTGGCTCAGGTCATGATCTCAGGGTCCTGGGATCGAGTCCTGCATTAGGCTCTGTGCTCAATGGGGAGTCTGCTTCAGATTTTCTCTCTCCTTGTGTCCCCCCCCACCCCTCCCACCTCCCCCTGTGCTCACTCTCTAAAATTAAAAAAAAAAAAGGACTCACATGAGAGAATAATATCTTCCAAGAGTGGTGGTGCTGGGCAGATACCCACTCTAGGGGGAAATATGACCATAAAGTATGAGCCAGGAAAGGGGAAGAAAAAAAGGTTTGTTAGAAAAAATACAAGGAGCTAGTGTGCAAGTAAAGAATTAATCCACCCAACTGTTAACAGTGCTTATATTGTGAGGGTAATATTTTAAGATTTTGACAGAGCACAAGCAGGGGTAGCAGTAAAGGGAGAGGGAAAAGCAGGCTCCTCACCAAGCAGGGAGCCCGACACAGGGCTCGATCCCATGATCCTGGGATCATGAGCTGAGCTGAAGGCAGACGCTTAAACATCTGAGCCACCCAGGCGCCCTGCGAGGTTAATTTTGAGGGAACCACCATTGTTTACGCCATGTAAGTTGTGAGGGGCTGTGCGGGCCCTGGGGAATGTCTGGAGTGAGGGGCATGCTTTCAGAAGAGCTGTCTCTAGTGGTCCGAACCTGTGCTGTCCAGTTCAATGGGAACAAAGAAGGCACTGAGCCCTACAAGAGAGAATATCTTTTTATAGAAAACTGGAGAAAAATCTAAATTCGAGAAATATCCGGGCTGCAGTGTAGAAAATACTGGACTATAGCAAGACTGCAGAAGTATCTAAAGTGACTCTTCCTTCTGCATAGTCTTCATACAGAAGAAAATGTAAGCACTTTTTCTTTGCCTTCCAGACTTGAAGACCCCAAGACCTTCCCTTTAAGAAAGCCCTAGTTATTTTATTACAAAGTTTCTATCAGTGGCCAGATTTTAGGATTCCTCTTGGGCGAGTGCTAGAAGTAGTGTATTTGCTTTGTGAATTATGTGTTCCCAAGCCAAATTCAAAGACCTGCCTAAACATCCCTGTATCTAAAAGCGGTGATTCTGCAACATAAACATGCTTTGGCACCCAATTTATCCTGCCACTGTGACAAATGTTCTGGAGAGAAAACATGACCTTTCATGACCTGTTTCTCTCACAGATACTCTCTAAATACCCCTGGCTCTGTGACAAGTATACATGCTGGAGGATTAAATCCTGCATCTGTAGAGTATTTCACCTAGATTTTGGCACTTAGTAGATCCAACAAATGTTAGCTGTCACTGGTTATAACCCCCACACCCACATCACAACCACCCTTCTGGATGCAGGTCTAGCATGCAAACATGACAGTGAGATTTCTTGAACCTACCCTTTCTACATGGTAGAAAGTATGTAGAACAATGGATCGTGGATCACCACATCAAAAACTAATGATGTATGGTGACTAATATAACATAATAAAATTAAAAAAAAAGTATGTAGGGGGGGAGGTGCTCCCAACTTGGTGGGGAACCGCTCAGTGAAAGTACCCCTGGGGCTGTGAGTTGGGATTTTAATACTGCCTTGGACTAGTCTTGAGGGGTACGAAAGGTATGTTGCAGAGGCTAACCAGAGTGGTGTGTGGACTTTGGATAATGGTTAGGTTATGGCGAGTGCTTCCGGAGTTCCATCTTGAATCATATTTTTACTACTTTACCCTCTTTCATCCACACTGGCCTCCTTTGAGCTTTTGTAGTCCACATGTCATCTCTTTCCCAGGGACATCCCTGTGCTCTGTCTAGACAGTGCCGCCCTCAGCTCTTCACGTGGCTGGTTGGCCCTTTTCACTGATCAGGGGTCACATTAGGTCTTCCCTGAAAATATCACCTAAGTTGGTATCCACATTTATTCTGTCATGGGATCCTTCCTACCACTTGAACAGCACTTTTCTCAATTTGCAATTATTTGTGTTGACTTTTTTTTTTTCTCTCTTCCTGTGTGGGGCCGGCCATTCATCAACTGACCTCCAGGTGGGCCCCTTCTAAGCTCTCCTATGATAGGCACCAATGTTGGGAAGAATTCTGTTCTGTTCTATGGTGTGGATTAAGAAATAGGTTTTATTAGGGATAGAGAAAATCTCAAGACCAGGATACAGTGAGAAAACAGCATAAATCCATCATTATACCAAATGTAGTGGAGCTGGGGGATACTAAACATACGGGGCTCTGCTTCAGGAGAAGAGCTCTTTCTCATCACTGATCGGTCTCAATCGTGTGGGCTGCTCAAACAAAGTACTGATGAGGTTCAGGATACGTTACCCCAGAATGTTGGTGTATTAAATATTTTAAGCCGATCAAGTTTGAGAAAATGGTGGGAGCGGGGAAGTCACTCTGATCTCTGTACCCTGCCCTTCTTCCCTTAAGTATGTCCTATAAACCTTCCTATAACAGAAACCTTTTTCCAAAGAAAAAGGGATGCTGCAAATAATCCAAACTGGCCTCACTATATATCCCTTAGTTTACCAAACTTACCTCCTACTTCACCCTGTCCTTTCTCCATGACTGTTGGTTCTGCATCAAACCTAATATTAAAAATACCCAGCTTAACCACGTCTTTGGGTCTTTATTTCCTTATGAAGGCTCTTGTGTCTCCTTAAACTTACATTAAATTTGTGGTTTTTTTTTTCTTGTTAACTCGTCTTTGTCAGTTAAATTTTGAAGACCACTCAGGGATTCTAAAAAGGTTGAGGAAAACTTTTTCCTCCCCAACAATATCTAGACTGAATGGCTTACAAAAAATAAACTTATTTCTTATAGTTCTGGAGACCAAAAATCTGAGCTCAGGGCACCAGCATGGTCTGGTTCTGGTGAGAGCCCTCTTCTGGCTTGTGGAATGCTGACTTGGCAATGTAGCCTTACATGGTGGAGGCCACACCTGGTGGAGAACAGAGACAAAGCAAGCTTTCTCATGACTTTTGTAAAGGGATCAGTCCCATTCATGAACTCATCTAATCCTAATTACCTTCCAAAGACCTACCTCTTAATAACATCACACAAAGTGTGTGTGTGTGTGTGTGTGTGTGTGTGTGTGTGTGTTGGGGGCGGGGTGGGTAGGGTTTCAACGTGAATCTTGAGGGGACATGAATTTATAATACTTTCCCTTTTTAGAGAGCAAAATTGAGAGCAGCCTCTTCAGTGGGGGAATAATCAGATGACTTTTCCACTAGGCAATCTGGATTTGAGTTCCAGCTATTTAAGGGAGTTTTCTGGGAGACCCAGGTGACCCATGGAAGTTTAAAGAATCTTCTGAGAAGGAAGCCCCTGGTTCCATGAAGAGCTAAGCTCAGGTGCAACCCCTTCTGGTGGGTAAGCAGAATCCTTTGTCTCAATGGGCTTACTGTCCAGATAACCTAGCATGAGCTCCCCAGTTCAATTCTGGATAATTCTGTTCATCTCATCAATGTAACCTAGTGACTGGGATATAGCAGATACTCAAGTGTCTTTTTAATACATGAAACAACCATGAAAGAAGGAGCCTTGGAGACTCCCTGAAAACTAGATTTTAGATTACTCTGATTTCAATAGCACTCTTCTGGTGTGTCCACTAATAAAAATCCTAATTTATCTCTGCAGGGGATTTGTTTATGGCAGATAGCCTGAACATCTGTGAAATTTCAGTTTTCTGGGAACACTGCGTAACCATCTCTTTTCCTTGGGGAACTAGAGGCATCCTGAAACCTATGTCAGGATACAGAAGCCTCCCAGAGAAGTAGGGCCTTGGAATATTTGGCCAAAAAGTATCTGCACTTCCCAGAATACACGTAATGAAGAGGATGTGTGAAAGGCATCATTTGCTTTCTGAAGGTTGCCTGTTGGCATCTTATATTCTGTGTGTCCTCCAGATCCTCTCCGGGCTAGTGAGATTGGTAAATAAGGTACGGCACACTCTGCCTAAGGCAACTCTAAAATTACTCTTCTATAATAGTCCATCTCACCAATAACTAAGATCCCTCAGGGCTCACTGGAAACTTAGAGACAGACAGACTGGTTGCATCCTCTATTCAGTCTCTTAATGACTAAATACCAGAGCATTCCAGAAACAATGCGAGGATATTGCCAAATTAGCACTTTGGGGGCACAGGAGTTGGACACTTTTATCTCCCATGCTCCCCATAGTGAGGGAAGGGAGAAGATGGAAGAAAATAGGGCAATACGTTTAGTCAAGGGAAGGGACTTACAAGGAGGAGACATCAATTGTAGCCAACATGAACAAAAAGACCAGGATGTTTCATAGACCGGAAAAAAAAAAATTCAGTCAGGACTCTCTCTAGCTCTTTCCTATACATCCTTTTTCCATTCTTTGCCTATATGGAGGAATAGGGCTATCCCATGCTGACTTCGTTTTTAAGCCCTCAAACCGAAGCAGAGGCTGCTTAGCGCTCTTGACCTTCCAAATTCCTCCCAGATGATCTGTGAGTGGTTCAGTTGGATCAGAAGTCCAATTCTGGCCCCCTCATAAAGGGTTGGAAATCTGGCTCATGTAATAAACAGCTCCTAGAAGTCTCTCGCTAGGGGTGGGCCTTCAGTGGGACAGGGGCACAGGTCTCCTCAAGGCCTGGGCATCTACCTCTTGAGGGGTCTTTTCAGGCAGTGGATGGAAACTTCAAGGGAGGGGGAGCAGCACATGAGGGGGAACTAGAGCAAACTTGATAAATGAGCCAGAAGTTCCCACTTATCACTGGTTTTTGTATGAGTTAGCCTTTGTCTTTCTAGAGATTTATAGGCAGAAACAACTGGAAATGGCTGGTGAGGGTGAAAAATTTGAGGTCAAGATCAGAGGTTTTGTTTTGTTTTGTTAACTTTGAGGTAAGATTGACCTATAAAAAGCCATACCAATTTAACAAACAACCTGAGTTCAGAGAGAAGCCTATACCCCTGGAACCATCAAGGCAAACTGTGCCATAAGCCTATCCATCACCACCAAAATTTCTTACTACCCTTGTACTCTCTTGAAAGAAGAACACATAAGACCTACCCTCTTAGTTTTTTGTTGTTCTGTTTGTTTTGTTTTTAAATATAATGGTCAGTTTCTGACCTAGATTCTTTTACTAGCCTAGGCAAGGATGTGGTTTCAGACTGCCCTGTGTAGCCACCTTCATCCTTTCCTATCCTCTGTGACCAGGGGAACACATTTGAAGATGGTTTGGGTGGGATTAGAAGTGTCTTCCCAGAAATAATTGTTCCTTAAAGGGCTTGGATGGGAGTTTCCCCTGACCTCAGTAACAGTAGGCTCAGCCATGTGTGTTAGGTGTGAATCCTAGAGTTGCCTGGCACTTCCTTTCACCTCTTGGCCCTAGGACCTAAATTTCTATGTGAAATTTTATCTTTTATTCTGTGACTTTTGCTTTGGCTATTATCTCCAGAAGCTAAACTGTGTCAAAAGGCTTTTGAAAAACCCAAGTGTATCACCCTCACTGACTCATTGTCAGGAGAATAAAAAGCCAGCTTCAAAGGCTGCAGCAGGTATGGGGGACAGTGTTGGTTTTTTTTTTTTTTCCCCCCTTCTGAATCCAGGCTGGTGAATCTTGATCAGAATGTTCTTATAATCCCCACCATGTTTCTGAAGTGCCTTTCAAACAACTTATTTTAGAATCCTTGTTTCATTTAGGGTCCTATGGACATCACCCATTAAATTGAGAGCAGTCCTATTCATACACCCCCTCAGGGCAGTCTCCATCCCTGTCCTCCTCAAATTTCCCCCAATACGGTTTCCTCCATTTCCTTGGTTAGTGTTGGCTTCTTCTGGGGTTTTGCCTTAGGACCAAGAGAAAATGAGGAAGGAAGTGGGTGTTCTGGCTTGTTGGCTATTTAGGGGGGGTGGTTAGAGAGTTCCCTAGGGGGTTTCTTCTCTAAGACTAAAGACCCAACGTGATAGCCATGTAATTTCCTCCTTAAATCATCTCAAATAGGTTTCCCTACTTTATGAGTAAAAGGGGGATTATTAGAACAGAATAAGATTAAAAAATGGGACCTAGGTAAACTATAACCAAAGTGATACTCAATTCTTGTGCTCATCTTGGCCTTCCTTGGAGTCTCTCTTCTGCCATTGTGGTCTGGTGCCTATCCTTGGGATGCATTCAAGGGGATAGGCTCAGGAATTGAGTCCCTATCAGGCAAAATGAATGTATCCATTCCCCAACCATGGGTCTTGCCTGAGGAATTTGTGGGACACTGTGTTATAGTTTGAGATGTGAAGCTCTTTAGGCTTAGTATTGGCTAGAAAGCTTGACCACATCTGTCTAAAGAGGAAATTTTTATTTGCAACATATCTGCCAATCTTATTTGCAACGTATCACAAGCAGGGACAAAGTAACAGAGGCATGTAGGTCTCAAAAACAAACCAGCCAGTTGGCTAGAACACTTTGCAGAGGAGGAAGAGAGAAGAGAGGCACCAGGAGGCAAGATTACAGATCAGGTAGGCCTAAGGGTAGGTTTAAAATGCATGGATTATACCTCTTCTCAGATTGATTGCTTATTATCCTTGAGGTTGAGCTATTTTCTCCGGTTTGATCTGGGACGAAGGAAGCTGCAGTATGATCATGCTAAGGTGAGCATATAAAACACAACAACTCAGGGCACCTGAGTGAGGCTCAGTCATTAAGCGTCTGCCTTCAGCTCAGGTCATGATCCCAGGGTCCTGGGATCGAGCCCCGCATCGGGCTCCCTGCTCAGCGGGAGGCCTGCTTCTCCCTCTCCCACTGCCCCTGCGTGTGTTCCTACTCTCGATATCTTTCTGTCAAATAAAATCTTTAAAAACAAAAACAAACAAAAAAACAGTTCTTCTTCCAAAAGTATCACTTCTTGCTTCCTTAGGCACCTTCCAAATCCCTCTCGTTTTCTCCATCTTCAAGTTCATGGAGGTCTGTGCTTCTCCCACCCCCACCCTAATCAATCCTATTTCTAAGAGAAGAGCTTATAAACTTGTATTAAAGCCAAAAGTCTTGGGGCTCCTGGGTGGCTCAGTTGGTTAAGCGTCTGCCTTTGGCTCAGGTCATGATCCCGGGGTCCTGGGATCAAGGCCCATGTCAGGCTCCCTGCTCAGCAGGAAGCCTGCTTCTCCCTCTCCCTCTCCCTCTGCTGCTCCCCCCGCTTGGTTAGTCTGTCTCTGTCGCTCTCAAATAAAACCTTAAAAAAAAAAAAAAGCCAGAAGTCTTATTCCCCACCCTTCCCCTGACCCTGGGTCGTTTGCCATTAAACGGAGAAACTTATAGCAAAGAACCATAGAATTTCCAAGTCTCCATATTTCAAATTTTTAGCTAACTTTGGTTTTGTTTTCCATATGCCAAGGACATCTGTCCAAAATTTTAGCTCCCCCGCCCCAGCAATTAACTACTTTGGTTTACCTTTTTTTTTATTCCATTAGATTGCAACTGAACAGTTTAATTAAAAGACTGTACAAAGCTAGGTCATTAAAGAAGCCTGATTTTACATAGAAGCCGCCCCTCTACACAGCTGCCACTCTTAAGGTAATGGACGTCCCTTTATCTGCCTAACTCCATCTCCAGGCCACCACGTACACCTTTGGCAGAGTCTTGTGTCTCCTGGGATTGTGAGGTCAAAACCATTTCTCAATTCCAGCCTCCAGCCCTGTCTCCCGTGGCCTATTGGGCTGCATTTCTAAGTAGGGGAAGGCCAACAGGGCAGTGCTATTAATAGGTAAATATTGGAGGTCTCTGCTAGGAGAGACTATATGGTTCTATGTTAAAGTACTAATAACAAAGAAGACCAGTATCCAAGATGGAAGGAGGCTGACTATTAGAGAAAGAGAAAGGGGAGGGTAGCTAGATATTAATGGGATTTTAAAAGAATGTTAGAATTCCTTGGTAGCTTAGCAAAACTAGTGGTTCTCCTCTCTGGTGACACTCCAGAATCACACCTGGTACTACTTGAAATACTGATGTCCGAGCCTCATGCTCAGGGGTTCTGATCTAACTAGGCAGGGTAGAGGCCTGAGCATCAGTGATGAAATGGGGAGCTAAAGTTGAGAAATACTGATCTGGGACCCAAAGAGTCTTCACATGTTTCAACGTTTTCACACAGGTACAAATGGCTCCTCAAACTAAGGGATATTAATAAGATTCTGTCACTAGACAAATCTGGACTCCATCTCAGTGGGCAGGGGCAGTGCCTAGAATCTGATTTTTCTATAAACCTCTCAGGTGAAATTCTGATGGTTCATGGACCATCCTTTGAAAAAAAAAAAATCCTCTAAAATAGAGACCATCCTGGGGCACTGGGGTGGCTCGTTCAATTAAGTGTCCTCTTGATTTCAGCTCAGGTCATAATCTCAAGGTTGTGGGATCGAGCCCCAAGTGCGGCTCATGTTGCTGGGCATGGAGCCTGCTTGGGATTCTCTCTCCCCCTCTGCCCCTTTCGCCCCCTCCCCCACCCCCCGCTTGTGCATGTTCTCTCCTCTCTACCAAAAAAAAAAAAAAAAAACCAAATCTTTCTGAGCATCCGTTGTTCGTCCTGAATGTGACTTTGTTTCAGCCTCATGATGATCCTACGAGGAAAGCAACAGTATCCCATTTTACAGTTAAGGCAACTCAGGTAAAGGTTAAATAACTCGTCTAAAAACACAGAGGTAGCAAATAGCAAACCACACATCACTTGTGAATGCTTAGTTGGAGTGCTAAGGACAAGAAAAACTTTCAACACAAATTCCTTAAGCTTTTCTGTGCTTCCCGTTGGCACACTCGCTGACCCCCCCAAGGGTCGTTAGCTTGTGGCTCAAAGAGAATGCGCAAGAGAGCCTGCCCAGAGCCGAGAGAAACTGGTTACATAGACTGGCCCAGCGGAGAACGGTCCTGGGGAGGTGTGCCGTCCACAGGCTGTCCCGGTGCTGCCGATTCTGAGGACCTGTAGGGTCAGTCAGCCCACTTAGAAGAAAAAGGGAACCGTGCTAGAGCCAATCAGAAAGCCCCACTGCTTTAATTCTTGCTGTTTTCCCTGATGTCAAATGTTGTCCCTATTGTCCCAATAAGCATCTCTATCGGTAAAGAGACCTGAAAGCTCCGCAGGTGAGCATAATGGCCAGTAGGAGAGGGCGGCCTTGTTAGAGCAGTGAAGGTGTGTGAATGGAGAAGGGGAGTGAACGAATGCTAGTCATTTTGTCTTCGGTGTGTCGGACTTCAGAAGAGGAGAGAAGTCCATTTTCTGTTGGTCCTTCTCCCACGTCAGAAGACAACATTTTCCCCAAGTTCTACACATTTTAGCCCAAAGCTGAACTAGGTTAGATGTGCTTCAAGGTTCTCTGTATTCCGGACTCTGAATTCCCCTGCTTGCTTGATACTTCCACTTGGATGCCTCAGGGTTGATGACACCTGTTCTTCTGTCACCTTCTCGTTGGCAGAGAGTAATTCTGTGGTCTCCCTAGCTGCTCGTAGCAGCAACGGGTCCACTTTAGCATCTCCCTCTCACCCTGTAGTTGATCAAGCACGGAGCTCTAGGGTTCTTGTCTCATCAGTATTTCCTGCATCTGGCCACTTCTCTATCTTCTTTGTTCGGCTCACTAACTGCCATTCTAACCTGTCTGGACCACTGCAGTAGCCCCACCTCTCACTGCATTTCCTGCATCCTTGCATGCCCCTCCCATCTGTTGTTCCTATCCCGTCAGATGAGTAATCTTCTCAATGGTCCTTTTTATTTTAATCCTGTGGATGGATGGTGGTCTTTGTTTTTAGAATGAAGATCAAAACCTCTGACTTGACCTGTCAGGCTCAGTGCCTCCCTCCTCAACTCTCACCCCCACTTTCTTGGTCCCATTCACACTGATCTCCTTAGGGCTCTTGAATATTTCCTATTGGTTCCTCCTTGGGCCTTGTTGCCCATTGTTCCACTGGCAGGATGCCCTCCCTTTTGCCTCAGTAATGCTTCCTCATCCTTCGGACCTCCACTCAAATACGTCCATGGGTATCATTTTCTGTCCCTCTCAAATGAACTTGAATCCTCCAGTGGTGCACCCTGGCTTTCTGCGTACATTTTTTTTTTAAGATTTTATTTGACAGAGACCCACCGAGAGAGGGAACACAAGCAGGGGGAGAGGGAGAAGCAGGCTTCTCATCGTGCAGGGAGCCTGATGTGGGGCTCGATCCCAGGACTCTGGGATCATGACCTGAGCCAAAGGCAGATGCTTAATGACTGAGCCACCCAGGCGCCCCAGTTTCTGTGTACATGTTCTAGCAGCTTACGCAAGCATGCGGTGCTAGGGCAGGCTCTCCACCTGCTTTGTTCATGCTATCCTCATCACAACTCAAGTGACTCGCACATACCAGCTACCCTCTAAGTATTTGCAAGTGGAGAAATAAAGGAATAATGATTGCCATCACAACATCCACCACCCTATTCTTACATAAACAACCTCTTTCATTGAGGTGGGCTAAAGAGGACTCCAGCATTTCACTTCTTGAAATCTTTAGTGATTCAGCTCCCATTTTAATGATACCTGGCTAGAATATGAAAAGCCTGTGATCAGAAACTGTTTACAAAGCACTCTACTCTTCTATCCCATTTGATCCTCTTAAGGACTTTGTGAAGTGGAAGGTCTGCTATTATTGTCTTTGTCTACAGAAGAGGAACCTGAGCTCGGTGAAGTTGACTGATTTGCCCAAGGTCAGACAGAGATGAGGCATGAAAGGGAAAAGTCCTCATTAAAGGATTTCTATCTAGCACGAATAACATTAGTAAAACTAGCTAATTTAGTTTAAAACCATTTAGAGGCTGTGCTCAGGGCCTTATATAAACTGAGTGTACCATTAGAAACACCATGATGTAGGACGATTACTATCTTTATAGACACAGAAGCTGAGCCTTAAAGAGGTGAGCTAATGGGAAGTGAGGGAGCAGCGTGAGTAGCACACGTGGGCTCTAGGGCACCAGCCCACTAATCTTCCTCACCTGTGGTGGCAGGAGCTCCTGGCCACCTAGACACCACTTCCATGGGGGGGGGGGGAAGACATCTTGAATATGAAGGTATCTCTCGCTGTTCATTCACCTTACTTTGTAGTTCCTTTTTATCACACCCCTTCCTACTTCCTGGGACTCTTCATTCTTACCGAATGCCATAAGTTTGGTTGCTGCAAGAGTAGCAACGACATATAAACTTAAGTTTTTGAAGAGCACGGTTGCACATCTGTCCACGTGTTTTTCTTGAGAATGTGATGGTCTTTTAAAAACAAACACGACAACCTTAGTTTTCCTGCATTCTAATCTTGAAGGAGGTAAATGGCCAACAATGCTAGGACTGGTTCGGGGTTGAAGCTATTTTCAGCCTTTAGGGAAGCTCATCGGTGGAGTGGAAAACGTTGGGAGTTGAAACTCGGAAGACTCAGTGTTTGGGCCCAGCTATCTCCTTCAGCTGTGTGACACCTAGCAAGTCCTTTAACCTCTGAAACCAAGTCTCTTCACCTATAAAATGAAATGGTAATGGGGCGCCTGGGTGGCTCAGTTGTTAAGCGTCTGCCTTCAGCTCAGGTCATAATCCCAGGGTCCTGGGATCGAGCCCCGCATCGGGCTCCCTGCTCCATGGGAAGCCTGCTTCTCCCACTCGCCCTGCTTATGTTCCCTCTTTTGCTGTGTCTCTCTGTCAAATAAAATCTTAAAAAAAGGTAGCTTTGCCTTGTGAACAGTCACCCCGAATTGTAAAGCCCCTTTCTATCATAAGGGAGTCACTACATACTTTTAGGAAGTCTTAATGAGGCAAAGGGGAGGGAGTCCCAGCAGCAGGAAGATAACAATGAAGGCCCCACAGGAGGAACCAATAGGCAACGTTCAAGAGACCAAATAGAATGTTTTCATTAATACTTCTAAGGAGAATGGTAACACTCTTCTAATTAGCCAGCTGGTGCCTAAGATTACAAATGGTCAATGTGTGATGGAGCTCAGGACAGATTGGGAGGTTGGGGGAGGAAAAGGTGAATTTCACTTTAAGCTTGGGTTGTACACAATGGCATGGCAAGAGAGGGAATTCCCATAAAACCTGTTCTCCCTTTTCAACAGTCCTTCAGAATAAGGAATTTTTTCTTAAATGTCAATTCAAATCTATCCAGGAATACTTTGTCAGGCAAGGCCATGATGAATCTGCGAGCTTGGGAGGGCAAGGGGGCCTCACTGAATACACATTTGCCATCCCTTGCCTAAACCTATGTTTTGATGGGAAACATAGTCCAGTTAGGAGGGATTTAGAAGCTTGGGGACTCTCACCGCCCTCCTGTGTTTTTACATCACAAAACATCAGTGTTGAAAGCTGGCTTTTTCATGGTTAGAGGCAAAAATTAGTTAATCCACAAAGCATACTCACCAGCTAATGTTAGCTTAGCAATTTGTAAACTAGGCCCTATTTTCCACAATTACTTCTACACCTGCCTTTCAGGGGCTCATTGGCTGAAATTCAGAAGCACCCAAAGACCTTTGGGGATAAACTTTTGAACTGTCAGAGGATGTTAAACCACGTGTGGCTCCTTTGGACACCTTAGGGACATTCCTGCCTGGGCATGGGCTAGGCCCTGGGGGAGGTCTTCAGGATGGAGACGAAGCTGTTAGTAAATTTCCAGCACATTAACCTACATTTACTTTCAATTTACACCAGAGTATGGGTCAGTGAGATGGTTAGCTCCACTAGTAATGGACATTTTTCTGGGTATTTCGTGATCTAGTACTGGGACACTCTCCTAGGTGTAAGATGAAGGTTTGATAGTTGGGACCTTGCTGCTTTGGAGACCAGGTTGAGATTCAGTGAACGGTTGCTGATCCTTTACTAATATTCTGAGCCCTTACTAATATTCTGAGCACTTTTACATACATTAGTTCATCAGAATTGTTGCCTGTAGTCCTGCAAAGTACGGATGACCGTTTTCCTGTCTTTACTGAGAAAACTGAGGCTAGAAAGGTAATTTAACTTGCCTAAATCCTACAGCTACTGAATAGCTGGCCAGGGCTTACCTGCAAGTGTTCTCAGGTTAATTAATTCCTGTGTGCTCTCTGTAAGCCACAACCAACCAGTGGGTAACTATGCTGAACTTGTCAGAATGTCCTGTGCTATTAACTTGGGGGGCAGAAGATGGAGGACTTCTAGACTTCCACTTGTTCCTTTCTCAGGGCTTGCTCACTGACCTTTTGACGATAAGGTGCCCTTGAGATAGTCTGCTTCCGGAGCCTGTAATCTCCTGGCCCATTTAGTGCTATTCTTGTGACCAATCCTTTAAATACCATCTATTGCATACCTACTCAGGTGTTCTGAGCACTGTGCAGTGAATAAAGACCAAGTCCATGCTCTCATGAAGCTTTTTCTCCTATAGGAGATAAAAAAAAAAATAGTGATAATTACTCCAGCATGGGGAGTATTGGAACCACAAATAAGTGGGATACTATGTTAGATGGAGAGGACAGGAAAGACTTCTTAGAAGAGGGAGCATTTGAGCTTAAACTTGAATAATATGAGCGGTGACTCTTACAGATATCCAGAATGAAAGTGCCAGAGGAAACAGGACAAAGGCCCTGAGGTAGGAACTACTAGATGTGCTCACAGAATAGCAAGAAGGTGGGGGGGGGGGCAGTGGGAGGAAACAAGATAGGAATGGTCTGGGAGATGTGGGCACAACCATAGGAGGCATTTTGGACTATGGTAGAAGCTTTGGATTTTAAGCGTGATGGGAATCCATTGGAGGGTTTTGAACTGGGATGTGCTACACCCTTTTCAAAAGGCTCTTGTCAGTCATATTAGTAACAGACTGAGGGGTTGGGGGCAGTGGAGGCAGACGGCCAACTAGGAGGCTGCCACAGAAAACCAGGTGAGGCGTATGGATGGCTTCGGGTGGCGAAGAGTGGCTGCATTATGCATGTATTTTGAAGGGAGACCAGATAGGCTGTGCTTGTGAATTAGATGTTGGGGGGTTCCCAAGGTTTGTTTACTCCCTCTGGCCCATGCCAGCACTCTGATCTGTGGACTTGCAGTTGGTGGCTGTGACCCTGGGAACTGTCAAGAGGTATAAACATAACAGTGTACACTCCTTCTCTGACTCGTAACTTCTTCATCCTGGGCTATTTGATCTCTTCATTGTTGAGGGGTGTCCTCTCCAGATAGGTGTAACTTTGATGCTGTGTTTTGCATTAAGTGTTGCTATCTCCTCGATGTGGGAAGTTGAGATGATTAAGCTATACATCACCAGTTTACTGCCCTCATGGAGCTCTTAATCCAACAAGAGATGCTACATTACAAGATAAAGGGGAAAGAAATGGTATAGTAGGGTTCAAGAGTGCTCCGGGGGAACAGAGCTGGGACTGATGGATACTAACTGGTCGAGAAGACCAAAAATCCGGGCTTGAGAGGGGACATGGCAAGGATCTCAGCTTTAAAAGACACCCTCCAACTTCATGTTCATTCAGGTTGGTTTCCTGATTTCTTGTCCTCTTTTCCCCACTGTGGCTATTGGCTCCCTTTATTTATTCCATAAATGCCTATTCCTTCAGTCTAGAAGCAGGGGTGGAAGAAGCATGCACTTATCTCCGTGACTAAGACTGCATGCCAAATTACGATGGAGACCCAAGGCTATACTCTAGGCCTGTGGCCATACTCAAGTCTCAGAGTGAGTCTTTGTTCCCTAGTGACCCATCAAAGGTAGGATAGTGAGGGAGTCTGTTAGAACTTCGTACCATGAAACATGTGACATCCCCTGTCACATGAAGCTTGGGCCTTGGACCCTGTAGAAGTTCCATTAACCTTGTTCTGTGGGCCGTCTCATAGTTTTGACCTCCTAGGGAAGAACATTTCCAGTCATTACTCATCTCAGACTGCGGCAAGTTCTGTGAGTATCTGGGTCCTGCATGACTTGTTACCAGGTGGTGGTTTTCACAGCAAACGTTGTCCGAACAAAAAGGCTTATGGTTTTGAAGACTGTGAAGGCCCGGATAGAGTCTCAAGCTGAATTACCATAGATTATTTACAATGTCTGTTTCATGTAGAGTATGAATCTATTGCTATGTTAGGTATCATTAGCTGACATTGAGACTCGTATTTTTGGAAAACTGTTTGCGTGGACTTACAGTAACATGTAAGTTGTGCTTATGTGTCTCCCCTATTGTACTCTAAGCTCCTGGAGGACAGAGGGCATCGTCTTATTTTTTTCTTCAGTCTTAGAAAGTCATAAGCAGACCATGTTTCAGACTGATTCTTGGTTGAGATGTTTAACTTCTCTGTGCCTTAGTTCCTTTAGATATGGGAAATATACATAGGTTACGAAGTCGTTGGGGGTCTTAAATAAGAATACATTTAGAGAAGAACTTAGCAGTGTTCTTGAATTCAGTGAGCATTCAAACAGGTCTACTATAATATGAGTGCTAAATAACTTCATAGTGAACGAATGGAAGTTCATGGAGACTAGAGCTCTATTGTAGGAAGGGAAATTCTAGGACTGACACAAGGCAAGTGCTAGTAGCCCTCATCCCAGGCCTGCTCCTTTCCTGATAGGTAAGGGCTGGGACCGTGCTTGGTGAAAGGTGTCTGGGTTTGTTTTAAGGATGTGCTAATAGACCAGGTTACTAGCCTAGGAGAGATATTTGTCCAAGGTTGAGTAACTCCTCCTCTGGAGTAGCATGAGAAATGTCAAAGGCTGGAACTGAATTTACATTTGGACTGTTGTTTGGGAGGCTCTGTCCCATTAGCCCAAGTCCTAGAATGTAGTAGAATAGATTGAACCTTCCCCACCTTCCCAATCCCAGTCCATTTCTATGTCACTTGTACCTTTTCTTCTGTGATTTGTTGGCTAAATAATATCTAATGACATGACATGGTATGGATTGCCATGAACAGCCATGGTGGATAGAAAGCATTTCTGGTGTGAAGGTTTGGGTCTTTGAGGTAGACTCCATTGACTGTAGGGTGAGATTGGGGAATTCTGGATCAAAAACAAAACAAAACTCATGGGGTTGCCTCTTTAGGGTACCCAGGCAGTACACATGTATCAGGTATGTATGACTGTCTGCATTTTATGATAGGACCAGAACCCAGGAATTCCCAGACAGCTCCTATCATACACTGGCACAATTTAGTTGGAGATAAAAATGACTCCCAGTTGTAGAGTTCCCACTATATACCTTATCTTGTCTAATCCTCACTGAAAGCCTGAAAGTAAGTATTATCTCTTTTATCCACATGAAAGAACAGAGATTTCAAGGAACTTTTCCAAGGTTATAAGATAAGAAGGATTTAACTCAATCTTTTAAGCTCCAGTTATACTATTCACCTCCCAGTAGGCCTGTCATTTATTAGAAAGTGAGCTTTGCAGTATTATATGAAAATAGTTCTCATCTCATACCAGACTATTGAGCCTATTCCAGTCCTTTGGCCATTCTCTGGTCACTAATTTAATAGCTTTTGTCAATAGAGGAAATTATTAATTTCAGAATAGAATTTTCTAGACTCTTTTGGTAAGTTGAGTAGTTTTCTTTTGTGCTATGCAATGCTGAAACATTGGTTGATACAGGGAAATATAAGAATATTTCAAGAATTCAATGTCTTCAACACTTGAGTTGTGACATAACATATATACACACACACACACACGCTAATAAGTATTGTTCTTCAAAGAATTCACTGTGGGAGGTCAAATAAATTTCTTCAACTTCCATCCTCATTGATCCCTCAATTTGGGAATATTTCCAGAACTAGTTAACAAGCTACAAAAGAAAATCTGTCCCATTTTAAAAATAATGTCTTCTATTATTGCAATTCTGAATACATGTGTAATATTCACTAAATTAAAGATCTGTTGCCCAGCTCATTTATATTCAAGATCATATGCTTTAGAGATGATATAGGAAATGGAGAAATCTTAACAGATCTCAATTTACTACATATGGCATGCCTAATTAAAAATTGGAAATATTTTTTATCAAAACTCACCCACCTTCCATTTTTGGATGACATTATTAAGAGCATTTCACCTTTAGTCATGTCTACATTTGATTTAATTGAACCCAG
Source organism: Eumetopias jubatus (assembly GCF_037043125.1). Taxonomy (NCBI): domain Eukaryota; kingdom Metazoa; phylum Chordata; class Mammalia; order Carnivora; family Otariidae; genus Eumetopias; species Eumetopias jubatus. The sequence continues at coordinate 37,233,943 of NW_028274823.1, forward strand.
TGTGGAAATCTACAATCCATTCTACCACTTATGATGAGGGCTCTAAACCTTACTTTTGAATTTTTATAAACATCATTAATACTAGTTAGATGAATTTCTTATCTGCTGAAAGGCACACATTTGGTTCTCACAATTTCAATTACTGAATTGAGATTAAAAGGTTCATCATTGTAAAAAAAAAAAAAAAAAATCAAGACAACTGTCCACCATATTTTCCAGAAAGGGGCATTGTAATGTGGAGAAATGTGAGCTTCATAGTCAGACCACCTTATTTGAGGGAACTTTACCACCCCTGGTTAACAGTCCTGGTGGAGCGGATGTGAGTGACCTCTCTGGGCCTCAATTTCCTCCTCTTTTCTGGTCTCTGTTTTGCTACTGTGCTATCAGTTTATTCATCTTGCTGGCTAATAGGTCTCTTTCTCTTCCTAGGACTTTTAAATTTTTTTCGATATCTTTGATATGCTGTTATTTCTAGGAGTATAAGATGTAGATAATTTATTTTGCTTAAGACTCCTGGTGCTTATTCAATCTGAGATTTCACGTATTTTAATGGGGAAATTTCCTGGCCATTACCTCATTCTGAGGTTCTATTATTCCCAATAGACCTGTTGAACACACTCCTTCTGTTATCCGTATCCTTCAGTATTTCTTACAATTTTCGTCACTTTATCACTTGACCATTCAGTTCCTAGCACTGTTCCTGGAAGACTTTGATTTCCTCATCACACCCTCTGGGTTGACACTGGGTATCTCCAGTGACTTTTTGTTCTTTGTCAGAGCCTTCTCTCAACCAGTCACCATCTTTTCACCAGAGTTTTATGGAAAACATGGTTGAATTCTTTGTTTACAGTGATACATAGTGTCAGGTATATCTTTAACCTACCAGTGAAATTCCCATAACTTGAAAAGATGACAGATGCTTTTTCCATAAAATTAAACCAAAGACCATCTCAGGGTAGTAAACAAAAGTTTTAACCTTAACCCCTGACTGACAATATCTGTCATTTACCACCATTCGTGTCACAGGTCACTGATGCTAAGCAGATGGTGATAATTTTTCTTTGGTAATCAGTAAACATACTATAGTGTTTTGAAAATAATATCGAACTCCATAAAAAACTGAGGGAACATTAAATACATCCTAGATTTTTTTTTTTAGTGGAAAATGTTCTTTTAGCTTTTGTGAACTTTCAAGTTTTTTATAATCTGTATTATATCCAGAAAAAATAGCATTTTTAATAGAATTGTTTATAATTACCCACAAAATGGAACTAACCTACAAGCGGAAAATGAACAGTTCAGTATTTTGTAGTCTTTTCAGACCATAGAATATTTCATTATCATTAAAATATTTATGCAAACAAATGATAGTGTAGCATCACCAAGCTATATTCAGAGCAAAATGATTCACTACAAAGGTTTATTATTAACAAGAAAGAATAAAAACAGGCTTTCTATTTGAGAATCTTGAAAAATTAAAAATTAAGCTAAGGAAAATAGAAGATGAAATCAATAAGGATAAAAACAGACAAAACCATAAATGGGCTTTTTGGAAAGACTGATAAATAGCCAAGGTCCTGGCAATGAAAGTAAGGGAGCAAGACCATATATACACAGTATTTGCAATGAGAAAAATGTTATAATGGGAAACACCAAAGCCATTAAAAAAAAAAAATAAAATAGAAAGTCTCAGTGACATTTAGAAAATATCCACTAATGACTGATCTTCAGTAGGAAATGTAAGTAATGTAATGACCATGGTGGATTTTATGATTTCATAAAGATTCACCATTGGTGAGACTTTAGCCTGGAGCACTTTACAAGTGAGTTCTTTCAGACCATTCTTAAGCTATTGAAACTATTCCAGGTTTCTGGTAGAAATCTCCAAGTTAAGTCATATTTATTCCCCTATTTAAAATCCACCAGAAAAAGCAAAGAGTGAACCACTGTTGGTGATGATAAAAGAAAATGAGGTCTACCGTAACCTAAAACTACCAATACTGGCTAAATATGTGCTCTCTACTAAGAAGAGAGCTTGGTGAGAGGTGCTCTTGACCTTCTGCAAGATACAGACCTCTCCTCAAATTAGTGCTGTAGTCCTAAGAGGGGGGTAGGGGGAGTCGACTGAACTTCTGACTACAGCTGGAGGAATGGATCATCCATGGGAGATGGGGGATGTCCCTACACATTCTTAGTTCAAAACCACAGGAAGTTCAGGAAGTATAACTGAACAGTATACTTTGTTCTCTCCTTTCTATGGTCTCTAACCAGTTCTCATAATTGAGGTGAATACCTGGAGTGAGGTAGAGTGGCTTAAGGAAAGGAAGGCAGCAGTTGCAGATTGTAACAGAAAGATCACAGGACAATAATATTTAATGATGATATTCACCTTTATACCATAATTAGTATGTGGCAGGAACAGCTCTAGGTTAAATATTATCTCATTTAATTTTCATACAAGAAATACTATCCCCATTTTACACATAAAATAGTTATTTGACTGTGAGGGTAGTAAGTGGCATCATTGAACTAAGATTCAAGTAGGCGACTTCAAAGCCCTATGATACCTATGTTCCTCTGTGTTTCCCCATCCCCCCAACTCTGCTTCTAGGACAGTAAAAGATTTAGAAGGCAAAGGAGAGAGTAATAAAGATGAGACTGCAGATCTCCAGCTCACACCCACTACCTCCTTAGAATGTTTTTCATTTAGAATCTGACAGATAAATCATTCAAAGATGGGTGAAAATCTTCAAAGAAAATGAACAACATACATTATAAAAGGAATTGTGCAAAGCAATAGCAAGTGTTGAGTTCAATAGTTCTCAATATTCTCACAAAAATTACAGATAATGTAATTCTTAAAAGCTCAAGATTAAATGATAGCAAGAAAATCCAAAAAAATATGTTGGAAAAGCTCAAAAATGAAAGCAAAACCTAAGACCTTACAGAATGACAGTAATAACATAGAAAAATATTGATGAAAATTCTAACAAAGATAGGGTGGATGGATTGGGAAAATCTTATAAAACAACTAAAGAATAAAGGTGTTCCTAATAGATACAAAGGTAAATAAAGGGGGTCTAATATATGCACAATTGGTGTTGTTGAAAATGAGAACAGATGGAACAGATCCAAACCTTGAATGCCAAGGAGGGGGAGTTTCAAGAATGCAAAGAAGTTCAATGTTAGAAAAAAATGAGATGTCATTTATTAAATATATAGATCCTAAAAAGGCACTTGATAAAATTTGAAACACATCCTGATTTTAAAAATTTGAATACAGTAGGATTGGAAGAATTACTTTTATTAATCTCAAATGAACAGACATGTCTAATGGTTGGAAGATGAGATTTATTCTCCTTAAAACCAAAATAAGAACAAAGGTTCTAAGTTATTACTTCACTCTGTAATGTTAGCCAGTTAAATTATGTAAAAAAAAAAAAAACCCTATAAACATACTGAATAGATGATAGAGGAATAATATTATAACCTAAACTAATAGCCATGTCAATAAAAAGGAAAGTCTAGAATTAGAAGAAATACCTAGTAACTCTATGAAATTCCTTAGCCTTGAGAGTAATCCAAGGCACACAAATTAAGACAATGAGAAAGGATTTGTTTTTTCTACTGGATTAGAAAGCTAAATTTAGCAATACCCAAAATAGGAAACGGACATTCTTAAGTACTTTTGGTAAAACTACACATTGGCTCAAATTTCCAAAGTCATAGAAATCTTAAAAATGTTGTTAGTTTGACTCCCGCAATTTGACCTCTAGACCTTTCTTCTGAGTAAAATAGAAGGGTATATCTTAAAACAAAACAAAAAAAGGAGAGGTATCTAGAATGTTTATGATCTATCGTTTAAATAAGAAAAGCTATCCAGTGCGGAGAAAGGGGAAGCCTCCTACACTGCTGGTGGGAATGCAAGCTGGTGCAGCCACTCTGGAAAACAGTATGGAGGTTCCTCAACAAGTTGAAAATAGAGCTACCAAACGACCCAGCAATTGCACTACTGGGTATTTACCCCAAAGATACAAATGTAGGGATCTGAAGGGGTACATGCACCCCGATGTTTATAGCAGCAATGTTCATAATAGCCAAACTATGGAAAGAGCCAAGATGGCCATCAACAGATGAACAGATAAAGAAGATGTGGTATATATGTACAATGGAATATTATGCAGCCATCAAAAAGAATGAAATCTTGCCATTTGCAATGACATGGATGGAACCGGAGGGTATTATGCTGAGCGAAATAAGTCAGAGAAAGACATGTATCATATGATCTCACTGACGAGGAATTCTTAATCTCAGGAAACAAACTAAGGGTTGCTGGAGTGGACGGGGGTGGGAGGGATGGGGTGGCTGGGTGATAGACATTGGGGAGGGTATGTGCTATGGTGAGTGCTGTGAATTGTGTGAGACTGTTGAATCGCAGACCTGTACCTCTGAAATAAATAATACATTATATGTTAAAAGATAGCAGGAGGGGAAGAATGAAGTGGGGGAAATCGGAGGGGGAGACGAACCATGAGAGACTAATGGACTCTGAGAAACAGTTCTAGAGGGGAGGGGGCTGGGGGGATGGGTTAGCCTGGTGATGGGTATTAAAGAGGGCACGTATTGAATGGAGCACTGGGTGTTATACACAAACAATGAATCATGGAACACTACATCAAAAACTAATGATGTATGGTGATTAACATAACATAAAAAATTCAGTCAAAGGAAGATGCTTAAGGTAAAAAAAAAAAAAAGCTATCCTGGGGTTGTTTAATTTTACCCTTTAAAAAAACTTGGCAGTTGGCATAACAAAAATTCTTATATCTAGGTGGCAGGATGATTAACTTTATATTTTCTAATTTCTTCAATGATCATGTATTTGCCTACTTATAAAACTTTATAAGAAACTTCAATATCACATAGAGAAAACAATATAAATATTTCTTAGTTTGATCGCAAATGCCAGTCAAAATACCTAGAAAAACCCCTGTAATTGAACTAAAATGTTGATAGTGACTGCGGCTGGGAAATGAAATTAGAAATGATCCTTACTCCTCCATTGTATGTATATTCTCCACTTTTCTAAAATGTTTCCTTATTTAATTCTTCTTTAAAACTGAACTCCCCAAAGAGCAAGAAACATGAAAAAAATTAACCCTTACCTCTTCCTTATGTTAAAATTTGCTCCTCTTTTGCTCCACTTGTTAATGGGCGGCTTCAAGCGTGAGCCTAGTAGGGGGCACATCTGATTCACGTGGTTGTCCTAGCCATATTTCAGATGCCCTCCAGGAGGCTTATTTTTGGGGAAATACACAAATTAAGACTAAGTTAAGAAATGGAAGTAAAAAGAACCCTGCCTCCTAATACCATGCTTCTGACCATTCTCAACTACAGATTTCTCTTGGATCAAAGGCAGGGCTCTCTCTGTCTCTGGTTTTTATTTCACCTTGAGGGTGAAGTTGATTAAATGGGAATAAAGAGATGATTTTCTTATACTGAAAAAAGGTTTAAAGAAGCTTTAAATTCCTTCTCTATTAAATTGTAATGTTATCCATTTAGTTTACTGATTCATAAAAACACATGCATATTAAAAATGCAACTATAGTAAAAAATGGAAAGTAAAAAAAAGTCATTAAATTCCAGTACAGAATCCTGTCATTAATAATTGAATATCACTCAAGATGTGCTCTCTGAATGTGTTCAGAGAAAGACGACTAGGTTAATAGCAAGAAGTAATTTAAGAAAAATGATACTGGTCTATACATACTGGGTTTTTTTTAAGTAATTAAATTTATATTCTAAATTAAACCAAAAGAATGTGGAAATTCTAAACTTCAAGTTAACAACTCATTAGCAGAAGACATCTTAGGTCCTGGAAGGTAATGAAGTTAAGAGCAGTGAGGAAGGTCCCTGGCTGGCAGCACCTGGGTGGCTCAGTCAGTTAAGTGGCTTCCTTCAGCTCAGCTCATGATCTCAGGGCCCTGGGATGGAGCCCCAAGTCAAGCTCCTAGCTCAGTGGGGGTCTGCTTCTCCCTCTCCCTCTCCCTCTGTCCCTTTCCCTGTTCATGCTCTTTATCTCTCAAATAAGTAAATCTTAGAGTCCCTGGTTGGCTCAGTTGGTAGAACATGTGACTCTTGATCTTGGGTTTGGGGGGGTCATGAGTTCAAGTCCCACCTCAGAGGGAGACTTAAAAAAAAAAAAACAAAAACCTACAGTAGTATTCACACATAAAAATACATGTGTGAATGTACATATATAGGTAGCTTATATTTTAACCTATATTTAAAACCTATATATTTAACTTTTCTCCTGAATTATGCTTTTTTTCTTTGGGACATTTTTCTATCCTTGGTGTGTCTGTCTATGCCACTGAGAGTTCAGAGTTGCACTGAAGAAAGCCACTGGACGCTAACAGATTGATTTATCTCGACAGTGACAAGGATGCAAAATGGGAAGGACATGCCCATAAGCACACACCACAGCTGGGTTACAATATTCCTGCTGCTTGGATTCACAGGGACACCAGACAGTTGCTCAGTGTTCATGTCACATGTGACCGTTGTCAGGGCTGACTTTACAAGACATCAGAGTGGCTTACATTTAATTGTGTAAAATCCCGGGGAAAAGAAAATTAAGAAATTCCCATTCCTGCAGGAATCCTTTTTTTGTGGTCTCAAGATTTGCTAGTATCTAAGCAGTGTGGTCATCCATCGCTTTCTAGGCAGATCCAGATTTCTCTAGCAGTTCATAATCCAGGACTATGGTCAATAAATGAAAGCTAGTAGGCTGGGGGGCACGTAGTAATGGGAGACCTTACCTGTGTTTATGGAGTTTTTGCGAAGGGGAGAAATGAAAGAATTGCCAAGATGGTAGTTTCTGATGTTAATACTTAGATGGATCAGGTTTGACATGGAAGCTTGCATGTTCACCATTTTTGCTGGCTCATCAGGGCTGACCCACTCATCCCCTAAGGCTGGAAATACTAGCTTCCAATGGATCATAGCTATACCCTTTGCTGAAATTGCCCTCAGCTTCAGTGAACTCCATTCATGGTTACGCCCCTGCGAGGAGATGGCTTGTGGTCTCTAAGTGATTGAGACAGGACACCAAGTCCCTGCTCTAAGGCTCAATTTGGGATAACTCTGAAAGGCCATTCTAGGTGCAGAGCTCCCTATAGGAGTGAGTAAGGTTCAGTTGCAACAGCATTGTAGGTCAGCTTCACCTTCTGCTCCCTTTACTTCAGCTGTGTTTCTTGAGGGTGTTCCCCAGAAGACCTCTGCACAAAATAGAAAACCATGTTCTCACTCCTGAGAGGCCAAGGGTAGAAGATAAGTCTAATATATAGTAAGCTTTTCATAAACCTAAATTTTAAAGAATTACCTTTTAGTGTGTGTGTGTGTGTGTGTGTGTGTGTGAGAGAGAGAGAGAGAGAGAGAGAGAGAGAGAGAATGAATGTCCTCTTCAAAAAAACCAGATTCGTGGTGATGATGTATGACCTCAGCTCTGGAATTCCTTTCCAAATAGTAAGGTTGATAGGAAGACCAGGAATACTGTGAATTCATATGTATCCACTTATTTGTCCCAGTTGTGACCATGCTTGAGGGCGGCATGACAGGCAACTGTGTCCAAGATGATCTTGGCACACAGTCTTGGGGCTTCTCTTTGAATGACCAGCCAATACTCTTCTCTCATGATTTTACTCTTCTATTATGTCCCTTCCCCAAAGCTCATTGTACTATTAGCATGAGTAGAGATGCCATGTAAGTGGAGGTGGGAAGGGCAAACTGGAGGGGTGCTGGGAATCTCTCGCACCTGGTCATAGGTCAACGGAGTTGGTTGCTCAGGTAACTCTTAGGGCCGGATTCAGAACAGACCCTTTTGCCTTATCCTTTCTGTGTTTTCCTGTATCACTGGGACTCTGGCATGCTCTACTAAAGCATGCTCTTCGTATATTCTAGTTCACTTGATATTACATGCAACGTATTTTCAAGCACACAAAATTGTAGAATTCAACACAAACTTTTTGCTGACAACAATTCTTCCTAAGCAGTTAACATTTCTTCTTGAGCCAACAAGTGGTCAAATTTGCTCCTTTCTGTGAGGCTACCATCTTGTGGTCCCAACCAATCTCATAAACTCCCCATGTCTCCCAGCCCAGGTCACCGTTGCTTGGTCTGCATAATCTCTATCTTCTGTTTTTTTTTTTTTTTAGTCTGTTATTCCCTGTCTCTTTGAGAGCTTTCCCTTTGATTCACAAGAGCCTCCTCTTGATTTAGCAAAGCCCATCTCCTGCAATTCAAAAGTTTTGCCTTTGAGAACCATTGCTTCTATTAATATTTTTTAAAAATATTTTAGATGTAAAAAATCTCAATATTTACTGTTTTATTGTTATAAGCGGTTTAAATCTTCTAGAGGCAATGTGGATGTTTCTGACCAACTAGGAGAAGGATCCTGTTCAAGGAAGTACAGAAAACAATCTTTTTAGGAGCCCATGGGCAGCATACATGAATGAAGCATTCACAAGGCTATGTTGCAGCCTCTCTTCTGATTGATTGTTGTGTCTTCTGTTTGGAGAGACTATTTCCTGGTGTTCAGTCACTGACCCTCTTACAGTTCAACTATCAAAGTCTTCACCAGTACTCTTCTCTGTTAAGCTGAGACTACATCCCAAAGTCCCACTCTTCTCATTTCTATCATTTGATCAGTGTTAAGTTTAATCAGATGAAATTTTATCCACCTTGGTCTTTTAGGTGCAGGTGTTTTTTTTTCTTGTTTTTTTTTTTTTTTTTTTTTTTTTAAGATTGATTTATTTTAGAGCGAGTGAGTGAGAGGGAAGGGGCAGAGGGAGAGAATATCCGAGCAGACTCCTGCTGATCTTGGAGCCTGGCAAGGGGCTCAATACCACCACCCATGAGATTAGGACTGAGTTGAGACCAAGAGTCAGATCTTTAACTGACTAGGCCACCCAAGCAACCCTTGGGTACAGACTTTAAAAAGGGCTTGGGAAGCATGAATACAAATATATAGGCTCTCTGATATTTCTGTCCCATGTTTCCTAGCAATGATTCCTGGAACCCATGAGTTTGGTGGAATATATTCACAATCCCCGTCTTCCTTATTTCAGTACATAGAGGGTTTTTAAAAATCTATAACAAAGCTGCAGATGAAGCTCGGTAAGTAGCTATAGGAAGCCATGTTCTAACTAAGCTGCTTTCTATTCCTAATTTAACCCTAATTAGAACTCATAATTTAACTGAGCTGCTTTAATGCTCCCTGAGTTATATGAAAGACTCACTATGGTGGTTTAACATCCATGGGTGTTGAAATAATACCAAAGCTGTCTCACCTGGATGTGGAGAGATTCTTAAATAGAGAATAATCTATATTTGGTGGTAATTACAAGACCTGTTTCATAAAATGGGCTTTCCATAGGCTATCAATTCTTTCTCCTCTTTAATCCATATTTGCTCTGTTATCACTCATAAAACTTAGTCCTGGTCCTCTCACAACTTTGCATCAGCCCATGGCTTAAAACATGTGTTGGTGACAAAATACAGTCCAAAGGTACTACCTAGTATGTGTGACCCTGCCTAAACTTCCCAAGCCATTCCTTTTACACATGCCCTCACTATTGAATCTCTTCCACCAAGCTTACTCTTGGGCCACACTTAAACACTCACCATGCCAGGATCCTAGGGATACGGTCACTTCTCCATGTTTTCACACTTGCATTTTCTAGTTAACAGTCCTTCCTCCCTCTTCACAAGAAAAAATTAGTTCTTGTATTCTGCTCGGATGAAAAATAAAATAGACCATTACACATTTAGTCATGATTGAAGAGGAGAAAATTGTGTGACATTGGAGATGATTAGAGTTTTGATGTGGGTTAGTACTCCATAATTCAGGTTCCTATACAGTTTTCCATAGCCCAAAGTGGCTGGCACGACTATTTGAACAACTTGAGCAATGTGATTTCACTCCAAGTCCATTATGATTGGCTTTCTTTATAGATTGGTGATAGTGAATGTCAATGCCCTCCAGCCAAATGCCACCCGAACATGCCGGTAGTTGAAGTTGGGTTTACTAAACATTGCAGTGAGCCTGAACACCCATAAGGAACTGTGGGATTTCTCCATAAGAGGGTGTTTGGGCTTTGGTGGGGGTGATTTTAGGACGGTCAGAGGATGTGAAGGTTTGCTCTGTATGTGTTGGGTGCTGTCAAAAAGCAGAGCAATTCTATGATGGGGTATCTCAATTTATCTACAGGAAGGGCAGAAGAAGGATAACACTATAATTGGTCCAGAAGAGCGGTCACTCATATTAGCCAGGAGATGGGTATGTTTGGTCTTTTCTGGGTCAAATGGTGGTTTTGTATGTCCCTGCCTAGACAAAGTTAGGAAGTGGCCTTGTTTTGTCTTCTCTGTTATCATGGGCTCAGAGGCAGCATATCCGATATTGTTGTCCTATGAGATTGTTGATGTCTAACAGGAGAATAACATGGTCTTTCAGGAGTGCCAGGCCAGCTTCAAACCATACTGACGCATACCTGCAAACTTCAGACCAGTTCCCAGATGTTAAGATTTGCTTCCCCTGTCCCCATGTGACGAAAAAGTGAGAAATCACATGAAAACTACTTCTGAATTTGTGGTCTTGTTGAATCCTCTGTATGGGAATCACATAAACACATGATCATCTTTCTGGAATCTTCTGGGTGAGACTTTAACTTGGAGATGATTAGAAGCAGCAGGTAGGGACTGGCATTCGACGAACGTTTGCCCTCCAAAGAGTGAGAGCTCCATTTGCTGCAAGTATTGCTAGAGAATGGCAGCCTGGAGGGGTCCATGGTAAGAGGCCAGGGAAGCTGTCGTTTCCTCCATTTTGTCCATTGACTCCCGGTAGCCTCCCATATGTGTGTTTCTTGCGAACCCTGGGTCTCTGTGGATGACAGTAGGCTTCCAAGTAGGCCTGCTTCTGTGCTGGAGTGTCTTTCTCAGTGCTAACCTTTCTCCTTTGTGTTATGTCTTGCTTATGTCTTTGAAAATCTCAAATTTATTATACAATAGTTAAGACACACAGAAGTCTAAAATAAAAGGCAACCAACACTAGCATATCTACTACTTAAAAATTAAGAACCTGGAATTCCCCTTTGATAGCCCTCTCTAATCACCCTGTGTCCTACCCAGAGGTAACCATTATCTTGAATTTGGTGTTTCTTTCTCATACATTTATTTATACTTGATGCATATTTACATACCAGAAAGAAATGCATTGTGTCACTTTGAATGGTTTTGTATTTCATTTGTATTTCAGAGCTTCATACATATTCAACATATTTGTAAGATTCAACCATGTTGAAGCCCATAGCTCTAGTTTACCTGTTCTGTTATGTATCAATTCCTTTACGAATATACTTATTACTAAATTTTCTGTGTTGGACATGATGTTAGGGTTTTTTTTTTTTCCTGAAAGCAGTATTACTATGAATATTTCCATACACACATCCTGCTGTACAGCTGGGTGAAATTCTGTAGGATTTATATGTAGGAGTAGAATTTCTCTGGGTCTGCAACTTTCTCTAAACTAATCACATCAATTCACCCACCCACCAACAGTGTAGGAAAGTTCCCTGTCTCTGTATTCTGACAATGGTGTTGGACTTTGAAGTTTGTTATGATGAAATAAAACCATATCATTTTTATTTTCATGTAGATCTTCCTATTCACTGGCCAAATTAGGCAACTTTTTACATGGTATTTGCCATTCAAGTTGTATCAGTGACCTGAATTTGCTGCTTCTATCACTTGCTTGTTTGCCTTTTTTAAAATTTTATGTTAGTCATCATACAATACATCCTTAGTTCTTGATGTGATCCACGATTCATTGTTTTCATATAACACCCAGTGCTCCATGCAGTACGTGCCCTCCTTAATACCCATCACCGGGCTAACCCATCCCCCAGCCCCCCTCCCCTCTAAAACCCTCAGTTTGTTTCTCAGAGTCCAGAGTCTCATGGTTCGTCTCTCCCTCTGATTCCCCCCCTTCATTTTTCCCTTCCTTCTCTTAATGTCCTCCATGCTATTACCTTTGTTCCACAAATAAGTGAAACCATCTGGATAATTGACTTTCTCTGGTTGACTTATTTCATTTAGCATAATCTCCAGTCCCATCCATGTTGATGTAAAACTTGGGTATTCATCCTTTCTGATGGCTGAGTAATATTCCATTGCATATATGGACCACATCTTCTTTATTCATCTGTTGGAGGACATCTCGGCTCTTTCCACAGTTTGGCTCTTGCGGACATTGCTGCTATGAACATTGGGGTGCATATCGCCCTTTTCACTACATCTGTGTCTTTGGGGTAAATACCCAGTAGTGCAAGTGCTGAGTCATAGGGTAGCTCTATTTTTAATTTTTTGAGGCACTTCCACACTGTTTTCCAAAGTGGCTGCACCAACTTGCATTCCCACCAACAGTGTAAGAGAGTTCCCCTTTCTCCACAACCTCTCCAACATTTGTTGTTTCTTTCCCTGTCCATTTTTGCCATTCTAACTGGTGTAAGGTGGTATCTCAATGTGGTTTTGATTTGAATTTCCCTGATGGCTAATGATGACGAACATTTTTTCTTGTGTCTGTTAACCATTTGTATGTCATCTTCAGAGAAATGTCCATGTCTTCTGCCCATTTTTTGACTTTTTTCGGTGTTGTTTGAGAAGTTCTTTATAGATCTTGGATACCAGCCCTTTATCTGTAGTGTCATTTGCAAATATCTCCTCCCATTCCGTGGGTAGCCTCTTTGTTTTGTTGACTGTTTGCTGTGCAGAAGTTTTTATCTTGATGAAGTCCCAAAAGTTCATTTTTGCTTTTGTTTCACTAACTTGTTTGCCTTTTTATTGGAGAAGATTTTTTGCATTCATTGCATAGGTTTCACCTGTTGTATGGTTGCAAGTACCATCTTGTAATCTGTGGGTTATCTTTCCATTCTTACTTTTGAATGGAAGTCTTTCAATATTAACATGGCCAGATTGTTCCAGTGTTAAGCACTGTGTAAAGAACAGGCCATAATTTAGTGGTTTAAAACAGTAACAGTTACGTTGTAGTCCATGGTTTCTTTGGGTCAGAATTTGGGGAAGGGCTCAGTGGAGTGCGTCTGACTCAGCGTCTCTCATGTGGTTGCAGTGGGATGGTGACTGGAACTGGAACAGTGGGAAGCTGACAGGGCAGTTCTCTTCATGCGCATGAAGTTCAGCGTATCGGAACTTCCCTATACGCTGTCTCTGTAGGGTCTTATTTGATTTTCTTCATAGCCTGACAGCAGCATGGGGTGGCTGAGCTGCTTACTTGGCAGTTCAAGACGTGTGTGTGTGTGTGTGTGTGTGTGTGTGTGTTTCAGCAAACAAGGTGGAAGCTGTATTGCTTGTAATGACTTAGCCTTGGAATTTTATAGGGTTAATTCTATTGTATTCTTCAGTCCAGTCACAAAAGCCCACCTCTTCATGTGACTTTGACACTCATCCCATTAGAAGCAGAGCACATGGAATGGGGAATACTGTTGTGGACATTTTTGGAAAATATGATCTGCCACCTAGACTTATCAATATTTCCCAATTGTTTTTTAGAATCTTGATTTAAAAATGCTTCAACTCAAGGCTATAAAGACTTTGTCCTCTTAAGTTCTAGAGCCTGCTTTATACAATATTTCTTCAGTACATCTGGAATTTTTGTGCATTTTATGAGGAAATAAACGAATTCTAATTATTCCAGCACACACTATTTTTCTTTTTACCGGTGATCTGAAATGCTAGATTTGTTACAAATTTTCATGTGTGTGTGATTCTATTTCAGAACTTCCTATTCTGTCATGCTGAATTTTTTAACTTGGTACAACTTTTAAAGTCTCCTCACATGGGGCGCCTGGGTGGCTCAGTTGTTAAGCATCTGCCTTTAGCTCAGGTCATGATCCCAGGGATCAGGGATCGAGCCCCGCATCGGGCTCCCTGCTTCTCCCTCTCCCACTCCCCCTGCTTGTGTTTCCTCTCTCACTGCGTCTCTCTCTGTCAAATAAATAAAATCTTAAAGTCTCCTCACATTGTTCTTAAAAACTATTCTGTTCTTTGCCTTTTGTCCATATATAAACTTAAAGTCTAAGAACCAAAAAAACCCTGTTGGAATTCTTTTTCATAATTGAACTGAAGTTATAATAGTTTGGGCAGAGTTGTCATCTTAGTAATATTTCATCCTGTCATATATAGTATGGTAATGGTCTTCATATATAATACACAAAATTATATATTCCTTTAAGTTCAGACATACCAAGTTATTTTTTTTTTTACACGACTTTCCATTCTAGTAAACAGAAATGCAAATGGTTCTTCTAAGTTGATCTTGTGTTAAAGATACTTGCTGAACTCAATTTCCAATGTTTAAAATGTCTCTCTTGGGGGTTCTGGTGAAAAAGATTTTCTTTTCAATGCTTTTTTTTTCTTGTCCTATCTCACTGATGAAGATCTCCCATATAAATATTGGAAAGAAGAGGTAATGTTGGGCATCCTTGTTCCTAACTTTAAAGTACTAGCTCTAAAGTGTGCCCTATTAAGGTAGATGCTGTAGATTTTCAGGGCATACTTCTTATTTGGTAAAATGTTGCCTTCTATGCATAGTTCACTAAGAGCTGTTGATCATGGATGGTACTTGTATAGAATTCTTTTCCAGCAGTTGTCTTGCTGATACGATTTTTCTGTGACAATATTACCGTACTTCTTATATTTATTTTTTTAATTTTTTTCCTTTAAATTTTTTTATTGTTAATCACCATACCTTACATCATTAGTTTTTGATGTAGTGTTCCATGGTTCATTGTTTGTGCATAACACCCAGTGCTCCATGCAGAACGTGCCCTCTTTAATACCCATCACCAGGCTTAACCCATCCCCCTACCCCCTCCCCTCTAGAACCCTCAGTTTGTTTTTCAGAGTCCATCGTCTCTCATGGTTCGTCTCCCCCTCCGATTTACTCCCCTTCATTCTTCCCCTCCTGCTATCTTTTTTTTTCTTAACATATATTGCATTATTTGTTTCAGAGGTACAGATCTGTGATTCAACAGTCTTGCACAATTCAGTGCTCACCATAGCACATACCCTACCCAATGTCTATCACCCAGCCACCCCATCCCCCCCACCCCCCCACCACTCCAGTAACCCTCAGTTTGTTTCCTGAGATTAAGAATTCCTCCTATCAGTGAGGTCATATGATACATGTCTTTCTCTGAATGACTTATTTCACTCAGCATAACACCCTCCAGTTCCATCCACGTCGTTGCAAATGGCAAGATCTCATTCCTTTGGATGGCTGCATAATATTCCATTGTGTATATATACCACCTCTTCTTTATCCATTCATCTGTCGATGGACATCTTGGCTCTTTCCACAGTTTGGTTATTGTGGACATTGCTGCTGTAAACATTGGGGTGCCATACTTCCTATATTTAAACCAACCCTGAATATCTGCTGTAAATACAAATTTAACATATTTATTGCTAAATTTAGTAAACTAGTATTTCATATAGGTGGTTTGCATCCGTGTTCAGAAGATTGACTGGCCTACAATTTCCCCTGTGCTGTCCTGACTTGATTTTAAGATGGTACTGTGATCATAAAATTGTGAGAAGAGTGACATCAGTGGAAATGACAGAGTAAGGGACACTGAGACTACATCTTCCCATAAAAGCCATGGAAAAAACTGGCAAAAAGGGGCATAATCTACTTTTATGGAATTCTGGAAACCAAAAGCTTTCAACAATGAGGGGAATACTTAATGAAGAAAACCTGGTGAATCTTGGTAAGGAGAGTGTCTTAGGTATTTAAATTCTCTTGGTCCCATCCTTCACTCCCTAGATCAGGAGTAGCATTGAAGATAACTCATATTCTGGGGTGTCTGGGTGGCTCGGTTGGGCGACTGCCTTTGGCTCAGGTCATGATCCTGGAGTCCCTGGATCGAGTCCTGCGTCGGGCTCCCTGCTTGGCAGGGAGTCTGCTTCTCCCTCTGGCCCTTCCCCCTCTCATGTGCTCTCCCTCTCATTCTCTCTCTCTCAAATAAATCTTTTTTAAAAAACTCATTCTGTACTAAAGGGAGCAGAACAGACCTTTATTCACAGATAACTGGTTTTTTTTTGTGTGTGTTTTTCAAGAAATGTACCCATTTGATGTAAGTTGCCTAATCTATTGGCTCAAGTGTGATACTCCCTTTTTACTCTATTGTCTATAGTAATGTCACCTCATTTAATGCTAATACATATTTTTAAAAAAGATTTTACTTTTTCTAAAGCAATCTCTACATACAATGTGGGGCTCAAACTTAAAACTGCAGTCAAGAGCTGCATGCTCTATGGACAGAGCCATCCAGGTGCCCCTCAATGTTTTAAATTCTGTTTTTTGGGGCACCTGGGTGGCTCAGTCAGTTAAGTGTCTCACTTCAGTTAAGGTCATGATCCCAGGGTCCTGGGATCAAGTCCCACATTGGGTTCCCTGCTCTGCGGGGAGCCTGCTTCTCCCTTTGCCTGCTGCTCCCCCTGCTTCTCTATCTCTCTCTCTCATAAATAATTAAGAAGTCTTTTTTTCCCCTTCAATCTGCTTAGACGTTTAACAGTTTTACTGATCTCTCAGTGAACTAGCATTTGGTTTCATTGTGTTTTCATTTTTGTTTTGTATTTCACGGATTTCTGATTTTATTTGGGCTCAATTTACTTGTTTATAAAGGTGAATAATATTTGAGATCTATCTTCTCTAACAAGTGTTGAGTGTCCTAAATCTTCCTTCAGCCCTGCGTTAGCAACTTCTCAGATATTGATGTTTTCATTTTCATTCAGTTCAAAATGATTGCTGAATTCCTTTTTTTCCAGCTTTGAGATAAAATTGACATAAAACCTTGTAAGTTCAAGGTGTACAACTTGATACATGTATCTTTTGTGAAATTATTACCACAAAAAGGTTCATTAACACCTTCATCACCTCACATAATTACTTTTGTGTGTGTGGTGAGAAACTTAAGATCTACTCTCATCAAGGAAATTCATGGAAAAGACTCTGCTAACCACTGACCATACCACTAAACTGAGTAAGAATAAAAGTCTGATGGAAAAACTAATAAGGAAGATAATTTTTAAGATTTTTAGTTTGAAACAGGATTGGTTCTTCTGTTTTTTTTTTTCCAGATTTAAGAGAACTTTTTTCCTTCAAACTATCCACAATTTGCCAGCCTCTACCTTTGTAAACAAAGATGAAAACACTTTTTTCTCCCTACCTTGTCTCACCAGAACTCAAAATTAGTATTTTCATGACAACATAATTGTTTCCCAATTATTATAGGGAAGTTCAGTAAGAATCTGTTCTCCTTCTAGCAGGAAAGAATGGCAATAGCAAGTGGCCTGAAGTCAGCAGTTTTGCTTGTGATGATCACTCATCAGTCCCAGCTGTTAACCCTTTGCACTCAGTTGGGCTGTTCTAAAAGATATTGCTGGACAGTGGGAAGCTGAGGGGCACATGATCATGAATATAGCCTTGTGGGGTCAGGAAATGTGGAAAGACATTTGGGCTTGTCTGCAGGAGCTTGAGGCAATCCTCAGTTTTACTCCATCCCTGCTCATAGGGGAGTTAAAATCCTGTGGCAATTAGGAAGCTGATGCCCTAGCCCAGGTATGAACCTTAGCAACTGACCCCTCAGTACGTACAACAGATTGGGGTCATAAGATCAACCACTGTAGTGCCCAGAAGACGATGGCATATTGCCAAGCCTGCCAGAATGCTCTTGAAGCACTGACTTGGTTAATATAGTAACAGCATGTCCTGTGTATTCTAGACAATGCCCAAAGTAATGACCAAAGAAGTCAGGGGCCACCTACTGGAGCTGCCAACATGTTATAGACAGACAAGTTGATGATATTGGCTCTGTCCCTTTGAGTGAAAGCTCTAAGTATGCCTTGGGTTTTGTGGACACTGCATCTGGCCTGACCCAAGTCTTTCCCTGTCACTGTGCAAACCAGGTTGCCACCAGAAGGGGATTAGAGAAGCTGAGTACCATGGACAGATACCCTCCTCAAACACTGATTTCAAAAGTCATGATATGCAAGATTGGGCAGAAGATCATGATGAGTGGAGGTTTCATTGCCCCTATAAGGCAGCAAGAGGATTCCTAGCAACAGGGTTCATAGAAAAAAATGAATATTAAAACAGCAAATTAGTAACAAGTAAAACGACCTTGGCCAGGTGGACTAAAGTCCTGTCCCAGGCTTTAATACATTTGAATGATCAGTGAGAACTGTTGCCACATATGCCAGACTGGTACCCCTGTTGAGACACCCAGTACAATAATGGAAAACATCCATTGCCCTGACTCTCACTATGTATTGTGCTATGCTGCTGAAAACACCAAGCCCCATTATGCTTGGGAAAGAGCCAATTGCAGTGGGACGTTTGCCTGGGATGGGTGAGTTACTCCTCACTCCTGGGATCCTGTTGTCCTGCTGCACGCTGAACCTGTTGAAACACAGTGCACCAGAAATAAAACACGCACCGTTGAAAGAGGGAACGAAGGTAGAGGTCCTGGCCGAGCACATGGGTTAATACAGGACTAAACTCAAGTAAACTTCTAAGATTGTGGCAGGAGGGTATGGAGACCTACATGTATTTTGGCTGCCCCAGACAAGACCCTTCTATAAGTTCCCTTGCTTATTAAAACTGCCACCTACCAATCTGGAGTGGTTTACCTCTTTCTTTGTTCTTTTTGTTTTCTGTGCCACTTGGCAAACCAATAACTTATCTTTTTGATAATCACCATCCTACCAGGTATTCAGTGGTAGCTCATTGTGCTATTGATTTGCATTTCCCTCATTAGTGGTGGTGAGGATCTTTTCATGTACTTGTTAGCTAGTTATTTTCTTTGTAAAAATGTCTACTCAGGCCCTATACCCATTTATTCAGATTTTTTTTTTTTGAGTTGTAAGAATTCCTTATATAGTTTGGATATTAACCCCTTATTGGAGATAGATAGCTTGCAAATATTTTTACCTGTTCTCCCAATTAGAAGGCTGCCTTTTAATTTTGATTTCCTTTGCTTTGCGGAAGTTTTTTAGTTGGCCTTAGTCCCCTTTATTTTTGCTTTTTGTGTTTTTTGTCCTATCAAAAACAAACAAACAAAAAAAACACTGCCAGGGCCAATGTCACGGAGCTTTTTCCTATGCTTTCTTAAAAGAGCCTTACAGCTTCAGGTCCTATATTTAAATCTTTAATCCATCTTGAGTTAAATTTTGTGTGTGATGTAAGATAGGGATCCAATTTTGCATGTAACCATCCGATTTTCCCAATACCTTTTATTGAAGTGACTATCCTTTCCCCCATTGGGTCCTCTTGGCTCCCTTCTTAAATATTGACCATACATGTGTGGGTTTATTTCTAGACTCTTGATTTGCTCTGTTGGGCTATGTGCCCCCTTTTATGCCAGTACTATGCTTTTAGCATTAGGATTTTCTTTGTCTTACCATTTTTTGACTTAATGTCTATTTTGTCTAAATTTTATTTTGTCTTTTATTTTACTTTTGCATAGAGTATCTTTTTCAAACCATTTCCATTTCACTTTGAGCCATTGTGTCCTTAAAGCTTCTGTAGGCCATATGTAGTAGGTTTCCTTGTTTTTTTTTCTTTTTAATCCATTTAGCCAATCTATACCCTTAGAATGCAGAACTGAATTCATTTATATTAAAAGTAATTGCTGATAGTTAATGACTTACTAATGCCATCTTACCAGTTTTCTAGCAGTTCCCTGTTGCTTTCTCTCACTCCTGCTGCCGCCTTTTGTGAATTACTGATTTTCCATAGTGGTGTTTTCATTGCCTTTCCTTTACCTTATATGTAGGTTGTGCCTTCCATTGGTGTCTGTGCCTTTTAAGGAAGTTGGCCCCTCTTGCTCTCTTTACATACTGGCTTTGTCAGGGAAAGCCCTTCATTAGTCATTCTGTACAAAGATGCTTGGTGGGCTCTCTGGTGGTTCCATAGGTAGGTTTGCTGCTGGAGTCCTTGCGCAGGCAGGTCTGGTACCTGCGTTATTAACAGGTAGGCAGGCCTGGTGTTTGGGCTCATTAGGGCCAGCTTGGGGTTTGGGTCTGCTGGATGGGGCCTGGAACCTTGGTCTGTAGGGACCAACCTGGTTCTAGGGGCCACCTGGGGTGGGCTTGGCATCTGGGTTTGTGGAGACTGGCACAGTCCTGGGGCAGGTTGGGAGTCTGAGTCCATGGGAGCTGGTCTGGAGGCTGCCATACTGGGATTGGCCTGGCACTGAGGCAGACAGGAGCCTGTGTCTGTGGAATCCAGTCTAGGGGACAGTCTAAGGGGAGTCAACCTCGTGCTGAGGCAGGCCTAGATTCTGGGTCTGTAGGAGACTGCTTGGAGTCTAGGTCCATGGAGGTTGGCCTTGACACCAGGGCAGGCTGGGGATCCCGGGGCTATAGGAACAGGCCTGGTGTTGGGCAGGTATGGGCCTGGGGCTGTGGGAGCCCATCTGGCACTGGGGTGGTTCAGGAGCCTGGGCACAGGAAAGGAGACCCGGTGGCAGGGCTAGCAGGGAGCTTGGGTGTGCGGGAGTCCACCTGGGGCCCAGCTTCACTGGAGTGGGCCAGGAGTCTGGGACCATGGGAACTGGCTAGTACTGAGGTGGTCTGGGAGCCTTGGGCTTTAGGAGTCACCTGGGGCTGGTGTGTACCTGGTTCTGGGGGAAAGTTGGTACTAACGTCATCTCTTGTCCCCATGGGGAGGGTGTCCCCATGCTCTGGGCTGTCTGGGCTTGGGAGAGGTGTGACCGGGTAACTTGGACTGTCTTTCTTACAGTCTTTAATACATCTTTGATTTCTGTGCTCCATCCAGGCACTATAATCCCTTACCTGGAATCCTTAGCTCTTGGGAAGTTATTTTTGTGTGTAGAGAGTTCAAACTGCTATTTCTGGGAGGGGACAAGTACCGGAAATTCCTGTACCATCATCTTGCTGACGTCACTACTGACTTCCCTTTTTAATTTATTCTTTGACTCATTGGTTATTGAAAACTGTTTTAATTTCCAAGTATTTGGGACTTTTCCAGGTATCTTTCAGTTGTCTGTTTCAAGGCTTGTTTCATTGTGGTAAAGAATACTATCTAGGACTTGAATCTTTTAAAATTTATTCAAACTTTATTTTTATAGTCTAACTTGGTAAGTGTGGCAGATAAAACTGAAAGAATATTCTGTTTTTAGGTGTTGAGTTCTGTACATGTCAACTGAGTCAAGTTGTCACATCTTCTATGTCCTTACTTTATTTAGACAGTGGTGGTGAAATCTAGGACTTTTTCGTGTATTTATTACTCCTATAGTTTCATGAGTTCTTGTTCTATGTGTTTTGAAATTCAGTTATTAGGTGAATAAACATTGAGAATTACCTCCCCATCTTCTGAATTATTTTCATGTATCATAATTACTTTAATTCTATTTAAACCACACAAGAGATGTAGAGACCATTTTCATTTATGTTTACTCGTTGATTCTTCCCATGGGTTTTCATCTTTTCCTGCATTTGTGTCTTCTCTCTGGGATCATTTTCTTTGAACAATTCTGACCTTTGCTTTAGAGCAACTTTGCTTAAGATGAATTATTGCAGTTTTTGGTTTTCTGAAAATCTGTTTTTGAAGGATATTTTTGTTCAATATAGAATTCTTGATTGGTGGTTATTCTTCAGAAATTGAAAGATGTCATTTCATTGTTTTCTGGCTCCCATTGTTGCAATTGCTATTAAGAATTCAGGCCCAAGTCTCATTTTTTTGTTACTTCTGCAAGGGTAGTACAATGCCTTTTTTGTTTTTGTTGGGGTTTTTTTGTGGTTTTGTTTTGAGCCTTTTTAAATCTGGTTGCTTTAAGACCACACTGTCTTTGGTTTTCAGCGTTTCTCCTAGGATGTGTGTAGGTGTGGTGGCTCTTCATACTTATTTTGCTCAGGGTTTTCAGAACTGCTTTTATCTGTGGGCTGATGTCTTTTATTAGTTGTAGAAAATTCTCTTTAAATACAGTTTGTTGCATTTTCCTCTGTGTGCGTGCGTGTGTATAAATTCTCTTGCATTTTCTCACTGCTTTAATTTCAAATATTTTCTGTTGTCTTTCATTTCACTAATCTGTATACAGTCTGCTATAATCCAATCATTGTGTTATTCGTAGGTGGTAATTTTCATTACATTTCCTAAATTTCAATTATCTGTTATAATTCTTCATATTTTCTATTTCTCTATTTTCTTTATTTAAAGCAATCACTTAATCCACTTCTCTACTAACTCCAAGATAGCAGTTTATTTCTATTTTCTTTTCCCATTTGTTATGGTTCTGCTCATTGGCAGGCCTAGAAATTTTTACTGAATATAGGACATTCTATGTAAAAAAACAATGGCATCTCTAGATGAACTTTTGGGTAAGTTCCACAAAGAGGATTTGCTCTTTCTTCAGTTAGGTAGAATTAGGGACATGGTACCTCAATACAGTCAAGGTCTGAATCGAGTTGACCCTGGATTGGCGTTTTGGTAGGAATCAGTCTGTTGCTATTTCATCTCCATCCTTCGGGTGTAACCATCCAGTGTTTTCAACTGATGAATTGGTGATTTTGGGGGGGCTTACTTCTGGTGGACACTCCCCTTCCCTGTCTTGAATTTAATGTCTTCAGAGCCAAATCAGCGGAGCCTGAAGGCTGAATTTTGTCTCTATGGGCCCTCCAACTGCTGAGCGCTCTTCTGGTTTCTCTTGCAAGCTTCCCCAATTTTATGTTTTATGCACCATCAACAACCCCAGTAAAAAGCATCTCTGTTGTCACTCATCTGTCCCTTTTCCAGAATGTTTACTCCTATTTCTCAATCCATTAGCAGCTCCTAATACTGTTAGCGATTTTTAAAAATTTATGGCATTTTTAGTTTTCACAGAGTGCCCTGGTCTGCACAAGTTATTTCTATCCTTTGGGCTTCTGATTTGAGTTTATTTTTACATGTGTTTTTCAAATCTCTCTGGTCATTTTACGGACTCTTGATTGGTCTCAATTTTTCCCTTTACTTTTTAAAAAAAATTTATTTGACAGCACAGATAGAGTGGCAGGCAGAGGGAGAAGCAGGCCCCCTGCGGAGCAGAGAGCCCCATGCGGGGCTCGATCCCAGGGCCCTGGGACCATGACCTGAGCTGAAGGCAGACGCCCAACCGACTGAGCCACCGAGGCACCTGTCCTTTACTTTCTATGAACATTTTAACCACACTATTTTTTTCATTTGTTTTTCCAATCATTTCATTATTTGAAGTTCTTGGAGGTAGAACTGTTTTTACTCCAGCTAACTCCTGATGGTGGCTTGTTTTCTCTTGAAATGAGTAAATTTTGATTATGAGCCCATGTTTACCTGATATCAAGCCTCAATCTGTCTGGGTGTCAAGGGGCTTATGCTGAAGGTGCATTCTTCCAGAGAGAATTTGCTTCTGTCACTTCAAGTTCTTGATTCCGTCTTCCCTGGGCCAGTCTAAATTCAACCTCCAGATTTAGGTTAGGGCCATTGAGCTGGTTGAATGATGCCCCCTAAAGATGTCCACATCCTAATCCCTGGAACTTGTGAATGTGCTACTTTATATGGCAAAAGTGATCTGGCAGATGTGATTAAGGACATTGAGATGGGGAGAGAATCCTGGAGTACCCAGGTTGGCCTGATATAATCACAAGGCTCCTAAGAGTGAGGCAGGTGGCCATAGAGAAAAGAAGTTTCACAGCTGGCTTTTAATGTGGAGGGAGTGGTCATGACTAGCATCTGGAAGCTGGAAGAAGCAAGGAGTGGGTTCTCTCCTGAAGTCCCCAGAAGAAACACATTCCTAGTCTGTTTGGTGTTAGCCTCATTAAACCTATTTTGGACTTCTGACCTCCAGACTCCTTTGAGAATAAACTTGTGTTTTAAGCCAGGAAATTCATGGAAATTTATGACTGCAGTAAACTAATACAGCTAGCTTGGGATTACAAATTAACTGGGAACCTCCCCCCCCCCCCCGCCCCCTCAGCCCAAGCAGAGGCTGGGAAGGACCAATCTTGCCTCTCCTCCTGCCATAGTCCTGGACACTTGCAGAAGTTTCATTCTAATGCCCCAACTTGTGAGGGTCTAAGATTTTTGTTCCCCCTCTAATTATGCTGCGACTGTTAAAACCAAACATTTAGTTTCTTCACATCAGCGAATGCCCCAGGCAGCCTATCAATCCTGTGATCAATTCTCTCATATTTTTAGTTGTCTTGCCCAAAATTTCTAGGTGTTGGTATCAGGAGACAGACTCTAAAATTGTTTAGAACTTTATAAAATGAACATTATAATACCCACATAAAAGTATTTATAAACATTTAAATATTTCAATGATAAAGAGGATCCTGGTAACTTAGTTTCTCCAAGCAAGCCAGATTAGTCATTCTTATTTGCTTTCATACCAAATTTATAAATCTATCACTCAATTCTGTGGTTATGACACATTCTGACAAGAATTGCATTAAAGACCATATTTTGTATGGAGTAATTTCAAAGTAGTCTGGCTTCTTTGGGAACCAAAAACTTAATTGAAATCATGATTTGAGGTATGTCCAATTCAGATCACCTTTAAAAATATCTGAAGCAATTTCTTCCTTAATTTGAGACTTTAAAACACAAGCATAAAAGATTGATTTAGAGTGATAGAACCTGTGTGTTGGAATTAAAATTTTGTGGAAATTGATTTGTGGCTTTCACCTTCAGACCAAACTCTTGTATTAAAAGGGTATTAAATCGGAGTCAAGACAGGAATGGGGGTAAATGGGCTTTCCAGAATGCTGGAAATCTGAAGGCAGAGATATTAATCAGGGACATTTGGAGAAGGTCTAATTTCTATGTTCAGAGGAGGGCATAGCTTGATGATGCTGAATTCAGAACAAGGGGAGCCTGCTTCATTCTCTGAAACTAAAATGTGTAGTAGATATTTCGTGTTTGGGCTTCTTTTCAGATAGGACTGAGTATAAGATGGTAGTGCAATAGCAAGAATTTCTTATTTGAGGAGATCCTAGCTTGTAAGGACAATGTGACCAGCAACGGGATGTTTCATGAGGGCTGAGGCCACCTAGCTTTAGAGATCCTGCATGTACTCCTGTCCTATATTGCCACAGGACATTTGATGCCTTTACATTATCGGTTAAGCAAATTGAGGATTCCTGTAAGATTAAATTTTCAATCTATGAGAAGAGCTACAGAGCTTTATCTAGCATTCTATATAGTTCTATGAGCTCTAATGATATAAAGATGTAACCACTATAAAATACAGTTCTGTACTTTCATGCTAGGAGATTGACTTCAGGTCTCTCCTGTAAATGGTAAACATTGAGCAGTAATTTACATTAATGTAAATAATAGGTAGAACCCATGAGCCAAGGAATTCTTTTCTGATATGAAGAGTATTTGTTACCTCTGTTGCTATTCAGGGGTAACTCAGGGCTACTATGAGTATCTTGTGCTGTATTGTTTCCATCTCAAATTTCAAACAAAATTTTCTCAAAAATAGCTTTCATGCAGCTGGAAAGTCCATGAATACACAAGACTCATGCATGGCTGGATCAGGGTGCTCAGATAAGGTTGTACAACAGTTCTTCCTCTTCCCTTCTCCCTCCACGTATCTTCTTCCCTCCTTTTCCCTGTTTTCTTCATACCTTTACTCTCCTCAATAAAGACCTCATTTTCATGAGCTCTTGATCCCCACCCCCCCAACCCTGTGGCAGGAATGATAGTGACCCAAACTCAAGATTTGGATGATACTTTTAGCTCTTGACTCCAGAATAAGGCTGACGCTCTCTCCCCATTTATCTACATGTCAAGCCTTGGAGGTGACTTGACCGGGCCACGGTGATCTAATAACTGTGGTCAGGCATGGGAAGGGCTTGTTGGCCAAGTTGGGACTAAACACCATCATTGTGGGAAGAGGTGGGAGGCAAAATCAACCCTACCCAAACTATAGGAAAGATGCTCCCCACAGCCAAATGGAGATATTTTATAAGAAGGTAGAAGAAAAGTCACAGTAGATAAAAAACAATTAACACAAATAGCTGATGCAATTTATGTCCCATACTCTTCTGTGCCGGAATACTCTTTATATCTGGGCTCTTAACAAAAAGGCAGAGTTTTAACAACTGGGTCTGTAATTGTTTAAAGTTCAGATTTTAAATACTGTGTCTCCATCAGTACTTATTACTTTCAAAATTGTTAGGCTCTGTAAATGTCTGACTGCACTGAGGTTAAGGGCATTTCTCCTCTAATGTACTTTCCAGAAACCTCTGCTCACGATTACTCAGATTGAGTTCTCCCTCTAGTTGTAGAGGTGCACTTTGCTGGGTGCCTTTTGAGTTAAGTAGTCTCGGTGGTTGATTTAAGGCAGAGGAGGAGCTCTCTGCAGCTTGAGGACCAGTGGGCTCTTTGCCAACAACTGACCTGAGGCAAGCTGCAATCTTCCCAACTTGCCTGAGCTGGCTTTTGGCATAATCAGATTCGAATTTTATGTCCTTGTCATGTCTCCATTTAGAGACATTTTTAATTAGTACTAGTCACAGTAATTACTGGCAATTCACTGTTTCAATTGATTTCTTTGCTTATAAAGTGCCTCATTAAGTGCCACTAGAGTTTAGTTGCCCAATTCTGAGAGTTGGCATAACCGAGCCTCTGTGTGTATGAGCAGCTCATCAGGGCATCGCTAGTGTCTGATTGGTCCTACTTGTTCCTGGCCCAGAATTCAGTTAGTGATACACATTTGTAAGTTACAAATTTTTAATAAAATTTCTTAAAAAGGAAATTTAATCCCTCTAACAATTTATGCAATGATTCTTTAATAGTCAACAACTTAGAAACAGCGACTTCTTTTTTTAAAATTTTTTATTGTTATGTTAATCACCATACATTACATCATTAGTTTTTGACGTACTGTTCCATGGTTCATTGTTTGTGCATAACACCCAGTGCTCCACGCAGAACGTGCCCTCTTTAATACCCATCACTGGGCTGACCCATCCCCCCACCTCCTCCCCTCTAGAACCCTCAGTTTGTTTTTCAGAGTCCATCGTCTCTCACGGTTCATCTCCCCCTCTGACTTACTCTCCTTTACTCTTCCCCTCCTGCTATCTTCTTCTTTTTTTTGTTTCTTAACATATATTGCATTATTTGTTTCAGAGGTACAGATCTGTGATTCAACAGTCTTGCACAATTCACAGCGCTCACCATAGCACATACCCTCCCCAATGTCTATCACCCAGCCACCCCCTCCCTCCTACCCCCCACCACTCCAGCAACCCTCAGTTTGTTTCCTGAGATTAAGAATTCCTCCTATCAGTGAGGTCATATGATACATGTCTTTCTCTGACTGACTTATTTCACTCAGCATAACACCCTCCAGTTCCATCCACGTCGTTGCAAATGGCAAGATCTCATTCCTTTTGATGGCTGCATAATATTCCATTGTGTATATATACCACTTCTTTATCCATTCATCTGTCGATGGACGTCTTGACTCTTTCCACAGTTTGGCTATTGTGGACATTGCTGCTGTAAACATTGGGGTGCATGTACCCCTTCGGATCCCTACATTTGTATCTTTGTGGTAAATACCCAGTAGTGCAATTGCTGTATGGTAGCTCTATTTTCAACTGTTTGAGGAACCTCCATACTGTTTTCCAGAGTGGCTGCACCAGCTTGCATTCCCACCAACAGTGCAGAGGGTTCCCCTTTCTCCGCATCCCCACCAATATCTGTCGTTTCCTGACTTGTTAATTTTAGCCATTCTGACGGGTGTGAGGTGGTATCTCATGGAGGTTTTGATTTGGATTTCCCTGATGCCGAGCGATCTTGAGCACTTTTTCATGTGTCTGTTGGCCATTTGGATGTCTTCTTTGGAAAAATGTCTGTTCATGTCTTCTGCCCATTTCTTGATTGGATTATTTGTTCTTTGGGTGTTGAGTTCGATAAGTTCTTGATAGATTTTGGATACTAGCCCTTTATCTGATATGTGATTTGCAAATATCTTCTCCCATTATGTCTGTTGTCTTTTAGTGTTGTGGACTGTTTCTTTTGCTGTGCAAAAGCTTTTTATCTTGTTGAAGTCCCAATAGTTCATTTTTGCCCTTGCTTCCCTTGCCTTTGGCCATGTTTCTAGGAAGCAGTTGCTGCGGCTGAGGTCGAAGAGGTTGCTGCCTGTGTTCTCCTTTAGGGTTTTGATGGACTCCTGTCTCACATTTAGGTCTTTCAACCATTTGGAGTCTATTTTTGTGTGTGGTGTAAGGAAATGGTCCAGTTTCATTCTTCTGCATGTGGCTGTCCAATTTTCCAACACCATTTGTTGAAAAGACTGTCTTTTTGCCATTGGACATTCTTTCCTGCTTTGTCCAAGATGAGTTGACCATAGAGTTGAGGGTCCATTTCTGGGCTCTCGATTCTGTTCCATTGATCTATGTGTCTGTTTTTGTGCCAGTACCATACTGTCTTGATGACAGCTTTGTAATAGAGCTGGAAGTCCGGAATTGTGATGCCGCCAGCTTTGCTTTTCTTTTTCAATATTCCTCTGGCTATTTGGGGTCTCTTCTGGTTCCATACAAATTTTAGGATTATTCCATTTCTTTGAAAAAAGTGGATGGTATTTTGATGGGGATTGCATTGGATGTGTAGATTGCTCTAGGTAGCATTGACATCTTCACAATGTACTTCCAATCCATGAGCATGGAACATTTTTGCATTTCTTTGTGTCTTCTTCAATTTCTTTCATGAGTATTTTATAGTTTTCTGAGTACAGATCCTTTGCCTCTTTGGTTACATTTATTCCTAGGTATCTTATGGTTTAGGGTGCAATTTTAAATGGGATCGACTCCTTAAATTTTCTCTCTTCTGTCTTGTTGTTGGTGTATAGGAATGCCACTGATTTCTGTGCATTGATTTTATATCCTGCTACTTGACTGAATTCCTGTATGAGTTCTAGCAGTTTTGGGGTGGAGTCTTTTGGGTTTTCCACATACAGTATCATATCATCTGCAAAGAGTGAGAGTTGGACTTCCTCTTTGCCGATTTGGATGCCTTTAATTTCTTTTTGTTGTCTGATTGTTGTGGCTAGGACTTCTAATACTACGTTGAATAGCAGTGGTGAAAGTGGACATCCCTGCCGCGTTCCTGACCTTAGGGGAAAAGCTCTCAGCCTTTCCCCATTGAGAATGATATTCACTGTAGGTTTTTCATAGATGGCTTTTATGATATTGAGGTATGTACCCTCTATGCCTATACTCTGAAGAGTTTTGATCAAGAAAGGATGCTGTCCTTTGTCAAATGCTTTTTCTGCATCTATTGAGAAGATCATATGATTCTTGTTCTTCCTTTTGTTAATGTATTGGATGACGTTGATTGATTTGCAGATGTTGAACCAGCCTTGCAGCCCAGGGATAAATCCCACTTGGTCGTGGTGAATAATCCTTTTAATGTACTGTTGGATCCTACTGGCTAGTATTTTGGTGAGAATTTTTGCATCCATGTTCATCAAGGATATTGGTCTGTAATTCTCCTTTTTGATGGGGTCTTTGGTTTTGGGATCAAGGTCATGGTGGCCTCATAAAACGAGTTTGGAAGTTTTCCTTCCATTTCTATTTTTTGGAACAGTTTCAGGAGAATAGGTATTAAATCTTCTTTAAACGTTTGGTAGAATTCCCTGGGGAAGCCATCAGGCCCCGGGCTTTTGTTTGTTGGGAGATTTTTGATGACTGCTTCAATTTCCTTAGTGGTTATAGGTCTGTTCAGGTTTTCTATTTCTTCCTGGTTCAGTTTTGGTAGTTGATACATCTCTAGGAATGCACCCATTTCTTCCAGGTGATCTAATTTGCTGGCATAGAGTTGCTCATAGTATGTTCTTATAATTGTTTGTATTTCTTTGGTGTTGGTTGTGATCTGTCCTCTTTCATTCATGATTTTGTTGATTTGGGTCATTTCTCTTTTTGATAAGTCTGGCCAGGGGTTTATCCATCTTGTTAATTCTTTCAAAGAACCAGCTCCTAGTTTCGTTGATCTGCTCTACTGTTCTTTTGGTTTCTACTTCATTGATTTCTGCTCTGATCTTTATTATTTCTCTTCTCCTGCTGGGTTTGGACTTTATTTGCTGTTTTTTCTCTAGCTCTTTTAGGTGTAGGGTTAGGTTGTGGGTTTGAGACCTTTCTTGTTTCTTGAGAAAGGCTTGTATTACTATATACTTTCCTCTTAGGACTGCCTTTGCTGTATCCCAAAGATTTTGAACAGTTGTGTTTTCATTTTCATTGGTTTCCATGAATTATTTTAATTCTTCTTTAATTTCCTGGTTGACCCATTCATTCTTTAGTAGGATGCTCTTTAGCCTCCATGTATTTGAGTTCTTTCCGACTTGCCTCTTGTGATTGAGTTCAAGTTTCAAAGCACTGTGGTCTGAAAATACGCAGGGAATCATCCCAATCTTTTGGTACCGGTTGAGACCTGATTTGTGACCTAGGATGTGATCAGTTCTGGAGAATGTTCCATGGGCACTAGAGAAGAATGTGTTTTCTGTTGCTTTGGGATGGAATGTTCTGAATATGTCTGTGAAGTCCATTTGGTCCAGTGTGTCATTTAAAGTCTTTATTTCCTTGTTGATCTTTTGCTTTGATGATCTGTCCATTTCAGTCATGGGGGTGTTAAAGTCCCCCACTGTTATTGTAGTGTTGTCAATGTGTTTCTTTGCTTTTGTTATTTCCTTATAAAATTGGCTGCTCCCATGTTAGGGGCATAGATATTTACAATTGTTAGATCTTCTTGTTGGATGGACCCTTGAAGTAGGATATAATGTCCTTCTTCATCTCTTATTTTAGTCTTTGTTTTAAAATCTAATTTGTCTGATATCAGGATTGCCACCCCAGCTTTCTCTTGGTGTCCATTAACATGGTAAATGGTTTTCCACCCCCTCACTTTCAATGTGGGGGTGTGTCTGGGTCTAAAATGAGTCTCTTGCAGACAGCATATTGATGGGTCTTGTTTTTTAATCCAATCTGATAGCCTGTGTCTTTTGGGGCATTTAGCCCATTTACATTCAGAGTAACTATTGAAAGATATGAATTTAGTGCCATTGTTGCCTGTAAGGTGACTGTGACTGTATATTGTCTGTGTTCCTTTCTGATCTATGCTGCTTTTAGGCTCTTTGTTTGCTTAGAGGACCCCCTTCAATATTTCTTGGAGGGCTGGTTTCATGTTTGCAAATTACTTATTTTTTGTTTGTCCTGGAAGCTTTTGATCTCTCCTTCTATTTTCAATGACAGCCTAGCTGGATATAGTACTCTTGGCTGCATATTTTTCTCGTTTAGTGCTCTGAAGATATTATGCCAGTCCTACTGGCCTGCCAGGTCTCTGTGGATAGGTCTGTTGCCAATCTAATGTTTCTACCATTGTGGGTTACATATGTCTTCTCCCGAGTTGCTTTCAGGATTTTCTCTTTGTCTCTGAGACTCGTAAGTTTTACTATTAGATGTCGGGGTGTTTACCTATTTTTATGGATTTGAGAGGGGTTCTCTGTGCCTCCTGGATTTTGATGCCTGTTTCCTTCCCCACATTAGGGAAGTTCTCTGCTATAATTTGCTCCAATATCCTTTCTGCCCCTCTCTCTCTCTTCTTCGATCCCAATTATTCTAATGTTTCATCTTATTGTATCGCTTATCTCTCGAATTCTGCCCTCGTGATCCTGTAGTTGTTTATCTCAGCCTCTTTATTTTCCATCATTTGGTCTTCTATATCACTGATTTTCTCTTCTGCCTCATTTATCCTAGCAGTTAGTGCCCCCATTTTTTATTGCACCTCATTAATAGCCTTTTTGATTTCGACTTGGTTAGATTTTAGTTCTTTTATTTCTCCAGAATGGGTTTCTCTAATAACTTCCACGCTTTTTTCAAGCCCAGCTAGTATCTTTAAAGTCATGATTCTGAACTCCGTTCCAATATTGTACTAATGTCCGTATTGAGTAGGTCCCTGGCTGATGGTACTCCCTCTTGTTCTTTTGCTGAGGTGATATATTTCGTGTTGTCATTTTGTCCAGAGGAGAATAGATGAATGAGAGAACAAAATGCTAACAGGTTAACAATGTCCCCAGCAAATATACCCTATACAAATCAGAAAAGACCTGAAACCAGGGGAAAGGAAAAGGAAAGAAAGAAAAAGAGGAGGGGGGGGGAAAAAAAGAAAAAAGATAGAAACAAAAACAAAACAAAACAAAAAAACAGAATATGATCAAATATGATCAGGCTAGTGCATAGATCAGTGCCACACACTGGATTTTGGGCGTATTTTGGTCTGTTAGAAGAAAGTGCCTCCTAAATTTTAAAGGTAGAAAGACTTATATATGTACAAAATAAGGGGTGATACAATGAAGGGATGGAAGATGACTGTAAAGATGAAAATTATAAAAGATTCTATAAAAGAAATTGATAAGTTTCAAAAAAGAAGATTTAAAAAAAAATGTGATCAGGCAGGAGACTAGAACGAAGCCATACACCAGTGATTTAG
Organism: Eumetopias jubatus; assembly: GCF_037043125.1. Lineage (NCBI taxonomy): Eukaryota > Metazoa > Chordata > Mammalia > Carnivora > Otariidae > Eumetopias > Eumetopias jubatus. The sequence goes on from NW_028274823.1 coordinate 37,266,545, forward strand.
GGTATATTTTGATCTGTTAGAAGAAACTGTATCTCAAAATTTTAAAGAGAGAACAACTTATATATATTTGCCAAAAATAAGGGTAACTACTATGAAGGGATGAAATATGACTCTAAAAAAGAAAAATAAGTTTTTTTTTTTTTTTTAAAAAAGGGATTGATAAGATGTTGGTTGAAAAAGGGAAAAAGAAAAATTCAAAAAAAAAGTTAAAAAAAAATTAACTTTGAAAAACTAATGAATCATGGTAAAAGAAAAGCCATGAATTCTATGTGCAGTATTCCCCTAGCGCTGGAGTTCTCCCATTCTCCTTGATCAGTAAACTTGGTCTTGGCTGGCTGGCTGTTTGTGCTGATCTTCTGGGGCAGGGGCCTGTTGCCGTGGTTCCCAAATGTCTTTGCCGGAGGCGGAATTGCCTCGCCCTTGCGCCTTTGTCGGTCCGGGCTAAGCAATCTGCTCGGGTTTGCTCTCAGGAGCTTTTGTTCCCTGCAAGCTCTCGGTACAGCTTTGGAGGACCAGAGTGAAAATGGTGGCCTCCCAGTCTCCACCCGGAGGAGCCGAGAACTTGGGGCCCCACTCCTCAGTGTGCCCCCAGAGAAAAGCAGTCACTCCCGTGTCCCTGGTCTCCTGCCGCACTCCGTGCTCACCTGGCCTGTGACCGAGCATTTCTCTCTGGCTCCCGACCCCGTGTGGAGTCTCCAAACCCAGCAGATCCCTGAGGTGTGCTCCCGCGCCGCTCCTCCTGGGGGAGGAAGGGGCGTCTCCCCGGATCTGCCGCTTGTTGGGTCCCTGCTGGAGGAGCAGTGGCCCGACTGTGCCACAGATCCCCATTTATGGCAACCCCAAGCTGAGAGCCCGCTCCTCGGCTCCGTCTCTGCAGCCAGCTTCCCCGCTCCGATACCTGGGAGCTCTGCCGCACTCAGGCACCCCTGGTCTTTCTGTGACCCCGAGGGTCCTGAGACCACACTGTCCCGCGAGGGTTCCACCCCTAGCTTAGCCACTGGAGCGATGTCCCTCAGCGGAGCCGACTTCTAAAAGTTCCGATTTTGTGCTCCACGGCTCTATCACTTGCCAGAAGCGGCCGACGGAGGCCCCCTCCCCCGCCGTCTCTCCTCCCAATTATCACCTCGGATTCACTTCTCCGCAAGTCCTACCGTCCAGTAAGTGGTCGCTTCTCTGTTCAGAGAGTTGTTGCTATTCTCTTCTTCGGTCTCCTGTTGAGTTCATAGGTGTTCAGAATGGTTTGATCCCTATTCAGCTGAATTCCTGAGACCAGACGAAATCCAGGTCTCCTACTCCTCTGCCATCTTGCTCTGCCCAGCCACAGCGACTTCTCTTCTGACTGAAGAATATGTGTGCAATACATGTGAGAATCAGTAGGGACGAGTTCACGTTGTAGTTCAGAGCTGAGACAAGAGGACCACATAAGGGGGTATCCTATCCGTGATGCTGCCTTACCTGTTGCTCCCCCAGCCTCCGAGTTCACCTCCTCATCAGGGTGTGGTAGAAAATGCAAGCCTTTAGATAAGAATATTAATAAGATGCAATCCTTAAGATAAAAATAGTAATTTTACAGTTAAGCCAAACTATCTTACTGCTTATCTGTTCACATCTTCTATCCTGTGGGCTACAAAGCACTTTTAATTCTAATACTTTTGGTCCTTTTGTTCATTAAAAATAGACTTTTGATTATATAGCTTTTCTGATAATGTTCTTGATATAATTAATCCAGCACACAAAAATTTAAAGGAAGCATATGTCTCCTTTTCAGGTAATCTTGAAATAACTACATTTAAGGTTTTTTTTTTTTAAATTTTATTATGTTAGTCATGAAAATAGTCTTGGATCACTACATCAAAAACTAATAATGTATGGTGACTACCTTTAAGGTTTTGATGAGGATTTTTTTTCCTACACACACACACACACACACACACACACACACACACACACACACACTCTCTCTCTCTTTATATAAATGGGATGGAAATGCTGATTTTGTCAATATCTGAAAATACCATGAACTATTCAGTTTACTAAATTTTACGATTAAAAATCACGTTTTAGGGGCACCTGGGGGGCTCAGTCATTTAAGTGTCTGCCTTTGGCTTGGGTCGTGATCTCAAGGTCCTCGGATCGAGCCCCCCACCCTGCCCGCTTCCATCAGGCTCCTTAGCAGGGAGTGTCTTTCTCCCTCTGCTCCCTCATTTTCTCTCTCTCCGTCCCTCCCTCTCAAATAAAAAATCTTGAGTTTTTATAAGTTCAAAAGGTTACTGGTGCTGTAATTGAATGTCACTTATTTTAACCAGCTGCTATCCATCTATTCCAGTAGTTGTGTTTTTCCAGGAGTTTCTTGTTCTGGATTGTCTCTATATTCTTCTTCTTCTCACATGGGATCCTGAAGTGGGTCACTTTTTACGTGGACACAGTTCTGTCAGTCACGCTAGTGATGCTTGCTAAGCCCTGAAAAATCTAACCACCCGGGCTGGTTGCCTACTGGAAGATACCAGCCGTACTAGCAAGTGTTCTCTTCTGCCAGGCTCCTCTCAAGGCATCCAGCATATGCTCCTTTGCTTTCCTTCCCATCAGCTGTGAAGGCCAGGATTCTCCCAGCTTTATGGATATAGGAGATTCAACTTATTTATTTCCTGAGTGCTTGAAAGGGCCACAAGGACCAGAATTCCTTCCAGAATGTTCATGAGGGCTAGTTCTGCCCTTTGTCTGCGAGTCCTTAGAGCTTGCCAGACCCGTTCTTCCAGGAAACTCTTCAGGATTACGCCTGCTGTTTCTTCAGGCTCTCATGCAGCACAGAGGTAGAAAAGCCCCACACAGTCCCAAAAGCCCCACAGCTGTATGTCTGGATCCTAGGCCTTGTTCCCTCCCTTCAAACCATACTCTATCCCAGCACCAGCTGCCTGCCTCAGGACAAGCAAGCCGTTGGAGTTATCCTGGGAGGATGGTTGAGACTCTTCAAGTCTCCTTCATTCCCAGAATCTACTTCCCACCCTCAAATATAGGAGAGTGTTTTCTTTAATTCTTACTACAGTTCTATTGGGGGGGGGATGTATTATCATTAATTTAGTTGCTTATGAATCTTCTCCAGAACTTTGAACTCAATATAATACTTGAAGGAAGCAAGAAAGAATAGCAGTGAGAAAAGACATTTCTTCGTTCAGAAGCTGATTTAAAGTACTGCCACGATCCACTATTCCACTAGAAGGTAAAATCCTGTCTGCTTCCTAAAAGGTAATGGATGACATCTCAAAGTAGTTGACAGAGCTCTGTATGCTCTGTAGGGGTGTTCTAACCAGAAGTCCTTTCTTGTATTTTCCTTCATGGTAAAAAGCAGAAATGTGCCTTAATTCTGTTCTAGACCTCCTAATAAACAACAAAATTCTTTCCTACTGAGTGGGCATAATGCTATACAATTCTCCACATGTAACTGGAAGCAGCTGCTACTGTCAAGGTCTAGGCTTGACCTTGGACTCTGCCATCCTTGAGGTGTGGTCTCACTCAGTCCTTCGGCTTCCTTGAGTATCTATTTCAGAAATGGTGAGGGTAGACCTGTATATCCTGGTTTTACTGTAAGGAGCAAGTGAGAGTCCATATATGAAATTATTTTGACAACTAAAGCTTGTTTGGCCGCAGAACACACTTAACCATTCCTGTCTCTGCAGACCCTCTCTTGCAGTACTAGTCTGTCTCGTTTTTTGTTGCTCCCTTCTCATTACATTGTGTTACATTTTAGAGCACAGCCTCTTCCAATAGACTTTGAGGTTCTCATGGGCAGAATGTATCAGTGTACCTACTTGTTTTCCAGGCGTCTAAAAGTATGCTTGATTATAAAAGGAATAAAGAGATGAGTGGTTGAAATTAGCAATGTCATAACCTAGCCCAAACCCATTTAATAACCTGAATTGCACTTAGAACAATAACTCAAACTTCCAGTGGTGGTCTACACAGCACCTGGTGGCCAGGTCATGGCGTAGTTTTCCAGGCACATCTTGCCCCACATCCCTCTACACCAGTTCCCATCCTTTGACCACACCAACCAGATACCACTGTTCACTTACAGGAAAATCGCTTTTGTGGTTTTTGTGTTAAATATACAAATCTGTTCTTGGTATTGTTTTTGTTTTTTGCATTCTGTATACAAATCTTCCCACCTGAACATTTCAGAATGCTGATCCATGGCTCAAACAAAATCAACTCCAGACAGAGCACAATAGCATTCACGAGTTTTGGAATGTGCTTGTCAACAGATGGATTTCATGCTCTAAGACCAAGAAAGAACAATGTAACCTATGTCTTCCCTGAAAGTTGAGGTTTCTCACCTATAGAATGAATAGATAATCTCCAAAAGGACTTGTCAACTCTGAGTCCATGATTCAAATTCATTTTGAGAGATGATCTTTTATTTCTCCTTATTAATTCTAGGCAGTATGGGACTGAGGGATAGTATTATACAGTGAGTGGGTTCTACAGGTCACTGCTTTTTAATGAATCGATTGAGGCAACCACAATGCCTTGCATTTAACCTCACAGTTGTAATGGAGCTCTTCCTATCATATTCTCCATCGTTAGGGGAACTTCAAGACTCAGAGAAATCAATAATAGAGAGCTTATCAGCAACTAATCTCCTCCATGGAAGTGAAAATAGATATGCCAGCCGGGATTTTTAATGCTTAACAATTTCCTCACAGATGTAACTTCTCTGTCATGACCTGGTACTCGTTATGGGGCTCTCACCTCGAACTGACTTTAGTTTCTTATATCAGCATTTGGGGATTTTCTTTCCTTTTTTTCCAATGGACACTTGATCAGCCTTGGGCCAGTCCTGTGCTTACTGGCCTTCTGAAATGCCTGCCTGATCATGTGTCAAAGCTCTAAATAAGTGTCCATCTCATTAAGCTTTTTTCCTTCCTGGAATTACCAGGGTTTTTGTTGTTTATTTCTTGTTATCCTCTTAAAGACACTGTAGCATAAAGAAGCTTGGCTTGTGGTAACAAAGATCTGGGTTTCATTGACTATTTCTGTGACCTGGAGCAACTAGCTCAGTTTTCCTGAGTCTGTGTTTTCAACATAAACTCTTGTAGGTATTTAGGAGGTCAAGTATTCTGATTTGTTTCTAGTGCCTGGTAAGGGAACCAAGGATCTCCACTTTCCCATTTCTTATGCCCCCTCTCCCATCCTCCTCTTTATCACAAATTCTCAGACTTCATTTTATATCTCTGAACTTTGCCTTTGTATTCATCTTTATTTCCAAATAGATTACCCCCATTCAAACAAGATTGCTAAGCTTAATTAAAATCTTTAATTTGGGTAATTTCTGAGTCTGAAGATTAGGTATACAATAAAAAAGGACATTTTATTTAAAAGAAAACAAATTGCTATTTGTATTCCCAGCCCTAACTCACTACTTGTCGATATTTTGGGGTTAAGCTGTTGTTTCTAATAGGTCTCCTGATAAAATGAATTTCAGGAGGTTGACTGTTAGATTTGCTCAGTCAAAATGAAACAGCAGGGATCTACCAAGAGGCAGTTTAATGTATGATTAAGATCAGGGATGCTGGTGCCGAGTGACTGGGGTCCAGATCTGGTTCTGTCACTTTCTTGGTATGTTCTTGAAAAAGTTACTTAACTGCTGGACCTCAGCTTCTTCAACTGTCAAGCGGAAATAAAAATAGTGCTTTATAGAATTATGAGCATTAAATGTATGTGTATATGTAATATACACATTTGGAAGAGTCCTAGAATATAGTAAGCACCATATGTGTTCACGGTCATTGTCATCATCATCATTGTTCCTATTAAGTCTAATTTATGATGCCCACTTGTGGCTGATAAAATAATAGCGGATTCAACAATATAGAAGGTTTATTTTTGGTTAGTATAAAAATCCAAGCTGGTAGGTCGTTGGAGGGGGAGAGCATCTCTGCTCTAGGAGGCTGTCCCAAGACTCATATTTCATCTATATTCTTGACCTCCTATCACCTATGGTAGGGGCCGTATAAAGGGCTAATGTAAGTATCTTTGAAGGTCATATGTTTTTTGTTGGAATTATTCAACTCTGCTGTTGCCATTTTCTATGAATGGATAGGTCTGTTTGTGTTGTTGACCACCCTGCTCCAGCATAATGCTCTTGCTTATGATTCTCTGCTGCCCCAGCCATTTTGTCCTGTGGGAATGTGAAAGGAAGAAGCAGAGGGCACCATCCTTTTATCAAGGGCATCATCTAGAATTTGACTATGAAAATGGTCACTGATGTCCCTTTGGTTAGAACTTCAGTCCTATAGGCATCCCTGACTGCAAGGGATCGATTGCCATATTCCCAGCTAAAACTTGGGAGATTCTTACATAAGAGCAAAAAGGAACGGATATTTGGGAGACAATCATTTCTGCTGTAAGTTTGACAAAGGCTATAATACAAATACGTGTTTTCTTGGAGGGAAAAAGTGTAGTATGGTTCTTGACGGTATAATACACAAAGCATGTTTCTATCCCTTTTTAAATCTATTTTCAACTCTTCTACAAAATAAGCAAGGCTTGTTATTCAGATATAAAAGAAAATATTAAACCTCAGAAAAGAAATTTTTCTCAAGGTCACACTGTTTTGTTGTTGGTTGAGACCTGCCTTCAGCTCCAAACTGTATGCCCGTCCTGCCTCATCCAAACTTCTTTTCAAATGGTGAACAATTTTCTTGATGGTTAGTGTGAAGTGACCAACCTCTGCCACTCTGGAGAGTTGGGGACCATCATCAACAGGAAAGCTGCTGGAGGTTTTAGTCCTCTACCCCTTGCTGTAACAAATTCCAACAGTCTGAGGGGCTCAACAATACAAAGGCATTATCTTACCATTCTGTAGGACAGAAGTCCAACACAGATGTCACGCAACTAAAATCAAGATACTGGCCAGGCTGCGTTCCTTTCTGGAGGCTCTCAGGGAGATTCCCTTTCCCTGCCTTTCCAGTTTTTTAGAGGTGGTCTGCTTTCTTGCCTTGGGGCCTTTCCTCCACCTCCACGGCTAGCAGGGGCAGATTGAGGCCTCCTCATGTGACTTCTTTCTGATTGGTTCAGCTGGGGAAAGTGGGGTATTTTAAGGGCTCCTGTGAAAAGAGGGGGCCCACCAGATAATCCAGGATAATTTCCCCATCTCAGGCCCATGCTCTTTGTTACCCCTTCAGAGTCTCTTTGCCATGTAGGAGAATCTATTCCTTCACTGGTTTCAGGGATTAGTGTGGGGACATATTTGGGGGCCATTATTCTCACCACATTGGAGAAACTAGGAAAAAATCAGTAGCCCTATGAGTAGACTAGATGTGCTTCTAAATTTCAGTGTATATAACTTGGTATTATCTAGCACCAAACGCTGATGAACCAAGGCTTTTTTTTTTTTTCCTTTTTTGACTGAAGTGTGTTTTACCTTCAGAATATAAAACTTAGTTTTGGCTAGATAAATGATTAAGAAAATTAAAGTGAGTTGAGTTGCAGAAGTGCAACTGCAAGCCCATCTTATTTTTCTATCCAAATTTAGTATGAGCACTTCATTGAGGCCAAAGCCAGCTTTTCTTTTTCTGGGTACCTCTAACACTGTACTTCACATGCTTGGTCCCCAATATGGGGCCAAACTGCGTGTTTTCTACCTACATTGAAGTTTCAGAGAAATCTCTCTGGTGTATAGAATGTACTGCTGATGTTCGAGTCATGTGTGTCTTCTACACCAGGACCTGCAGTCCCTGCAAAACCCTGGACACTTAGCAAAGTTAACGAATTTGGATTTTGAGCTGTAAATTGGATAATCATTTTTGAGTCACTGATTATAATACCAGTGGTAAAACCTGTCTTTATTTGTCCTTCTGCTCAGCCAAACATTTACCAACCCTTCAAGGGCAAGTATAAAAAAGCACTGGGTTTGGTATTTGTGCAGAGGATTAATCTCTAACACCAAGATGAGCTAATATCCTGTGTGTGTGTGTGTGTGTGTGTGCCTGCCTGCCTGCCTGCCTGTCTAGGTATGGGGGCAACTTCCTGACCTGACTCTCATCTCTGGATACCTGGTCTGGGGGTCTGTTCTCTGGTGTGGTGGTATCCATAGACTGCCACACAGTGAGTGGAGAGCCCCGGACACAGGCCAGCAGAACTCTAGAGGCAGCCTTAGATGTAGCAGCTACCTCAGGGGTATGGCATTCTGTACTGTTCTGGAGACCTTTCAAGAGACTGGCCTAGAGCCCACTTCTTCTGCCCTTCCAACAGCTTTATGAAGACTTAATGTCCTATGCTAAATCCCTTTCAATTTATAAGGAAACTAGAGCCTGGGGAGGAAAGTGAGTCTCTCAGAATTACACAACTTGCCAGCTAGAAAATGCAAGATGAGAATTCAAGCCTCCTAACTCCCCTTAGAAGGCTTTTCTACTCAAGCACACATATACAAGGGAGAAAATTCAATTCATTCAGGGCTTCCTATATAATGTGATGAATGTGAGTAGTGTGTGTGTGTGTGTGTGTGTGCATGCACATGCATGTGCTTGTGTAGACCTGTTTTCAGAGCATCCATATGTATCAGAGTGAGGAAGTGAACGAGTTTGTGAATGCATATTGTCTGTGCCTTTATGCCCATGACTACATGTAAATAATTGCTCTGTCTTCTTTCTTTAAAAGTCCCGTGGTAATACAACATTCAATCCTCCACATCTTAGTATAATAAATTTTTCAGATGAGTATCATTTCTATGTAGCTACCAGGGTAGTAAAAGGGTAATAGGAATGCAACTGGAGTTTGATTCTGAAAAGATGGAAGAGAAAAAATCAAGGAAAGACAAAGCTATCCATCTTGACCTCTAGCATCTACTTCATTGCTTCCATTAACCTGTCTGAGTCTTCTCCAAGGTCAAAGTGATAGATGATCTCAAAATTCCATGTTGCCTAAAATTTGATGTAAAGAAATTCTCAAATTCCATAATTAAAGTAATATGGTACAGCTGGAATAATTTCTTCGACAGAGGGTTAGTGGACCTGACTGGAAAGAAGAAATAGATGTTGTAGAGGAGCACAGTTTAGTAGAGGGGAGAAAAAATCACATACAAAAAATGTTACAAGGAAAGTGTTCAGTTAATACTCCTGCAAGCATTTGCGCAATTGACTTTTATCAAGTATCTCTTATATGCAGGATACTGTGAACAAAAATAAGACAGGAGCTCTTGTTTGATGCTTTGCAGAAATCAAAAGTTCCTGGTAATTTTCTAAAATGTTTACTAACTGGAGCTAAGAAGAAACTCTGGAGGGCCAGGCAGGAGTATTTCTCAGTGAACTCAGGACGGCCCCTATTGATCATAACTTATTTTCTGAGGTCCTCACAAAATCTTCAATTTTTCAGTATAAAATTTGGCTTGAGATCAACAACAAAACACATCAGTGAACAGGTTGCCATGTATTTGTTCTACTTCTGTAAAATCAGTTGTCTGTTCTCTTTTGTTACTCTTCTAATCCTGATATTTAAAGTTCCCTCAGTGTGGATCAATAAACTAATTTGCAAATTTTCTTAATACCCTGGCTTGTGGTTTAGCAATTAATAAAACATGGACTCATTGAGGACTTTTTGTGCTAGAAGGGGCTCTGAGACTTCAACAGTTAAACAGAATACAATGCTTATGCTTAAAGATCTGACTTTCTAAATGAGCAGCAATTAATTACAATAAATTGGAATGTTACCACAAGGTAGCCCCGGGTGTTGAGGGGTGCCTAAAGCAGATGGAAGTCCTCCCAGTGACTGTGATCGTCATCTAGGCCAGACTCCTGCAGAGCAATCGACGGACTTTGATATCCTCCCTACTTGAGAGTTGAGTGGCCTTATTTCAGTGGTACTTCTACCTTTTCTCGCTGTCCTCACTTTGAAGAGAAGCTAACGAGAAGGTTGATTTTCCTCATCTGTATACCATCTACTCAATGGACTTCCCAAATTTGTATCTTTTTGCTCTGAGTAGTTACCCCCCCACACACACACCGCTCCCTTATTTTGTTGCTTTAAGCATTTTGCACAAGCCAAGCACATGGGAGAATCTAACTTGGTTGACTTTCGGTGGGGCCTGAGCTATTCCTTGACAGTTGGCTTTGTACAGCTAGTGACTGAGCATCCATTGTGCAGGGCCAGTCACTGAGCTGGGGACCACCAGCCAGGCAGCAGGGAACAAAGGCAACTCCCTGCCCTCAAGGAGCTGTTGCTCTGTGGGGAGAGAAGGCAAAAACCGAGGAAAAAAAATGAAATGATGACCTGTTGGATGGCATGGCAAACAGTACTGTGAAGATAAAATATTGTGGGGGGGAGATATGAAGTGTCAAGGGTGAGGGTTGCAATTTTAGACAGAGGGCTGGGGAGGCCAGCGATTAGGTGACGTTTGAGAATCACCTGACAGAGTTGAAGTACTTTAGGCCCTGTCCCATTTTATTCTTGTTTCTAGGCTATTTCCTGCATCTTGTACACATGAACTAAGAAAAATTAAGATTTGGTAATAAACAGTAATTTTAGTGTAGAAAACAGTACAAAATACAAAGAAAGAGGAAAATGAAAATACCTCTATCCCCACTGTGTACTGAGGTATGTGTCTGTTGGTACATGTGTGTCTGTGTGTACATGAGTAAAAATGGGATTAAAATGTATTTATGGTCACCTGTTTTTTTCTGACCTTATGCTATGGACATCTACGGCATCATTTTAAACAACTAAATCAAGCAATCCCCTATTGTTGGGCGTTAAAAATATCTCTCAGAGAAACAACCTTGTAACTGTCCCTGAATGTACTCATCAGTAAATATTTCCTTGGCGGAAATTGGTAGAAAAGAACTGTTGAGGCCAGTATGTATCTTAACAGCTGAAACGGGCTTTTATGATTGCTCTTCCAGAGATGAAAGAGCCCAAAGGTGGAAGGTGCTGGTCAGGTGTAGCCTCAGAGATGCATTGACACATGGGCCTGGAGCTGCATAGGGGTTCCATTTCAAACTGCAGATGAACCTGCAGTTCTTACCCCCGTTGTGGCGGCGGAGGGAGGGCAGCAGAAGGCTGAGGGCACGAGTGGACATGGATTGCTAAGGGGGTGCTGGCAAATAATGGGGATTATTCATGTCCTTTGTCATCTCATTGTCAGTGAGACAGGTCTGCCTCCATGAGGACATTTTTCAGGGTTTGAGGATACAGAAATAATGGTCTTTGTAGCTGACTTACATACTTAACTGTGGATGCGTATACCTGAAGGACAAAATCTCCATGTTAAAACTCCTCACAGGAATTGTTTTTCTTAGGGAAATATAATTTCAAATATACTTAGGTTTATGATGTCTTTTTATCATTCTGCAATTCCTTTGCCATAAAGATGTGAGTGAACTGAAAGTCTTTAAGCCTCAAGAATAACTTTAGAAAGCCTATAATAAGTAATTCCTAGAGTTCTTAAAAATGCAAACGAAAGCTATTCTGACTGAGTGCTTTCCCGAAAAATAGTGCGTCTGTCTCCTTTCTACTTTCTGGGGCACCACGAGAGAGAGGAGCCCTAGGTACAGCGAAAGATCATTGTCATGGTCACCACTGACGTTCTTACCTGAGGAGCTGACAAACAGGAAACTGACATCTTAAAAATGACTTTTTTTAAGTGCCTTTAAGAATAAAAATGTTCTGGGCGCCTGGGTGGTTGAATCAGTTAAGTGTCTGACTCTTGATTTTTTGGCTCTGATCATGATTTCAGGGTCATGAGATCAAGGCCAGGCTCTGTACTGGGCATGGAGCCTGCTTGGGATTCTCGCTCTCCTTCTCTCTCTGCCCCTACCCCCACCCCCATGCATGCATGCACACCTTCTTTCTCACTCTTAAAAATAGAGATGTTCTTAGCTCTGAGGTTTATGTGTAAAATTGCCTTAAAGGCTTTTTGGCATTCCAAGCATGATCTTTGCCTCCTCCCACCTCTACCACCTTTTGTTTGTTTGTTTGTTAATTTTATGTTATGTTAGTCACCATATGATACATCATTAGTTTTTGATGTGGTGATCTGTGATCCATTGTTCTCGTATAACACCCAGGGCTCCATGCAGTACGTGCCCTTCTTAATACCCATCACCAGGCTAACCCATCCCCCCACCCCCGCCAAAACCCTGTTTGTTTCTCAAAGTCCATAGTCTCTCATGGTTCGTCTCCCCCTCCGATTTCCCCCCTTCATTTTCCCCTTCCTTCTCCTAATGTCCTCCATGCTATTCCTTATGTTCCACAAATAAGTGAAACCATATGATAATTGACTTTCTCTGCTTGATTTATTTCACTTAGCATCATCTCCTCCAGTCCCACCCATGTTGGTGTAAAAGTTGGGTATTCATCCTTTCTGGTGGCTAAGTCATATTCCATTATATATATGGACCACATCTTCTTTATCCATTCATCTGCTGAAGGGCATCTCGGCTCTTTCCACAGTTTGGCTATTGCAGACATTGCTGCTATGAACATTGGGGTGCATATGGCCCTTCTTTTCACTACATCTGTGTCTTTGGGGTAAATAGCCAGGAGTGCAATTGCTGGGTCATAGGGTAGCTCTATTTTTAATTTTTTGAGGAACCTCCACACTGTTTTCCAAAGTGGCTGCACCAACTTGCATTCCCACCAACAGTGTAGGAGGGTTCCCCTTTCTCCACAACCTCTCCAACATTTGTTGTTTCTTTCCCTGTCCATTTTTGCCATTCTAACTGGTGTAAGGTGGTATCTCAATGTGGTTTTGATTTGAATTTCCCTGATGGCTAATGATGATGAACATTTTTTCATGTGTCTGTTAGCCATTTGTATGTCTTCTTCAGAGAAGTGTCTTTTCCTATCTTCTGCCCACTTTTTGACTTGACTGTTTTTTTGGGTGTTGAGTTTGAGAAGTTCTTTATAGATCTTGGATACCAGCCCTTTATCTGTAGTGTCATTTGCAAATATCTTCTCCCATTCTGTGGGTTGCCTCTTTGTTTTGTTGACTGTTTCCTTTGCTGTGCAGAAGGTTTTTATCTTGATGAAGTCCCAAAAGTTTATTTTTGCTTTTGTTTCATTAGCTGTTGGAGATGTATCTTGAAAGAAGTTGCTGTGGGCGATGTCAAAGAGGTTACCGCCTATGTTCTCCTCTAGGATTTTGATGGATTCCTGTCTCACATTGAGGTCTTTCATCCACTTTGAGTTTATCTTTGTGAATGGTGTTAGAGAATGGTCGAGTTTCATTCTTCTGCCTGTGGCTGTCCAATTTTCCCGGCACCATTTATTGAAGAGACTGTCTTTTTTCCATTGCATATTTTTTCCTGCTTTGTCAAAGATTATTTGACCATAGAGTTGAGGGTCCATATCTGGGTTCTCTATTCTGTTCCATTGGTCTATATGTCTGTTTTTTGTGCCAGTACCATGCTGTCTTGGTGATCACAGCTTTGTAATATAGCTTGAAATCGGGCAATGTGATGCTCCCAGCTTTTTCTTTTTCAACATTTCCTGGGCGATTCGGGGTCTTTTCTGATTCCATACAAATTTTAGGGTTGTTTGTTCCAGCACTTTGAAAAATGTCATTGGAATTTTGATCGGGATGGCATTGAAGGTATAGGTTGCTCTGGGTAGCATAGAAATTTTAACAATGTTTATTCTTCCGATCCATGAGCAAGGAATATTTTTCCATCTTTTTGTGTCGTCTTCAATTTCTTTCATGAGTGTTCTGTAGTTCCTAGAGTATAGATCCTTTACCTCTTTGGTTAGGTTTATTCCGAGGTATCTTATGGTGTTTGGTGCTGTTGTAAATGGAATCGTTTCTCTAATTTCTCTTTCTATGTTGCATTGTTAGTGTATAAGAAAGCAACTGCTTTCTGTGCATTGATTTTGTATCCTGCCACGTTACTGAATTGCTGTATGAGTTCTAGTAATTTGGGGGTGTAGTCTTTTGGGTTTTCCACATAAAAAAAGAGAGAATTTGACGACTTCTTTGCCAATTTTAATACATTTTAATTTTTTGTTGTCTGATTGCTGTTGCTAGGACTTCTAGTACTGTGTTGAACAATAGTGGCGAGAGTGGGCATCCTGGACGTGTTCCTGATCTTAAGGGAAAGGCTCTCAGCTTTTCCCCATTGAGGATGATATTCGCTGTGGGTTTTTCATAGATGGATTTTATGAACTTGAGGAATGTTCCCTCTATCCCTATACTCTGAAGAGCTTTAATCAGGAAAGGATGTTGTATTTTGTCAAATGCTTTTTCTGCATCAATTGAGAGAACCATATGGTTCTTCTCCCTCCTCTTATTAATGTGTTCTATCACATTGTTTGATTTGCAAATGTTTAATTACCCTTGCATTCCGGGGATAAATCCCACTTGGTCCTGGTGGATGATCCTTTTAATGTATTGTTGGATCCTATTAGCTAGGATTTTGTTGAGGATTTCGGAATCCATATTCATCAGGGATATTGGTCTGAAATTCTCCTTTTTGATGGGGTCTTTGCCTGGTCTGGGGATTAAGGTAATGCTGGCCTCATAGAATGAGTTTGGAAGTTTTCCTTCTGTTTCTATTTTTTGAAACAGCTTTAGTAGAATAGGTATTATTTCTTCTTTGAATGTTTGGTAGAATTCCCCAGGGGATCCATCAGGCCCTGGACTCTCGTTTTTTGGGAGGTTTTTGATCACTGCTTCAATCTCGTTACTGGTTATTGGCCTATTCAGGTTGTCAATTTCTTCCTGTTTAAGTCTTGGCAGCTTATAGGTTTCCAGGAAGGCCTCCATTTCCTCCAGATTGCTCAGTTTATTGGCATATAGTTGTTCATAATAATTTCTAATAATTTTCTATTTCCTTGGTGTTAGTCGTGATCTCTTCCATTTCATTCATAATTGTATTAATTTGGGTTCTTTTTCTTTTGGGTAAGTCTGGCCAGTGGTTTATCGATCTTATTAATTCTTTCAAAGAACCAACTTCTAGTTTCATTGATCTGATCTACTGTGTTTCTGGTTTCTAATTCATTGATCTCTGCTCTAAGGTTTTACTTTTTTTTTTTTTTTTTTTACTTTTACTGGGAGGAAGAGAGAATCTTAAGCAGCTTCCACGGTCAGCCTGGAGTCCGATGTGGGGGCTCAATCTCAAAACCCGTGCACTCACGACCTAAGCTGAAATGAGGAGTTGGATGCTTAACAGATTGAGCCACCCAGGCATCACAAAACAAATGTTTTAGTGAAAAGCATTCCTTAGATGAATTTTTTTTTCTCAGAAAAGAGTTGTTTTACCTTTTTCTTTTAAAAAAAAAATGTATGTGTGTGTGAATATGTGAAAGTGCTCTCCTTCCTCCTCCTGTGTCAGTATCTTCTTTTGTAAATCTGTGCATAGTCAATTGCAAATTGAAACAGCTTCTAGAATCCATGTGTTTCTTTTTGGGGTTTCTGGAGAGCACTAGTACAAACCGTGTTTCTTGCTCTGCATAAAGGAATCCTCACTATATATTCTACCATTCTCTAGTTCTGCCCTGAAATGGATCACCCTAAAACAGGTAAGAAAAATGTCTGGGCCTTTCTAACTTCTCGCTCTGAATGGAGAACACTTGGTTTCAAACCTCAGCCCTCACTTCCTAGACTTGAAGCTTGGAATAGGTTATTTTCCTATATCTCCATTTGCTTGTCTGTCAAATAAGGGTAACTGTAGGACTCACTCTATAGAGAACATAGTAAACACTTAGTAAATGTTACTGCTGTTGTTTTCCTCTCCTCCCCTCCCCTCCCCACATGTTCTCACACACATCCCTCCTACCTTAATTATAACTGAAGGTCTTGGTCTCTCATCAGGGATTGCAGGGTCATGTTTTCATTTAACCACATAGCATACTAAACACTGTCCCTGTCTTTTCTTTGACAACAGCTCCATGTTATATTTAAAACAAAAATTTAATGAGTGTATGCTGGTCAAAGAGCTTAGTACAATGCTCACTAAATATTTATCCATTCTTTTTAAAAAGAAAATCTCAGGTCTACAAGGTTCAAATAAAAAGGTTTCTAAGAGCAATTATTTCAAACATGTTAGTAGATTGAAGATAGGAAATTATAGCAAATAGAATGTTCCTCCTTATGTGAGTGAGTTTTGTCTGAAACGCCATGAGCTTCCTAAATGCACTTTTTTATTCCCATTACCCTCCTTATTCCTACTACCCTCCCTACTCTCATGGTTTGTAGCTCACACCTCCAATATGTCTTGTAGGCAGAATTATGAAAAGCACTCCCCAAATATGTCCACATCCTAATCCCCAGAACCTATGAATGTTAATTTACATGGCCAAAGGGACTTTGGAATGAGATTAAGAACTTTGAGATAGGGAAAATATTTTGGGCTATTGGGTGAGCCAATGTAATGACAAGGGTCCATAAGAGGTAGGCAAGAGTATATAAGTCCTAAAGAGATTGGATGATGCTGTATTATGGGCTTTGCACATGGAGGCAGGGGTCCATGATGAACTAAGGCATTTTCCTCTAGGAGCTGGGAAAAGAAAGGGAATGGATTTTCCCTCAGAGCATCCAAAAGGAAAGCAGCCCTGCAAACATCTGATTTTAGGACTTCTGACTTCCAGAGATGCAAGATAATCTTACTTTATTTCAAGCCATGAAGTTTCTTAAAGCAATAGGCAACCAATACAATGTGGTAGCACCTTTGTTCACCTGTATAGGAAGTGATATTCTAGAAAGTCTCTAAGTATCAGGAAGAACATAATATTATGGTCAGTAATTGCATTTTGCAGCCCATTTAGTGTCTCAGAAGATTTTGTTCTTACAGTTACAACCTTTTCATCTTCTCGAGGGCAGTTTTATGAAGCTATTTATTTTTTGGATGACAGGGCATGTTTAAAAGTCTTTCTCCCTAAAGCATAAAATGCACATTTTATGGTCTAAAGTGTGCCTATTTTCCCATAACACTGAAGTAAAATTTGCATCTCCTAGAAATAATATATTTTCATTAGTCTCCAGAGATGAGATCATACCCTAAAGAACACCCTAGCTTTTGAAAGGAACAGAAGTCTATGATGAAGTACAGAAATTGCTTTCTCATTGACTCCTGTTGGATTTCCTCACTGGGCTCATGGTTCTCCCCCACCTCCCCTCGTTGCCTGAGAATAAATGAGCTACCCATTTTGTTGGCCAGGGCCATGTGGGGCATCAAAATGTACCATCTGAAGCAAATCCTTGGATGGTGGCTTTTGCCCTAGGAACTTGGCTCTAGCACACTGTGGTCCAGTAGCTACCTCTATACGGGTACTAGGTTATCTAGATATGTAGAGTTTTAACTGAATGCATGATATTAACTGTCCTATAATTTCCTGACAGATGGTGCAAAAGCCATATGCAAACTGGCTGAACTGCAGTTACTGAAGCAAAAAAGTTGGAGATGTATCTCTCCCCACATTCTTCTCCCTAATTTTTGAATCTCCAAACACAATTGGTTTTCTCTGTCTCCCCTTTGGTCTCCCATTACCAACATAAACATGGACATAATCTTTGCAGGCTCAACCTCCGTCTCTTCAGAGTTGCAAGTTCACGCTCTCACAGGAGTCCAGCAGTCGAAGGCAAGTGTGCTACAGGCTGGTTAGTGAGTGGAGGGGATTGTGGTGATTTAGAGCACATTCTACCCTCTTTAAGGGCATATGCTTCCCAGCCCTAGTTAATTTTTGGCATGTTGAAACATAGAAATAGTGTTGATAGATATTCTGATCTCTTTTAAAGAGAAACCAGAAATCTTGATTATCACTCATTTCTTAAAACTTGTTTTTATTAAATTGACTATAGTTGACACACAGTGTTACATCACCCAGTTTTTAAACTCTGTAGGCCAGACCCAACTTCTTCAGAATGAGTTCGGCCCATGGGGGATAAGATTTCTATTTCATTTTTACTGTAGACAGGCAATATTTTCTGTGTTCTCGTTTTCCCATCCTGAAGCCTCATTTAGTCTTAAAGGATGGGAGGGTGCTAAGGCAGTGCCTAAGAATGTCATTTAAGGAGAATCTGGGAGCATCAGGGAAGGATTGTTTGAAAAAATGTAACTAAGCTGAGGTCCTGAGGGACAGGCATGAATTCGGTAAAGTGGGGGGAAGGTGTATGTTGTAGGCATACATGTGTAAGAAATGTGTATGAGAATACATATATAAGTATGTATATAGTGTTGGAATAGTGAGAGAAAATAGTGTAACAAATTCAGAAGCAGGAGAGGGCATTATACTTTAAAAGAAGCCAAAGATGTTCAGCTTCGCTGGAATTCAGTGTGAGAAAACAGGAATCCTGAGTTGACATTGCAGAGGTAGACAGGTACTAAAATGCGAGAACCTCCTGTACTGCAATTTGAACCTGAGGCAGTAAGGAACCCATCCAGTTCTTTAAGGCTGACTTTCTTCATCCCAGGAATGCTTCTTGAATTTGTTTTGCTCAAGGCTGTTAGTGATTTTATACAACAACACAATTTTCATGTAATTTTGAGCAAGGAGACTACTGGGGGTTGGGGTGCAAGGCAGCCTGAGAAAACCCATTTTTGGGGCCAGGGATCTCTGTAGAGCTAGGACTCAATAATTGAACTCACTTAAACTCAGTGTCTGGAAGCCCTGTTGCATGAAATGCAGAACGCTCTTCCTTTAAAGCAAAAACTCATGTAGGCATATGTTTTCCTGCTATTCCCAATGGCCGTTAGCGTCAGCATAAGGAATGTGAAATCTGCGATGGCATCCATGGTTGTAGAATTTATGCTTGGTGTGGCTCAAAAGACCCACATGTATATTAACTATAACACTGAGAAAGGGCTGGTGCATGGAATCATTTCTGACCTATTTCCTAAGGCAAAGGAGAATGTCTTTGAGCTGTTGAATTGACTAGATGTCTAGGAAAAAGATGAAGTAGGAAATAGCAAATTGGAAGACCATTGGAAATCTGTAGAACCAGGTCAAGAAGTAGTTTGGTCATGTAGAAGTAGGTCATCCTATTAATAGAAATGGTAAAATTAGCTATTAATTATCAAGATATATTGTGCATAAAAATAACCTAATGGCTATTTTCTAGGTAGTCTTCCCATCATTTTCCTAGACTGAGATTGTTAGAAAAAAGCAAGAAAGATATTGCCTGTATCATTAAGCCAGCTAGCTAGCTGTTCTTTTTCATAATTGAGAAACCTTGGGTGTAAATTTGTTTGAAATTAGCATAATTTTCTATGTTTTTATTTTCAATATGCAGAAAATAGTATACCAGACTCCCTTATGAGTTACAGAATGACTTCAATTAGCATAATTGAAGCAGATGCTATTTCTTGAGATAATAGGTAAATGTGTGAAAACCTATTAGGTTACGGTCTCTGGATTTTTCTCATGCTATGATGTGTTTGTGAACAAACACCTTTAACACTGAAGTCCAGGAAAGTACAATCAAAAGAATAATAAAACGAATTTTAAAAATTTCAGCCAAGTTAGATCTCTCTTGGGAAGTACCAGGTTGGACAAAAAGTCACTTTTCTTGGCGAATTAGCAAGATAAAATTGGAATAAATTGTTTCCTTGAGTATCTTAGCACAGTGACTACACATCTGTAAAAATCTAGAATTTATTCCAACACTATATACATACTTATATATGTATTCTCATACACATAAAGATACATATTTCTCCAAAATGGCATGGAGCCCTTTGTCATAAATAATATTTAAACTTGTCTTTAGGCATTTAACTAAATTTGATTCCTTACCCTAATTTCCAATTTTTTTCTAAATTACTCCTCTCATCATGTATATGAAGCTAAGTAGTCTTATCTCCTGCTTATTTCCAGAAGAATCTCTTTGAAAAAAGCAAATTGGTCACTTCAAAGAATCCCTCAATGATTTGCTTATTTAATATAACTACTGATTTCGATCACTTTTGTGCCAGGCGTTATCTACATTTTCTCTCCTTACAACCCTGAAAACTAAGTATTTTTGGTTTTATGAATGGAGAACATGGAGACTTTTATATTTATAAATATGCTCAGGATCATAGAGCAAAGTACCAGTGCCAGGGTTTGAGCTAATGTCAACCTCATCTCAATGCTACATAGTCTCTGCTAGAATTTCCCTAGTCTTCTCTTAGCTTTTGGATATTTCACCCTTAAGGCTCAACTAAGCGCCAACCTTTTCAAGATTCTCTCCTCTATAAAAATCAATGAACGTGCTTTAAAACTTCCTGTCAGTGACTGTGGATCTCAAACTTGTCCTCTTGGTGGGACACCTTGGATGTTCCCATGCCCTTTGTTAACACCAGGGAATGTTACTATGTTTAACTCTAGTGTAGCAATTAGCACCTTTGCAAGTATGAAATAGGATTCTCTTAGTTGTAATATGCAGATAGGTCTCTTTGTTACACAAAAATCTCCAGCAAACTGCGATTACCTAGACTTAAGAAATCACACACTTCTAAATATTCCCATTAATATTTGTTGGAGTCTGGCCTTATTGTGATATTCGTTAGCACATTCCAGCAAGCTGTTAAAAGCAAGTACATATGTTTTTAAAAATGTATCAGAGAACAAACTAAAGTTGAGAAAATTTTATCAGCTTACTTCCATCTCTTTGACTTGGGACAAAGCCATCATACTGCATCTTCTTGATATACTACCTTAGTGTTGCTCAGCGTTACCGAGAACCAAATTAGAAATTTGCTCGTGTACTGTATGAATTAGCTAAGGCAGTGATTATAATACATTGATCATAGAATGAAAATTATTGCGTTGATTTTTTTTTTGATGTCTGGGGCATGTTTATTTTCTATGAAGTTGTGTTTTACTTGCAGTATTTCTGCTCCTAGTTTTTTCTTTGAAATCTATGGACAGTGAAATGTACAAATCCTGCATGTACAACTCTTTTTGAGTTTTTCCAAATACATAACCAGCCCCATCAAGAAACAGAACTTTTCTGTCATTCCAGAAAATTCCTTGTCAATGACCCCTGCTCCAAGAGGGACCCCTTTTCTGATTTTTTTCACTGTAGATTAGTCTTGCTTGTTCTAGAGCTTCATATAAATAGATTCCTAAAATTTGTGTGCTCTTTAGGGTCTAGCTTTCTTTTGCTCAGCAATAACACCTGTGTAATTCATGCATGTTACATGCATCAGTAATACACTTTTTATTGGTGAATCAGATCCCTTTTATGAAAAAAACCACAATTTGTGTGTCTGTGCTGTTGGAAGAGGTCTTTGAGCGGTCCACCCCTCCACTTGACCTGAGCTAGAGCCAGGCCTTTGGAGGCTTTTCAGCCCCTCCCCTGATTTTGGAATGTGTGATCGGCCCACCCTCACCACGGTGAGAGCCCTTTGTTGGAGGACACAGCCTTGAGAGCAAGGAGCTGGACGGAATTTTTGGCCGAGTCTGGGCAAGGCAGGTCTATAAACTTTTAAGATTCTGGCAGGCGGTACAGAGATCCCGTTTCGTTGCAAGGACAAGCCTCACGCGTGTTTCCTTGCTTGTTCTAACTAACGCCTTCCTGTGTCCCTCAGGCCGCCTCTTTCTGCCCTGGCTCCTTGCCCTCCGTGTTCGCGGCCCAGTTTGCACACCCACGGGGGTTTACGGTTCTGAACCGGTCTTTTCATGGACACGGGTTTTTATTCGCCTAGGAGAATAGCGGTGGTCGATGTTGAACTTCCTAAGGGACCGCTAAGCTGTTTTCCCAAGCGGCCGTACAATGTCGCATCTCCACCAGCAGTAGGCGGTGTGCACGTGTTCTGGCTGCCGCCGTCTCCCTGACATGCAGTCTTGTCCGTCTTTCTGCCGTCTTTTGAGGGCCTACTGCTGTCTCCTTATGATTTGCGTTTTACTGAGGGCTAAGGATTTCAAGTGCTTTTTTTTAGGGCCTTGTCGACAGTTTCTCTTTCATTGTGAAGTATCTGTTCAAGTTTTGCTCACTTTGACAAATGGTCTTTGGTTATTGAATTATAGGAGTTACTTGTATTTCCTGAAAGTAAATTCCTTCCCAGAAAGACTGTTTTGAGACTATGTTCTCCCAGTCTGAGCCTTACCTACTAGTTGTTTTTTTTTTATGCTCTTTTGATGAGCAGACACTTAAAAAAATTTTTTTATTGTTATGTTAATCACCATACATTACATCATTAGTTTTTGATGTGTTCCATGATTCATTGTTTGTGCATAACACCCAGTGCTCCACGCAGAATGTGCCCTCTTTAATACCCATCACCAGGCTAACCCATCCCCCCACCCCCTCCCCTCTAGAACCCTCAGTTTGTTTTTCAGAGTCCATCCTCTCTCATGGTTCGTCTCCGCCTCCGACTTACTCCCCTTCATTCTTCCCCTCCTGCTATCTTCTTTATTTTTTTTCTTCACATATATTGCATTATTTGTTTCAGAGGTACAGATCTGTGATTCAATAGGCTTGCACAATTCACAGCACTCATCATAGCACGTACCCTCCCCAAAGTATATCACCCAGCCACCCCATCCCTCCCACCCCCCTCCACTCCAGCAACACTCAGTTTGTTTCCTAGGATTAAGAATTCGTCCTATCAGTGAGGTCATATGATACATGTCTTTCTCTGATTGACTTATTTCACTCAGCATAACACCCTCCAGTTCCATCCACGTTGTTGCAAATGGCAAGATGTCATTCCTTTTGATGGCTGCATAATATTCCATTGTGTATATATACCACTTCTTCTTTATCCATTCATCTGTCCATGGACGTCTTGGCTCTTTCCACAGTTTGGCTATTGTGGACATTGCTGCTATAAACATTGGGGTGCACGTACCCCTTCGGATCCCTACATTTGTATCTTTGTGGTAAATACCCAGTAGTGCAATTGCTGGATCGTATGGTAGCTCTATTTTCAACTGTTTGAGGAACCTCCATACTGTTTTCCAGAGTGGCTGCACCAGCTTGCATTCCCACCAACAGTGCAGAGGGTTCCCCTTTCTCCACATCCCCGCCAACATCTGTCGTTTCCTGACCTGTTAATTTTAGCCATTCTGACGGGTGTGAGGTGGTATCTCATGGAGGTTTTGATTTGGATTTCCCTGATGCCGAGCGATGTTGAGCACTTTTTCATGTGTCTGTTGGCCATTTGGATGTCTTCTTTGGAAAAATGTCTGTTCATGTCTTCTGCCCATTTCTTGATTGGATTATTTGTTCTTTGGGTGTTGAGTTCGATAAGTTCATTATAGATTTTGGATACTAGCCCTTTATCTGATATGTCATTTGCAAATATTTTCTCCCATTCTGTCAGTTGTCTTTTGGTGTTGTGGACTGTTTCTTTTGCTGTGCAAAAGCTTTTTATCTTGATGAAATCCCAAGAGTTCATTTTTGCCCTTGCTGCCCTTGCCTCTGGCGATGTTTCTAGGAAGCAGTTGCTGCGGCTGAGGTTGAAGAGGTTGCTGCCTGTGTTCTCCTTTAGGATTTTGATGGACTCCTGTCTCACGTTTAGGTCTTTCAACCATTTGGAGTCTATTTTTGTGTGTGGTGTAAGGAAATGGTCCAGTTTCATTCTTCTGCATGTGGCTGTCCAATTTTCCCAACACCATTTGTTGAAGAGACTGTCTTTTTGCCATTGGACATTCTTTCCTGCTTTGTCCAAGAAGAGTTGACCATAGAGTTGAGGGTCCATTTCTGGGCTCTTGATTCTGTTCCATTGATCTATGTGTCTGTTTTTATGCCAGTACCATACTGTCTTGATGACAGCTTTGTAATAGAGCTGGAAGTCCGGAATTGTGATGCCACCAGCTTTGCTTTTCTTTTTCAATATTCCTCTGGCTATTTGGGGTCTCTTCTGGTTCCGTACAAATTTTAGGATTATTTGTTCCATTTCTTTGAAAAAAGTGGATGGTATTTTGATGGGGATTGCATTGAATGTGTAGATTGCTCTAGGTAGCACTGACATCTTCACAATGTTGGTTCTTCCAATCCATGACCATGGAATGTTTTCCCAATTCTTTGTGTCTTCTTCAATTTCTTTCATGAGTATTTTATAGTTTTCTGAGTACCGATCCTTTGCCTCTTTGGTTAGATTTATTCCTAGGTATCTTATGGTTTAGGGTGCAATTGTAAATGGGATAGACTCCTTAATTTGTCTCTCTTCTGTCTAGTTGGTGTATAGGAATGCCACTGATTTCTGTGCATTGATTTTATATCCTGCTACTTGACTGAATTTCTGTATGAGTTCTAGCAGTTTTGGGGTGGAGTCTTTTGGGTTTTCCACATACAGTATCATATCATCTGCAAAGAGTGAGAATTTGACTTCCTCTTTGCCGATTTGGATGCCTTTGATTTCTTTTTGTTGTCTGATTGCTGTGGCTAGGACGTCTAATACTATGTTGAATAGCAGTGGTGAGAGTGGACATCCCTGCCACATTCCTGACCTTAGGGGAAAAGCTCTCAGCTTTTCCCCATTGAGAATGATATTCACTGTAGGTTTTTCATAGATGGCTTTTATGATATTGAGGTGTGTACCCTCTATGCCTATACTCTGAAGAGTTTTGATCAAGAAAGGATGCTGTCCTTTGTCAAATGCTTTTTCTGCATCTATTGAGAGGATCAAATGATTCTTGTTCTTTTGTTAATGTATTGTATCACGTTGATTGATTTGCAGATGTTGAACCAAACTTGCAGCCCAGGGATAAATCCCACTTGGTCATGGTGAATAATCCTTTTAATGTACTGTTGGATCCTATTGGCTAGTATTTTGATGAGAATTTTTGCATCCATGTTCATCAAGGATATTGGTCTGTAATTCTCCTTTTTGATGGGGTCTTTGTCTCGTTTTGGGATCAAGGTCATGGTGGCCTCATAAAATGAGTTTGGAAGTTTCCCTTCCATTTCTATTTTTTGGAACAGTTTCAGGAGAATAGGTATAAATTCTTCTTGAAATGTTTGGTAGAATTCCCCTGGGAAGCGATCTGGCCCCGGGCTTTTGTTTGTTGGGAGATTTTTGATGACTGCTTCAATTTCCTTAGTGGTTATAGGTCTGTTCAGGTTTTCTGTTTCTTCCTGGTTCAATTTTGGTAGTTGATACATCTCTAAGAATGTATCCATTTCTTCCAGGTTATCTAATTTGCTGGCATAGAGTTGCTCATAATATGTTCTTATAATTGTTTGTATTTCTTTGGTGTTGGTTGTGATCTCTCCTCTTTCATTCATGATTTTGTTGATTTGGGTCATTTCTCTTTTCTTTTTGATAAGTCTGGCCAGGGGTTTATCCATCTTGTTAATTCTTTCAAAGAATCAGCTCCTAGTTTCGTTGATCTATTCTACTGTTCTTTTGATTTCTAGTTCATTGATTTCTGCTCTGATCTTCATTATTTCTCTTCCCCTGCTGGGTTTAGGCTTTATTTGCTGTTTTTTCTCTAGCTCCTTTAGGTGTAGGGTTAGGGTGTGTATTTGAGACCTTTCTTGTCTCTTGAGAAAGGCTTGTATTGCTATATACTTTCCTCTCAGGACTGCCTTTGCTGTATCCCAAAGATTTTGAACAGTTGTGTTTTCATTTTCATTGGTTTCCATGAATTTTTTTAATTCTTCTTTAATTTCTTGGTTGACCCATTCATTCTTTAGTAGGATGCTCTTTAGCCTCCATGTATTTGAGTTCTTTCCAACTTTCCTCTTGTGATTGAGTTCTAGTTTCAAAGCATTGTGGTCTGAAAATATGCAGGGAATAATCCCAACCTCTGGTACTGGTTGAGACCTGATTTGTGACCTAGGATGTGATCTATTCTGGAGAATGTTCCATGGGCACTAGAGAAGAATGTGTATTCCGTTGCTTTGGGATGGAATGTTCTGAATATGTGTGTGAAGTCCATTTGTTCCAGTGTTTCATTTAAAGTCTTTATTTCCTTGTTGATCTTTTGCTTAGATGATCTGTCCATTTCAGTCAGGGGGATGTTAAAGTCCCCCACTATTATTGTATTGTTGTCAATGTGTTTCTTTGCTTTTGTTATTAATTGCCTTATATGATTGGCTGCTCCCATGTTAGGGGCATAGATATTTACAATTGTTAGATCTTCTTGTTGCATAGACCCTTTAAGTAGGATATAATGTTCTTCCTCATCTCTTGTTATAGTCTTTGTTTTAAAATCTAATTTGTCTGATATCAGGATTGCCAGCCCAGCTTTCTTTTGGTGTCCATTAGCATGGTGAATGGTTTTCCACCCCCTCACTTTCAATCTGGGGGTGCCTTTAGGTTTAAAATGAGTCTCTTGCAGACAGCATATTGATGGATCTTGTTTTTTAATCCAATCTGATAGCCTGTGTCTTTTGATTGGGGCATTTAGCCCATTTACATTCAGGGTAACTATTGAAAGGTATGAATTTAGTGCCATTGTATTGCCTGTACGGTGACTGTGACTGTATATTGTCTGTGTTCTTTCTGGTCTATGCTGCTTTTAGGCTCTCTTTGCTTAGACGACCCCTTTCAATATTTCTTGGAGGACTTGTTTCGAGTTTGCAAATTCCTTTAGTTTTTGTTTGTCCTGGAAGCTTTTTATCTCTCCTTCTATTTTCAATGACAGCCTAGCTGGATATAGTATTCTTGGCTGCATATTCTTCTCGTTTAGTGCTCTGAGGATATCATGCCTGTCCTTTCTGGCCTGCCAGGCCTCTGTGGATAGGTCTGTTGCCAATCTAATGTTTCTACCATTGTAGGTTACATATGTCTTCTCCCGAGCTGCTTTCAGGATTTTCTCTTTGTCTCTGAGACTCATAAGTTTTACTATTAGATGTCGGGGTGTTGACCTATTTTTATGGATTTTGAGAGGGGTTCTCTGTGTCTCCTGGATTTTGATGCCTGTTTCCTTCCCCACATTAGGGAAGTTCTCTGCTATAATTTGCTCCCATATACCTTTTGGCCCTCTCTCTCTCTCTTCTTCTTCTGGGATCCCAATTATTCTAATGTTGTTTCATCTTATGGTATTGCTTATCTCTCGAATTCTGCCCTCATGATCCAGTAGGTGTTTATCTCTTTTTCTCAGCCTCTTTATTTTCCATCATTTGGTCTTCTATATCACTGATTCTTTCTTCTGCCTCATTTATCCTAGCAGTTAGTGCCCCCATTTTTGATTGCACCTCATTAATAGCCTTTTTGATTTTGATTTGGTTGATTTTAGTTCTTTTATTTCTCCAGAAAGGGTTTCTCTAATAACTTCCATGCTTTTTTCAAGCCCAGCTAGTATCTTTAAAGTCATGATTCTGAACTCCAGGTCTGACATCGTACTAATGTCCATATTGAGTAGGTCCCTGGCAGACGGTACTACCTCTTGTTCTTTTTGCTGAGGTGATTTTTTCGTCTTGTCATTTTGTCCAGAGGAGATTAGATGAATGAGAGAACAAAATGCTAACAGGTTAACAATGTCCCCAGCAAATATACTCTATACAAATCAGAAAAGACCTGAAACCAGGGGAAAAGAAAGGGAAAGAAAGAAAAAGAGGAAGAAAAAAAGAAAAAGATAAAAACAAACAAAAACAGAACAAAACAAAAAAACAGAATATAATCAAATGTCATCAGGCTAGTGCAAAGATCAGTGCCACCCAGTATATTTTGGGCGTATTTTGGTTTGTTAGAAGAAAGTGACTCCTAAGATTTTAAAGGAAGAAAGACTTACATATGTACAAAATAAGGGTTGATACAAGGAAGGGATGGAAGATGACTGTAAAGATGAAAATTATAAAAGGTTTTATAAAAGGAATTGATAAGATTGAAAAAAGAAGATAAAAAAAGATTGTGATCAGGCAGGAGACTAAGAGTAAAGCGATACACTAGTGATTTAGGGTATACTTTGATCTGTTCGAAGAAACTATCTCAAAATTTTAAAGAGAGCAACTTATATATATATATGCCAAAAATAAGGGTAACTACCCTGAAGGGATAAAATATGACTCTAAAAATGAAAAATGTTTTTTAAAAAAGGGATTGATAAGATGTTGGTTGAAAAAGGGAAAAAGAAAAATTTAAAAAAAAAGTTAAAAAAATTAACTTTGAAAAACTAATGAATCATGGTAAAAAAGCCATGAATTCTATGTGCAGTATTCCCCTAGCGCTGGAGTTCTCCCGTTCTCCTTGATCGGTAAACTTGGTCTTGGCTGGCTGTTCGTGCTGATCTTCTGAGGGAGGGACCTGTTGCCGTGGTTCCCAAATGTCTTTGCCGGAGGTGGAATTGCCCCGCCCTTGTCGGTCAGGGCTAAACAATCTACTCGGGTTTGCTCTCAGGAGCTTTTGTTCCCTGCAAGCTCTTGGTATAGCTTTGGAGGACCAAAGTGAAAATGGTGGCCTCCCAATCTCCGCCCAGAGGAGCTGAGAACGCGGGGCCCCGATCCTCAGTGCGCCCCCAGAGAAAAGCAGTCAGTCAATCCAGTGTCCCTGGTCTACAGCTGCACCCCGTGCTCACCCAGCCTGTGACTGAGCGTTTCTATCTCTGGCACCCGACCCCGTGTGGAGTCTCCAAACCCAGCAGATCCCTGCGGTGCGCTTCCGCGCCGCTCCTCCCGGGGGGAGAAAGGGGAGTCTCCCTGGCTCTGCCGCTTGTTGGGTCCCTGCTGGAGGAGCAGTGGCCTGACTGGGCCGCGGATCACAGTTTATGGCAACCCCGAGCTGAGAGCCTGCGCCTCGGCTCTGTCTCTGCAGCCGGCTTCCCCACTCTGATACCTGGGAGCTCTGCTGTACTCAGGTACCCCCGGTCTTTCTGTGATTCCGAGGGTCCTGAGACCACACTGTCCCGCGAGGGTTCCACCCCCCGCTTAGCCACTGCAGCGACGTCCCTCAACGGAGCCGACTTCTAAAAGTTCCGATTTTGTGTTCCGTGGCTCTATCACTTGCCAGAAGTGGCTGACAGAGGCCCCCTCCCCCACCATCTCTCCTCCCGAATATCACCTCGGATTCACTTCTCCGCATGTCCTACCTTCCAGAAATTGGTTGCTTCTCTGTTCAGAGAGCTGTTGCTATTCTTTTCTTCAATCTCCTGTTGAGTTTGTAGGTGTTCAGAATGGTTTGATCCCTATCCAGCTGAATTCCTGAGACCAGACGAAATCCAGGTCTCCTACTCCTCTGACATCTTGCTCCACCCCCAATGAGCAGACACTTTTCATTTTGAGTCTAAAGTATCACTTTTTTTCTTTTATGATTATTGCTTTATGTCTTGTTTAGGAGATATTTGCCTACCTCCAGACCACCAATAGTGTTCTGTGCTTTATTCTAAAAGCTTTATTGTTTTCACTTTTGTGATTAGGTTTATGGTCCATCTTAAAATAATTTGTGTGATAGAGTTTATGGTTTATTTTTTATGTGGATATTTAGTTGTTACAGCATCATTTTGTTAGAAATACTTTCCTTTTTCCAAGTTATTAAGTAATCTTGTCTTCCTGGGTAATGAACGGACCATGTAAGAATGGTCTATTTCTGTGCTCTCTTAGGTTCCATTGATCTCTTTGCCTGTTATTAGGACAATATCAACTTGATTACTGTAGCTTTATGCAAAGATTTAAAGTCGTGATGGAAGTCCTTCAGTTTTGTTCTTCCAAGACTGTTGGGGCTATTCTATGTCCTTTGAATTTTTATAGTAAGTTATAAAATCAGCTCTTCGGTTTCTTTAACATGCTTGTCTTTGCTGTTTTCTGAAAATGCTTATAGATGGCCATCTCCATTTGATACCGCTTTCTTCCTATATCCCAGGCTGTCTCCGAATTTCCCCTTTTATAAGGATACCAATTCTGTTGGATTTAGGCTCATTTTAATCTCTTTTTAACTTGATTACAGCCCTAAAGACCGTACCTCCAAATGAGGTCCTGAGGACTAGAATTTTAATGTATGATTTTTAGAGGGACAAAATTCAATCCATAATACCTCTATTGGCTTTTGAATTACACCTTTTTGTATCTGCTTCTCTTGGCTGCTCTAGGAGCATATATCCCCAACTCATCACAACCTATATAGAGGGAATGTGAATATTCAGTAGTATAGCATCATTTGATCTTCTACCCCATCATTTGTGCTGCTATGTTACATACACATCTAAACCTTACAATACAATGTTGCAACATTTTCTGTAAACATTCAAAGCCTTTAAAAAAAAGCCAGTGGAGAAAAGTATAATATTTTATATTTACCTGCTTACTTGCATTTCTGATGTTTTCAGTCCTTCTTGTAGATCTGAGGTTCTGTACATTGATTTCTGTCAGCCTGAATAACTTCGTGTAGCATTTAAGTTAGTATAATATGTCACTGAGTTCGCTTATGTTTTATTATTCTTTCCTTTTAAAATATTTTCTCTGTGGATAGATTTCTGTGCTGATAATATTTTTTTCTCTTGGTTGTCTTTTGGCTTCTATCAGTTCCATTATTTATAGGAAATAAGCCATGATTCATACATGTATTTTTCTTCTGTGAACATATTGATGTTCTCTGGCTTCTTTAAAGATTACCTCTTCATCTTTGGTTTTCACTATTTGACTCTGATTTTCTTTGAATTTATTTCCATTTTGGTTCACAGAACTTCAAGTATCTAAGTTTGTATTTTCAACAAAATTGGAAAATTCTTGGCCATTATTTATCCAAATATTTTTTGTCTCCAATCTATTAAGCTTATCTGGTAAACTTTTCATCTCTGATATTATACTTTTAATTCTAAAATTCTGATTTGGTTATTTGTGTTCATTTTTCTGTTTGTTTTCCACATATCTTCATTCCTTATGTATAATTTCCTTTAAATTATTGTATGTATTTATAATTGGTCCTTTAAATTCCTTGTCTGCTAACTCTAACATCTGGGTCATCTCTATATAACTTTTTGATATTAAAGTGTAAACTTTGAGCACAAGTATTAAAGCAAAAATTTTTTAAAGTCCCCCAAATCTAATGTGCTATATATATACAATATCAGGATATTGGTAACTACCTGCTGAAGTAAATAGATCTGGCTGAACTGAATTATTTGGCCCATCTACATAACGATTGGGTTAAACTATTAAAATACCCCATGATGACATGAGTTGGGGAATTTTAGAGATAGAAGTTTCGTACAAGCCACTATTTTTAATAGCTTATGTTTGCCACTATTTTGTAGACCTGAACTACTGAATTAGGCTTTAAAATGTTGGATTCCTTCTCTTGGGGTTATGGCTGCAATTTAAGGTGATGTCACCAGGTGAACACTTGCTCCCTGGTTGCAGCCATAGAGGCCAGCACCCCAAGTCTAAGATGTTAGGCCAACACTAAATAGGCCAAATATTGGTAACAATTCCAAATGAATGCTAGTGACCATCTGGAGTTCAGTATTAAGATTCTAAGGTTGAATTTAGGTAAAGCAGGAAAAAATGACAAGAGCAAATAGGACTATCTTCCATAGGTTCTGAAAAGGGAAATGGTACCGTAGATACCATAGGTTTCTTTGAACTCGATTTTCTACTGCGTTAGTTACTGAGAGACATAGCCTGTGTTAGAGTCTACTTGTTTTATTCTCTCTTGGTTCCAGAAGAGAGCCCCAGTCAATATTCTACCTAACCAATGTATAAATATTACTCACGTGAATAGGTAACTGCAGTGTTAAACTGCATAAAAGCAAAAAATCTATTTTTAATCTTTTTGCTTCCCAACATGGTTTCGAGGAACACATTTATGGTGAAAAATGGGAACTTGTGGCTTGTGTGATGGAGTTCACTTCTCTGCCAATGCCTTAATTTTATCCAAGAAGGGAATTACTGAGAATTCTTTGCCACAGGCAAAGTAAATTCTCCGGTATCTAATAGCACACATAGTCAGCTCTGGGGCATTGCCAGCATTTTTGTAGCATAATGTTGCATTTAAATATGCTTTTTAATTTTCCAATGATGCATGCCCATAGGGAATGCTCACAGCAGACATTTCCTCTAGAGGAAAAGTGATAAAATCTTAAATGAAATTCAAGAGTCATGACCAATTTGAAAAAATTAGCTTGGTTTTGGGAATTTCAGTCTCCATGTTCACTTCCTTACACCTCTAGAAACAAGCTGAGGACATCCAATGTGGGAGTTACTTGCCAATTAATTTATGTCCTGCACACAGTTTCCTTGTAAAACCTTCAGAAAAATTAAAGGTTGACATCTAATTACCCTTTAAAATATAATTAGAAAAAAAACATGACTACTTAAATGTATCTAGAATAAAAAATATTTGAAAACATAGTTGAACTGCATTGCAGTTCCTACTTATTTGTTAATTCTGCAAAGATTTGTAGAGTACTCAGTCATCATGTGCCAGGCACTGTGCTATATGACAAGACATGGTTGCACCCAGAAGGATTACAGGAGAGGAGAATGCCCATATAAATAAACTGTTTCAATGCAGTGTGTTGCCTGCTATAACAGGTTTGTGTAGTGTCATGCAATTCCTTTTCAGAAGTAACACAGTTTCTCAGGTGTCAGAAGGTTTTCCTCCCATGCAGGGGCAGATGCTAGCTTCTAGTGAATTTTTATGCAAAGTTCAAACTATCACTAAAAAATGTGTTTCTCCCTATGTTTGACTCAGCTTCCTTGTTACTGGATTTAAAAAGTTTTTCTTAGAATGGGACCAAGATGGAAAGATCTAGAATGTTCACTTTTTCCGAGAGTTGAAAAATGCCCAGGCATTGAATCTCCAGGTGCTTTATTGGTCTGACTTTGGATTAGATGCCCATTCTTGAATCAGTCACCCTGTCCAAGGCAAGCTGGTGATAGAGAAGAGGTAGATGGAATTGAAGCTTAGTGGAGGTATAAATTTCCTATCCTGAATGGCATGGCAATTCAAGATCCCTTTGGCAGGGGAAAGGGAAAAGGATAATGTATATTAAAACAACCAATGAATGCCAACTAAAATGTTCTCCATCCAACATCACCGTGATCTTATGCCCACTCTTCACATCCAGATCAGTGAAGTCCAAACTCCACAGGATGCATATAGGAACCTTGGGAAATTGTCCTCTGAGTTATCTTATGATTCCCTTCCTACGGATGCCAGCCAGTTGGTTGCCAGTCTATGATCTTTCCACCGGAAGCCAACCCAGTCACCAACTGATCAAACGGTTAACTCTGGGTACATTCATTCAGTATTGTTTTATTCTGTACTAGGCAGGGTGCTAGTGCTATTGAACAATAATTAGCACGATAGTTTCTACAGGCAGAATATGTACTAGTGGAAGAAACAAGTAGGTAAATGCAAAATAGGAATGAAAGGTTGGTGGAAATACAGCACTTAGATGGAGCCTTTGACCTTGCCTTGGGGCATCCAGGAAGTTCCTCAGAGGAAGTGAAACCTGGATAATAAATCAAGAATAACTAGACACTAGGTAGTTGAAGAGGTGGGAGAACATAACCCTCGTCAGAGGGAACATGCGGATTTTTCACCTGGTGAGCCTTGTGCTTCCCTGTCAAAGTCTCTTACGGGAAATACTACTGAGTAACTATCTGCTATCCATTCTCTTTTCACCAAGTGAAATGCAATTTCATTCTAGACTGAAATGTGTTTGCTATTAAATGTAATTAAACAAGAAGTCCATTAGTCTTAGGGTGCTCTAATGTTTGGCAGCTTTGGTGAGGAAACCAAAACCTAAGCCTGTAAATGCCTCAAAGTCACAAATTTGAAACCTGAGGACACCCCACTCACAGCCAACAAGGATTTAAGTGATAGTCAAGACAGTCATCTCTTTGCTTCGCTGCTGCTTTTTCTCTAGAAAGGTCTCCAGCCAGGCTTCTGTCAGTGGAGTACTCCTAACCACTATGGTTTCACAACTGCCCAATCCAAATGGATTTGTGCTCAGATAAACTCTTAACATTTTAAATATACTTCATTTTATCTGTGACCACCATTAAAAGATCTTTTCCTTTCAAGGTGCCTCTTTAGTCTTTTTTTTTTTTTCCTGACAAAAAAGCCAAACAAAAGCAAAATTTGCCAAGAAAAGAACAAAGCCAAAATGATATTTCTAAAGGCAGTGAAAATTAGTTTTAGGAAGTAACTTCCCTGGGTGAAGAGATTTTTCAAAGTTTCAAAGTTAATGAAACAGATTAAAAATTGTCTTGTTATAAAACTAATTTGGCTAACCAAAATTCATGGTTTTTTTTTTTTCAAAATTCAGGTTACCAGAATACTTTTTCCCCATTTAAACACCCTTGACTTTAATATTTGTTAAAATTCAGATTCCCCTGGAGAACTTTATTTTATCCTGACAATTGAACCCCATTAAAATGCTTAATTAATGTTCTCAAATATTCAAATAAAAAGAATTTGCATTTCAGTGCTTTGAGTCCTAGATGGACATGATCTCTAAAGTCCATTAAATAAAGCCTTACCATTATGCTTACTAGGCAGGTCTCCTTTTTACTAATGAGGTTTTAGCCAAGACAGAAAAGGTTAAGTGATTAGTGAGGTAGAGGCTGGGATAATGAAGGTGGGGACTGTTGCTGTTCTTTTTATTCTAAGCTGAATTATTTGCCTTAACTCAGTGTTTCTTTTCATGACAAATAGTTCTCCTCGGACTTTATTAAAGATTTCAGTGGGATTCCTTCAGTCAGAGGTCTTTACTTGCCATAATTATTGTAATAGAAACCTGACCCCAGTTCTTAATTATTCTTAGGACCATGTATATAATAGTAATACTGCCTTATAAGAGAAAATGCCATTGATGGTCCTGATTGTATTAAGAAGAATATGATTTCTGTTGTATGGAAGGTACTTCATCTTCTTGGACACCATGTTTCATTTAGTATCAGGTTTAGAAATTACTCTGCCTGGTCATGGGAGAAGAAGTGGAAACTCTATCAGCAATCTTGAGTGAGGAGTCATAAGTAGGTGGCAGATATACTCTGCAATATGACTATAAAGATAGTCTAAGATCATAGACACTTGAGTGATGAATGTCTCAGGAAATATAGGTTTCTAGTTTCTTCATGGGCAAGAGCTGTCTCCTGCCTTTTTCTGTTCTTCAGAGACAAATATAGGTGCTCATTAAATGCTGAAAGTTGTTAACACTTAAAGACTGGAAGTCAGTGCTGACGAACAAAAGGTGAAATGATCTGACTTATCTACCTTCATTAGTTAAGTCTCCTTAAAGCCCTT
Source organism: Eumetopias jubatus (assembly GCF_037043125.1). Taxonomy (NCBI): domain Eukaryota; kingdom Metazoa; phylum Chordata; class Mammalia; order Carnivora; family Otariidae; genus Eumetopias; species Eumetopias jubatus. The sequence continues at coordinate 37,301,590 of NW_028274823.1, forward strand.
TAGGGTGATCCCATAGTGCCCTCTAAAAAATATTCTTGTCGGGTGCCTGGGTGGCTCAATTGGTTAAGCGACTGCCTTCGGCTCAGGTCATGATCTCGGAGTCCTGGGATCGAGTCCCACATTCGGCTCCCTGCTCAGTGGGGAGCCTGCTTCTCCCTCTAACCTTCTCCCCTCTCATACTGTTTCTCTCTCTGTCTCTCAAATAAATAAATAAAATCTTAAAAAAAAAATTCTTGTCTCCTGATCTTAACAGGAATCGTGTATCTTAATTCACACTAAGAAATCAACATTTTCCAAAGTCTCTGTCTCACACACACATACAGGTACACACATGCAAACTTATGGGGCAAAATCCAATTTTTAAATAGAGTTGGTCTCAAAGCTCTTGTACTAAATCTTTTTTTTCTTTCAAGACTTTTAAATTCAAGTTAGTTATAGTGTAGTATTAGTTTCAGGGGTAGAATTTAGTGATTCATGGGTTGCGTGTAACTTCCAGTGCTCATTATAGCAAGTGCCCCCCTTGAGGCCCATCGCCCATTTGCCCCACCCCCACTAGCCTCCCCTCCAGCAACCCTCAGTTTGTTCCTTAGAGTTAAGTCTTTTATGGTTTGCCTCCCAAATAAATACTTATTATTTGAAGAAAAACAACAACAGCAAACTAGAAGCCTCACCTGACACCTTGCTCATGCTCATTCCATCTTCCTTTAGCTGGTTGTTAGTGGAAAGCTAGATGGTGGAGAAATGGGGTTTTCCTGTAACAGTCTCCAGGCTCCTGGGTGTTGAGAGGCTATTGTGATAATAATAGTAGTGGCAGTGTTGATAACATATGTTGGTTGGTTCCTTCATTCGGACACCAAGTGGTGCCTTAGCAACACTGGCTTTCCTGGTAGGTCAGTTCTGTATTGTTCTAGCACTCATTCCTGAAGGCCCTGCCAAGAGGTTGCGGAGGAGTCTGGCTCCTCCCCCAAAAAACCCAGTTGTGATTTCCCTGCCCCCGCACTACTAGAAGCAATTACAGAGGCTTTACCAGGCAGACCTCTCAGGGAAAACTGCCCCCACCCCACCACCTACCTACACACAAGATTCGGTGCAGAGCCAGTATGTTATACTCTCTAAGGGGGGGGGGGGGGTGCAATCAAGATTGTCCCCCCCTTTCTGCCCTCCATGCTCTTAAACATATTAGCATTCCTAGCCCAGGGGCCTTCATTCAGAAGTCTCTTTGGAGCCTTCTTGCTGAGGTCCTGTTCAGGGGGAGAGAAGGAAGCCTTGGAGATATTTTCCCCCGTTCTGACTTATTATGCAGTACTTTTCTACCCCCAGCTCCCCTCCTCTCACTCTATTCCCCTATCCCCAGAGTCTGTACAATTGCAGGAGCCTTTTGTTTGGAGTTGCCTCAACAGTGAGACTGCCCCCAACTCCTCCAAGCCCTCTCCTGGGTGTATACCATGTACTGCTCTATCGTTTGACCATCTACCAGTGCGCCTTTCCATAGGAGAAAATAGAAAGGCATTGGAGAGTCAGCATTTTATCTGGTTTTGGCCTCTTGCTTATATTATCACAGTAAGTGGTTGAAGGCTTGTTGCTTTTGTCAGCTTCTCTGACACCCGAGAGCTCAGTTTTCTCAAGCTCTCCTGAGGTTCTGACACTGCTACTCTTAGCGACCCAATGGTTCTGTTAGAAGAGCTTCTACAAAATCCCTTCCAGTTGCAAATCCCTAGAGTGGTTCATTTTTCCTGTGCTGAACCATGACCATTACAGGATTTGTTGCCTAGAAGTGGAGCTGCTTTGGCTTAGTGGTCAAGCACGTGTTACAGTCTGCAAAGCTGGTTACCCTTGTCATACCATGAAAAATACTTGGTAGAATGAATACTGCAGTACCTTGGAAGCAGGTGGACTACTAAATCTGAAGCTCTAAAAGATAAGTTAGCAAAAGTTGGAATGTTGGTTGAAAGCATCAAGTAGCATGTATCAATTACCAACTTTTAGAAATAAACTGAAGAAAAAAATCTCAAGCCAGGATAAAAAGAGCACAGCTCTGTGAAGGGTGGTTTTTCCCAGCTGTGGCCTGCTATTAATAGTGATAGTCCAGTATTTTGGGACGTTACAGGTTAGAAAGTTCAATTGCTTCTATGTTTCAGACTATAAGATAAAATTGTGATCTCAAGTTTACTTAAAACTCCCAGTAAGTATTTTTGGCCAGACAATGGGAGCCATCTCAGTGGCCAGGTTAAAGATATTTCTTGTAGTATAGAAGTGGCCAGATTAAAGGTATTTCTTCTGTGTAAGCAGGCCCCAGTGGGAGATTTGAACCATATAAAAGTCCGTTGGCATTGTGACTTCACCAATGGTGAAGCACAGAGACCACTGTCCTACGTGTAGGAAGGTTCAATACTGGTTATTGCTACTGTTTTTTTGAACTAGAGAAAGAAGGCTATGAATTTTTAAGATTTATTTGAGAGAGTGAATGAGCAGAGGGAGAGAGAGAAGCAGACTCCCTGCTGAGCATGGAGCCCGATGCAGGGCCTCATCCCAGGACCCTAAGATCATGACCTAAGCCGAAACCAAGAGCTGGCCACTCAACTGACTGAGCCACCCAGGCAGCCAAAGGCTATGATTTTTTTATTAGAATCTTGGGGCCTTTGTTAAAAGAGACTTAGTTTCAACCAATGGTTATTTCTAATGGACAGTGTTATCTTAGGATTTGTGAATATAGACAATATTTATGATGCTGTTTTCTAATAATTCAGCAGAGAAAATCAAATGACCACCAAACACAATTAAGCAGATCATCAACCTATGTAGGTAAACCAACATGTTACACGTTGTCCTAAAATATACTATGTGGTTGGTATCACAAAAATTCAGAAAGCATTGAGGATGCACTAGTCTGCTCCAGGGCCACCAAAATAAAATACTACAAACTGGGTGGCTTAAATAACAAATTTATTCCTCGTAGTCCTTGAGGTTGGGAAGTCCAAGATCAAGGTTTTGGCAGATTTGGTTTCTCCTGATACTTCAGAATAATGTCTTCTATTGACAGCCAACCCTGGTAGGAAAGTGGTAGGTCAAACATCAGGATATGGTTGTCAGCAAATGATTAACGAAGTTAACCTATTTAAAAAGAAAAATCATTTTTATTAAGTGGAAATAAAAATAGAGAATGAGGAATTTTCAAAGTGAGGATACATTTTAAAAATGTAAGAAAAGACTTTTTTTAAGAGAAAGACTCTCTTGATGCAGTTTGATTTAATGGTCAATGGGGTTCTATTTTAATTTAGATCTATTTGAAAAATGGCTTTGAAAAGGTAAGAGGTCTTTGACTTTCCATTAAATATCTGGACACCAAAGGGCTTTCTTCAGACTTGGGACTAAAGTAATTGTTTATAACAATTTGACCAATGTCTTTGAGACATTGGTTGTCACAACTTAGTGAGGGGGATGGGTGTGTTATTGGCATTTGGTGGGTAGAGGCCAAAGATGCTGCTAAAGATCCTACAAGATACATTCCAGCCCCCACGATAAAGACTTGTCCACCCTCAATTGTTACTAGCACAGAGATCGTAAAAAGCACAAGAACCAGAGGCATTTTTAATGTTTCTAATTCCATTCTCCATAAAAGGAACCATGAATTTTTAGAAAAATGACTGATTCTGGGACTAGTGCAAGAAATAGACAAGATAATCCTGGAGTATCTGGTGGTGCCAGAAAGTAAGAAAATACTCAAAATGGGTATGTCACGGAGACATAATAACTAACTGAAAAAGCTCCCAATGGCCAAAGCTGATGCAGTTTGAGCAAAAACTTAAGTAATTTTGGAATATAACACGAGGCATAAAATATCCAATAGTCCATACTGATATAGTCAATGATTGAATAAATAAATGGAGGAGCATAAGCAAATCTCCCCTGTGGGAGAATTCCAAACAACTTACGTAGATTGTTGCCCTGCAGAAGGTGGTCCTAACTCTGCATTCCCAAAGTGTGGGCTTAGGAGTGTGTACTCCCCAAGAGTATAGTATGGGAAGGGGGAATAAATGAGGAACCTTACTGTAGAGAGACCTGATTTCCACTGCCTCAGCCAGGTGATCAAGGTTAATGTTAATAGTGATAAATCACTGGGGCGCCTGGGTGGCTCAGTCGTTAAGTGTCTGCCTTCGGCTCAGGTCACAGTCCCAGCGGTCCTGGGATCGAGCCCTGCATCAGGCTCCCTGCTCCCCGGGAGGCCTGCTTCTCCCTCTCCCACTCCTCCTGCTTGTGTTCCCTCTTTCGCTGTGTATCTCTCTGTCAAATAAATAAAATCTTTGAAAAAAAAAAAGTGATAAGTCATATGGATATTGATATGATGTAATGAAACATGATACTTGAGCTCTATGGTCTTTCTCCTCCAAACCCATAACTCCAGTTTAATAAGGAAAACAGAAAAATCTTGAGAGCCTACAGGATTCTTGACTTATATTCCTTAAAATTGCCAAGGTCCTTAAAAACAAAGTATGAGAAGCTGCTAGAACCAAGAGGAGCCTAAAGAGAAGGACAACTAGACAGAATCTCATATGATTGAGGGGATCCTGGAACAGGAAAGACATTAGACACAAACCAAGGAAATCTAGATAAAACAATTGACTTTAAAAAGATATAATAATACTGGTTTATTAACTATTACAAATATACCATATGTAGCAAACAATCTGACTTTGTATGTTGACGTCTGCTTTCTTCCTCCATCTTCTGACTCCCATCTGGGCAACTAATAAGAAAGTGTGGGTATTCCCTCCTTTCTCCCCAGTGGGAGATTTGAACCATATAAGTCCCTGACTACACACAGTAACTCGCACCCTGGTCCAGCCCTCTAACTACAGTAAAAACCCTTAGCCATTCTCCTTTCTCATGGCTTTCAAGCCATTGGAACCACCTTGAACAGTGCCCTGCTCTCCTCAGAAAGCCTTTGTATGTAAGCTGTAACATTTTCACATGTGTGTTGCACCATCATTCTTGACATCCAAGCCAAATTGTGGGTAGGGGTCTATCTGGTTTCTTCCATGTGGCTACAACACTAAGATGTTGACAACAGGGGAAACTGGGTGTGGTAATATATAGAAACTCTCTTTACAGTTTTTCTGGAAATCTAAAACTGCTCAAAATGAGACTTTTTTTCAAGTCTTTGTACCATAGTTCAAGATGATATAACGGATCTGTTACGAACTGAATGTTTGGGTCCCCCCACATTCATACAGTTCATACACCCCTCCTCCATGGGATGATATTAGGATGTGGGGCCTTGGGGAGGTGATGAGGCTTGGATGAGGTCATGAGGGTGGAGTCCCCATTGCAAGAAGAGGGAGAGACACTAGAACTACTTCTCTCAGCTGTGCGAGGACAGAGTGAGAAGGCAGTTGTCTGCAATATAAGAGGGCCCCCACTAACAACTCGATTTGCTGTCACATTGATCTTGGATGTCGCAGACTCCAGAACTGAGAATTGTTAAAGCCGCCCAGTCTATGGTGTTTTTGTCACAGCAGCCTGAGTGGTCTAAGACAGGGTCTATGGAGAGGCTCCAGGTGAGAGTTCGTGAAGAGATCTAGTGTTGCTGGAAGATTCTTGTGCTAACGTGAGTCAGAGTCCTTTAAACCCAATTTTACTATGAGGTAAATTGGGTTTCCTTGTGATTTACTTCTATTAGACAATTTTACCTTGCAGATAATAGATTTACCTTTCTCATCAGTCCTAGAGATCGTACTTTCAGACAAATGGCTACCCCTTGCATAGCCAATGTGCTTTGATCTGAAATAGTAATAATCTCATGATTATTACTCTGAGAAGGTCCTAAACATATTTCCATAAATGTGATTTGTGCTGCTTTTGTAAAGGGCGTGTGTAGCTCAGAGCGGAGGTCTCATCATCAGGCAGAATAAACTGCTTTCATGGCACATTGCTTGTATTTCTATGCTATGTACTAGCATTGGTTTATTTTTACCTTATGCAATAATAATGGTGGTAATTTTGCATGCTAATATCTGGAAATGTGCTAAGCCCTTTCCATGCGTTATCCCCTTTAATCCTCAGAGTATCTCCAAAGGGAGGCATTCTGGTTTATGAATGAGAAAATTAAAGCCTAGGAGAGGTAAAGTTAACTTAAGGTGTCCCTGCTAAAAATTAGTAAAGCTGAGTTAAATCCCAGATTGGGGTGACAATAGATCCTGGGCTTTCCCCACTAGATTATAGCACTTCTTATTTACATACCATTGCCCCTCAACTAGATTTGGATTCCTTTGGAAGTGAGAACTGTGTTCTATCCAATCTTTGGATCCCCAAACATAACGTACAACCATACTTGCAAAAGGTGTGTTCACTACAGTCATTCTTGATTTTTCTCTTAATACATAAACTTGGTTGCCCTACTTAATCACATAGAAGAATAATCCTCCCAGTTATTTTCAACTTAGGTAATCATAATCTTCATGGGTGAGTAATACTGCTAGAAGCCTGAGCTTACAGAATTATGTAGAAGAAAAACTCATCCCTGCCTGAAACTGGATAGTTAATTACTGAATTACTGCTTGGCATTTATGTCTCCCTGGGCTAGGATAGCTGTTCTTGTCCTGCTTCTTAAAACTCGGGCAGAGGAGAGGATGTCTTTAAGAGCCCTTGTAGGAGAGCATGTGAAATTGTTTGTATATCGATTCCAGATGATGACCTTGCTGCTAGAAATGTCAAGGCCCGTTCAAATTGCCACTAAGATACCAGGCAGTTTTCTGTAATAAGGCAGTAGAGTCTGTAATAACAATTTTATAACTTACAGTATTTCTGTATCAAGAGCCATCAAATGTAAGGTCAGCTTCTGTGGATTTTTTTAGTACTCTACCCTGATAAAATGGATTTTGTACAAAGTACCATTCTGGCTGTATCTGAAAAGTTACTTCTAGCATCCCAGATGCATTGTGGATTAGGTCTTGCTTTCCTATGTAATCATAACCGGACAATGCCATTGCTATGGCTAATGTCCTAAGTGAATGTTGTACTTCTTCAGATCTCTGAACTTTCTGCTAAATCCAAAGCATGCTCTCTTGTCCATGGTTCTCTCTCTGGCCTCGCATGGAGTGGAAATTTACCATGGCTCTTGGAAGAAGTTGAAATACATTCCTTTGCTCTTTGTAACCCATATGAACTCAGACATCCTTATGCAGTGAGAGTACTCAATATTCAGGGCTCACAATGAGGCCATTACCAGAAGCTTGAGTGGGTGCTGGATGGTGGACAAGCATTCTAGACATGAAGCTATAGTCTCAATTTCTAGTCCCCATTTTGCTGCTGGCTACCTGTGTGAAAGCAGGAAGGCCTCAGCTTCCTCCTGTGATGCATTCAGAGTGGATGATCTCGGATTCTGACATCTTGTAGTTCTGAAATTGTATTATTGGAATGCAAGCATGAAAGTAAAGTCATGAGCTCAGAAGACTTTCTACTCCAATTTTGTTAATCTTGCATTTCCATAGCTGAGTTCAAGAGGGAGCACAACTGTCTGAAAATGGTTTATGTACTTAGATTTGGAAAGAATTATATTAAGGATGATGTAGGAGTTTGGTTATGTTCACAACTTTCAGAGAAGTATGTAAGTAAGGGAAATTGATAGTATGAAGCTGTGTGAACCTATGGGGTTAAAATGTATTTAACTTTTGGTTCAATTAAGAATTTAGGTACCTAGTTGATTTTCTGCCACTAAATGGCCTTTTAAAGGCTCTTGCTCAACTACTACTTCAGAAAGTGCTGATTTGGGAGGTGAATCCTAGGTTTGTTATGCCCCCACTTGGAGACACAGATTTACCTGACAAAAGTAACTCCTAGATAGCCCCAAACTCTAACTTGGGTGTGAGGAAATTCTAGAGCGAGGGGGGAATTGGGGAAATGAGTGGTCAGGGTTTTGGAGCTGCTGATGGGATTTGGAAGTGGCTTTATGTCCAGGAGAGGAAGAATATTAAATTTCTCATCCCCAAGTGTCTCCTTGGTTGGGTAACAGCCTGGACAGCTGGACAGGTACAGCTAACTTGTAGCCTGTGGAATTCCAGAGCATTATGCCCAACTAAACATGAATAGTGCTAATGTCCGTAGTAAAGGGTTAAAAGTTTTCCTGCTTCTTTCAGGAACTTAGAATATGCTTTGCTGCCTTGGGAAAACTGGGAAGCTGAACACAGATATAAATACCAAAATAATGATTTTGAGTGTTAGAGCTGTGCTGAATACCTTTCATGTATTATTTCACTCATTCATTCAACAAATATTTATTGCCAGACATGGTTTGGGCACTTGGAATACAGGAATGAATAAAATATAATAAAACCCTTTCTTCATGGACTTTGTAGTCTAATGGGTAAGGCTGAAGAGAAACATGTAATAAATACACTTGCAAATTATGTAGTGTATTAAATAATGAGAAATGGTTGAAGAAAATTAAAGCAAGAAAGTTAGGAAACATGCAGTGTTGATTGACAGATACACTTGAAAATAGGGTGGCCAGGGAAGATCTGACTGAAAAGTTGACATTGGAATCAAAGCCTGAGGGAGGTGAGAGAGCAAGCCATGTGAATATCTGGGGGAAGAGACGTCCAGGCAAGGACCCCAGAATGGAGCTGGGCTTGCAGTGATTAAGAAACAGTGGGGAGATAAGTGTGCTGGAGCAGCAAAGGTGCTGGGGGAGGGAAGGAGGAAATGAGGTCAGAGAGAGCAGGGGTCCCATAAGGGGGGGGCTTGGAAGGCCCTGAATGGACTTCGAAAGTAACCAGAGGGATTAGAGCAGAGGAGTGCCATGGTCTGACTTAAGTGTTCACAGGAATATGATGCATGCTGTGCTGAGAATAGGCTTTTTGGGTGTTTTTTTTAAGTGGGAGCTCAGAGATAATTTAGGATATGATTGCACCAATCCAGAGTGTCAGTGCGGTAGCAAGGAGGTGATAAAAAGTGATCAGGTTCTGGTTATCTTTGAAGAAAGTAACTGCAGGATTTGCTGATATTTTGTATATTTCATAGGAGAACGAGGAGTGAAGGATGATTACAAAGTGGCCAGAAGAACTCAAGACATTGGCCTCAAGGACAGGTAGAATGGAGTGGTCATTTAATGACCTAGAGAAGTCAGTGGATGAAGCAGTTTTGGGGGGAGTATTTAAAACCAAATCAGGAATCTGGTTTTGGATATTCCAAATTTAGGATGGTTATAATGCATCCAATTAGAGATTTCCAGTAGACAGTGAATATATAAATCATTGAATCCTCCCAATGACATTGTGAAGTAGGTGTTGTTTTTGTCCCAGTTACACGTAAGTAGTAGAGTTGCCATTTTAATCCAGGCAGCCCGAGTCCAGAGCCACATTTCCCACTGTGCAGATCTGTCTTTCCCAGCTCCTCCTAAGGCAGCACAAGAAAATATATACACTCACTATGACTGTAGAGAAAGGAAATGGATTCAGATTTCCCAAGAATTCTTACCTGTATTCAAACGCATGATACTAATAAAAACTTATCTGAATCCAAATGGTGGTCTTTATAAATATTTAATCCGTGGAAGAAATGCTTATTCAATATACATTCCAAGAGTTCTGGGTAAGCCTTCATTCAGTCCATGATTCAGTGGACATTTATTGAGCCCCTAGTGTGTACCAGGTATTGCAGTGCAAGTAAGCTTGAAGTTTCTTCCCTCAGTAAACTTACACTCTGGTGAAAGGAAGCAACATAAACCTAATAACTGCATATATGAATGTAAAATTCAACTATAATGAGAGCTGTGGGGGAAAAGATCCTAAACAGAAGAGAGATTATATACAAAGGTCAGATGCAGGGAATGAAAAGAGAAACTTAAAATTGTTCACATGCTAAATTGCACGGAGAGACTCCGGAAAGATTCATGAATCATGTGACTAATGGTAATGTGTTCTCTCAGATGATGGAACTCATTTCTGGTTTTTGCTTTTAGTGATGTTCAGCCTAATTCTCTTCCCTACAGGTGAACACACAATTATTACATTGATAGGAAGTTTTCCTGTGGCATGATTATGTTCATGTTGATCATGTTGGGTGTCAGGTCTTATTTTCTTGCATTTTTGAAAACAAGATACTCATTCAAAAGCAATAAGCAGTTCTTTTATAGTTTATACTTATGAAAGACTTTCACATTACATTATTGAACCTCACAAAACCCAATGACAGGGATTCTTAGCCTTGAATATATATCAGGATCAGCCCAGGAGATTTTAAATCATTTAGATGTCTGGGTCCTACCATAGACCCAATGAATCACAATCTTTAGGATGGTAGGTCCTGGTGTGGGTAGTTTAGAAAAATCCCAGGTGTTGATGAAATATGGCCAGACCTCATGAAATAGTAAGGCAGATCCTACTATTTTCATGTTATAGATGAGGAAATCAGAACAAAATCTCACAAAATCATGTCTTTCAAACTCAGTAGTTCTTAAACTTGCCAGTCCCAGTGCCCCTTTTATAAAAAATATTTTGCAATTCTTCCTATTTTGAAGTTCACACATTATAATATACAAAATATAAGTTTAAAATTCTGTATGGAGTTCTGTTTTCTGTTAAGATACAGAAGTGAAAGACCTTCACTGTCAAACAACAAAAGTTACAAAGTAAACAAAAAAATTACACATGTAAAAAAACGAAAATCAAAATCTGTAGACACAAATCTCAGAAAAATTAAATTCCAGAAAGACTGGTCATTCTGAAATAAGACATTTATATCTGAGGCTGGTTGAGGTTCAGAGTAGGTAGAGGAGAAAATCTGTCAGAGGACAATCTTGCCTTGTATTCAGAGAAACTAGTCAGACTTTTAGTGAAGCTGTGGTTCGTTAAGATACAAATCCAAAAATGAACTCATGAAGAAATGGAAAACCTTAATAGCCTTATATCTAAGAAGATTGAAGAAATCAGATTTGTTATTTGAAAACTTATAGCAAAGAAAATTCCAGGCTCGGGGTTACTGGTGAATAACAAACGTTGAAGAAAAAAGGCAATTATCCCATATAAACTTCCAGAAAATAGAGGTGATATTACTGTTTAACTCATTTTATCAGGCTAGTGTAACCCTGATACTAAAATCCAATGAAAACATTACAAATAAAGACCAATACTTAATATTGGTTCATTAATACTAATGCATTAATAACACAGGAGTCCACAGAAAAGAATAATCCAACAATAAATAAAACCTCATGACCATTTGGAATTTATCCCTGGAGTGTGCAGTGGGTTCAGCATTCAAAAATCCATCAATAGCATTCACAGCATTAATAGGGTCAATGAGAAAAAAGTATATGGTCTTCTCAAGAGATGGAGAGAAGATATTTGACAAAATCACCATCTACTTATGCCAAAACTCTCAAAGTATAAATGGAAAAGGATATCTGCAATCTAAAAAAGTGCATAGATGGGGGGCACCTGGGTGGCTTAGTTAAGCATCTGCCTTCGGCTCAGGTCATGATCCTAGGGTCCTGGAATTGAGTCCCACATTGCGCTCCTTGCTCAGTGGGGAACCTGCTTCTCCCTCTGCCTTCCACTCCCCCTGCTTGTGCTCGCTCTCTGTCAAATAAATAAAATCTTTTTTAAAAAGTACATAGATGAAAAACCTACAGCTAACCTTAAATTTAATGGAAAAATATTGAATGCTCTACTCAAAGACAAGTAACCAAGTGAGGTGGTTTATTCTTACCCCTCTTATTTCACTTTGATGTGGAGTTCTTCGCGGGAACAATAGAAGTAAAAGAAATAAAAGGTATAACAATTGAAGAAAAAAAACCCTTATTTGCAGATGACATGATTGTTTATAATAGAAAATCCTAAGAAATCTATAAAAATAGTAGAATTAGTAAATGATTATAGTAAGGTTATTGGGTACAAGAACTATATTCAAAAATTATATTTCTTTACACACAAACTAGAAAACAAAATTTATAACAATACTAGGTACAGCAACATCAAATACTTTTAGGATCCGTGGAAATGATGTAGAAGATCTCTACAGTGAGAACTATAACATATTGCTGGGAAAAATAATGCTCTTGGTCCAGAAGACTCAGTATTGTGAAGATGCCCATTTTCCCCCAAATTGATCTATACATTTAAGGCCATCTTAATCAAATCCTAACATTCTTTTTGTAGAAATAATAAAATAATGCTTAAACTCATGTAGAAATGCATATGTCTTAGAATAGCTAAAACAAATTTGAAAAAAGGTTAGATGAGTTATACCACCTAATGTTAAGACAACATAGAGCCTCAGTAGGCAACATGGTATTTATGTAAGGAGAAAATAGAATAAAGAGTTCAGAAGTAGAGCCATGCATATGTTATCTATTTTTAACCAATTTCAAGTTAATTTAGTGGCAAAAACATTACATTTTTAATGATGCTGAAACCACATATCCATACACACAAAAAAATAACCTCTGCCTCATTCCCTACATAAAACAAAATTGAAATAAATCATAGACCTAAACATAACCAAAACCATACAACTAGAAAGCAGGAGGATGAACTTGTGAACTTTGGGTAGGCAGATTTTTGTCAGAGTACAAAAAGCACTAATTAAAAAGAGGTGTATCAAGATCACCTACTCTTTAAAAGGAGCAGTTAAGAAAATGAAAAATAAGTCATGAACTGGAGGAGCTTGGCTTGGATTAAGATTTCTATCCACAAAAAAATCGTATGGCACGTTCAGGAGTTGGAAGGTGTGCAATTCTTCAACGTGTGGGATGGTGCAACTCATTGTAGAGTCCAATAAACACCGTTGGGGTTCTTGTATCATAAACAAAACCAAAAACCACTCCTCCCACAAACTCCTAAAATGTCCCCTAGGAGGTGGTACCATCCCTGACGGGAACCACTGTTATATTAACACAACCAAGAAGAAAAGGGAGATATCCTGACTCGGGCAATACCTGAATGGGGATTTCTCTGTTCCCATTGCCTTACTTCCTTTCACAGATAAATGTGTAAATAAAGGCCTACCGGTTTCTGGGTTTCAAAATATTTGAGATAAGGCTGTTCTTCTAGCAAAATGATAGAGATGATCACTGCTGAATTGTTGCCTGGCACGTATAAAGAAGCTAGCTGTTGCTTCCTCGTTGATTGCCCATGAAAGCTAACAAACTGAGTACTTTGACCCTTGACAGTGAATGAAATACGTTGAGAGAGGTGCCATATTAAAAGCTGGTCCCTGTAAATGGCTTGGCATAGATGAAAAGATGGTGCAGCCTGGACCCATGAGTCCCACAGGGCTTCGAGTGAACAGTGCTTGGGCCCTACTCTCCCTCCTGTTTTGGAAAAATGCCCCAAGAGCTTCTGTCTTTGGTGATGCCTGTGTATAAAGGCTTTGCTTTCCAAAGTGACCTCTTCTTGACAGGGATCCAGAAACCATGCTTCTCTTGGCTCTCTGTGGTTTCGTTGCTAACATAAATCTCATGATTTCCATCTTGATGGTACTACTGAATAAACTAATTAAAAATTGCATGGCTTTTCCATCAGGCTTTATAGACGGTTTTCGTACAAATGCACTATTAATCCCTAGTCCTAATGTGCTGTAGATAGTCCCTCAGGTGGTTTAAAAAAAAGAGGAAAAGACACAATTCAGAAATACACTGTACATTGTTCCAACTACAGCCCCCGCTTTGCAAATATCACTTCTGATTGGGAACTTTGTTGGCAGCCTCTGTAATAAAAAATGGTGACTCATTCCAAGATTGTGTTCTTGGGTTTTTGCAGATATTAAAGTCTCAGTTATATGTGTCCAACAGAGTCAAGCTAGCAATAAAATCTGGAATGATGGGGAAAATCTTTTATTTCATCCCATCTGGAATGAGGAGAAAGTGGTGATTTGAAAATCCAGTGCCTAGGCCATTTATGAAGAGAGCGTCTTCATTTCCCTTTACACATTAAAAACATTGTCATAATATGCATTGAAATTTGGGGCTGGAGGGGTCCATAACTTGTCACTTAGTACATCTAATCTGATACTTAAATCTTCATTGCAGTCTGTCAGACTAAAACACCTTCCTTTTTGAGAATGTGTGAGATTGTTAAACACGGCAGATCTTTAAAGACCCTGGTCAGACTAGAATCCAAACACCTGCATTTAAAATGTTCTCCCTCAAATATTCTTCTCTGGTACCAACACCCTTGGTTCCTGATTTGATGTGGTTTCCAGACTTATGACCATCATGTTCATTTTTCTTTGTATAGGAATCTGTTTGTAGAAGTCCTCCTTAAAAATTGACTTCTAGAATGAAACCTAGTTCTTCCAAGGGTCTGACCAGTGAGTAATAGAAAGGGACTTCCATGATTCTTTCTCTTGAATATTCTTTCCTTCTAGTTTGAGTGACATTTGTTGAAGGGACTTTCTTAAAACAAGAGCATTAAAGCAAATCCAACTTTGTGACACAGGTTTATAACCAATCACTGCCATTTTCCTGCCTATGTTTGCTGTTACCAGAAATGAGTGAGAAGGACACCTAGGCAGAAGTCAGTAATAAATGATCTTAGGATGGTACCTTTGACTAATTTCAGCAGTCAGCCCTTGTGTCCGCTAATGGTACAATAGCTGGAAGATCAAAAATACTGTCAGGATGTGACCAACCATCAGAATAAAAAAAGGCACCTCTCAGTTGCATCTTAATAGATCAGCTCATCCCTGAGGATGCATAAGTGTTGTATAACCTCATGGGGGGACAATCTTCATGCAACTGTGTGAAGCAATACTGTTCAATCAGGTGGTATTAGCAAACCCATCTTTGCCTCTGCCATACTATAAAGAACCATGATTGGATTAAAACAGTCTGATACCTTGAATATGGGGGAGATTTAATTCTCTAAAATCTTGGTCTGTTGTAAATAAATCCTGCAAAATCCAGAGAAAATTTGTTAGATTCAGCCTTTTCTAGTCTAACTTTGCACCAGAGGATTTTTGTCACTATGTGGTATGTTCAAGAGCCCTTAGGGCTAAGGAATATGTAGGTACCTTCTGTTTTTCTAACTACTGGAACTCAGAGAACGGAGCTCATCATAGTCCTGTGTACATTATCACATGATCATAATCGATTCATATAAGGCTTTACTCCTGTTTATCTTATTTTCCCCTTTTAATGGATTTGCTTTATATTCTTAAATACATCTTTATATATTTAATTGTATATATACACACATTTAAGTACATATATATCCTTGCAAATCATGTGGTTTTGATTCACGAGTGTTTGGTTTTAATGTAGCTAAATGGTATTGCACCATAAATCTCGCTCAGTTTGCTCCCTGCTTATAATGTGTTAAAGTTTGGTCGACACCATACGTGCATCTAGTTTGCTACTGCGTAGAGCTTTAGTATTCCATTCTATACAGGTACCCTATTCTATAAACTTCATCCTAATGACAGACATTGAACATACTTCCAGTTAATCTCATTATGAACAATATCACAATGAGCGTGCTTGAACATATACATACCCTTAAGAATCTCTGAGAGAATTTTTCTGAGATACAGAGCTCCAGGAGGGGCATCAGAAGGTCATAAACATACAGATACTTAATTTTCTGGGACACTGCCATACTGCTTTTGAGCTATGGCTGAATCAGTTCATTATCATTTCCATTTGCAGTGCATGAGTGTTCTGGTCCACAATTCCCAACACTAGGTATTACTCACTTTCCTAATTTTTGCACTCTGATGGATGTACATTGAATTTTCACCATTGTTAGTATTTTTCTATTAACTGTGAATTTGAGATCTTTCCCGGATCTCTTAGGCGGGCTTCCTCCAATTTTCTTCTGCGTCTCCTGTCTTTTTCTTACTTGTCAGGAGCTCGTTTTGTTTTTGTTTTGTTTTATAATCTATGTAGTATTCCCTCATCAGTTGTAAGGTTGCCAATATTTTCTCCAAGCCATATATCTGCTCATGATTTTATAATCTTTAGGAAATCTGGCTTTAATGTATTCACATACATTCTTTCTCTTCTCTCTCTCTCTCTCTCTTTTTTTTTTTTTTAATCTTACAGTGTTTTGAATAAATGTTTCAGCTTTCTCTCCAGCCTTGGCCAGAAAAATATTTTCACGTTATTTTCTTTATGACTTAAGGTTTTATCTTCACCTTTGGGTTTTTAATTCACTTGTCCCTCGGCACGTGCTTAAGGAGTAAGGGTCCAGCTCCATTTTTCTTCGGATGGTGAACTAGGTTTTTTTTTTTTTTTTTTTTTTTTTTAGAACATCATCACCTGAACAGTTTAGCTCTTCTTCATGCTTTGTGGCACCATCTTTATCCTACATCAAGTTTTCATGTGCAGTGTTCTGTTTTTCTTGTGTGCCATGAGTCTGCTAGTTGAAATAATCTACTTTATCAGTGTCGTATATTTTTTTAATTACTAGGGTTTAATAGTATATGTTAATGGATTGTAGAGTCAGTCTTGTTCTTTTTCAAAGTTGACTTTGGCTCTTCTTTCACATAAACTTTAGAATGAATTTGTTTAATCCCTCCAGCCTTATTCTATTGGCTATTTCTATTGCTAGTGTGTTGAGTTTATAGATTAATTTGGGAGATAATTGACCTCTATGCCATATTTAATTATCTCATGCATAAATATGGTATATCACTCAATTCTAACTTTCTTTTGTGTCCTTTAATATAGCTAAAACATTTTCTCTGAAAGACTTTATGCCTTCATTGTTGGGTTCATTTCTATATATTCTTACTATTGTTAATGGTTCTTGTTGTGAGACCAAGCCCGTTTCGTGAAATGGATCAACTAAGTCAAAAGATCTTATATGTGGGAAATGTCCTGGCAAGAAAAGTTGTTCCTTTATAACACTTAGGTTCATCCTAATTCATATATTATACCCCTTAATTCTGCAAGAGAGATTGTTTTCCTAACTGAACGTAGGCTGATTCAGACTGATATACTCATAGTGACATCCTTTATTTGAATATGTGAAGAAATTCTTGGGACCATTCAACTTAAATTGGTTCCTGGAACATAAAAAATTTCTTTACAAAAATGTAAGAAGTTTTCTGGCTTTGGCAAATCTCTGTGGGCAATTTCTGTCCTAGATGTATGGAAAAATTTGCACTAGTCACTTTTTTCATGTTTGTCATGATAAAGGAGAATGTTACTTGAACTTTTCCATCACAAAGCCACAAAAGGACAAATCTAAAATTATGTACTTAATAAATAATACTTTTGCATCCTGTAAAACCAAGGAATATATTCAAAAAATAATACATTGTGGTAGAGTGTATTATTGACCTGTTCTTCACTGTTTCCAATATTCATACTTTTGCCATATGACTGTGCAATTCCTCTAACAAAAAGCAGAGTATACTTTCCAACATTTGACTTGAGGTTCTATCATATGCAATTTTTGGGGGAGGATGGGGTCAATGGGAATTTGGTGGAGATGATGTGTAAAGGCTTAGAATGAACTTGTACAATAAAGTCGTTTCTTGTCCCTCTGCCAATCATCATGGGAAGAACATGCAGGGGCTAACCTGCTGGTTGAAGGAGGAGAGATCTTGTGGAGCAGAGCTAGTTGGCTAATTTAGATTGGCATTTGTTAGAGCTGCCTAACCCAGACAGTTTGTATCAGCTGACCTGCAGATATGTGCCAAACTCGGGTTAGCAGAGCTTTTCCAGATGCCCCAGCCAAACCAAAGTCTTCTCTGTCACCCCAGCTGACTGATGATGATCCATAAGTGTAAATGATTACTGCTCTAAGTCATTGAGTTTCAGGAAGGCTTACTGTAGCATTATTGTGCAATAATCTTAATAATACACCATGTCAAAACAGAGTTTTTAACAAAATTGCTGGTTTGGTTTATCTTTAGAAAGTAAAATTTCCTTCCTCTCAATTAAAAAAATGAAACTTTAAAATTCTTTGCAAACTAGAATTAGGTCCTTAACCAGACCAATGGCTTATACCAAAAACTTGAAGGAAACTCATATTTAATGAAACAATTTTTAGAAATATTTCCTTTAAAATCAAGTGAAAATGAAATTTCACATTATCCCACCTCTATTTAATATTACAGTGGAGGTCCTAGCAGTATAGTAAGAAAAAGAAAACCAGATGATGGGAAGAAAGATGGAAAAGAAGAATACCACTGTTATTTGTAATTGGATAGATTGTCTCCATGGAAATGGAGACACAAGAGAATGTACAAGTTTTTAGAATTACTAAGAGCTCCGCAAGGTTATTGAACATAGATCAATAAACAAAAATAATTTGGTTTCCTCAACACCCAAAGAACAAATAATCCAAGAAATGGGCAGAAGACGTGAACAGACATTTTTCCAAAGAAGACATCCAAATGGCCAACAGACACATGAAAAAGTGCTCAACATCGCTCGGCATCAGGGAAATCCAAATCAAAACCTCAGTGAGATACCACCTCACACCAGTCAGAATGGCTAAAATGAACAAGTCAGGAAACAACAGATGTTGGCAGGGATGCGGAGGAAGGGGAACCTGCCTACACTGTTGGTGGGAATGCAAGCTGGTGCAGCCACCCTGGAAAACAGTATGGAGGTTCCTCAAACAGTTGAAAATAGAGCTACCCTAGGATCCAGCAATTGCACTATTGGATATTTACCACAAAGATACCAATGTAGGGATCCGAAGGGCTACGTGCACCTCGATGTTTATAGCAGCAACGTCCACAATAACCAAACTGTGGAAAGAGCCAAGATGTCCTTCAACAGATGAATGGATAAAGAAGATGTGGTATATATACACAATGGAATATTATGCAGCCATCAAAAGGAATGAGATCTTGCCATTTGCAATGACATGGATGGAACTGGAGGGTGTTATGCTGAGTGAAATAAGTCAGAGAAAGACATGTATCATATGACCTCACTGATAGGAATTCTCAATCTCAGGAACAAACTGAGGGTTGCTGGAGTGGTGGGGGGGTGGGAGGGAGGGGGTGGCTGGGTGATAGACATTGGGGAGGGTATGTGCTATGGTGAGCACTGTGAATTGTGCAAGACTGTTGAATCACAGATCTGTACCTCTGAAACAAATAATGCAATATATGTTAAGAAAAAAAAGCTAGCAGGAGGGGAAGAATGAAGTGGGGGAAATCAGAAGGGGAGACGAACCATGAGAGACGATGGACTCTGAAAAACAAACTGAGGGTTCTAGAGGGGAGGGGGGTGGGGGAATGGGTTAGCCTGGTGATGGGTATTAAAGAGGGCACATTCTGCGTGGAGCACTGGGTGTTATGCACAAACAATGAATCATGGAACACTACATCAAAAACTAGTGATGTAATGTATGGTGATTAACATAATAAAAATTTTTTAAAAATTTGGTTTCCTATATACCAGCAACAAAAACTTAATTATAAAATATATACTATATATTGTAGTCACATATATAACATACTTACAAATGAATCTTCAAAAATGAAGTATGAGAACAATAGAGATTTAGAAAACTTTGCTGAACAATATTTTTAAGAGGCCTATATGCGTGGAAATGTATTCCATGTGCATGGATAATAAGGTGAATATTAATATATCACTTCTTCCATGATCAACCTATGTTTTATATAATGCTAGTTTTATTTTAGGAAGTTTTTGTCAACCTGATTTAATACTTAAAAGAAGAGGGCTGAGAGGGCTAAGACAGTTTGTAGAAAAGGAAACTGGTAGGGCAATTTGTCTTTCCAGAAAGCAATATTTATTGTAAAGCTTCGGTAAATAAGATAGTGTGGTTTAAGTAAGGGTTAGAAGAGACATAGGACCATTGGACATAATAAAAGAGCTCCAAAATACACACATATATGGAAAATTGATAAATGATATAGTTCCTTTGACAAATAAGTTGAGGCAAGATGAGCATCTTAATAAAAGGCCCTAAGAAAACAATTTGGCCCCTAGAAAGAAATAGGATTTTATACCAACCTCAGTCCTACAAAATTCAATTCTAGGTGGAATAGAATCTAATGTGACAGTGACATTTAACAGCTTTGAATGAAAATACAAGATTATTTCTTTGATTCAAGTCCAAGAAAAGATTTCTTAAGACAGAGTAAACAATAAGGAAAAAGAATGGTACATTTGATTATATAAAATTAAAAGCTTATGTGTATCACAACATACAAATAAAGCAGAAAGGCAAGTACTGAGTGGGAAAGATATATGGTGCCTATTTCGTCACTATCTAGAACACTCGATAACATCAAAAGAGAAATTGGCAAGGGTCATGAACTGGAAGTTCACAGAAGATAACTATATGGCTTCTCCATATAAGGATGCTTAGCTTCTCAAATAAGGAACACAAGAGATACCACTTCACAGCTATTGGATTGGTGGCGAAGTGTTGGCCAAACATGAAATGGGAACTCACCCAGTACTGATAAAAATAGAAAATGAGTGACTGCTCTGGAGAGCAATTTAATAAAAAGTCGTAAAAATCAGGTTGCATGTCCCTTTCCAGGCATGTCCCTTCCCATTCATTCTGGATAAATGAAACTCTGGTGCATGTGCCCAGGAGACATGTGTAATGATGTTTGTAGCAGTATTTTTTGCAATCTCAATGACTTGGACAAGACCTAAATGTCATCAAGGGGAGAATGGATACATTGTGCTACATTAGTACGATGGAACATTATTCAGCAGTGAAAATGAATTAGAGCTGTCAATATGGCTGTGGCTCACAAATACAATATAGAGTGAAGAAAGCAAGATGCAGAAGCTTTATCCTTCCTTATATCCTATATACACACACACACACACACACACACACACACATATAAAATCTGCCATTGTGCCAAAATAGTATAGGTTATTTAGGAATACCTACTCATATAATAAAGTATAAAGATTTTCACAGAAAAAATAAATACCCAATTGAAAGTGATAGTTACCTGAAGC